>NC_054063.1:19506735-20202095 GCF_017639655.2 Falco naumanni
TTTGTAATGCCGCAAGACTTTTCATAACAAGTTTCACCACTTGCATATTTATCTCATCATGTGTCAATTTTAGCAGCTCTGGCCATTGTCCAGTGGTGCAAATGTTTTGTACACATGAGTTAGTCCCCTGGCTTTTCTTTTTTTTTTTTGCTGCTTGCCTCTGTCCTGCGCTGTGGCTTTGCTAGATTACCCTGGTTTTCCTGCCTCTCTCCTTCCACCTGTCCTGTAAACCCACCCAGGGCTCTTCCCACTGCCAGCCTGGCTTCCATGCTGCCATGTCCTCTTGTGCTGCCTTGGTGTGCACTTGGGCCGGGAGCAGCTCAGGTAAGGTGGGAACATCCCAGACGTGGCTGCACTCGTGTGTTTTCCCATCCCTGCTCGGTGTCCTGAAGTGTGTGGTGATCCAAGCTTTGCACTTGGCACCTCTATGTACAAAGAGTTTGTGTAATCGAGCTGCAGCTGCAGGCTTTGGATTGCTCCTGGGGCTTGGCGCAAGGGGAACGCTGGCAGGGCAGGGTGGCAGCTGCAGAAGCACATCAAATCCAAATGATGCATGTGCCTGCCCCAGCACTGGGTGAAAGAAAGCTGCTCCAGAAATCCAGGTAACTTATTTCTCCCTGCTGTGATCAGCAGCCAGCGAGAGCAGGTGCTGCTTTCTGTGGATGGGGAGAATGTGCCTCTCTGTCAGGAGGGGGGCGGCCAGGCAGGAGATGTGGGGACCCTTGCCTGCTCAGAGCAGCCAGGCTGGTTTCTGTGCAGTTGTCTCTGTGCAAGTGACAGCACAGCCAGGCCACGTGTTCAGGTGACAACAGGGGAAAGGGAAAAAAGAATTGGGAAGGAAAAGGAAATGGTCTTGTTTTACCTTGTTCCCTCTGCTGCCCTGCTATGTGCTGGGGAGGGGAGGGGAAGGAGAACATGCCCATCTGGGAAAGCAGCTGAAGCTTTTCCCTGTAATAACAAACTTTTTCCAGGAGAGAAAGGCAGGAGGCTTTTGGGGCTGTAGGGCCTGAGCAATGTGTCTGTGCTGCAGCTAGTCCAGGCGTCTGCTGCTGGGAGGCTTGTCAGGCCAGATCCCAGCTCCTTCTCTCTTCCCTGGAATATCGATGGCCCATCTACTGATACCAGAGGAATTTTACCAGTGTGCTTAACTGTAAACGTTGCAATTATGCATCCATGGCACAGATGAGTTGTACAACGCTGTATTATGTAGTTTAGCTACTAAGTAGATAAGAACTGATCTGAAACCAAGATCTGAGCCAAGAGTGCTGAAACAGGGCCAGAAGAAGAGAAGGTCATGAAAAGACGAGAAGAGGAAGAGGATGAAGATGTCCTAAATGACCACCAGAGGACCCTTGACCCATTAGGCCACACATGGGTAGTAAGAGTGTAGATAAGTAGTTCATGGAACTGTAATGAATATGCTAATAGTTTCTCAGAAATGTCATTCATCTGTATAGATTGGCCATATAAACAGTGAACACAGTCGGGGTGCACATTAGGTAGAACTTATTTCCTGTGCATCCAGCACCAAAAATCAAGAATGCCCGCTTTGTAACACTTGAAAATGAGTATTAGAGAGTTTTGTCTCTGATTTTCTGGTATCAGCACCAACTTGAGCCTCTCACCCCGCTTCCCCTACTTGGTAGCATTAGGGTGCATGACAGGCTGCTGCTGAATCAGCTGTGGGTGCGCTGAAGAGCCATGGGGCAGGTTGACCCTTCTGGCAGGGAGAGCCCAGTACCACACCTGGAGCAGATGGCATTGTGTGCGTTCTTGGTGGGGCTGGGGGCAACAGTGCGGCCACCCCATGGACAGTCCTGCTGGGTGTTTAGTGTTTGTGGGGATGGCAGCAGTGGCAGCTCCTGCTTCTCTTTGCACGAATCCTGCAGCCTGGTTTCAAAGCAAGAGCTGCAGAAAAGGGGGGGTGTTTTAAAGTGAGCCACAAACTGATATGAAATTTGGAGTGGCTCTTTGTCTCTGTTACAGGGATGAGTTTTGCCTAGCTTTTCTCCCTCTGATCCCTTGTCTTTATGCCTTCTCCCAGTGATCAGATATAACCTTTTCAGGAGTCAGGCAGTTTCTTTCTGGTGCTGACTCTTCGCTATAGTGATGCTGTATCAGAGGTCAGGGTCCACATGTAGCACAAAAAGGCGGTCTTTGTTCCAGAAGACTAGCAAGAGCGAGCTATAAAGCACGAGGAGAAAGGGCTGGTGGAAAATCTGTTCCCAGTAGCAGTCTAAGCTCATGAGCTGATTAAATAACCCAACGGGTAGTGCCCACCACTGGCACGTGCCTCAGTGGGCAAGGGAGGAGGATGAGTTCATTAGGAAGTAAGTCCTTTCCACCTGCAAAAGCCTAGGGAAATGCAAAGTGGGAAGCAGACTTAAGAGGCAGCAGAAGCTGACTCTGCTGCACTGTCAGGGAAGGAACCAGCACTGTCCTGCAGTGGACATAGGTTACAAAGGGACCTTGGAGAGGCTGTGAACATTGGGGTCTGAAGCAGACCAGATGGACCCGAGATGGATGTGTGCACTCAAGAGATGGAGCCCTGGATGGTCATGTTTGAAGCACAGGGAAGAACTGTTGTCACATTTGGCTCCAGATGAGATGAATGCAGGGGGAAAGACTCAGATTTAAAGCACTGGTAGCCCAGAAAGGGCTGATTCTTTAAATACTGATGTTTGACGGTGGGAATTAGGGGTGGATAGGATCTGTAGTGACCAGTTTGTTGTTACGGTGGCTGGTAGATGATTCACAAAGACTGGAAAGAGCAGAGCACAGGATAAACACTGCAGAGGGTAAGACCCAATCCTGGGTTCATAAAGGAAAGGTATTGGGTGAGGCACTGTCTAAATAAAACTCCTGGCAGGTATTTGACCTGAAAGCTGAGATTAGCCATGCAATCAGATATGAAAAACATGCTCAGGTGTATGTTACTGTAATTGTGAAATAGTGCACGAAAAGGTATTCGCAAAGTCAATATTATCTGTGCAGAGGTGACAAACCCTCTGCTTTCCGAGCAGGGAAGAGAATTGGTTTATACCTGATGACAGGCATTCTTATCAGTTCTAGTATTTTAACTGCCAAGTTTACAGTCTTCATAAATTCCTCTGTTGTTTACTGTTAAGTAAGTTAATTTTCAGGGAGGGGAAATCTACTTGTCTAATTCAGACTCATTAGAATATTTTTTTTCTTTTCCATTTTCTTTAGATATCAGTGGAGTGAGAGGGAGAGAAGCTTGCTACTGTTTTTTAATCTTATTAAAACCCTTTTCAACCAGATGGATATTCAAATATTGTTTTTGTAAGAATGGGCAATGGCTCCATTCACTATTAAACTTTGATCAGCTTATAGATTACTTCAGAGGGTGTAAAATGTCTCTTTAGGTAGAGGTTTCCTCACATCTCACTGCCTGTCACTGAAATCCCCTTTGCCTTGGTCAGAGTTCAAGGTAGAGACTCACAAATGGGTGGCATATGGCATAATTAATGAAGAATTAATGTATGTGTCACTGTTTAAAGTCCCTTCTCTGCTTCCATGAGTGACTTTGTTTGGCAGGAGTCAATAATGGGGATGGTTGGCACGGCTACCGATGGGGCAGCTGGCCATCAAGTTGGTCTCTGATGGAAACCTGGCCCTCTTTCCAAACAAGTATTTTTAAGTGTCTAAATTTCATTTCAAGCAACTGAACAGGCTCTTTCCTTTCAAACTGTGTGCTTGAAGCACTCTGCTGGACTGGGGTTTTAAACCAGAGAAGAGAGGGCCCTATCTACTAAATATGAACTTTGTAAAGTGTTTTCCTTTCTTGCCTTGCCCACTTTTCGGTGATGAATGGTCCAGCTGAACTCAGACAGGCACCTCCACTCCCACAGTGTCCCGCACTGGTGTCCCGCATTACGGGGATGGCCAGCCTGGCTTCTGAACCCGCCCGCCCCCCCCCCCCCCCCCCCAGTGGATGTCTGCGACACTGGGAGATGAATTTGGCTTAATGCCTGTCATGGTTGAAGAGTTTTGAATTACTTGGGAGGACACAGTAGCTGAGGGGGAGCTGAAAGATGATAGTCAATGTGGTCTCTGTTGTTTGGGCAGATGAGTTCCTGTAACCGCCTTGGAAACCCTGGTTTTAACCTGTATGTGCTGACTGAGAAGGGTTTGAAGCACGGGGTGACAAGAGGGACAGTAGCTCCCACTACCCTCCTTCAAATGCAGAAGAGGGAGAGAGGACAGCTTCTCCCTTTCCTTGTACAGAATTTTCCTTCTCTTTTTAATGCTTTTTTTTTTTTATAGATTACTAAAAAAAACCTCATTCTCCTCTCTCCAATTACTCAACATTTTAATTGGTTGAATTTTGATTATTCAGAAAGGAAATACATTTTTGATAAATGATGGATTTGTATGCCACTTTCCATTTAAATTTAAAGTAGGAAAGAGGTCCATATGTAATTAAACCAACTTCACATTCCTTAATGATCATTTTTGTCCTCCCTTCTTGTCAACAATTTCCTACCTGCAGGCTGTAATGACAGCAAATATCAGGCTGAATGACTGATCAGTGCTGGCTTTACAGCAAGCCCCTCAGACAGTGACCTCCCAAGCACATCATGCCTCGTAGCAAGAGGACAGAGTCGCTGACCTCAGAATGTCCCTAGGCACTGGTCCTGGATGTAGCCCAGAACGGGAAAAGGGACAAGCCAGTAACTTCTGAGCCTTCAGTGTACAGGTCAACGCACTGGACATGCAGAAGCAGCGACTGATCTCTCTGCTTCTCTCCCCATCCCAAAGCAGTCTTAATGTGGGTATCTCTTCCACTCCTCGATTCAAAGAAATGTGTGGGATCCAAGGGAGGGAGAATTAAGTGGTCAGGGATGACCTGTGTCATGTAATGTGGGAAAAGCCATGGAAGTCTGGACCTGGCTTTGTTAGAAGATTTGAGCATGATTCAGAGTTTTTCCATGGAAAGCCGTTTGTAGCCTTGCAGGAGGGTCTGTGAGCTATACCAGAGCCTGTTTGCTTGGATTTTCAAATAATCC
Source organism: Falco naumanni (assembly GCF_017639655.2). NCBI lineage: Eukaryota > Metazoa > Chordata > Aves > Falconiformes > Falconidae > Falco > Falco naumanni. The sequence goes on from NC_054063.1 coordinate 19,511,766, forward strand.
TGTACCATAATGGAACAACTGCTGCTCTCCAAAACATGGAGTTGGAGAGGAGCAGCAGAGAAGTAAAAGATGGCTGGAGAGCTGGTGTTGATTTTTAGAGCAGGCAATAAGTGAGAGGAGAGAAAGGAGAGGGATCCAGTCCAGCCTGTAACCTCTGACTTGTAGAAGGGAGTGGGGGTCAATCTTGGGAGAGGAATTGTCTCGGGAATTGTGTTGCCCTTATAGCCCTTTAGTTTCTCTCCTCAGAGTCCCTGCGCTCCACCTACCTATTTTATTCTTTATTTCCCTACCCTTTTGTGCTCAAAGGAATTTGATGAGAAGCCCAGGTGGTTCCAGCTTCAGCAGGGTGCTACGTGTGATTGAGAGGGCTTGTGTGATCTCAGCCCCTGGGTCCAGGCTGGCAGGACCACGGTGACCCACAGCGCAAGGAGGGAAATTACAGCAGATGGCTAAGTCTGAAAGTGTGTCCTACAGCCCAGGAGCTAGAAATAGTGAGTGTGTCTAGCTGGGTGGGAAGCTCAGGAGACAACCTGATTTACAGGCATCGGGGAGCCGGGAACTGTGGAAAAGAAATATGAAGTTTCAAGCAGCTTTGATGTTTGCCTCTCTCAGGGTGTGAAGAGTGATGCTTGCTTACTGTCAGAAGGCTCCTGGCTCCTTTTTAGCCTGATGAAGGTCAAGGACAAATGAAGCTCGTTGCATTACCTGCATCTATCACTGATGCTGGCCTTTCAGCCCCTTAACATTCCATTGCATACTCACCTGTACATGGTACTGTGAAGTCTCGTGCATAATGACATTGGAGTTGGAGTATTTTTTCCTTTGTTCTGCAAAAAAAAGAAGAAAACAAGCCTTCATTGTAGCAGGTGTTTGCTGTTATATCAGGATCTGAGAGTTACAGCTGTCATGATGGGGTGCTACAGTCTTTCTCACACTCTCTGAGTTCAGAGTCTTCAATCTTCAATCAGAGTATTTGCAATAATAGACATGTTACTTATACTAACTTTTGTAATGAGGATTGGCAAATCAGATATGTAAAGTGCACGTTCAAGTTGTATCTCTTAATACTGCTGCTAATTTGATTCCTGGGGTCAGCATCGTTTGTGGAGGAAATTAAACCTAGGGTAAAGCAAAGCCTCAAGCAACAAATGATTAGGGAAGCTCTTGGCAGAGGGCTGGGGAGTGGAGGAGTGGCTTGAGAAGGCTGCGGAAGACTGATATGCACATGGCAAGAAGAAAAATTCCAACCACAACCCCCAGTTTGGACATAACAGCCCTTTGAATCGCCCTCCAGAGGAAGCCCTCTGCACTACTGTAATGCTTTTAGTTTGCTTTCTTGTGTTTCCTGGCAAGCCACGGTGAAGGGTTGGAGTTAAAGACAGGAAGGACTGTAGGGATTAAGCTATCCAAAGCTACCAGGAATTACTGAGACTCCTGCAAATAGACATCTCCAGCAGCTGCCTGCTGCTGCTCCTGTTGCTGCTCCATGCTGGTTCAGACCGTGCGTCCTGTCTGTCCCTTTCCCTGAGCCTGCTTGCATGAACTTGTCCTGCAAACAGTTGCATGGGCACAGCAGTCAGTGGACTGCAGTGATGGGATGAGAAATGAGGGGTCAGGATTGGAAAGGATGGCAGTTCCTGAAGCTGGTGATAGTGATAGAGAAGGTGCAACACTGAACTACAGCCTGAGTGTTGGCTGGGGAGTAATTTGCCAGCTCTGATGTGTGTTCTCCTTTAAGCCTTGCATGGAGAATGCTAGCAAGGAGTAAATGTAGCAAGCAGAGCATCCTGCTGTGACAAGAACAGAAAGCAACCCCCAAAGCACCAGTTTGGAGCTTTAGCTTAGTCCTGGGGGTGTCCTTGTATTCACTCCTCACCTGGATAGCTGTTATTTAAACCTCCTGCCAGTAGATCCTGTGTAAAGGAAGAAGCTGGCCTGAATCTGCTGCTTTCCCACAGAGTTAACAGGAGTTAAAATATCCTATAGACCTGTGCCTCCTTTTTTAATTGCCAGGATTTCTGTAAATATCCTTCCTCATGAGTGTGCATGCCCCTGCGTGTCACATGCAGCTTCACACCTAGATTTTTCCTGCCCAAAATGGGATAGGATTTCTAGCCAGCCTATCTAGCCCCTGGAAAGCTCCTGTTTCAACTTACTTTGATTTAGCTCCCAGCTCATGGGAATTTGGGATTTCTTTGGCTATCCTAAAATCAGAGTGCTGGCAGGGAGGGTAGTTAAAAACTGGTTAGGGTTGAACAAGCTCAAACTTCTCAGGTATATTAGACTTCGGGTCTTTCACAGTTTTTTTGCTAAGTGTCTGTTGGGTGCTCTTGCTCCTATCACCTGCCCTGGTTTGGGGCTGTGAAATGCTGCTCAGGCACAGGGGTGGTGGAGTTGGGCTTGGGGCTTGGGAGACGTGCAGGTTTGTGCCGTGCTTTTGCCTTGGTTCCCACCTTGGTAGTATGAATCTTTTCCCTTGCATCTCTGTTATGCTTTTATTTCTCCTTGGCTTCCACGGAAGGAGGATGAGTGCGTCCCTGAGCTCAGCTCGGGCTCTGCGGGCATTGCCACCAGGTGTCTCTCCAGAACAAGCACCGACCTAGCAGAGAAGAGCTTTTAAATTGAGCTCCTCTTGGTACTTCTCCCAAGACACAGGGCTGAGCACTGGTAGCAAACCAGCCTATGGCCGCTGGAGCATGTTAAAGATACAAAGTTAGCCCAGAGACAATGAACGGAAGAAGAGACGCTGCTACTTTCATTTGGAGCCTGGCAAGTGTTGATAGAAGCTGGTTTCAAGCTGATTTCTAGTGCTTTTAAACACTTTCATAATGCTCTTTTAAGACTGAGGTGTGCCATTCGCTTGGCAGGATGCCCAAGGAATTTATGCCTGGTATCTCTGTGCCTGTGGTTGAAAAGACAGCAGTGTGCTTGGCCTCTGCGGCCAGTTCCTGGTAGCCCTAAAGTGGCAGCTGTTCACAAGCAGAAATGATTTCTTGGTGGGCACACTGGCAGAGGTGTTAATGGAGACTGCCGGTCTCTGAGCCGGTGCCTTTTACACCGCCAGCGTGGGCTTGGAAATGGAGTGAGGATAGCTCAAAGACCTCAGACTCCCTGCTCAGCCATTAGCTTCCAGAGTGACCTTGAGTAAATTAATATTTCAGCACAGCTACCTCCCACCTTAGGCTCGCATTGAAGGGTCAATGGCATTTTCTGTTTGCTGTGTGTTTTAATTGAAGTCTGCCCTACTTCAAATGTGGGGCAAGGTCTGGAATAGGGCACACGGCAACACACACCGCAGGGATTCATGTCTGATGTGAGTAACTTTTTTTTTTTTTTCCCTCACTAACCTCAATTTCCTCACCAAACATTTCTCGTGTAAATAGATGACACTAATGGAAATGAGAACACTGCGTCTGTGTGGGATGGAGACAAATTCAGACATTAAGACATCCCATCCCCTCCTTTTTAAAAGGGTATGGAAAGGGCTGAAGTGCTTGGTCTGGAAACAGAAGGTTTTTACATTAGGACAGGCAAATATCTTCAGCCCTGAAAGAAGGATGCAGAGCTGCGTCAGAAGCTGGCAGTCCCTGAGGAAGGGAAGGTGTACCAGAGGGACAGGATTTCCAGAGGGAGGCTAGCATAGGTCTGTATTTCTGGTAGAACAGCCTACTGGTCTGTAGGCTGTCTGGTCTGGTAGGAGAACCAGGCTGATTGTCTGGTCTGGTAGGAGAACTGCCCATGGAGCTGTAGCAATGGTCAGGGCTGTGGCTGGGTGCTTACAGACTTTCTGGAGTCCCCTCTGATGCCTTTGCTGCATCACCCAAGCTCAAAGAAGCTGCACGTGTCATGGTTGGGGGAGATTCTCAGCATGTACCTCTGAGGAAATGTTTAGAGAAGCCCTTGGAAATCTTGGGGACATGTTGAAACCCTAGGGCTCTGCATAGCCCAACTTCCCATCGCCTGCACTTGGGGGTAAGCTAGAGGGCAAGGGCTGCTTTAGCCATTTGCAGCCTTTTCCAGACAGAAGCAAGCCCTGGGGCAGGGAGAAAATGAAGGTATCCTCCTCTTCCTCTGTTGATTCTCCTGGGGGAATTTCTGTGGTACCTTTGAGAGTTGCAGAACTAGAACAAAGTGCCTCTATTTTGCCTCAGGATGCCATTCAAGTGACGTTCCAGAAGCTGGCCAGGACGAGGAAAGGGGTGTTTCTGCTTATTCTCTTTCCTGTTCCTTTCTTTAAGATATCTGCTTGTTCCTTCTGAAATCCCTTCTGTCTCCTTGGCTTCTACCTGGCCCCACACCCATGGAAACTTTTATTTTTGTGTTTCCTCCTGGCATCCGCAAATATAACCACGAGGCTTGAAAGCAGCCAGGCTTTCCGGGGACAGCAGGGTGCCAGAACACTGAAATCTCCTTTCCTAGTGCACAGTTTTGATTTAAACACAGGAAGAGCTAGAGATCCAGCCTGCAGATCACAAAATAATCAGTCTTAGGCTACATCTACCCAAGAACTTGGGTGCTTTAAAAAGGAAGAGGATTTTTTGTTTTGTTTACTTCAAAGCAATCTGGTGAAAGGTTACAGACCTTTCCGTGGATGCATCATTATTTGTCTTAGTTATGCATCATTATTTGCCTTAGCTTAAATCTGGCTCTGGTGGTGCTGGGCTGATCCGAATATGCCATGCACAGAGCGATGCCTGCAGGGAGATCTATGGCCATTTGACTCTATGGATCAAGGGGGGTCCTTTACGTTGAACAGGTGAACTCCCTTGGCCAGAAAAGACTTCAGAAGGCAGGTTGCTTGTCCTTGGGTGGCTCCCACAGTGCCCTTCTGCACAGCCCTGTCCTCTACCTGCTGAGTTTTGTATGAATGAATGCTGGCTTGTTAGCAGCAGTAGCTAATTTCCTCCTGGTTTATCCGACACCTCTCATACTAGGACACTTTGCATTTTCATGGCATCTTGCAATGGAGAAGGCCTGAGCACCATAAGGTTTATCCAGCCCATACCCTGGCCCCACAAGGTGAAGGATGTGCATAATCCCCACACAATAAATAAGCATTATAGGAATACAGCAATGCTTTTCCACGAATTAGATGGCAGTTGCTGTCAAAGCTTAGACACCAATCTGCACCTCTATTTAAATGAATTTTCTTCTGCTGTGACCTTTAGAGGCTGTAGCGGTGAAGGATTCTTTGGATATAACATGGGCTGCGCTACAAAGGGCAGGGAGAGCTCTGGGGCTGTGGCATGAGTACAGCAAACATCTAAAGGTGATAAAAGCTGGCATGAGCCCACAGTGACCACCACTGTCTGTCTTTCCCTTCTGTCTGCCAAGAGAGACAAAGAGAAGGGAAAACAGTACAGCTTTGTTGCTTTTGGTGTCTGGCAAGAGAAAAAAACCCTCATAGTGTGGAGTTCCTGTCCTGTCTGGAGGGAGGCAGCTGGTGTGATCCACTGCTGTGGCCTAAAGAGCAAGGATGGGTAATTCACAGTTGTGCCATGGCTGAGCCCAAGCACTTGCTATATGAACGCATGGGTGATCCAGAGAGTTTTGAATGACTTGAGTGTGGATAGCACCTGGGACATGCACCCTCTTTGGTAAATTGTCTTATCCCTTGCCTCTAAGGATTTGGCCCATTGAGCCTTAAGACACCCCTTTCAAGGGAAAAATAAACCCTGTAAATTGTTCTTTAACTGAATTCAGTTCAGTTGTTCAGTCCTTTCCTAACCAGCTAATCTTGCCTGGTACCCAGAGATGTGGGGAAAACGGCAAAGCTGTTCTCTGGAGTATGTTATTTGCTGCCAGTGTCTTATGGATAAACAGTGCTGTGGGAATGATGTTTCCCACTGGTACCACTGGCCACACGAGGAAATGGAAAAAGCTCAGACACTGCAGAGGCAGCAAAGTGGATTTTATCTGAGGGCTCAGAAAGGTGCTGGGCTGAAATCTCAGTGATGACGCCAAAATCTTGGCTGGAATTTTTCCAGTTTGGCTTTACGTTAAGGAGTGGAAGGGATGAAAGTAAGTAATAAATGAGGGGGGGGGAAAAAAAGGCAGGATCAATGTACATCCTGGAGGGCTGGGGTTATCAGCTTGGTCCAGGAAGCCAAACCACATCTTTTGTGCCAAGTCCCTTTCCCATTTCCATGCAACACCCTTTTTTTGCAGGGAGTTAGGATGTGGCTGTGAACACTCCCTTCAGCCTGGCAATCATGTGCACAAGAGATTGGCTAGCCGTAGAAACTGCCCGCTGGGACCAGCTTAGAGCTGAAATAATTAGCTAAAGTCTCTAGGGATGTAGAACAGTGCAAAGGAGAGCAGAAGTGGGCTTATCTCTCTTTGTGTATGGCCTCTGCCAAGCCAGTGAGGCAGAGCATTCCCAGCACAATGCACCAGTGGTACCAGGGGAGAAAGGGTGGTTGTATGGGTAAGACACCCAACGGGGTGCCTAGGCTTGAGCCCTGCCTCTGCTGCCAGCTTCCAAAATGGCCTGTAAATATTAGTAGGGGGAGAATATCAGCCTAGGGAGGAGGGAAACAAACTCTGGGGTCTGGCTTATCTGACCCTGAAGCAGCCAAAAGATGGTAGCTGAGACATATGACAAAAGAACCTGTGGTCGCTCACTGTGCTGGGGTACAGCTGTATGACCGTACGTCTCCATGCAGAAGAGTCTTGCGCCTCTGCATGTGGGGTAAACAGGCTGAATGGGGTGTGCTTCCACCATGCTTTGCTTTCCCCAGATTGTTAATGGGTTATAGCTGGTTTTTTTGGCTTTTTGCATTTTCTGAAGAGAATAGGCAGAACAGCCTTGGTACTACCGTGATGCATGTGTTCCTGGTGTTTTGGGGGAATCTGAGCCCTTCTTTGCTGCTGCTGGTGGGGTGAGTGCCTGTGGTGCTCTGCTGAGCTGCATGAGGGTTACAGGCTGTTACAGCCAGGATACCAAAGCTCAATCGCAAGCTACCATCTCTTTCCATCCACTTACACTCTAAACTGCTCTAAAGAAAAACTCGCCTGTGCTCTTGCTGCATGCTAGAGCCAATGTCAGTTGTGGTGTAAACAGGTGCTGCTGTAACAAATGCAGCCAGTTGCACCAGAGCTGCGAAGGCCCCAGCCTCCCCTCCGTGAACATCCTTCCCTGCTTAATTAGTGAGCTTTATCACACAGGATCCTCCCTGATCCTCCCCACTTCTCATATTTGTCTTCAGCCATTGCTGAGCAGAAGGCACAGCAGAAAATGTGGAGGATGGACAAGTCCTACATGAAGCAGTCTGTAAGGAACCAAAGATGTGTGGGATCAGGTTTGTTTTCATTGGCAGTACCAGATCAAGGACCTCTCCTTGATTCCCTGTGTCACACTAGCAACTTCCCTCGCCTCTGTGTCCATTAGAACAGCCTAAGGAAAGTCCTAGCTGTTGCCTTCTGGAGCCTGCCAATAATTTCTGTTATCTATATATTATCTAGCAGTGCATATGCTGTTTATAGTAACCTGCTATTGTAGTGTGAGCTTTGTGCCAAACCAACAGGTCAGGACACAGCCCTCCAGAGGAGAAACAGAGCAACAAATGTCTCTGTATGCTAATGGCAATGATGCAAATCTGCCGGGCCTGCATTATAAAGCAGCTTTATGAAACAGCATCCATTCCCAGGATCTGAGTGCGGGGCCAGATCTGATCTGGCAGTCTGACCACCCATCTGCGGTAGCACAGCTCTGCCAATCCGACAGGTTCCTGCATCCTCCAAGAGTGGGAGGATGCTCCAGGTTCTGCAGGGTTAGTCAAGGATCTGGTTTCAGGCACTGCACAGACCTGCTGCGTCTGAGCTCCTGACAGGGAGGCATCTGCCGGTCTGTACCTCTGCTGCTGCAGAGGCTTCCCTGCTCGGGGGTCCCCATGGCTGGCTGGCACAGGGACAGCTCCATTTTGGAAGCATCTCTGCAGCTTCTTATGAAGCATCAAGCTCCCTGGTTTTCCTTTTAGCACCATGATATTTTCTGAATGGCCAGAGCTTGTTAGTATCTGTGGCTATGATGCTGGGAATCTTTGCATGGGGCAGCTATCGTTCATGGCTGGCATGTTGGTACATGATCTGGAAGCTCTTGAAGTGAATGAAAAGGCTCTCATTGAGGTTGGGGGCAGGCAGAGGTATGAATGGTCTGTGGCAGCAGGGAGCTGCTTTATTGATAGCGTGTCAGCAGCTGCTAGGAGGTGTCACAAGGCCAAATTCCTCCTTGGCATGCTTAATATTTGCCACTAGCTCAGACCCAAGTGCTCACATTCCTGTTTTATTAGCTGAAGACACAACCCACTCTAGAAGAGCAAATAAAAACCTGACCCACCTCCTGGGTTGTGCAAGGACTGAGTACATCGAGAAACACTGCGTGTTTGTGTCTGGCCTGCCCAGGATCGCGAGGCAGTATGTACAGTAGCATACTGTCCGCTGGGCAGGCACACAGGGGCCTCTCCGCAGAAGATAATCAGGGTATTGAGGAGTTGCAGGGGAAGCTTATGGGTAGAGGTGTTCCTTTTTAGCCTTTACAACCAGAGCTGGAAGAAGTATGCCAAATTATTTTCCACCAAACAATCCAAAGTGTTGTTTTCTGAACTTCCTGTAGCTGGTAATGACATTTTTTGAATGTCAGAATACATTTAGGAAGATGGGAGGAACCTTGATTTAATTAAACCAGTCAATTTGCCTTACTTTAAAAAAACTCGTAATGAAAAGTTTCCCCTTTTTTTGTTGTTACTAACTAACACAGCTTTTGCTCCCAAGGTACTTGGGCATATCCAACAACCCATTTCCATTTAAGAAAATATTCCTCTGAGTAAGCACTAAGCAGTTACTTCATGCAAGGAGAGAACTTGTGCTCGGCAGTCTTGAAGTGACAAAGAAAAAGGGCTGCTGGAGATGCGGAGCAGGCACTGCAGCATCAGGGGTCCCTCCCTGCAGCCTCCCCATCACTAACCCCTGGCCCAAAGGCCCCGCGGTGCGGACATGAGGGCTGCCTGCAGCAGGTCGGGGTGGCTGTAAGGCAGCACTGCGGCCAGGGTTGAGCCCAGCAGCACCCAGGGCAGAGCCTGCTCCTCCCAGTAGCTCCAGTCAGGGCTGAGCTGAGCCTGTGTGTTTCCCGTCTTACCCACCACTGGGTTTCGATCTGTGGGAGCCAACAGGAATGCTGGCTTCCTATTTTTCTTCCAGCCCTCTTTCCAGTTGGACTATTAAATGTCTGAGGCTTTGAGTAAAAGGGTCACCTGTAAGGCAGTGTCAGAGGGGAGCTGGGGTAATCTGAAGCTGGAGTCTGGGGTGGGAGAGGGAATGTGAAGTAAGAAGCTGAAATGGCACTGAGGAGGCAGTGGGGGAGGACATGGGGATTTTTGATATTTTTAAGCTTAAGCACCCATCGGTAGAAATTAATCTGACCAGTTTCTCCATAACACTTTTGATGTCATACACTGACCTATTGGGGTGTCCATTAAGAGTAGCTATTGTGGTTTTCTAACAGTGGATACCATATTATTATAATATTTTAGTATAATAAAAATATCTTCAAGGCTGGCAGTGGAAGAGATGGGGAATCAGGCACTGCTCTGACTTGGACCTGCAATCAGCACTGCACAGGGCTTTCTTGTGGTGGGCTGGGGAGGTAAACAGCAACAACACATGGGAAAATGGCACTGCCTTTCCCCGCCCCCTGCTGCAGGAGCATGTTGGTTCCCTGTTGTTGTCCTGGTGCACTGGGCAAATGCATCTAGGGATGCTCCCCCCTCTAAGCAGCTTTCAGTGTGCCCTGGCAAAGGGCTGGAGCAGGGGAGAGCAATGCCCAAGGGGGAGATGTGTTGGCCATGATTGTACAGCTGGTTGGGGATGGACACAGCTGTGTGTCCATCTGCCCTGTCCAGTGCTCTGGAGGTCTTGGGCAAGCAGAGCAGGTCCCTCGGGAGCAGCAGTATGTCCAGGGAACGATGGAGCTGGGAAGTCCCTGTTAGGTCAGTACTGATGTGCTCAGCACCAGTTCCCTTAGTCCCTCATCATTTCCCAAAGGGAAATCTGCAGGGCAGTCTGAGGGAAGCAGTTCCTCCCTCTCTGCAGCAAGGAGTTTTGGTCTCTGACTTTCTCTCCTGTGGGATGATAGCCTTAAAGGGAATGGCCGCTCAGTCAGTCAGGTCTGCAGTTGCTTTATCCAGAATTGCAGCCTCACTGCTTTGCTGATGGCAACGTGGGCCTGCTTCGGGGCACGGGCTGACATCTCAACAGAGTCAGACATGCCTGAAACCAAACACCTGGCCTTCCCGCCGAGATATCGAACCTCAGAAATTGTCTCAATGAATGCCAGTGTGTTCTAATTTTAGCTTTTGTTAAAAGACACAGAGGCTCTACCTGCATCCGAGGGACATGATGGTAGGTGGCACCATTCGGATGCTGCCCAGATCCCCTTGGGTTTAGACATGTGCACAGTCCTCCTGACCCAGCCGTGTAGCTGAGCAAGCTCTGTTTCTAGCCACCACTCCTGCCAGGGTTGTGTCTTGCAGACAATACCAGCGTGTGTTAAATTCATGTACAAACCCTCTTCTAGAGGGTTGTGGGGAAGAAACAGCACCTCAGTGCTCCCACTGATAACTGTGTGACTGCAACATGGTCTCCAGCTAAAATAATTAACAACCTCATGGTTTGGGCAAGGGATAATTAATGGCAAATAATGATCCTTTTGTTGGTCATTTTGTGTTGAGCCCTCAGCAACATGGCTTTAGTGAAAGCAAGATTGTCTGGAGTCAGTGTTTCTGTCTTTCTGCTTTTGGGGTGATTATGAGTTGGCACAACTCTTATCTGTGATGGGTATCTCACAGCAGCAACCCTGAGGCCGTGCTTCACGCTATGCTGGCCCAGGGTACAGCAGAGCCAGCAGCAAAGAATTAGTCTGGGGACCATGCTGGGGGCTGGCAAGTCTCATCTCTGAGACCTCCCCGTGTGGTTGGGGGCCCCATTGGGAGACAAGGGAGGTCTGCAGAGACCTCCAGGAGTTGGTTCGTGACTGTTAAACTTAATATGCTCCTTCACCATCAGTGTATTCTGCCTCACCAGGACCAGCAAGCTCTGCCAAGCAGCTGCTGGTGGCTTATGGGTGCAGGTGGCAGCAGTGGAGTCTTTCTCCCCATAGCTCCCCAGGCAGATGATACCTGTCCAGGGCCACGCTGGGCAGGTGGGAATGGCTTTTCTCTTTGTGTTAGTCCCCGTGTCCTGTTACAGTGCTGAAGCCTGTCTTGGGTTACCCGGGGGGTGTGCAGTGTCAAGTGATAGCGCCTTGCAGTCTGCTGCTGTTGAGCACCACATTTCTCCAGCCTAACTCATGCTACAGGTAGTTTATCTTGCTCCAAAATCCCTTTTCCAGCCCTGTACCCCGACAAGTTTTGGTCTTTCTCAGAAATTAGTATATTGAGGATGGGGTGGGCAGGTTGGAGCTAGCTGGCTGTGTCTCAGAGGTTTGGATGTGAATGAGTGCTGCCTCCTGCCAGGCCAGCATCTTGAATCTCTGTGGTGCCCCTCCATGTCCTACCTCTCCACTCTGTGGCCCTGCCGGGGGGGCAGCCTGGTTTTGGATCTGCCAGGCACTTCTGTGCCCCAGCATTTGAAGTGAGAAGCAAAGGCACCCAAAGGGTTGGCCAGGGGTGCTGAAAAGTGTCTGAGCACCACAGGGATGGACACGGTAGCTAAACAGAGATGGGCTGCTCTGAACGCTGCTGCAGAGCTGCTTTCTTCCTACAGCCCCATGAGAAACCCACTGCAATCGTTAAACTGCTCTTAACTCTGTAGCTTGTCATGGTTACACTACCTACCTAATCTGTCAGGAGAGGCAGCACTATCTGATCACCCGTGAAAGTAGCTTAGATGAATGCCTGCAGAAGGTCCACCTGGGTGGCACCACAGAAAGAGGTGACAGAAGCCTGCTGTGGGAAGCACTATGCAGAAATGCTTCCTTCCAGCCCTTCCCTTGGCTTCTGCTGGAGCCACACTGGTCTCCCCCTGACAGGCTTTCATCTAGGTTCAGAACAGATGCCAGTAAGTGGAGAAGCAGTTTAATTTATTTATGGTATGCATTAACATTTATTCAGCTGGTTGCTGTGCATTGAGTAAGGTGGCAACTTGATAGGTGCCAGCCATTCCCCCTGCTGCCAGCGGAGCTGGGGCTTGCTCTGTGCAGGCAGCCACAGAATCTTCCAGAATGTGGGGCTGAACAAATGTGATGCTGTTTTGCTAAGGGGGGAGGAAAGGATGAGTGTCCTGCTACCATGACAGCCAGGAAACTCCACTAAGGACAGCTGAGCACCTAGAAAGTGTATCCAACTCTGGTAGGGACAGAGCCAGGGGAAGATCTCTCAGGGCTTTACACCAGTTTCTTTGGGGGCTGTGTCCTGTGTGGACCTAGATGCCTCTGTGGGTTTCACTCTACATCCTTGAAACCCCCCAGAGCAGATCCTTCGCCCTTCTCGTCGAGTTGGCTTTCTGTCCGCAGCCTGAAGCTGCTGCTCTGCTTCACAACGATGCTCTTGCATATCACTCTCCAGGCTCTCACCTGAGGTGGCTTTAATACTGCCAGTGAGTCCCTGTGGATACTGGGGACCCCTTGGCCCGCAGATAGCAGTCTTGTACCTGCCGTCGGCACTCCTGTCGTGTTAGGCCAGTAGTGAAGGCTCAGGCTGGATTAGCATTTAGAGCCAATGTACCTGAGCTGATGGTTCGGTACATGCCCTCCTTCCTTCCATACCTCTTTGTGGTCAGAGGCACTTGACTGTAGAAAAAACATCTTAAGAAAGCTAAACCCAAGGCCTCGTTCACCTAGGAATAGTATTTAGACATCTGTGTGCATTGGAGAACCTGTGTGCGTTACCCAGCAAGCTTAGAATGCAGCAGGAGTCTGTGCGCTGCGAAATTGGGAGTTGATTTCTATGGAGGCCTGGCTATGTACGCAGGCTGAGGGTCCAGCCTGATTACACTGGAGAAAAATGGAAATACAAAGTCTTGCAAGTTCTGAACGTTCCTTAGCAGCATCATAATCACATAATCAAGGCCAGCTTGGCCTGATGTGATTTGTTTCATTATGAAACGTAATTCTCCCTGGAATTTTAGTTCTTGCCTGCTGTCCACCCCCAAATGTGCCAGCTCACAGCAGAAATTAATGTTGGGGGAGGGAGGGTCTGAGTGCAAAGGGACCCAGACATTTAAATATTGCTTTAACACCTGCTGAGTGTCCTTTGATAAAGGCGTGCTGAACTAGCGGGGTAGTTTTCAAGTTCTGTCAAGCAAAAACCCTGTGGATGTATACTCATGCAGTGCTGGGCTGATCCCGCCAACAGCCGCTGATTTATGCAGTAAATGCCTGCAGACCTCATACTGTGCTTCAGAGGTGGCAGGGAAGCCATGGGCAGCTGGATTACTCCTCTTGAGGAGCTGGCCCATGGACTTATAAGTGTCATTTAAGGTTTGCTGGAATTTGATCAGAGAGGTCCCATCCCTGGTGAAATTTGTTTTTAGGGTGTGTCCATGCAAAAAAATTTAAAAGATGTAACTCAATGTCGAAAACTACTTACTTGAGAAAATGTGTGTGTGTTAGAGGCAGTTTGTCAGCCTTTCCCTTCACTAGCTTTTGTGGGAGTCATTGCGGGGTGCTCCCTGCTCACCTTGCAGGGCACCAGGTCAGCCTTGAGCTCCCAGTTCGGCCCCCTGAAACCCTGGCCATCCACAGCCCTGGGCTGCCTCCACCCATGGGTGCTAACCTGCGCATGTGCTGTATTTCAACGCAGTTGTCAGCTCTCGGTTTCGTTTTTACACAGTGCTCTATTTACCTTGTAACTATAATCTTTCTGGCCTTGACTGGATCTGCAGGAGCTTTCAGTGCATGGAAAAGAAGTGATGCTGTTAGCGGTAGGAGGAGCCTGTCTGAACTAGCAGTCCTGTGTGCAAAATGGTGCAGCACCTAAACATTTCCATGCCTCACCCTCTTGCTGCTTTCTAGGCTTATCTGGTGTGCTTTCATCTCGGGACAGGTGACTGACACAGTTCAAACCCCTACTTGGCACCTGCCCATCATGCAGCACCCAGGCCACAGACAGCACCAGCCAGTAACACCAAATTTCTGTTTTACCATTATTCCCATATTGCACTTCTTTGCAGCTAGTTGAAGTTAGCAATGACTTTGTTTAACACTTCATCCACTGAGTACAGCCCCCTCCTTCCCAGGCAAGATAAGTCACTTGTGGGACACTGCTCCGGGTCACTCCACCCTGATAAACCTCCAGCCCAAACCCTTCAGCAACCAAAGTTGCTTCCCAGGGCCAAATAAACCACCTTCACCTCGTAGATGTAAAGGGAAGTCTTCTGATCAAATATAAGCTCTCCAGCGAGGGGTGCATGCAGCCTGTTTGTATTCGATTTAAGCATCAACCAGGCAAATCGACAGCTCTCAGGTGGGGAAAGTGTGCAGGCTCGGGCTCCCCAAAAGGCCCCAGTGGTCCCCCAGACAAACCCCCATCTCATCCAGGGAGTGACTGTGGGAGGTGACTTCTCACACATGACTTTCTGCTTGTTCTGCCTGCCCCACAGGGCAAGTCTTCACCCAGGGTGTGTTAAGAGAGCTGCTAGGATTGGGAATAACTGTTACTGATACCTAAATGTTCCCTGTGGCTCTTCATCCAGTGACTCACTGGTTCCACTGGAGCTGGGGTGGTTTATAAACAAGCTGCGTCAGGCTGTGCACAAGCATTCCCTCTACTAGCAAAGAGCCAAAGGGCACTGGAGTTTTCATGGTTCACTGTGTAGTTACAAGAGGATAATCATTAACCTGCTGAGGACAGTCTTTCTTTTGTTAGGCCCTTTATCAGGTTATCTTGCTAACATAACTGGAGAGGATCTGGGTGACAGGTGGGGGTGAGGGAAAGCAATGTTCTGCAGAGCTTGTCTCGCAAAATCACAGCTGTCCCCAGCATGGGAGGCGGAGGCACGGAGGTGAGGTGCATTTTTGCTGCCACATCAAGGCCAGCCTGTTGCATTTGGAGGTCTGGATCCACGCTGCTTTGAGTTCCAGCCTAAAACCCCAACAGCCGCATTCAGATCTCCAGAGGTGCTATAGCAAACTTTAGATGTGTTTGTGGGCATGACTTACCGTACAGGTCCTTTGCACTCAGCTTGGAGGCTCCATCTGCTCTGCCCATGCTGCCACTGTAAAAGAAAGAAGGCACAAATAAACAATCGGCTCCCAGATCTTTTTAACATCTGCTTTTGCACTGCAGCTTGTGCAGTAATCAGCACAGCAGCTCTGCAGTTGTCCTGAGAGGGACCAGCGGTGCCCTCCTCATCACATCCACCAGACATGGTACAACTCCATTGTACCAGGCAAAGCCTTTGCTTGTCTGACCACACCAGCGGCTCTCTCTGCAACCCTAGCTGTTATCCACACCACTGGCGCGTGTCACTAAACCCAGCAGCTGGAAACAGGAGACAGAGAAGCCCATCTAGGCCTGTCCCCACTACAGTTACCTTCCCACCCCGTGTCCCCTGGAAAGACATCGCTTCCGGAGGGGCTGCTTTAAGGACAGTGGCTCCTAGTGTGTGATAAGGGGGGTCATCACAGGGAGCCGTACAGGTAAATGGAGGCCCCTCCACATTGTACCCAAGTCCACCTGAACCCGAGGCAGTGTAAGTGCCAAGATTAAGCTGTCTTATTAATGGACCTCTTTGAGATGTGCTCCTTGAAGGCAGGTGCTCAGATATAGAATGTGTCCCATGTAAAAACGTGGAAGGACATAATTGTGTATGAACACTTGGGTTTTGGGGTGTCGGGTCTCTAAGCATGGGTTGCATCCCCTGTAGGGCTCCTACCACAGATGCCTGGGTTGTGCCTAGGAGTGTGCAGCCAGGAGATAACGGGGTTTTCTCCAGCTCAGCCCTGGCAGAGGAGGATCAAAGCCAGACCTCGGGGTTTCAGGCACTGTGGTCGGGCTGTCCTGCACGGTGCAGTGAGCCAGTGGGTGGCCAGTGGCTACTTTCTGCTTTGTCACCATGTCTCCCTGAGGGCAGGCAGTGCTTCATGGTGCTCATTCACTTACACCCTGCTCCCCAGAGACCAGGAGTGTGCAGGAAGGAGGGAGAGAGCTGGTGGCTCTGGCTCCGTCAGAAAGCTGCTGCAGCCCTTAAGCTGCAGGTGGAGGTCCTCCTGGTGTTCCCCTCCTCTTTCCACCTAATGCAGCTTTACCAAGGTGAAGCAGTGATGCTGGCTGTAACCACAGCTTGTGAGGTGCCCAGGAAGGGTGACTCAAACACCAGAGACTTAGGGAGCAAGTGGGACTGCTAAGAGCATCCCCCTGGCTGGTAGGAAGGAGTGGTGGTGCCAGCTGTGAGATGGAGAAGCCCGCCACAGAGATCCTTACTTTGATGAGCCAGGGTTGCTGCTGAGGGATCCCTTGAGACTCATGTCGCTTCGCAGGACAGGCAACTGCAGCAAAAGCAGAAAAGATAGGATTAGTCATTAGAAAACACAGTATTGCGTGATTTACCCATGTACATGCTGCCCTTCCTGCCTCTGATTTAGGGTCTCCAAGCAGCAGTGTGGGCACATGAGAGCAGTCAGGTGAGCACAACAGGGTTTCCTTGCTGCTCCTCCTCACCTCTCACAGCTCTGACCTGGGCTGAAGATGACACGTACAGGGATGCCTTTCCGAAACCTGTTTCCACCTCTCTCCTCTTGCCTGTCCCTTACAGGCACACGCCAGCTTTGTGGTATTTCAGCATGTCTTTTTCTAGCAAAGCAGCCCTGCCTACCATTGCTGTGGCCTTTGCCTTTATGGTCTGTCAGAGGCCACTAACAAACATATGGATCTCTGTGGCCATGTGCTTATGACTGTTAAGTGTCCTGAGTCTTTTTTCAGGCCTACAGTACCATTATCTTTTGTTATGTGGCAATTTCAAGCTCTATACCAGCTGGAAAAGTATCTTTACCAGGGTATTACCCGCACAGGGAAAAGTGAGATAATTGTGATTACTGCTCCACTGGCAACATAAGGATGGAGAAACATTTACTGCCTTGGCTGAGTGCTTGGTGAGAGGCAGGCAGACTTTGTGCACAGATATTTATTTTTCCTCCCTCCTCTTTCAGATGAAAATTATAAATAATGTGAAAGAAGATGTGAGGGAGATCCAGTCACTGGTCTAAGAGCAGAACTACAAGGAGGAAAAAAGAAGGGAAAACAAGGTATAGTAGAACCTCAAGGGATGCTTTGTATTGGCATCCAAAGTATTCACATCTGCTCCAGTGCATGACTTGAAAGAAAGCCAAAACAAAGTCTTCATGTTTTTTTATTCACTTTTAAAAAGTTCAGCGGGCCACCTGCCTGGGGGCTAGGCACTCAGCACCTTTTTTGTGCTTTGCCTGGGTTAGCACATGCTCACCTCATTATAAAGTTGTCAGAAATCAAAGATATGGCTTTAAAATACTCGTTGTTGGCCAGAAGGAAGAAATTCATTAGTGTCTTCAGTGGGATTTCCTGTGAGGGGACCTTTGAACGTGCTTGGCATGTGCTGTGGGGCCACTGTGACAGCCATCCCTGGCAGGCCGTGGAACTACCTTGCAAAGGTTTTTTTTATCTGAGTTTAGGCTAAAGTGTGTGTAATCTCCAGGGAACACTTCAGTGTCATCCCTGGCACCTGGGATTTCCCCGCTGGAGGCTGACTGTCTCTGCTGCAGGGCTTGTTGTATCATCAGCAGAGCTGCTGACGTTTTTATTCCTTGTGTTTGAAACAGTCATTTGTGGTATTTTGCTCAATGTGTTTCAGCCTGAGGTGAGGACAGATGCAGAGTTTTCTCACAGATCTTAACAAAACTGCGTGTCTGTCAGAGGGCTTGCAGAGGTCCAGCTCTCCAGGTGAAGCAGACTGTTTGTGTGCAACACTGCACAGTTGCATGCCGCTGCAGCATTGTGCAGCCACACACCCACACGTGTACACACAGGCTGTATGGAGGACTGCAGTATATTTTGGGCTCAGCCTTATGGCTGTCAGCCTGCTTTGTGTCACAGTAACACTCCTCACCAGTGAGATGCTGTTAGAAATTACAGTGAAGTGCATTTTGTAGCTAGTATATTAAATTCTCCTTTTCGTCTCTGGCGGTTGATGCTAAAGTCTGTGCACATGCATCCACACACGCACAGATACAAATTCATATACACGTTAGAATAGAAACTTGGTGTTCTGCCAACCCCCTGAGTGTAATAAAACCCATCCCTGTGCCCAAGCTTGGGTACCTGTGAATTTTTCCTCTGTTAATAGCTGTCTGCTGGTTTCCTTTTACAGTCCTCAAACTGTTCCTATCTCCCAGATCTCCGTGTGCATTAGCATAAGATACCTAGAAGAGGGAATGCATTCTAATAAACCCAGCTCTGGTCTGTTTACTTTATAGCAGCCAATCACTTTAGTCCCACGACTGGTGATTGTAGTTGGGAATGTTTCTGCATATTAATGTAATATTTCTGGCTGCCTTTCACTTGCTGCCCCAGGGCTGTGTCCTTAATGGACTGAAATCCAAGTTACTCCAGCAGGTAAGTGCCACACGGTTTGGCCTGTGGAGTTCAAAGCTTGCGCCCAGGCCCCAGACATGAAACGACAGGAGGAACTAGGGGTGCAGCCAAGGTCACCCTGTTTTTTGTTTCTCCTTCATGAGCTCTGTCCAAAAGACAAACTCTGCCCAAAAGACTGGCCCTGCTTTTAGAGGAACCCATCTGGTCAAGCCCTCTGTGGCTGCCAGAGGAGCAGACCCCATGGCAGTGGCAGGGGTTGCTGCTCAGCTTTGAGGGTGAAGCGGGTCCAGCCATAAAATGAGCCGATTCTTTATCTCATGGTAGTTAATAAGTACTGACGGGATAAGCTGGGCTTATTCCTAGAGGAAGGCAGGATAAGTTACCAGGTACCTTGGCTGGTGGAAACACCACTGGACCCCACAGGTGTCAGAATGACTTGCCCACATGCTGCTTGAAGTGTGTGGTGGGAACACCCACCACCCACAAAACAGCAGAAAGGTTTTGTGCCACTTGCAGTCTCATTTATACCCTGATGCTCCAGAGTCTTCTGCCTGGCCAAGCAGAAGCTGTAATGCATTAGCGCTGCTGACGTTTCAGCAAGGGGCTGATTATAAATTGCTCCTTCTGACATGTCCAATTGAGTGATCCTTGGTCTGTCTCAGCATTCGTAACGCAGCAAACCCCAGTGTCCTCCCTCCCTTTCCCAGTGCCGTTGGAAGGTTGCCCTCCCTTCCAGGGTGCTTGTATCTGAAAGAGGACATGCAACTGGAAGTGATGTGTGTGCGCCTGCCAAGTCAGCCGGTCCTTATCCTGCTGGGCTCCCTTCTTTTTATTTATTCATGCTATTTTTGTTATTTAACCTTTGCCTGGCTCTCCCTGCTGCATTAAGGGCCATGTCTGTGTTTAGACTTGTGTTAATCGAAATGAGGGTGTGGTGTGATGCTGACCAAGTTAAACCAGGACAGAGCCTCATGCCAGAGCTCTTAATTCACTTTAAATTGCCTGATATTAATTGACTCCTAGCTGGTAAATGGGGGGACAGATGGATGGACAACATTTCTGAGGGGTTGGAGACTTTATGATGATACTTTATAATTTTGCTAAATTGAAAGACAACTAGAATCGAGTAAGGTGAAGAAAGGGCTGAGAGTACTTCACCTCTAAATGCAGGCAGAGCCAAAGACGTGATGTGAAAGATGAGATGAGGCTGCAACCGAGTGGCTGGCTTTCCCCAAGTTTCCCCCTCCCCACGGGGGCATCCCTAAGAGCTTCCACCATCCTGTAACCGCTGACAGACACGTTGTCTTCTCCTTGCTGTCATTTCAGCTGTGGCTTAGGTGTTGCTGATTAGAGGGTTCCTGATCTCCCTCTTATCCCCCTTGCAGGGTGTGGCTGCTTTCTCCTCCTTACACAGGAGGGGAAGTGAGAGGCAGATTTAGCCTGCGATGTGTGCCTGTGCAGGGGTTGCCTTTGGCTCACCCTTATCAAATCCAATTTTGAGACCATCACCTGCTCTGTTGATGGTGCAGGGCAGCGTTTCTCCATGGGTCACCAAGCAAGCTGGCTAAGCCATGAGCATAGTGTTTAATGGGACAGGGGCTCTAGCAGCTACGCCGGGCTCAAATAGTGGCCGTGGGGGCAGATGGCAGTACTACATTTGGGCTGGGGGGACTTACAGGAGAAGCTTAATTGCCTGTCTAAAGCCTGGCTCCATGACCTATCCCAGGCCAGAAGATCTCATGTGCCTTAGGGAGGCCAGCAGACAGTGCCGTTGAGGTGGGTGATGTCTTATTGTACTTTAAAACAAAGGAAATCTTACTCCCTGAATTTCCGGACAATCTTATCCTTGGAGGTCAAATATCCTTCTGAAGACACACAGTCATGATAGGAGCCTGGCATTGTTGTCTGTGCTACATTTCAGTACTTTTATATCAAATGGAAGCGGGCCATGCATTGTTTTGACTTTCTTTGAAGAGCGAGCTGCAATGTTGCAAGGGTGGAGAAGTGCAGTGGGAGGGGGAAAGAATAACAGTGCTCTCTTCTCTTTGGGCCGGTCACTGCTATTGCTTTACATTATTTTTATTAGGTACACTTTGTCCTTGTTTGCTGTGGGTCATACATTTTTGTTTTTGTAGCACATGGAAAGGGATTGTGAAAAAATCTGGATTTTGGGTGAAGATTGGACAACCTGAAAATATGGAATACTAGTGTCTTTTTTAGGGCTATTGTTATTATTGTCACTTTTAATAACAATAGCAGTATGTGAGTGTTTTTCATCATGGGTCTAAGAGTACCCTTAAGACTGTGATCAAGTAGAGCATGCTGGGGAAGGTTTGTTGGTGCCAGAGGCCATTACGATATATGATTGTAGCAGTGGGGAAATGCTGATCAAAACACAACAGCTTTTGCTGGAACAACAGTAGAAAGATATGGCAAAAACCTCAAAACCTTAAAAACTGCCCAGTCACCTAGGAGTATGGGGTTTTTTGCATGCTCTAACCCATTTCCAACAGACCTTGTCTTTGTTTCTGGTGTGCCCTGTGTGACAGGACTTTTGAAATGCCCATGAGCTAGTATTTGAAACGTTTTCCTACCTGGAGCCATGGTACCCATACTGATGGCTTAACTGCTGTGTCACAAAAAGGGGTCACATAAGGTTTGATATCTGTAGCCTAAAGTGTTCCTTGACCAGGCTGGATCACCTGGAATGATGCCAATGTCCCTTATGCCCCATCAAGTCAGCCCAAAGGTGGTGGTAGGGAATGGCTTGTGGAGTGGCTGGAAGAAAACGGGCATATTATGAGCAATCCAGACTGAATAACTTGGTTGTAATAACAGGCTGCAGCCCTAACAAGCTGCAGGTGTTGTGAAGGACATGTGCAAGGCCAAGGGAGATAAGGAGGCTCTGTATTCACAGAGAGATAAGAGAATTGGACAGAAAGATGAGAAAAAACAGGATGCCTGCACAAGGGGGGAGCAGCGTGTGGGTACCACACTGGGACCAATCATAAGGGAGGTGGAAGCGTGTGAATGAGTAGTTTTAACCTATCACTTTTTACATAACAGAGCCTACATAGCGTGTGTATCTTTTGCTGAGAGTATAAATTGCTGTAAGTCTTTTAATAAAGTGGCACTAACTTGATCACACTGGTCGTATAAGTTGTGTCTGAGCCTTCTGCGTCAACAATGGCTCTGTTCTGGAGCACATGTGAAGTGCTTAAGGACGTGGTGAGGGAAGTCTTTGCACTAAGTAGTTTATGGGACTTGGGCACTGGTGAAATAAATGCAATGGAAACACTGCCTGGGGGTCCTGCCTGGGATAGGAGGGGGCAGGTATTATGAGGGTGCTGCTGTCTCTGTGTGTAGCCTGTGCCAACTGGATGGGTCAGGCAGAAATGCTAAATTAGCAAAAGGCTCGGCGAGTAACATAAAGCATTGGTTAGAAACATTAGCTGGCGACCACATGATGTTATCTAAACTTCCCAGGACAACAAAGCGCCGTCTGTTAGGGTTGCTGAGTGTTTTCATAAGGGAATGTCACGCTAGTGAAAGCTGTTTGACAGACTGTCCTGCAAAGCTAAGTCTGCTTGTACCCACACGAGCAAAGGGAGCACAGGCACCGCAATAGAAGTGCCCTGCGCTGTCTGTGCTCCAGGCAGCGTCCCCAGCCCCTGAGAGCATCCCGCTGACTCCCGTCATCTGTCCTGCCCACTGCCATCATATTGAAGGACCTGGCAGATAGGAAGACTACAATCCCATATCAGTCCACTAACAGAACGCCCTTCAGGTGTTGGTGAGGCACTGGGATCTGGGTGCTCAGTGCTCCTCAGGTGACACCAAGAGAGCTAAATTCACACAATCTAAAGATCCCTAAAAGTGCTTGTGAGATGGACCCTGGAAACCCGTGGCAGACCTGAGAACTTAACCTGGGTGTCTTGTGTCCTGGCCCAGCCTCCGGATGATGAAACTACCCTTCTCCTGATTTGGTTGCTTTTCTGAACCTGCCAGTAAGGATGCCTGTCAGGGCTCACCAAAAGAAATTCAGACCTGCTCAGTAGGATGTCTACCAAGAACATGTACTCATAAAGAAAACCATCTTTGGGTTAGTCGGAAAGCATCAGGGGAAACCCAAATCCAGAGCAAAGAAGCTGCCAGCCAAACAAATGAACAGGTTGTTGTTGTTGCTGCTCCTTAATAAAAGCAAGGAAGCAAGGATCTGAATTTCCAAACCCTGTCTTTGCAAATCAGGCCTTGCAAATCATGGTGGTTCAGTGGGACCAAGTCAGAACTTCATGACTCTTTTATCGATTTAACCTGTCGCTGGGGATTCCTGGAGAGGGGAACCGGTATTTCTCTGGTGACCCTCGGAGTCCCCATTCTTATCTGTGTTGTTTGAAATGTTTTTACAGTGCCCCAAGTTTTGGGAAGTGGTGAGTCCTGCTCTTCTTTCCTTCCTCCCTCCCACCCATGGCAGTCTTTCAAGTTATCTTTGTGGTGATGGAGGCACTCGAGATCACAGGTCACTTTGGGAAGATGCTAGCCCCTGTGGAAGAGGTGAGCATGAATGCATGTGTAGTTTTAGGGTGTGCATAGCACGTACCATGTTACAGCAGTTAGTCACAGGCAGCGGGTACAACCTGCTGGGTGTCTGG
Source organism: Falco naumanni (assembly GCF_017639655.2). NCBI lineage: Eukaryota > Metazoa > Chordata > Aves > Falconiformes > Falconidae > Falco > Falco naumanni. The sequence continues at coordinate 19,534,978 of NC_054063.1, forward strand.
AAGAAACACTCCCTGTTCTGTACATGTGATTTTTCACGTTGTGGGGATTCTCCAGGGGACAAGCACCTGGATAAATGTAACCCAACCCAACAGGTCAGCGCAGGTCTGAGCAGAGAAGAACCAAGTGTTCTTTAGCCTCCATGGGGGAAGCAGTAGCAGCTTTTCTAGACTGAGGCACCTTAGATCTACAGCCACCCCTCTCCCAGGTCTGATGGACCCCGATTACCACTTTTTGTTTGGGTCTCCCCTCCTTATGTGTGGTGCCCTTCCATGCTGTGCCCAGATATTGCAGAGCATCAGGATAAGATTCATACCCGTTGCTGAGGTTCACACCCAAGTAGCCTGTGCCTTGTTCACTTGCCTCCTCAGAAGCAACAATTTGTGCTTAAAAAGTGTTTCCTGAGAAAATGTTTAGGTGGACTTCCCAGTGCTGAGAGGGGAACGCCCACAGGCTTGTCCAGCAGCTGGCCTTGGCATGAGCAGTCCCTGGGCAACCACACAGCCCTGCTAGATTGCACTAGAGGTTGGGAAGCAATGCTCAGAAACAAACTGATACCACGGAGCAGAAGTGCCCATCCTTACAAATTCCTGATGGGAGATTCACAGACCACCTAGAGAGACTGTGGGAAGTTACCCCCCCATGTCCTGCTAAGCACACACATACAGCTTGTGCATGGCTCTTTCCAGTCCGTAGGTGATACGCAAACAGACCTTAATTTTGGTCCAGGTGAGGAGTCCAGGCAGCACTAGAGGCTCTCGGCACGGGAGAGGAAGGCTCTGCAGGCTCGTTGAACCAAACTAGAAGTTTCTGTATTCCTGCCAGAAGGTAAAACCTTCTTTCAAGAAATACAAAAGCAAGTCTAGACAGTGCCTTGCTTTATAAATACCCAGGGAAAATGCACAAATGGCCAGTCTCCAAGATCTTGGATCTTGGGAAAAAACTGGAAACTCACTCCACTACCCTTCTCTGAAAGACTTGTTTGCAGAGTCCCTGTGCTGAGTCACAGCTCCTGAATTTACACTTTTCCTCTCTGTTGGAGGAATCCCGCAGAAGCTGGGTGGAGGAAAAACACGGAGCAGGTTTGAGCTTGCTGTGTGTCTGCTGAGCCTGTTTCTTGCCGGGGTACCAAGCTGAGCATTACCTACGCTTGGGCCGCAGTTCAGCAAGCTTGAGAACCAGGCCCAGAAATAATGAGCCAAATATTAATAGATGCTTTTGGAAGGATGGAAGGAGGCAGATAAGTGTACTTTGTATAAAAGCTCATTAAATGGTTTAAACTAAAAGACCCTAGTTCAAAACTACCCCAGTGGGAGAAAGTGTAATGTGAGTCACTGCACTCCCCAGAAAGAAAAAAATATGACGTGTTCCCTAGGCTTCCCAGGAAAAGAAGAGTGTTGTGGGGTATTTTTGTAGTTTTTTTCCTCTGTCCTGTTTTTATTTGTGCCCACTTCTTCTCTGAGCAAAGCCTGTTCCCTTGCCCTGTGCCCAGCAGCACCCAGCAGATGGGAGCTGTGGGAGGCTGGTGCTGGCTGTGGAGCTGCCTGGGAAGGCTGGAGGGCTTCAGCCATCATGCAATGGTGCTGGCAGGACCTGTGGGTGTAGCGCGCCTGGTACCCAGAAAGTTTGCTGAAGAGATGTGCTGGTTGTTGTCATGCTGAAGGTATCTCTGTCTTGCATCTTTATCCAACACTCCTCAACACCCGCCACCACCCCCACCCCCCCAAAAAAAAAAAAGATCCCCTTTTCCTAGCCTGGTGCAAGACTCCAGGCACTGGATCACTGCTGGCGAGGGGGGTGTAGCTGTGATTTTTAGAAGGAGGGAAGGGTTTGGCGCCGTGACCGTGTCGATGAATGGGATCCTTTCTGTTTTCTCTGTGTAGCAATCAGGACTCGGACATCAGGCCAGTAAAAATAGGGAGTGACTCTCCACGTGTGTGTCATTCTAGAGCAGGACGGATAATGGCCCAAGGCACTACCCTGTTCTGCTCCAGCCCAGCCTGAAGGAGGGCGTTGAATCGCCTCCAAAGCACCAAATCCTGTGCGCAACTGGCAGTGTGCTCGTGTCTCCTGACTGCAAGTGCTGACCCCCAGAGCTGTTCCTCACGTGCACCTCACTGTATAGTGAGAATATCTCTTATTTCTTTTACAGCTTTTCCAGGCTCGAAGGCATTTGTGAAACAGCTGGGAGACTTGGCAAAAGGCTGGCACCAGAGGGGCAGCGTGGGCTGGTGGCCAGGGGTGGAGAAGGTGTGAGGGTTCCTGCTGTGTCCCTGCTGCTTCACACAGTGATGTTAAGGCTGAGGACACAGCAAAGTGGTATTCTTCATGGTGGGACTTCAAGGGAAAAAAGCAGATTTGCTCAGGGCTGTCACATCCATACTTGAAAGGTGGTGGTGTGTTTATGCAAAGCACCTGCAGCAAAACTGCTTCTTCCAGAAGCTTTAAAACTATCTGGTCCAGTGTCAGCTGCCACGTCCACACTGACAACACGCTGATAATACCGGGGTGCTCCTTGCTAGCTCCCGGTGGGTGTCAGTCATTTATTGCCAGCTGTGGATGTATAGGTAGGTGAGAGATTGGACTTTGCTGTCACAACTGTTGTGAGCTAATCACTCAAGTGCCTTAATTGTTCATTAAATGATTGCTTTAATGTGTAAGTACGCTGTGACCCCACCTTGTATTAATACTGTGCAATGCTTACAAGCTAGCCTTAGCAGTCCTGGTTTGTTACTGCTTTTACAGGAGACCTGTAAAGCCTAACAGATAATTTTGGGAAGCCAATTCGTTTTCCACATTACTTCCCAGAAAAAGCCTTTAGCCCCAGGAGGCCCTGTGTTACTTAAACCTGGACATCACTTGCCTGGCTAGTGCCAGCCCAAACAGGGCTGAAATGCTTCAAGGAAAGGTGACAGGGTGGTGTGGCTGCTCCCTCACCGACCCTCAGGAAGGGTGGAAGGACTTTGGTTTGTAAATGAACTCCTCCATGTCGACTGGTTCATGAGCAAGACAAGGGTGTTGATATCAGCGGGACGTTTCCACCACCTCCTCCTAAAGGAAGGGCATTTTTGGTCACTCCCTGAAACGCTGATTCACTTGCCTGGCAGAAATTCAGGCATGTCGCCTGACGGTCAGTGTGCCAAGAGCTTTTTCTCCATTGGAGAAAAGCTTGTTATTAGGCTGAGAGCCACTTTGGGGGCCATGTTTAGCTTCAGTTTGTCTCCAGCATGGTCACCTTGAAGTCTCTGGGGTTGCAGCAAGATGTAGAACATGAATGGTAAATCCTGAACCAAGAAATACTTATTTCCCTGCGCAGGAAGGTCACACCATCCTATCTTTCCCCAAAGAAAGGGAGACGGCTGCAGCCTATCCCCCTCTGTCTATACCAGTGAGTACAGGCATATGGAGAGTGTATTAGGCATATGTATATATAGCAATACAGAGTATATTCACTCTGCTTCCTACTCCTAAATGTCTGCCTACAGCAGCTGGGGCTTAGGGAAGCTAATGCATCAATAATTTTCATTTCCTGCTGTAAAATTCACCCTGGGGGTTTTGCTGGGAGCGTGGGGCAGAAGATTTGAGGGAGGAGATTCATCTCTTGAAAATCACATTTGATGTTTAAGGCTTTTCCAGCTTTCTTAGGCTAATTACGACAATGTTCGTTGCCATCTCTTCCCACCCCATTTTGTGCTTCCTACTCATATCCTGTCTGTGTATTTTTGGCTACTTGCTAACAATTCATTTGAGCTAAAACTTGGCATGTGGGAGCTCGGCTCTGAGTGTCACTGCAGGAGAACAAGCAGACATCAGTTTCACCAGCTCAGTGACCTGGTGGCAACCGGGCTTTCAGAGACGTGGCAGGGTTCGGATCAGTTTTTGGTGTGGCAGGGGATGGGAGGTGTATTCAGCCCCTTGGAACGCACCTGGGGCTCTGACCTGTTATCTTTCCTTTGATGCAGGCAACAGACACATCTCCCAAATGCTGCGAGCACAGAGGGTGAGCGGGGTCTTGTTCAGGGGCTGCTGCTGGTTCCCTCAATCCTCCCATCCTGGGTTGCCCTGAGATGCCGGCTCACATGCTGGGATCCGCAGCAGGAGCACAGGCAGCCAGAACAGGGCCCAGCCCATGTAACAGAAATAAATGCCCAAGCTGGCAGACTGCAGCTCGCTGCTGGTATATCACTGAGCTCCTGTCTCAGGGTGCTAGCAGCTGGCATCAACAAGTATTCATCAACCACCTGGCGCAGGGGAGCGGGCTGTGCTGCTGAGAGTGGGAATAAGGAAAAAATGGCCATGTGGCAGCACTTGGGCAGTTTTTAGTAGCAGTCTAATCTAGCTTTTTTTTTTTTTTTCTTTCTGTTTTCTTTCTGTTGTTGGTATTTTCATATATATGTCATGGTAGATTCTATATGGAAAATTGTGATTTATCAGTTTCCAGTCATCTCTGAAAGGCAGAAATGCGAGTTCATCAAAATGTGCTTCTGCTGTCAGTGATTTATTTGTTTTACCTGCAAAATGCTGAGGTTTTTGGGTTCCCACAGAGTCCCCATAGGAACCATAATGTTCATTGCTGATGCAAAACACGTACTGTTGCAAAACAATTGACCAAACGTTCATGCCCAACTGAGGATAGCCCTGCTTTGGTACTGGATTCAGAAGACAAGATGCACAGTCACAGAAAACGGAGAAAAGAACCAGGTGTTATTCCCAAAAACCCTATGCAGGAGCCCTGCTCTTTTCTTAGGATACAAACTGCACCTCAGAGGTGACATTCCAGCTCACCGGTCTGACAGATGTCTCCTGCATCTCCTTCAGTGTGTCTTTTAGACTCTGCAGGGCTCTGCTCCCATCAAGGAAAGGGCACTAGAAAAATTTACCACCTTGCAAAGAGGAACACATGAATGACTACAAGGGGAGGAGCTACCACGGCTGGAGGAGAGGTGCAGTGCAGGAGCTGGAAAGAGCCACAGACTGTCTGCCAGGGGAAGAGCTGCAGTCGGTGCCTGGCATTCCCGCGGGGGATGGACACAAGTGCAGCTGATCCAACTGGGCTCCCTCATTGCCTGCTCGCTCTAACCTCTTTTTAAGCAACTCATCTCTCTGTCGTGTGTGTGGGTCTTGACTGAGCTGTAGTGTTTGGAGCCTTCCGCCAGCAAATCTGCTTGTGTTCCTTGTATTAACCCTCGGGCACGCCATTAGATACAGCAGTGTTACTCTGTTAGATCCTGCTTTTAAACTCCCGCTTGATTTTTACTCCCAAACCTGGGGCTAAAGATGAGCAAATGGTCCTGACTCTGCCTTAGCAACTTGCACCATACCGTGATGAATTACAGTCTTGGTTCCAGGAGCAGCTTCAGCACTTCCCACCCTCCCGCTGTCCCTGGCCACCACCTCATTGAACATCCTCAGCAACTGCATGCCAGAGCACTCCAACCCAGAGCAGGAACCAATGGGGCTTGAACCTCACTCCCCCCACATGTGCATTTTTTTTAACTCGCTGGTTTATTTTCCAGCCTGATCAGCTCCAGAATCTGACCTGCAGCCCAGCCCTACAAGCCCTTGTGCCGGCACATGAAGGAGCACCATGGGGGTGCAAGCAGCTGGGAACCCCTGCATGCCTGCAGGTGAACCCTGGGCTTTTACAGGGTCATCATCTCTCACCTGGGTTGATTTCCCATGTTTGGGCTTTCAGTAAAGCTACTAAGCTCTGTGGATGAGGCTGGCAGGAGGGTTTTTTTGCAGCATGAGCAGCCAGTTACACAGTAACCAGAATGGTCCCGTGAGAGAGCATTCCAAAAACAAACAAACAAACAAAAAGTTCCCTTTGTTTCATTTAGAATAGAAGGATGTGTGAGGCTGGCTTTATCAAAAGAATTTAAATGGCAGTTTCTAATCTAACAGTGCAGAAATGTTTTAACAATCTTGCCACAAAAAAATTAATCTCCTGCAAGGGCAAGGAGGAAAAAGCATAATTGGTTCCTGCAGCAGAGGCCTGGGATGAGAGCCTGTGAGGGCTGGGCTGGGAGAAACCAGGAGTGATTGCAAGGCTGGGAAGGGGAGAGAGGAGTTTCCTGCAATGTCTTGAGGAAAGGTTTCACTAGTTGCTTCTGCATGCCCCAGGGATTTCCAGTCCCAAAAAACTAAAGCTGTGCACAGACATGGAGGTGATGTTTTCTGCTGTGGGAACATCAGCCCTATGGAGCAGGTTGCCCAGAGAAGTTGTGCCGTCTCCCTTCTTAGAGATTTTTCAAGAACAGGCTGAGTAAAACCCTGTGTAACCTGTACTGATTTCAGAGCTGACCATGCTTTGGGTTGGATGAGAGAGCTTCTGAGGTCCCTTCTGGCCTGAAACACCCTGTGATCTTCAAAAAGGAGAGGAGGAAGGAGAAGAAAGCCCTTTTATGCCAGGTGGACAAGCTGTGTTTGCAAGGGTTGGGGCTATTGGAGAGCGGCATGCAGTTATGCCAACACAGGCCACGTGGATTCTCCTGCAGCCAAAGGAGGCAGCAGGGGTGGTGTTTACCACAACCTGTGTAGCTCTCCTCGCTGTGCTGAGCGGTCTTTAGGGTACCTTGATCCTTACATGAGCTACAGGTTTATGGGTCACCTCTGGAGCAAGGAAAGGTTTGCAGAAGCAGGGTTTTGCCTAAACACGCACATTGTAGAACCTGGGGTATTCTGGGAAGGACATTTTGAAGGAAGGGGCAGGTGGCCCTGGAGCACAGGAATACACATGGCTTTGAGAGGAACAAGGAAGCCTCTGGCTGAACAGAGAAACCAAAGTAATTTATCCTTCGTGTCAGCAAATACCAGCTTTCCTGACAGCAGAGGTGCAGCCCTGTTAGCCAGCCCCCCTGTGCAGTTCTTCTTCAACTGTAGACAAATATACGTACTTGTCATTTTTAGCCCTTCCATTGATTTCTCTTCATGGCCTGGCTGTGGTGGGTCACAGCCCTCCTGCCCACAGCAGTCTACAAGAGGCTATTGCCAACCTTTCATGGAGATGCTCTTCCAGCCTGTGCAGCCATGGTGCATCTTGGCTGGTGGTGCTCACTTGGGCTGGAACAAGGTGCTGTTCCTGGTTCTCCTCAGTCCTTCCCTGTGGGACTGAATATCAGCAAGAGATTAGTGTGGGCCTACTGCTGAGCTGGGTGTCATGAGCTTTTCAAGTCCTCCTTTAGCTTGAGTTGTTGGGGGACAGGATTCTGAGACAAGAGTACCTGTGTGCCAGGCACCCACGCGGCACTGGAGTGGAGCACGGCCCCTGCAAGCAGCATCTTGGCAGCCACATGCACTTGTCTTGGCAAGGACCAATCATGTTGGAACCAGCATCACACACTGTGCTCTAGGGAAAATACCAGGGACTGCCGAGGGTGGTGACAGCCCAGCGCTCTCCCACAGCCTTCTCCACTGCTTTAGAGCCTTCTAACCTTTGACCATTTGCTCGTAAGGTCTTGGCAGGCAGGGACCAGAAAGCAGGAGTGTCTCGGGGCTTGTGCCAGCTGTGGAGCAGATGTTCTGGGGACCTGTCTGGTCTAGTTTGCCATGTGACTACAGCAGGCGGGCTTTGACCGCTCAGCTTGTTTCTTTCAGCCACCCTCGGTCCTCACTTCCAAGGCTGTGATTAAACTCGCACGACATTTCCTACAATTGAGCAGTCGCTGGGGCTGGAGCTTCTCTCCTCCCTTCCAGCCTCCCTTTTGGCTCAGAGGAGCTAGACAGCTGCCTGGACACGGGGCGATCCATCACCTCTCCCATCACCCGTGCTCATTTCCTGCTTGGGTGGCAGGCTGGGAGTGCGTGCACAGCTGTAGCACATGTGGATGCCCAGAGGAGAGGACAAGAACAGGACGGGTACACGGGGAGCCTCTCTGCAAAGTTTCCCAGCCTCCAGCAGTGGGATTTAAGAACTCTCGGTACCCTTTTTCATCCCTGAATTTGTCCAGCTGCTTTTGGCCAATCTGCATAAACTTTTGACATCCTGAATGGCCTGTGGCAAGATGCTCCGCAGCTGGGCTCTGCATGGTGCGCTCAGCTGTCTCCTTTTGTTTGTGCCACACTTGCCAGCTGCCAGTTTCATGGGATGCCCCCTAGCCCTGTTATCAGTAAACAACTGTTCCCTTATTCTGTGTCTCCATGCCACAGGCAGTGTTGCAGGTGTCGAGGCAAACAGCACCTCAGCTGTCTCTCTTCCAAGTTGAAGAGTATTGGAAGTTTCGTAACAAGTCACATATCCGTGGAGCCCTTCCTTCTTTATTTTTAAGCTCGGAGCAGACGCAGCAGTGCAGAGGAGCAGTGCGTAAAGGGCGCTTCCATGTCAGGAGGATTGCTCAGACTGCTGATGGCCCGACCACACCTAGGGTGTTACCTGCTCATGCTGGCAAAGGCCAGCAATGAGCAGCTCTCATACGTTTACTCTCAATTTATCCTGTTGAACCTGCTCCTGTCTAGTTTAGTGCAGCGGCTGCTCTGACTGAGCTGCAGCTTTTCTGGCAATTTTTTTTTTTTTTCAGCTGGTGAAATTTTGTCATTTTTTTTTTTCTCCAAGGAGTAGCAACTCACAGCAATGAACCTGAAAGTCCTATGGATCTACAGTTAACCCTGAGAGCCTTTCATATCACATTTACTCTCCTGCCCTGACTCTTCTGTTGCAAAAATCAAGGGGAAAATCCAACCCAACGTTTTCCCTATGTTATTCACATCCAACCTGCTCTGGCTTTGAGTGCCTGGTTGGAGTGAGCATGTGCCTGGGTGCTGGACCCTCCCTTCACCAGCTTGGGTTCTCTGCTATCAAAACTCCCCAGGGCCAGCTGGAGAATGCTGACTTACACCTTTTGACTTCAAGTGGGGCAAACTGCTGTTTCCATCTCTTGGGTGTACTACTGTCCTCCTGCAATTTAGAAGGGTTTGTGTTCGCAGATGTTGGAAACATAGAGGTGAATCAGCAGTGCACCTGCCTGCATGGTCAGGTACCAAGCCCATCTGGAGATCATCTAGAGATGCTGGCGCATGTGCCTGGTGGTACCAGACTCCTTCCCCTGCCAGCCCAAGGGACCTGACTGTCTTCCCACGTGGAGCTGAGCATGGCTCAAGCCTGTTGAAGTCTATCTAATTCCTGTCAGAGGATTTACTTGGGTGCAGCCTGGGATGCACTGTCCATCACAGAAGTCCTGCCTGGGTCAGATATTAAAGGCTGGAGTCTCAGCAAGGGACAATTTGCCAAACTCTACTGTGGTCAGCGTACATTGACTGAAGATCCATCCCCTACCACCTAACCTTACACCAGGCAAGCAACACTCACACCTGCAGGCTACCTGAGTACATGTTATTCCTCTTCCTTCTTCAGAGAATTTTGGAAGTTCCATATCTCATCCTAGAAGCAATGCCAGGAGCATCCCATACTGAAAACAAGACTAACTGCCTTGCTGTGTGGAAGTCAGTGCTACAGATTAACCTGCGGGAATGGCCAGGGACGAGTCCATTCACTTCTTCCCCAGAGGAAAGCATTAATATCTTTCTAGTGAACAGAGAGGTTTTAATTATGCTCCCTTCTGCATAAAGCCTGGCTCTCCTACTCTGTCTCCTCAGATGAACACAGCTATAATTAAGAGGCAACAGTGTCAGGAATAAGAGCAGGCTCCAGCCTGTGATTTATTACGGGATGTCATGGGTGCAATTACCTTTCTCGCTTCTCCTCTCTCCAGTGTTTTTGTAAAGTGGATTTAGTGATGAAAGCAGTGTCTCAGGCTCAGGCAAATGGACACCTCTGTGTTTATCCACAGCACAGACAGAGCAAAGGCAGAGTCACTGCTTCTTTCTCCATAAAGTGACCAGTGAAAGCCTCAAACCTGACTTGGAGGATTTAGTGTCCACAAGGTTCAGTTCTGGCCTAAGCCCCAACCCCCTGTGAGCAACGCCTTGACCAAGGGCAGCACCTACCCGCACCCTCCTTATTGCCAACCTTCTCCTGCCGGCAGTGGTAGGGTGAGGGGGGACCCCCAAGAAGTCCTGTTGGTGGTAATGAGGAGTGAGCGGCAGACCAGGACAAGCCACTTTGCATAGTCCACAGCAGTGAGATGGGTCAGGGTTTGGGTTTTGCTTTGTGTTTGCTGGTGCTGCGATCTGGAGGAGCCCCTGGTTTTGGGTGGCAGCTCGTTCTCCTGGCAGCCAATATCTCTAACGCATGAAGAGGTTAGGACTGTCTCAGCTCCCAGATAGTTCCTGCTTCTGGTCATCTTCAGCAAGGGGAAAGTTACATGTAAACAGTCCGGGAGAGGGTGATGTTGACTCGGACTGTGCCTGTGCGCTTGATCTTAATTGCCGTCCCACCAGCAGCAGTTATTTCACTTTCTGAATTACTCAGCAATGGTGAGCATTACAGCTGGGTGGCTGAACTTTGATTTATTGCCGTTCAGATGGTCTGCACTTTACCTTTGTAGGATGTAAATCTGGACAGATTGAGACTGATAAGGCAGAAGGGGAAAAAGAAGAAGGAAGCATGAAGAACAAAATTTGAACAAGTTCAAATTATGAAAAGCTTTTTGGGGCCAGTACCCCAACGGGAAACCAAAAAAGGGAAAGCTGGCCCTTTCCAAGGTGGTGTTTGAGGTCCACAGCCCACCAAATGTGGAGAGTTACTGCTCTATTGGCCATTGGAAGAGCTGCCATCAACTAGGGCAAGCCTGGGCTGGAGGCCTGTGAGCCATGAGGGCTTGTTTGTGCCACAGCTGCCCATCATGACAGCCAGGGCTGTTGCAAAACGTTATCTGCTGCCCCTTTCTGACCTGGGTCTTGATGCCTATTGCCATGGAGGTGCTCAGCTCCTCCATCCCAGCCTAAGAGAAGCCAGGGCAGCATCTTGGGGTGTGGGAGAGGAGAGATGAATAGGTGGGCTAATGCCTCAGGGTGTGAAGACCCAGCTGCGGTCTGGATGTGGGAATGTGCCCCTGGCACCTGAGATGAGGGTTTCTGGTACGTGAGATGTGTTGGCCCATCTCAACAGGGTAAGGAGAATCCTGGTGGGAGATGCTTGTGAGCGAGGATGATTTGTGACCCTTCTCTGTAGGCAGCGATGGATGAAAAGGCACAGAGCATCCTGAGCAGGCCCTTGCTGCTGTGTCAGCTGGGGCTGCACCTTGCCGCCTGCTCTGACACAGAGCAGCCCAGCCTTGGCCTCTTGCCTTGTGCAGATGTGAGGGTCTCCCTGATCCAACCATGCCTGCAGGGACAGCCACCTCTGGGATGCGCTTGGTGCTTCAAAACAAACTGGAGCCAAAGCAGCTTGTCTGGCTACTTCAGTTGCAGTTCCAGGGCAGCTGAACAGGCAGAGCCTGTGACTCCCCACCTCTGGCTTCCTTTTCCCATGGGTTGGGAAGCTTTTGGTCTTCTCCCTCAGCAGAACTTTAGTGGCAGTGAGCACGTTGCAGTCATGCCCTTGGGAGCATTTGGGGAATGGGAACAAGGGCTGGGCTCTCCTGGGCAATTGCAGTGCAGGTGAATGGGGAAGATCTCCAAACCGGTCCAGCGCTCAGCTACACACCCTTCCCTCCCTTCTTAATTGCAATTCCTCCTGATATAGCTGGATCACCAGGAAATAAAAATACCAGGGCTTTTTTGATTAACCTGCCCCCCCCCGGCATCATGCATTTCAAGTTTGCTGGCGGCACCATCCCCAGCCCAGGAGAAGGGAAGCCTCTCGCTCCCTTGGGAAAGGATGAACTCTCGCCTTGTGCACAGAGTTGGCTTTGTTCATGTGGGAGCAGCGCAACATCACTAGTGTGTGGGGGGCAGCATCAATGTGTGGGATCAGCTCTCTCCGGGAAGCCCTTGGACTCCTCTTGGCAAGGATCTGATGCAGGGGAACTGAATATTTTAGGGATGGGTGACAGCATGCTTATTCCCTGAGCTTGCCATTTCAAAACCTCTGCAAATGGAGTTGCTGTTCACAGCCTCTCCACTACATGAAAATCCTGAACGCTCCTCTCCGCTGTAATGCTGACAGATGAAAAGCTGTGTGGTCTTGTGGGCAGGTGGAGATCTGGGAGTCCTGTTGTGATCTGGGGCCTCTTGGCCCCCCTTGGATCTCGTCTCCTGCGTCACTCAGGCATTGTGCAGTGCCTGGCACCATTTCTGATGCAAGGACTCATCTATAACATGGCTGGGTGAGCGGGGAGGGTTTTTGGAGGTACCATCCTTCCCCTCCCTTCGAGTGGGAGGATTGAATACCTCTTGGGCAGGCAGGTGGGTATTTCCCTGGGCACCTGCTGAACCTTGGCCAAAGCAAGGTGGTTCAGGAGGCCGTGCTGGCACAGTTAAGTGTTGCTAGATCTGCCTGGTGCTGCATGGCTGCTGCTGATCCAGGCGGTCACCCTGCTGCTGATAAAACCTTACCACAGTGTGGGAAACCATCTGTCACCATGGAAGTCTGTGGACCTTCCATGGCATTTCTGCTTGGGTGGCTTGTAAGGCCTGAGGATTTTTAGAGGATGCTTATTTCATTGCCAGTCACATCAAACTCATAGGCTAAAGTCTGTGCACTAACATCTGCCCTGGAATTAAAGGCAGTGCTGCTGACCACTGTTAGGTAAAGTGGATGTGAGGCCAGACTTCAGCCCCACACAAGGAGAAGACTGCTGAGTCTTCATCAAAACCACAGGCCTGCTCTGACCTAGCACTTCCAGGGAGACCATGGCACAGAAGACAGGACACAAGCAGAGTGTGTGACGGAGACAAAATAGCACCCCAGGATCCAGCCCTCTGGGAATAATCCTCTGAGGCTCCCCAACGCACTCAACTCCGGGTGCAAAGGCTATTTTATATGGATGTTTCTCAAGCCCATGCAAGCCAACGCGTATGTTCTCCCTGTTTCACTCCTTTCTTTGTCTGCCACAAGGACTGAAACCTCCCGAGTCCTTTAGCGCAGTAGGTTCTCTTCTGAATCTCTTTCACTTCTAGCCTGAATTATCCTGTGACCCTATGAAAAGCATTCTGTTTTCCAGCACATTCAAAGCCACCTTGTCAAGGGTCAGATGCTAACAAACATCTGGCAGATTTGGCCCCAAGGCCATCTCCCAGCAGCGTCTCCTGCTCTGGACATACAGCCAAAGCGGAGCTAGCAGGCCTGGGTTCCTCTGTGCAACCCATGCCTGGCTCTTCACGCCCTTGGCTGACACTGGGCAGGCAGCCACAGCAGGACAGCCCAACAAAAGGGTAGCCACTGTTAATGTTACCGCAGACAGCGTCTTCTCCACTATTCACCTGCGCGCACACAAGCGAGCTGCCACCCAAGTTGGCAAGCTGGTCTGTACAGACCAGGTGCCTGCATCCATGAGAGTTGGGCAGGCAAAGCCCCAGAAGCAACAATCTGTAGGACCCGTTTCACCAGGCTCAGGACCAGGCTTTGCTGCTCTGACTGATGGGGAGCTGTTTGCCATCAGCAAAGGTGGGCACTGAAGGAGAGAGCCTGTCTGCCTCTGTGACACAGAGCCCGTGGCCCAGAAGAAATTTCCTCCTTGTGCTGTGCAGCGGCTGGGCTGTTCACCTCTCCGGGTGTCTTTGCCCACTCTGACACTGGGTGCTGACCGGCAGAGGGGCAGAAAGCCAAGGACTGGAAGCTTGTCTTGGCAAACTGCTCTATCACACCAAGCAAACAGTCGTGCGTGCGTGCACACACAGCAGCTGGGCTTCACCATCTTTCACAGCTGTTTCCTTCCCGGGACTTCACCAACATCCATTTCAGTGATGCCAGCACTCAAATTTTTCTCAGGTGCCCAAAACGCCCCCCGGTCCCTCTAAGCTCTATATACAACAGACTCCCTCTGCCCTGCAGAGTACAGCAAAGCAAATCCTGCACTGGACCACCTGCATGTGCTGGAGGGCTGGGATCCAGCCGAAAGAGCAGCAGATCCCTGGCCAGCCTGGCTTCCTAACACTTCAGTGGTGGAAGCCAGCAGCAGGCATGACCCAGGCCTAACTGCATCAGGGACTGAGCTGTTAGCGTTATCCCAAATACCAATTAAAGCCTTGGTTTTAAACAGGGCGAAGCAATGACCTTTGCCACTTACAGACACGTTCCCACAGTGGATCCCAAGTCCTTCTCACAGTCCTGTTTTAAAGGACACCTTGATTCAATACCGCTGCCTGCCCTTTCTGTGGGTGAAAAACTATTTTTTCTTCCTGATAAACTGAAAACTCAATCGCTTAACTGACCAGAGCCAGGAATGTGTTACCGCATGCGGCATTTGCAGGTGAAACCCCGCTCAGGTCTCTGCTTCAGCCAGCCGGGCTGTTGTGTGTCAGCTGCAGGCTGAGCCTGTTGCTGTCATGTCTTTTAATTCAGAAAAAGTCCTTCACAGGGGAAGATCCCACCAAAGCAGCCCAGTGCTGATGCTCCCAGAGAAGCAACCACTGAAGGATCTGATCCCTGTTGTGGCATTCGCTTCATGCAGCATTTCAGAGCAGCCCAGCGATGAAAGCGTTACTCCCTGTTGCCCTAATTACAGTAGGGCAATCACCATATTTTACTACTGTCTCACAATTATTTCCAGCATTTAAAAATAATGTCAGTCAAATCATTTGTCCCTGAGCCTTGTCCTCGGCGGAGTTTGCACTGGCATTTCCTGCAAATAAGTGAAAGGGGATAGGAGAGCTGCGCTCCAGTTCGTTAATGCCGGCGAAAGCTCACAGGGACCAGAGCTGTCACCCAAGGGAGCGGGGCAGCTTCGAGTGAGTCTCCCCTCCATTCTGAAGTAGGGTGATGAATCTTGCCAAGGTCACAGGCAGACAGCGCTCACCCACCAAGAGCAGCAGCTCACTGAGGTGCCCGGTGAGGAACTACAAAAATTCTCTCCACATGCATCCTGAAAGGAGGAAACCCCGAGGTTTGCAAACAAACAGCTGCTCAAAACTACCGACTTCAGACTTCGTTAGGAACAACAACAAAAAAACACCAAAAAACAAACCCTGCTCTGTGCCAGACAGATATTTTGCTGCCAAGAAAGTGCCACCTACTGGGTCTGCTCCGGTGGGGATATGCAAGAACGGGAAACAAATGCAGAAAAAGTAATGCTGGAAAAATTATGTTTTTTCACCCTTTTAACAGAAAAGCAACCTAAA
This sequence comes from Falco naumanni, assembly GCF_017639655.2. Taxonomy (NCBI): domain Eukaryota; kingdom Metazoa; phylum Chordata; class Aves; order Falconiformes; family Falconidae; genus Falco; species Falco naumanni. Next base: position 19,550,093 of record NC_054063.1, read on the forward strand.
GCTATGCACTGACAGTTATCGCAGCCGCACCCCCCTCTGCAGTCACGCTCCCTCCGCAGCTGAATCAACCAGACTTTTGAAGTAGATAAGTGCTGGGGCGGGGGGAGGGGGGGATGTGAAGTTTTAGGGACTTACCAATGCTGAGAAGCCGCTTTCGTCTCCCGCAGTTCCCTCGTCTCCTGTGCGTCCTCTCCCAGTTAGCCGTGCCCTCCTAGTTCAATCCTGCTGCCATTCCCCGGCAGCCAAGCTCCCTCTGCCTCGCTGCGTGGCGCTTTGCCTGCGAGCCTGTGCCCCAGCCCAAACGGTGGAAGCGAGAGCAAGGCAGAGCCCACCCAAAGCACCAGCCTGGGGGTCCCCTTGCTGCTGGCTTTCCTCTGCCCTTTCGTCCTGGTGCCGCTCGCCCCGCTTGTCTGAGAGCAGGTGACAGAGGTTTCTTGGCAGAGGAGAGGGGAGGGGAGGGATGTGGAGGCAGCGAGAGGTGGAGCTGGGACCCGGAGCAACAGGTTACTGTATAACTAGGAGCCGGTGGCCCTGGCGAGCCAGCTGCGTCCCCCCAAGGGGCCAGGGGCACCTGGGGCCCTCGCCCACTCCTGCTGCAAGGGGACCCAAAGCTGAGCCGAGGTGCTGACTGAGAGGGACGTGTTAAAGTTCAGTTTTCTTTTGCCTGAGAACATTTTGTACCCAAGGGGGAGGCTGAAGGCGGCGAGGGGTGGCAAAGGAGCGCTTGGAGCTCGGTTTTCCATTGCCAGTGAGGGAGGGGACTCGCTGCCTGAGCACCTCATGGGGGGAACAAGGCACCTTTTGTGCAGCCCGGTGCTCTCCTCCGTGGCTCCGCACTAGCTTGCGGGTTGTTTTCCTCCAGCTTCTCTCCGCCTGCTTTCCCTGCCCTGACGTCTGCAGCGGGGAAAGGTGGTGTGAGGTGGAGAGGGCAAAACGTCCTCTCTCTCCAGGTCCCCAAAGCAGTGAGGTGAGGAGCAGAACCCCTTTTGGGGTACCCCACAGCGTGGAACTTTGCTTCTTAGTGTCACACGGCCATAAAGCCCCTCGTCTTGCCCCACACTTCAGCTCCTGGCATAGGCAAAGGTGTAAGGTAGCTTTGGTGGAGCTGTGCCATGGTTACGGCGGGGAGAGGGAAGTAATTGTTAAACCCACCTTTGGGGGAACCAAGGTGAAGCAGTTGCAGTGGCATAGGAGTGGGTGAGGGGCTCACTGGCCTTGGGTGAGAAGGCAGGCGAAGGCTTTGACATCGGCACAGTGCAGCCTGAGTGGGGCTTGCTCCTCAGCAGGAGATGCTCCTTGTTGGCTCTGCTGGGGTGACCACCATACGCAGGACCCTGTTATTCACACATGTGTGCCCATGTGCTGGAGAGAAGCTGCACATGACCCTTTTGGCCATTGCAGGGAGCGTTCCCGTGCCACGGCAGGGCTGTGTGAGCCCTCCCCTGCAGATGTCTGAGTGAGTGTGATGTCATCGGTGGTGTCAGGAGTGGGACCACCATCCCCGTTTTACCAGGGCCTCAGGTGGGGCACAGAGAAAGCAAGAACCACTTCTTGCTGGGGTAGCAGAGGTCGGACTTGAGCTTCAGCCCTTGACTTGTGGTGAATGTTGCTCCTGTGCTCTCTGGGAAGGATATCTTTAGAGGCTCCAGTTTTGTCACATAATCTCTTGTTACTCCTCTCTTGCTCTTCAAAAGCCAGAGGGAAATTTTAAAAGATGTCCAGGCCACTTTTGTGAGACTGTAGAGAGGTTGGTCAAGTTCTGCTCAGGGTCGGTCCTGCTGCCAGCTCAGCCCTGCAGATGGTGTGACTGGGGGCCAAGAGGGACCCTGAGCTCTGGGAAACGGTCTGTTGTGTGGGCAGGCTTATTACACCTAGTTTCATTAGTCTTAAAATTTAACATTTTGGAAAACAATGGGATCAGCTCATGAGCTGATCGTTAAGCTGGAAAATATCAGCTGAATGTATGGGTCTTACAGACTCATCTGGTTAGCCAGTCCTCTCCAAAAAATGGGGCTTTTGAGAGCATTTTATTAAAGTGCATGTGTATTGCAGGCCTCCCCACGATATATGTTGAACCTATGGACTGTACATGCCAGCGAGACCCCTTGTCACTGGGGCCCTGGGGAAGAAATAGCTGCAACTCTGACACTAGAGAAAGAAATAAGATGCTTCCCCACGACGGGACACAGGTCTGGAGGAAGCCCAGCTTCCTTAACCTGGTGCTTGCCGAGTTCCCTGCCGCTGTGGTTTTCTGCGGTGCCTGCCATGCTATGGGGGCCAGCGCTCGGCTTGCTGCCTGGCCCCTGGCCAGAGCCGTGCGGGGGGAACCGCCCCGCATGAGTTACTGCAGGAGGAATGCGGCCGGGTGAGCTGGATGGGCAGGGGGAGAGAAAGTTCTCTGCGTGACAGTTACGATTTTGGCAGCTTGGTTTTGATAGAACAACCTCTTCTGCCGCGGGAGAATGTGAACCGATACTCGGTGTGACGAACCCACCCAGCGCCCTGTCATCCTCCTCGCTGTGGTGTCAGTGAGACCCCAGGGGGATCTCAGTACAGGATGTGCTGTGAGAACATGGCCAGCCCTAGGACAAGCAGCGCTTGGAGGATTCCAGCCACACCACCCAGCAGGGGAAGGGGCATCAGTTCAACAGAAGGGAATCACGGTGGGAACATCAGCTGTGCCAGAGCCTGGTGAGCCTTGCTGGCTGAAAGGTTTTGTGCAGGAGATCCCTAAACCCTGAAATGCATCATCTGGGGCATTTCAGTGGGACCACTGGGCTGGGCTGATGCTCCCGGGGCACAAACAGAGTTGGCAGGATTCTGTTGGAGAAGCCATTGAATGTTTGAGGCGCTGACTGCTCGCTGTCTGGCAGCCTCAGCTGCATGTTCCCAACGAAGGTAGGCACAGAGGCTACTGTGAAGTGCCGTGCCTCGCAGGGAATCTGTAACTGCTGAGCAGAGGAGGCAACTTTTCCTCTGGGCAGGGAAGAAAACCACAATGAGCCTATGACATCTTCCCTGCAACAGCTGATGCTGGTCTAAGTGAGCCAGGGGCAGTCAGCAAGAGAATTGTCCCACTCCATTGCCTTGGCTCCCAGCTGTGGAACCAAACCTTACGCCTTTCCTGGAGGACTGTACCACTTCAGCAGGCCTTTGGTCTGCATGTTGTTTCTACCTGCTGAGGAACACAAAAAAAGCTGTGGACCAATAAAGCCCTGTCTCTTAAAACACCTCCAAGTTTGAAATCCCAGGAGGCTAACTTGTCTCTCAGGATCAGCCTTTTAAATCAGGTTGGCGGCAGACACCCCTGTGATGGCTTGAGAACAAAGAATTCTTCCTTGCAGAGTAAACAACACCCAAACCAAGCACCTCAAAATATGTGTTCTTCTAAATTTTTAATGCCATTTTCATCCAACTTGCTCGTCCTGTTTGAGAAGGGCTGGGCCTCATAATTAAAAGCTCCAGCAATCTTATGTCTGGCAAACGTCATCAATAGCTTTACTACGCTGTGCCCTGCTTCTCTGAACAGTGGGAACAGTTTGGAAAGGAGCTCCTGATTAGAGAAACTCTCTGAGGCCAGGGCACAATTCTCTTCAGGTCTTTGTACCAGTTTGGCATGGAGAGAAGCTGTCATGAAATTGGGGTCATAAATAACAATTCCTGTTCAAAGCCTGGAAATACCTGAGACGAAGTTGCCTGAAGCTTACAGGCTTCTTCAGCCTTCTACATCCATCACAGAGTGGAGAAGGGCTGTCAGCAGCAGAACTACCCTGGTATCTGCTCATCTAATCAGAAGAAGGTTCATGGATAATTTTATCTTAAACTAGAAAACGGAAACAGAGCTGCCCTGTCCTTTTGAGGGTGCAAATCCAGGCTGGTACCAGCTGACACTGAGCAAGCACTGACAGGGCTCTGTGACCGTCTGCAAGCCATGAGGCAGTACTCTGAAACAAGCTCCAACATTTATGTTTATTATCGTATGTGTATATTTACCCCATTGCTGACTATCAGCAAGCATTGTCACTCTCTGCTGATTCTTGATTTTCATCTAGGTGATGGTTAGGGAGCAAAGGGTTCACAACATTTTATAACATATATATATATAATATATATGTATAAACCACATTGTTTTATAAAGCTTGAGGAGGAGGCTGCTTTACTCTGCCTCCCAAACTCATACTGTGCTGTGGGGATAGGCAAAAACATGGCAGCTGTCACCTAATTAAAACCTTCATCAGAACCATTTTTGAGGGCTATTTTCTGCACAGATCAGGCCAGGGATCCAGTTTTATGGTGCAGCATCACAAGTGGTTGTAGGGTTGTAGTTGAGGGGGTGGTGATCTGTGGTGGGGTCAAACACCTCTGGGTAGGAACACTTTCTACCAGCTTTACTAGTGTCTCCTGAATCTACACCTGGGGTCTCTGCTGCCTCTAGCTGTGCTAAGATTTTGTGTTTCTTTTGTTTGTAGTGAGCATGAGAAGGAAAGAAGGTAAAGCACAGAGGCTGCGACTTGAAGTTGAGATGTGTGACCCCATCTGCTGTACCACCTACATTCAGGTAAAAAACTACTCTGCTGTATTGTCTTGAAAGCCTGTAAGATGTTCTATTACCAGACCTTTGTGTAAGGCAGGTGTAAATACCAGAAAAAAGTTTGTGCTTGTATTTGTACTCACACAGAGAGGGGTTTTGCTCAGTATGCGTTCGTCATTAACGGGGTAGATAGAGCCTGGTGCATTTGTCACTTCTCATAACAACTCTGTGATGTGATGAGTACATTCCATTATGCCAGGCAAATCTGGAAGGACAAATGGGTGGGGGTTTGATTCGTGCAGATTAAGCACAGAAACATTTGGCCACTCAGTTTCCTGGCTCCTTAGCACCCAGTTCCGCTGCTTTTACATTGCCTTCATGGGTGCAGCCTTGTCCCTGCTGATCAGGAAAAGGCTGGTTGTGCCACTGACGTGACAGGATCTGGCCCAAGGGGATTTGTGCCAATGCGTATGATTTTGTTTCGATTTTGACTGCTGGGTGGTGTAATGTGGACAGGAGTTGGTGTGACCTGGCTTTGGCAGTGGCTTCCCTGGGTATGACCGAGGGATGAAACTGGGCCCTTCTGCAGGAACTTCTGCATTGTTTGTTCCCTTCTACCACCACCAGAAAGAACCCAATAGCATGGCTGAGGTGATACAGGGCCCACACCACTCTATTTTCAGCCCCTGGCTGGTGCAAATTAGCGCAGAGCTTTCCCTGTGCAGGAGAACAACCTACATGCAGTGGTAGCAGGAGCAGAAGAGTCTCTTGCACAGATCCAGTCTCATCCAAGTCTTCCTTTGTGCAATTTAACTGTAGCCTAGGAGCTGAACAAGATGCTCTGCACTTCAAACATTTCTTAGATCTAAAACATTATTTATTTGAATAAATAAATAGAAAAACAGGAAATTCTGAATATAAAACCTGCTTGTACAAAAGCCCTGCAAACTCCCCAAGTGTTACATTAATACATGCATATTTTTGATACAGTGAAAATCTGAAATTGCACACAGTTCAAGGCTTGAACGTCATAAAGTTTGCAGAATCATGGAAACAAACACATTTAACACCAAACAGAAGTACACCTGACAACATTCTGTTGGACTTTTAAATAGAAGGCTGAGTGAATGGTGACTGTTTATGCCCATCTTAGACCATTCTATTTAAACAAAAATACTCTCACACTACTGCCTTTGGCCTCTGCATCAGTACGAACCAGCTGCCTAAACCCCATAGCTCGGCTCTCTGGCTATGCACAAAACTTAATTCAGCTCTCTCCCACTGGGATAAATCAGGTAGTGCCCTACTAAAGTCATGGAAATTACCACTGGGGTCTGAGAACACAAATGAGAGCAGAAGAGAAACTGTGCCCTCAAACATGAAGGTGTACGCAGTAAGGCAGAAATGAGTTCATGCTATATTGGCCTGATTCATTTCTGTGTCACTTTGGTTGTATGTGGCTGCTATGGCGTGAAAACTCGTATCTCAACAGCACGTAGCTAGATGATGCCCTGGCTACTATTCTGTGTGGGGAATGAATATTTAGTATTGATCCCTGATGAATAGCAGAGCATTAAGTGTTTTTGCTGAATCATCTCTTGCCTTTGCTCGTAAGTAAGCTATCCGATGAGATAGCATGACACAGCTGCTAGACAGGATATTTTACCTGCCCATCAGGGAGATCTCTGCCCCTCAAAACTTTGTGCTTTAAACAGAGGAAAGTTTTACAGGAATTTTATATGCAAAATTATTAAATATTTGAAATATAAACCCACTCTTTTAGAGAAGAAAAGTGTTGAAAACATGTTGGAAACTGCTAGGGTTTAGCTGACAAAAGCAGCAATGGCTATGACCTTTAGTACTGACTCAAGCCCGTATGTAAAGAGAAGAACAGCGTTTATAATGACGTCTGCTTTCAGCACGTAAGTTTGCCACACCAGGAAATAGACAGACAGAATCACGCTTCCAACAGTGATCACAAGACTGAGCCCTAATGGAGCCTCTTCTTCTGTCAGGTTACCCTTTGAACCTGGAAGGAAACAAAAAGCTGCTATAAGTCTCTGATTTCTTCTGATAATATGACAAGCCATAAGTTCAGAAGTATTCCTGCTCAAAAAAACACTCTAATTCTTACAGCTCAGAGCACATAGAAATACCGGCCTGAATCAAGGCTGTGTCAAGTAAATGTAAGAACAAACCCAAACACCAACGGACAGTCTGTTTCTCGCTGACCGAAGTGAATCTAAATAAAGAGCAATCAGTTGGTACTCAAAGTCGCGACACCTACCTTTTCTTACCACAGATAATCAGCTCTGAAGCTGCAACCATTTTGATCACTCAGCATTTTAGTCAACCATCAAACTTCCCCTCAGTCTCCCCCAGCTCCGCACTTAGCATGAGAACTTGGTGTCTGCAATGCACATCTAAAAGCATCCAATCCTGATTTTAAAATGTTACACAATATAGAATCTTCTATATTCCCTGCTAACCTATTTGTATTTCAAATTACTATCATTGTGGAGAAGCTGCGCTTATCTCTCCCTTGCATTTTCCTCTTCCTCTTATTTCCAAGCCAGGCTCACTAGATTTTGCTTTCTAACTACATTAGACTTGAAACTCACTTCTTTATTCATCCACCAGGCTCCAAGCAAACATATGCAGAGAGCTTTAAGGCAGCAGGCTGAATTCACCCCTACAGCTAAATTCAACAGAGACCCACCTTGCATAAATAGCTTAGGAATATTGAGCACAGATTTTAACAGTAACTTCATTTTTTTAAAAAAAAGGACTTTATGAAATTTTATGAAGGGGTTAGGAGGCCCTTTACACTGTTCTCCCTTAGTGAAATGAAGATGTGGGAACTGGCATGTGTCTTCAGGAGTGAAAGGAACAGGCATAGTTGTGGTGGTGGCAGGTGTACCCTGCTCAGGGACGTCCTTAGCATTACCTGTTCCACAAGGCTCCAGCAATTTTAACTACTTGTGTATGTTGCTGGAGCGGTTGAAAGGAGCCCTGTTGCCTCAGTGAATGGAAATCTCTTTTTCAACGTGTTCATACTCACAAGTCACGCTCACTTGTAAACAGCATTTCAGCTGTCCCATTTATATTGCTTTCTGACAACCCAGCTATTGTTTTTTAATGGCATTATAGATTATATTTCATATGAGAGCAAATTTTGTTTGACCCTCTGACCAAATCTGTTGATCAGTCAGATAAAGTTTAATGACATAAATGAACAGTCCCTTAAATACCTGCTAGTCTGCTAAACTGGCATGTTTTGTTTGACAAACACTCTATATCAGAATGATTAATGTTTAAAGATGATATTCAACTGAAAAGGCACACTGGTAACACGACATACCAAAGTATAATCGGAGCACTTCAAGAATAGCCATAATGAGAAGCAAAGCAAGGTCTGGAGCCAAAAAATCATCTGGATAACTGAAAACTTGACCTGTAGAATAACACAGTGTAAATAGGAAAATAGAATAGGCATACAGACAAACCACAGCCGTGTCATCAGCACACAGCCTACTTCTGTGTTAGAACACGTGCAACTTACTTTTATAAACAATCATTGCAAGAGTTGCCAAGAAGTAAAAGATGTAGTAAATACCATTTACATAAAATAGAAGCTGTAAAGGAACAGATGACAACTGGTAGACTGTTGTTAAGGATTTCTCATAGCAATGAGGTGGGGTCCATTTCATAAAATTGCCCTTTCCCAGTAACCTCAAAATACACTGTGGTGCCTTTTTGTACTATGGTTCAACTATGACTGGCTTAGTGGTAGGGTTCAGAAAGTAACTTGAGATTGCAGACACCAGGAGTTAGGATAAAAGCTAGTTGTTTCAGGTTTGGCTTTAGTTCCTTTTTTAAAAAAATGTATTTGGTATGTAGTAGGGTATTCGTTAGCCTAAGGAAATGTGGGGGGGGTGGGTCCATGTGTACATTTCCCCAGACAACTTCTATACCTCTTAGTCAGCCTTAAGCAAGTTGACAGAGGGTTGGCAGACTCCAATACATCACATTCCTGAAGGTTTTTGAAAATAGGTGGCTCTGTGAAGCAGACAGGCCCTGTTACTGCCCACATGATGGAAAGTCTGAAAGCTGTGCTTTGTCTTTGTTACAAGTCTGAGAAAGGCCACAAACTCAACTCTGAGGTGCAAATTGATAAGAAACAGACTTCCTTAATTCACTGCTCACAAAACTAACAGTTGTATAGTACAACATAATATTTCGCTTTAGTTATTTGTCTGTGTGGATCTACTGCCAAGGTATCCGACCGAGAGCTCCACAATCCTTAATACACCCTCAGAATGCCCCTGGAGGACAGGGAGTACGGCACACGCTGTTGTATGAATAGGGAGAAATTACTTGGAGGCTTAGAGCAGATTCCTCTCACCTGTAGCCACCCCAAGACAGCTACCCTACAGTCAGGCATCCAGCCTGACCTCATCACCGGGGCTCCCTCCGGAGTCAGTGGAGATGAGCACCTTCCTAGCCAAGCAGGTCCCAAACAGGGCGGGATGAACTACTGTCAGATATTAAACTGTGCCAGCTCCCTCTCTGACCAACAGGAGCTGAAAGGCCTGGTTTATGGGATGTACCACACAGCCAGGTGTCTTCAAGAGCCCACCCACCCCTATGCATAGGCACAATTCCTCACAGCAGGTACACACGTACTGAAGGAATCATTTTCTCTCGAGGCACTGCAGCATGTTATTAATGCAACATAGGAGATGTGTAGGATGTCCTGGCACTCACCACCACATGAGGAAGTTGGAATGTGGCTCCAAGAATCCAGAAAGTTTGGCCATTCACATAGATTTTTGATAACCAAATGCCTGCCTTAGTCTTCAATAATACAATGTAATTTATATAAGGAAGTCATCAGTGCTGCTTTAATTCTACATCTGTCTCTCTAGACTCAAAACATTCTTTATATGCCTCTCTCTCCCCCAGCCCTTCTCAAATCCTCTGAATATCTCCAAGCAGGGACTTCATCCCAGGCATCTTCTACAGGAGCTGCCCATCCAGTTTCTGAACAGTGCACCCACCCGCATGCGGTGGATGTGTTCCAGTTCCCAGAGAAGCTCATTTTATTAAAACAGAACCAGGGGTTTCTGTTTTTCCAGTTGCAGGAAGGTGGAACAAAAAATTACTTGATAGGTTCTAAGCCTGGAAATCTCTGCAGCCAAGGGTGTCTCCTCTCAGAAGTTACTTAGATCTTGGCAGGAGTAAAGGTAGGGTGAATTAACATGGGAGGAGAGGAAGTACTATTGAAAGCTGCTTTTACTACCTCTTCAGCTGTGTCAGCTGTCTGTGAGGTGTGCTGCATGGGGTTTGTGTTCTTCAGTCCACAAATTCCATTTTTAGCCTTGCTTCCTAAGGACATGAGAGTTACGTGACCATAAAATGCGGCTGCCAGCCCTCTGTCAAGACTGCAGGGTGGGTTAAAGGGTTTTCTGCATGAGTGGGAGCTGATCAGGGCAAACTCTCAGCTAAATCCCAGCTAATGCTACAAAAAACATCTTTCCTTGGAAGAAATGTTTTACCAGTTTTCCTTCATATGGACAGTGATGGAAAACTCAAAGAATAACACAAAAATAGCATTGTGCAGATTTATTAGGCAGGGAGATGTGAATGCATTTCAGCCAGTCTTCCTCAGGATTCCCGCATGTGAGAGATGAAAGGTACAAAAAGGATACGACTGATGAAGTTCTTCCTTTCCGTCAAGAAGGAAAAAAATAAAAAGAAAACAAGTCTAAATATTTACCAAAAGTGCTGCAGAAACATTCAAACAACTGATGTTACTAGAGTGGTCAAGCGTGCTTGCAGAACATTCTTTCTTTTTCAGTTCACTGGAAGACTTACTATTTTCTCATATCATGCAGTTCAGGTTCCAAAAATAACTTCTTCAAATACAGAAATTCTAAAATAATTTGGGGGAAGTCCCTGTTCTGAAAAGTAACTTTCACCGAGGAACCCATCTCTTTGAAAGCATAAAGTACACAGGCATTACCTAGAACTTGTTTATCCTGTCCTTTCACAGCAGATGACACTTCATCCCCTCTAACTATGCAGGAACAAGGGAAACATGCAAGGTAACCAGAATGTTCCATTTGGTTTTAAATTGTGAGAAAGCATTCATGTAGAACACAGGGCTCCCCGCTTCCTCTAAATCACATCCTTCCAAACCGGTTCCCTTCAAAAGCGAAGTCATTCTATGTAAAACCTTAATATGTGCTGATCACCCACAGAAATCATACCAAATATTTTCTATAAGCTAGACAATGCATTTTCTTTTTCTTTTTTTCTGCAAAAACACAGATAAAATTCCCTTGCAACATGATGGCACTAACATGCTAAAGTACCTCTTCAGTAACCCATTAATATTCTCAACTTCTTTCAGACACATGGGGAATTGAAAAGTTACGATCTCTGTTTGACAGAGAGCAAAACTGTCTGTGAAAGACCATTTCATCCATCATCTTAGAGACATCTCATTATCATCAAATCAGTGGGACATATTCATCTCACCATCTTCATCCCCGGGCTTCCTGAGGTTAATGGCCTCATCACCTAATAGTTTTATGCAGTTGGGCCCAAATTACTCCCCACTAACTTTAGGCACCTAATTAAGGTATCCAATTTGGGAACACAGTGGAAATAGGCAAGCAATTTTAGAAAGTGATTCATACTGTCTGTGATCTGAAACGCCTCCTGGATGTGCTTCATTTCCTCTCTACTTTCTGTAAAAGGGACTACAGGCTCCTAACAGACTTGTCCCTTCTTTTAGCTAAAATGCGTTTTGATGAATGCTTTATTTCTTTTTGCAGAAGGGGAGTTAAAGGTTTCACTACACACCTTGTTCTGCAGCAACTAATGGTTAAAAGATGCGTTGTATTTATACCCTGGTATAAACCCTCATACATCAAGATGATATGCTTCCTGACTTGCACAGCAATAAGGAGATGTCTCCATTTTAAAGTTGTTTGAGACTGTGAAGCCAGATGTTAATTTGAAATACCATGACTGCATGCGTAGACGTGTTATTATTCCGCAAGAAGTGGCTGGATATGAACTTTTTCTGTATAACCAAACACTAAGCTGTACTGGTGTAGCCTCATCCGTGCTGGGTAGCTACACTGTCGTGACGCCTGCCGTATAATTAGAGTACTACGGTTTTACCGTACAGGTAATCCCTAGTGAACTCCCTAATGGCAGTTCCCCACCTTTCTCTTTAAACTTTTTTTTTCTTTTAAATCATTTTCCACAAGAGGGCACTGACTACATTCCTGCATCTGTTCAGAGGAGGAGTTTGATAGCCACTATTATTTAGAACATGCTGCCTCCCCCAGAGCAACGCGGGACATTTCACACAGGTTAAACATTTAAACCCCACAACACGCCCGTGAAAGAGATACTGCAGTTAAGTAGTAATTATTATGCCAGCTGAATATATAATTTCAGGTGTTACAGCAGGCTGCTAATAGCAACACCCTGAGATCATCTCACTGCTAGGATTAATGAAGTCTGGATTGCTGCTGGGGGATTTTTAAATTGAAAGTGAGCATTCTGGCACAGGAGGGAAAAACAAAAAGCACATTAACAATTTGAAAGCGTTTAGATGAAGCACACAAAGTTGCAGCAGCAAGAACAACTTTCTGCTAGGGGGGACATTTGCATTAGTGAGACCTGGTGTAGTGACTGCCCACTGCGTGCAGGCTGGCACCTGATTTCTGCCTATTTGAATGCTTGTACGGACCGTAAAAACCCAAAGCGTAATGCCCCTTGTTTCCAGTTGTGTACATGCTTTAAGTAGGAGGGTAACTCCCAGGCAATAAGCTGTTTGCACTGGGGTTGAGCATGGACTGTCTTTCCAAGCTGCTTGGGTACGCAGACCGAGCTGTCCACCACACGGGCTCTGCACGCAGGCATGCCTCTGCTCCCAGTCCTGCTCTCAGGCAGCCCTTTAGCCAAATCCTGCTGACTTTCCTGGGCGGCTTTGTAGGGAACAGCCACATGCCACACTCCAGTGCAGTGTTTAATACAACAAAAGCTTTGACTACTTATCCAAGCTGATACTGATTTTGGAAATGACTGAGTGACACTGTGTGCAGTTACTTGAGCTAGAACGTGGCCTATTTTCTAAAAAACTGGTTTAATTTTTTTAACGGCAAAACTATATTAAAAGCATGCAGCAGCTGTAGTTAACATTACCCAGTGCACTGCATTGCAGCAACTTGGTTTTGGGACTTTCACAAACGCCGATTGTTCAGGCCGAAGTTTTCAAGCCCAGCTCTGTCTGAGATTTACATTCTGGGGGAAACCTTTGACCTCTTTGAAAGAAGCGGAAAATCATCATTTTTACCACACTACTGAAGAACTTTTCTTCCCCCCTCTGAATCCCTGTAGTTCTCAATTTGAAATAAAGACTTTAATTTTCAAGGGCCATCACTCAGCCTGAGGAAGGCGATTTGCCTGTGGGTAAAGGAGCTCCTCAGCCCGCACAAGCGCCAAGCCCCTTCTCACGCTGACAGAGGGCCCGCAGCTGCCAGCATTTACCTCAGCGTGTCGGGACTGTCGCGATATGGCTATCGGGCTGGGCTTGTCGCCGAGGCCTAGCCCGACCTCGGCCCCCGCCTCGCTTTCGCTGCGTCCCCCCGCCTGGGGCGGCGAGAGGTAACCGGTAACACGGTGGGAAACAGCCACCCCCGGCCCGCCAGGACGCGGTGGGGAAAGAGCTGTCGCTGTCGCCGCGCCGCTCACCTCGCCTCACAACAACGGCCATCTTAGCGCCCCGCCCCCGCCGCCTGCCAGTCCTCCAGCTTCCCGGCAGCCTGTGCGCCGCGACCGTTCGGCTGCGCGCGCCTGGGAGGAGCTCGCTGCCCTCCCCCCGTCCCCCCTGCCTTCGGGTGCGATCGGAGCGTTCGGCCCGGTTCGGTCGCTTTCGGGCGGATTCGGGCACTGCCCGTTCGGGCGTCTCCGTTCGGGCCGGCGAAGGGGAATTCGGGCGCGATCGGAGAGGACTCGGCACAGCTCGGCTCTCCTCGCGCCCGCCTCACCCGCCTTCGGGCGGGATCGGAAAAGACTCGAGCGAGCTCGGGATTCTTCGACCCTCTGGGCCGGACCGCTCGGGGACTCGGCCCTGTTCGGGCGGGCTCGGCTTCCCCACCCGATCTGTCAGGTATCGCTTCGGGCCGCACTTCTACGGACTCGGCCGGGCTCGGCTGCGTCCTGCCTTGGGATTGGCCAGCCGGCAGGAAACGCGGGCCCCGCTCGTCGGGATCCATCGATCGCCTTCGGACGAGGCGTAGCAAGACTCGGGACACTTCGGGCACCATCGGAAGCGGCTCGGAAGCGCTCGATTCCGCCCGGTGAACACGTTCGGAAGCGCTCGGGCGAGCTCGGCACCGCTCGGCTGCTCGCCGAAGAGCGCTCGAGGGACCTCGGAGGATCGCCCCCCCCCCCCCCCGCGTGAGACCCGCAGGGGCGCTCGGGGGGGGGGCGCGGCGGGCGGCGGGCCCGCTCGGGCGGGCTCGGCTCCCGCTGCCCGCCTCGGATGGAGGACGCCGACTCGGCGGCAAAGCAGCTAGGCTTAGCGGAGGCGGCGGCAGTGGCGGCGGCAGCCGCAGTGGCGGCGGCTGCGGCGGCCGCAGAAGGACCCAAACAGCAGCAGCAGCCGCCACCGCAAGCGGCAGCCTCAGAGTCGGAGGCGGAGCCGGAGCCCGAGGAAGAAGAGGAGGAGGAGGAGGCGGAGGCGGCGGCGCAGGTGACGGCGGTGACGGTGATGGCGGCAAATGCCGAGCACATCGAGATGGGAGCCGAGCCCCTGCCGAGCGCCGACGAGGCCGCCGCCGCCTTCGCAGGTCAGGGCGGGCGGGGCGCGCATGCGCCGCTCCCTCAGTGCCGTCGCCTCAGCCGCGGCCGCCGCGGGGCTGCAGCCTGCCGTGGCCGTGGCCGCTCCTTGTCCCCTCGGCCACCTCCAGGGCTGCCCCCGCCGCCCCCCGCCTGCCCGGCGTACACCGGCGTACAAATGCAGTAATTTACCTCAGGAGTGCAGTGAGGAAAGCGCAGGTGCAAGCTGAGGCTCAAGTCACTCCCACACTCCTAGGAAACCACACGCTCCTCGCTTTTGCACCACATAACGTGAAGTAAAATGAGCAAGAACTGCTTTTGTACTGCTAAACTGACCTTGGCCCTGTGTCCCGTTAACAAAGTGCCCTGAAACACGCAGGGTTTTGGAGGGGGACTGTGGTACAGAGCCCCTCGGAACCTGGGGGGCTGTCTGCATCAGTCCTACCCTGCGTGTGGTACTGAAAAACCTCTGGGTTTAGCTAGGTTTTTATACATACGTGCTTTATATTTATGCATATGTAAAAAGACATGCCACATACATAATGTTTGTTTTTAAATATATAAGTATATTTTTATTATATATTTTTATATATAGCATAAATAGGCCATTTAAATATGCAGCATATATAAATATGCTGTACATTATGGATGCATCTGGTTGTTATGTTTGGACAGTTTTTACCTGGACCA
Source organism: Falco naumanni (assembly GCF_017639655.2). Classification (NCBI taxonomy): domain Eukaryota; kingdom Metazoa; phylum Chordata; class Aves; order Falconiformes; family Falconidae; genus Falco; species Falco naumanni. Next base: position 19,565,178 of record NC_054063.1, read on the forward strand.
AGTGTACAGATAATGGTAGCCTAGAAATGAGTATATAGCAGCGAGAGTGTTGGTTGTTCTTCTTATCTTGATGTTTACCGATCACCCATCTTTTCATAAAAATCATCACAGTTTCAGGTTTTTTTTAGTACAGATGCAATATTTTTTCCCCTTAGTTCATCACATGCTGCTAACTACTGTTACGGTCTCAATGAGTTTAAAGCATGTTCAGCCTGAATCTTACAAAACATAATGATTGTGTTTGTAACAACTTAAAGGTGTCATGCAAAATAAAAATTTTGAATAGGAAGAAGGAAACACAATTATATACATTTATATTTTTTATGTTTACCAGTTTATCAGTCTGTCTGGATGCAGCAGAATATTAACTTCATATCTGTTTTACATTTCAGAAGTCACCACAGTGACAGTAGCCAACGTTGGTGCCTCTGCAGACAATGTTTTCACTACATCTGTGGCAAATGCAGCTTCAATTTCAGGACATGTGTTGGTAAGTTTGTCCTTTCATTTGAGGGCCTTAGCAAAGTCCCACGTACTTTCTTTGTGTAAATGAAGAGCTCGGTTTGTGTTTGAGCTGTGGTAAGGTTAAAGATAGGTTTTCATTGCAGTATACAGGCTTTAAGCCACCAAACCATTAGCTGGGGGACAGACAGTTTTTTCTTCTATCACTTTGGAGAGTTTTGGGGTTTTTTTACCTTTCCCCCCTGCATATACTTATTCTGTAATGGAACTGATGACCTGGAACATGTAACCTTTGGATTTGGTTGGCTGAAAGCTCAGAAACTAACCTAGTAACTGCCATACGGTTGGTGGTTGAGGGGACCTTTGAGAAGATTAGGGGAAATCTAAAATACATTGCTATTTTAATTTTATCAATTTAAACTCTTTATTTCTTCTATAGTCTGGGAGAACAGCCCTCCAGATTGGGGACAGCTTGAATACCGAAAAGGCCACTCTCATAGTGGTTCACACAGACGGCAGCATTGTGGAAACCACAGGGCTAAAGGGGCCGTCAGCACCTCTCACACCAGGTATAAGGCAATCTGTTTCTGAAGTGTCATTCTCCTGCAGGGGTCGCTTTTTCTCCACTTTTCATTCTGTTTCTAGGATTAAAAAACGTGCCTAATATTGTGCAGTTGCCTTGTAAGGATTGTTTGTTACCTTTTCACGCAGTACCTCTTGTATTTCTTGGGAGTAGAAGAATGCTTACTTTTTTGGGTTTTTTTCCTGTCACAGATATATTTCATTTTCTTATTCTTTGCCCTAACCCTTGCAAATAAGCATCTTGAAAAATCTTGCCCTGCTGCTGGGCTGTTGGCTTTCTACCCCCATCTCACCCCCAAAGGCGGATGGATCATTTCAATATTGATAATAAAAATGTAAATCTCCTAGTTCTGTGCTTGGGCTCTTTTTAAAGGGTCCTTGAATATAGTTTTACCTCCAGTCAGGCTGCTTGCTGATACTGTGTCACAACAGGGAGTTGGACTTGATGATCCTCATGTGTCCCTTCCAACTTGAGACTGAGATACTCTATGATTCTGTCTGTATTGCTAAGGTTTTGTTCAGGGCTGCTTGGCAGTTTCTGCACATCAAATGACATGGCAAACCTTCAGGGATCTAAAAATGCATTGCAGGGTCGGCCTCTGGGAAGGGAAAGATTCAGCCAGCTCCTTACACCACTGCAGGTTACAACCTCATCATTTAGTGCACTGTTAGAGTGTGTTCCCTAAGATGCAGTTTCTTTTCTTTTTGTCATTTTCAGAGTGTTCAAGCTCAATTTTTTGCGGTGCACCATGTAACTCACACTGCTGCGGAGAGGTTTCAGCTGTTTCAGTTAACTGCTTGATGCTGTTGCCCTAGCCAAACTGAGTGTGTGAAGGTATAGTCAGTGTGCTTTTTGGTTGCTGTCACCTTTCTTTTCTTTTTTTCAAAGGACCGCAATCTCCTCCTACTCCTTTAACAACCGTCCAGGAAAAAACTGGAACCAAGTACAACTGGGACCCATCTGTGTATGAGAATGAGCTCCCGGTGAGGTGCCGGAATATCAGCGGCATTCTGTATAAAAACAGACTCGGCTCAGGTAATAGTGACCTTCTTGGGTGAGGAAGTGTGACTGCTCCACCTTCACTCGGTGCACTCTTCTTTTATTCACACTACTTCTATGGGCCCATTGTGAGGGGGGAAAAAAAGGCAGTTTCCTATCCAGCCTAGTCCCTTTTGATACTATTGTTCTCTTCTGTTTTGCTTTTTCTTCACAGGCTTTTTAATGTTTTTTCTTAAATCTGTGAAGATACAGGCTGCTGTGTAGTGAGTCTCCCCGGTAATAGGTTGACTCCTCTAATGTTCTTTTTGTCTCAGAAGTAGGCCTGTGTTTCTACAAATCTCTATAAAGAATCCCTGCTGGAATGGAAGATGGAGAGCTTGTCTCCTAAGGGGACTCCTTAGCTGCCTTAGCTCCTCCTCTTCTCTTTTATCTCTGTGGGAAGGCTGAAGAAGCAGCAGCAGAAACTGTTGGCAAGCCGAACTGCACAGCACAGTGCTGCTTTCATGGATGGAGGGTTTTTATTACGACCAGAAGGATTAGAAATTTAAGTGCAAATTAAGGAAAGGTTTATATTCATGGTGTTATCCAAGACAGACTTACCCTTCATGTGGATGAGTAATTTTTTCCAGCCTTTTGATGCATTGGTGAGGCCCAAAGTTGGAGCTCTCTAAACATGCACAGTCATTGTCATAGCCAAGATAATCAATGGGCATGGTTATCCTAAAGTGATGAGAGGTAGCAGGTGGGCATATTTGGTGATTGCTATAGATTAACTGCTATTTTCTCCAGCAATTTCAGTATTTACTTTTTTAGGAAAGTGGCAAAATGATTCTTAACTTGTACTAACAATTTCTTGTATTTCAGGTGGCCGTGGTAGGTGCATCAAGCAAGGGGACAACTGGTACAGCCCTACTGAATTTGAAGCTATGGCAGGACGAGCCAGCAGCAAAGACTGGAAGAGGAGCATCCGCTATGCTGGGAGGCCACTGCAGTGCCTTATTCACGTAAGGTTAAGTTTGCTTCCTCCTTTCTGCTGGAAGGGGCAGGCCGAGTCTGGGCAGAGTCTGCCCAGTGCTGCAGTCTGAGCTGTGGGCACTGCCTCTGTGTGATGGTGCTGTGGGGCAACTCAGAAGTGACATTTTAATTTGGTTGAGAATCAGTGATGTGAGAGGAATTTTTATAGATGTGTTTCCAAATAGCACAATACAGATCTTGCTTGTACTTGAAAAGGGATTGCAGTTTATGCAGGATGAAGTCCAGCCTTGAGCTGTACTGCGGAAACTGAGAAGTGAGCTCTCACCCATGATACTGTAGTTCAGTAACCTGATCTGTTTAATTCTGTTTGCGGGACAAACAGTTTTCACTTGCACCATTTATTATGACTTTGAGTCCTTTATTTCCTGCACTGTGCAGGACTCTTGTGGAGAACTTGGCATTGCTATTAGGCTGACAGTTGATTTCTGCTTGGGCAGAAACTTTGTGAAGTCTCAGATTCACATATCTTTGCCTTTTCATTTGAAAAGTGTTTGGTTTTCCTTCACTCTCCTCCTGTGCGCTCACCCCATCACTATGGTGTAGGGGAGCTGGTCTCTCTGTTGTATAGAGTCTGCAGGGAGGGAATGGGGACGTTTCTCTGGGAGACGTCCGATTCCTGTAGCAGAGTGCAGTCACACCCTCAGTTTTGCTGACTAATGCTGAACTAGTAATCTTCTAATTTCAGGATGGGATTTTAAATCCTCATGCTGCCTCTTGTACTTGTGCTGCTTGCTGCGACGACATGACTCTGGTGAGTTGAAGGCTTTACATCCATTAGTTTAAAAATAATTAATTGGTCAAGCAGCCACAGACATTTGCGAGCAGGTCAAGAGCATCGTAGAAATGTTCACAGGTATTGTGGTCGCAGTGTGTTTTGTCCTTGCTGCAAAGAAAGGAGATAAGGAACTGCTAGTGCTATTGCATAGTAGCTTCAGTAAAACTGGATCATAGTTACTGCTTTTTTCTTCATTTTTCTTTTCTAAAGAACATATTTATGTAAAATGCCTTTTGGGGATGTCAAAGCTAGTTGTGATTTTTTACTCAAATTTCAATTTTTTGAGTTGGAAAAATGTTTTTATATGGAAGTAATGTAATACTATATGTTGCATCTATGTTTTCATATTAAACTGCTTGCATTTTTTGGTTGGTTTGGTTTGGTTTTGCTTTTTTGTTTGTTTCAAAAATTTGGTTAAAGTCCTGAAAGCAGAAGTCTTTAGCTTGACTTGAAGTAGTGTTTTGTGTTTCTTTTCTGCTATGAACTGGATGATTTGCTTGTTTCCTAGACCTGAACTAACTGTTTCCTGCCTTCTCCTCACTCTTGCACTCTTCTCTTCCACCACCTCTGACTAGTTCCGCTCCTTAAGTAATAGTGGGAAGAGGCTGGATCTGTGCCTCTTCAGCTGGAGGGAGCTGAGTGTTTTTTCTTCCACAAAGTTCCTTTGGTTTGGAGAAATGTACGGGGTTTGGTTAGTTGTTGTAAACCACACATCTTCCATGAGAGATAGGTGCTGCTTGACCTTAGCTGCGTCTGGAAAAGATAAGAGTAAACCCAAAGTCTCCAAAGAGGTGCCGCAGCTAATGCCTTTTCCTTTTTTCTTTTCCCTTTTTTTCTTTGTGTTTTTTTTTTTTTTTTTTTATTGCCTAGAGTGGCCCTGTACGACTCTTTGTACCATATAAAAGGCGGAAAAAAGAAAGTGAAATACCTGCAACTCCAGTGAAGAAGGATTGCCCCAAAAACATCACTCTGCTTCCTGCAACAGCTGCTACTACATGTAGGTTCTTTTCTCCTGGTAAACATTGCTTCTCTGTTTTGATGAAGAATTGCTACACTAGATATTTTATGTCTGTCAGTGGCCCCTTGGAATTAGCCAACAAAAGAAGTTTTGGGCTTTTTTTGCCACTTCCTTTTCATTGGATAGTTTTATTGGCTCAGTGTCTTTACCTAAATTTTACCTAAATTATTCTGTAGAATTTAATAATGTTGCCACATCTGGACTGCAAGTTGAGTAGGAAAAAGTGCAACTCTAGACTTCCTGGCCACGTGGTTTTAAGCTTCTTAAAATACTTTGGCAGTGAGCAGTATGTTTCATACTTTGTTCTGAGAGAAATCTGGGTTGTATTTCCCACCGCTACCTGCTCTCTCAGCCTGACAGTTCAGGGGGAGTTGTGGAGCCCTGGCTTTGATCTGTAGTGGGTTTCAGATAGGTCATTTTCACAAATGACAATTGAGACATTTCCTGCTATTGAAATTGGTTTGTGGGGAGGGTTTTCTGCTCTGCCACAAATCCCCATTCCATCCCCTGAGCTTGCCTTTGGTCCTTTGGAAGCTGGTGGGGGCTATGAATAGGATTTGTGCTATTTCTTGAAATATGTAGAAAAGTAGGCACTAAGCAGCTGGAATGAAATACACAGCCTCAGTGTCGTTAATGAAAGAGGCAGAAGGTGAGGCTTTCATCTGCAAATCCCTCTCTAGCACGCAGGACATGCTTTGTTACTCACTGTTTTTGATTGTCAAACCATCTGTGTGAGAACAGAAATTAATTTGCAAGCTCATCCAGCTCACACGTTGCCAGTCACATTCATGTGTCCTCCTGCTCTCATCACACAAGCGTCATCTGGATGGTAACATTACAAAGTGAATTGAGGAAGAAGCAACAGAAATTCAAAAAACAACAGATTAGATTAACAGCAACAGTAGGAAGAGAAATACACAAGGATTCTGTAGAGTTGTTTTGTGGTTTAGTTGGTTTTGTTTTTTTTTTTAATTCCCCAAATAGGTTTAATCTGTATTGGTTTGTTAATGTGAGGTGCTGTGAGGTTGCGCATTTGCTCACACTGGCAGTGCAGGAGGGGAGGACTGCTTGTTTTGGTAGCAGCCACATTATTTCACCAGGCACGAATCTGTAGCTTCAATGTCTTAAAATGGAATTACTGTTTGCAAAAAGATCCTTCTGACTGAGCCCATTACCAGTTAATGGTGCCAGATTAATTAATCCTGTTTAAAAAGGGTTTGAAATATTTTGGAGCCGCTCAGTTATATTAATCCAAAAGGATTTTGTGACTTGTTCTTTGCGTTGGCCAAGCACGTTATATCACATTGTGTAGACAGACAGCTAAAATTGTCGAGCTAACCAAATTGGCATACAATTAGTTGGATTCCACAGGTTTTTTTTATTAATTTAAGTAGTAAGAACCACCCTTGCTACAGCTGTAATAAATCAGGATCAGCCAGAGACTGATGGGTTTTGTGGCCCCACTGAACCTTTATGGTAGGTGCTGAGTTACTGCTCATACAATCGTTAAGAAGCTGGTGATTTAGGAGATGTTATGTTGTAAGTGAGCATTCTGGCCTCGTACACCCACAGAAGAAACAGAGGCCTGCAGAAGGACAGCAGAAGCCATGAAATGGGGCTTTTATTCTCATTTTCAATTGTATTGGTCGTTGGTGTGATCCAAACTTGGGTTCTCACAGGCCATTTACTGATGTGTGAGTTCACTGACTTTGGATGAGACAGCACAGGGGTATCAACAGCTGAACAGCTGAGGCCTCCACGCTGAGTGTTAATTATGAAAGTACTTCTAATATTTCCAGTCACCGTGACTCCTTCTGGACAGATCACTACCTCTGGTGCTCTGACCTTTGATCGTGCATCGACAGTGGAAGCCACAGCAATTATCTCGGAAAGTCCGTCCCAGGGTGATGTTTTCACTGGAGCCACTGGTAAGAGTTCAACTGTGTGTCTGCTAGATACCTGTGAGAAGGAGAGAAAAAAAGGTTTGGGCGCCCACTGCTATGGGAGGAAGCATTTTGAATGCTGCATGAAGGATTTATTTCTCAAGACCTTACAGAGAGAATATATGTAACCTGCGGTCCTTCCTTTGAAATGATTTCAGCAGCTTGAAATCTTACCAGTTGCACAAAAGAAGTTAAAAGTTTTGTCCAGATGTTGCAGCTGCCAGTGTACACTCCTGCTGATTTCTAGGGGTTTATGGTTACTGCTGTAATTTTTTTCACTCCTCCTTTGTCCTGAAATACTACAACCCCCCCACACACACCTAGCTGAGTGTTGGAACTAAGTGAAGAACGCTGAATAAATGATGAAAAATGCCAGAATGAATCAAATAACATATAAATGCTTAACATATATTTCAGTTTGATTCATACCTGGGGTTGTGAGCTCTGCTGAGGGAGCTATCCTGCTCTGAGAACCATAGTTTGGAGTCCTGTGGTTATTGTAAATATGTAGGTGTGCAGGAGGGAAGCCAAAAGTAAAGCTTTGCCTTTTAATGATAGCAGAGGGAGGTGAAATCACTACAAGGTTGCCTTGCTTGCTAGCTGTGTAATATGCTACTGTTTCTCATTTGCAACCCTTGGATTTACCATAAAGTATAGGAACTTGTATAAAAGATAATAAAAATCTGGGTGAAAGCATAAGAAATGCCTGACAGCTGTCACGCAGTGGTTCACAATGCTGTTGTTCTTCTGCAGTTCAGGATACCAATGTCCAGCAGCCTTGCCGGGTCAATCACCCAGAGCCTCACTATCCGAGTTACCAGGACAACTGTCAGATTTCAGCTTTTCCAGAAGCTGCACTGCCAACGTCTCATCCCAAAATTGGTATGTTTTATTTCCGTCACGTGACAGTCAGTTAGCAGTGCCTGAATTTACTTTTTAATCTTCTTTCTCAGTATAGGTAAAGATTGAGGCAGAAAAATAAACTTTGCTGTGTTTCACTTACAAGTTTTGTGGTTGTTAAGATTTGGACAAGCAGGTTTTCCACTCTGAAAAGTTTTTTCCTGCATTATTGAGAACTTTGATTGTTGGCTTCTACCAGAGGAGGCTGTTGTGATCCTGCTTCCTAAATCACCTTGCAGCCCCCTGTCTTTCCTAAGGCTTTTGCTTCAAGGCTTTTGTTGCCACTTGGGCACTGGGGCTAAACATTTATTTACTGTTTGGTCTGAGGAGACCATCACCTTTAAAATTATGTCACAGAAGCTTTTCTAAACATTCTCACATCTCTTTCTGAACCCACTGAAACGTGCTGAGGCAGTTTTGGGCTGGTTTGGTGTGGTGCTCACATCCAGTTTCTGTTTTCCATCCCTTAATGCTGACATTCGTGCAGGGGTGAGAGGTGCTGGTTAACAAGTGCAATGAAAGCCTGCCCTGCTCTGGTCAGATGGGCTCTGGAGTGAAAACCAGACAAGACAGTATGAAAAATGATGAATGCATATCATCCCTTCAGCGTTTGACAGGATGGGTTAAACTGATTATCAGATATCTCTTCAAATGAAATTATATTATGTAAACTTAATGACCTTTCATTTGTAGAGCCGGTTGATACATCAAGCCGCTACAATGCTATTTGAGTGTTGCCTGTACTGATGGAAACTGGAAGTGTTGAAGACACTGGAGTTGCAAACTTGGAGTGTTGTTCTTGCTTTGTGTGGTTTTTATTGACCCTGGACAAGAGATACAGCAGAGAATAGCCTGCCGCTGGCAGCCTGATGAGTTAGGTGGTTTGTGGGCTCTTCTCTCATTTCTGCAATTCTGTTAAGTTACTCTGATACTGATGTTGCTGACACAGAGGAGCTGTAAGACAGGCAGGTTTTGATCCCTGTTGCTGTTCTCTCAGACATCAAGAAAAGAACGTGTAAACATTTGTATTCCTTTGTGCAGTCTAAAGTCTTTCTTTTTTAAAGCCTGTGTTCTTCCCTCTGTATGACCTTTTACTTACTCAGGGCAGCACAGTGCATTCCTGCTCTGTCCAGAATGAAATCTTGTTGGTTTTTGAGATCTTGATGTTGCTAATTAAACATTTATTATCTTTTTTTCACCGGTGAATAGTTTCTCTTGACTGATGTACCTATGCCAAAATGAGGAACTGGAAGTAATTCCTGTTAGATAAGTTATCAAATGCCATGCTGGGATAAATATTGTGCTGGAAATGTAGCAGTGGGAAAGGCTCTTCTGCAAACAGCTGCTGATAGAAGACCAGTTTATCTCTTACTCATATCTAAGTGCAAATAGTTCTGTGCCAGTTATGTGCACATTGTTTGACCTTACTATTTTAATTAAGGGCCATTGAGCGTAAAATGTCCTTTTGCCTGTGTGGTGAATTTGCAATGCTGTCTGTCAGAGAAGGTCATGATCTAACACACGGTGACCTGCAGTACTGTGGGTTTTGAGGCTTGTTCTCTCTCCCCACGTCTGTGCTGGATTCTTGCAGCTTTTGCTGCTTGCATGAAAAATGACCAGGCATGACATGAAAAGGGTTAAAGCGTTAATACACTTAAATTAGTGTCTTGGAAGATAGTCAGTGCAGTCTTGCAAGAAGTCTTGTTTGTCTGCAGATGCTTTACTAAGGAGAGGTTCACTGTGAATGGAACTGCTGGAATTACAGCCTGGTGCAGGAGGCTGTGTTGGCCAGTTGCTGTTCAGGACGGACAGTATTTGCAGTTGAATTTCAAGTACCATTTGAAGTGTAGTCAAGAAGATTTTTTCCTGAGTGGGGGAAGTCTGCTGGGTTTTGTTTTTAACTAGGCTGTGCAGTTTGCTATTCTGTATCTCCATCCTTCAGTGAGGGAGGTTTGGGGCTTGTTTCTTCCTTGGTGGCACCACCTTAGACAGACCAGCATGACAGGAAAGCCAGTATCTGTGATGACATCCAAAATGGATTGTGATAGGAGATTGATGATAAAGTAAATGATTTAAAAGTGCCTTTGGGGCACTTCAGCCTCCACATTTTTTCCAAGAACTTCCTGCTTAGTAAATTTCTTAACTTTGGTTTCAAGGAAAATGGCTCCAATCATGGTCCATTTTAATGAAAACAGTGGTCAGAACCCAGCAGTGGCTGCAGCTGTCTGCAGGCACTCCTTGGAATGCTGCAGATGCTCAGAGACATTCTCCGTGCATTATCTTTCGTAGCCTCAGTTGTGCGGGAGCTGGAGGACAAGCTGCCTGGCAGAAGTGTTAAAAGAACAGTGCTTCTAAAGGAAAAGCAGACACTGTTGGGGTGCAGACAGGATTTAAATGGCTCGGTGCTACTGAAGTTACATTCCCAGCTCCGTTCAACGTTTCTCAGAGGACCACAGTGTCCATCACTTGGAATGATCTTGTGTTTATTATACGAATGTGTCACTGACTATTTAAAAAATCAAGGAAACTAGTTGACTCTTGGTACCTGAAATACTAACAGCTCTTCCCTTGACAGCACAGAACTCTCCAGGAAGGAATGTTGTTTCTCAGCTCACAGTACTTACTGCTTTTTCTGTGTGCTGAATTGTTTTGAAACGCTTATCTAAAGATGTGAGGGAAAATCCTGAAACAGACTATCAATAGATTTTGGGGTAATAAGGCTGCACAACACTAAAGTTGGTGCTCTCTTTTTTTTGCTAAAAAACAACTTAGTGAGGATTTTAGAAGTCAGCTGCTGGTAAATGTGAATGTCTCAGATGTAATTTTGTGGCAGATGGTATTTATCGCTAGAGTTAAATTTTGGAAAAGTAAGGCCTGTAAAACCAGATAACATTTATTCCTGGAAATGTTGCCCAAGGTGAGATTACACTGTGTATTGTTGGCTTCCTGAATCTAGATTTAATTTCCTCATACTGTGGTCTCCCAGTGTATATGCAAACCTAGTGCTGTGGAAAGTAGATGTTGCAATGACACAGTAACTGCTTGGTTTTTGAAACATTGGCAGAAGTAAGGCTAAGGCAGACATTGTTGGTTTTCTAGGGCTTGTATTTTCTGACAGGCTTTGGGAAAGGGAGGACTGCAGAGCCCCCGTAATTGGAGCCGAGTTCAAGGACAGTGTGTTTAGATCACCAGGACAGGAGTTTAGCTTCATTCTGGTGGCTTCCTATACACTGCGGTTACTGTAAAGGTTGTGGTTAGGATCTGAAAATGTAAAGGCTGCAGTAGCTCAATAATTAGTGGGGCTTTTTTCTTCTTTTAATGTCTCTTAGAGTATTGGAGTAAATATTGCTGTGCTTTTGTGCTTCTGTATTTCGTTTCATACCTGTAGCATTCTAGTTTATACAAGAGTGAAGGGTTGTGGTTAGGATGCTGGAGGAAAGGGCCATAGACAAGAAGTGTCTTTCTTGAAAACTGTCCAACACAGTGTAAAACTGATTAGTGTCTGAAGCTAGAACTTCCATCTGGACTGTACGCATGCGCTCTCACCTTTGGGATTAGGCAAGGAGAGGTTTCAGAGCTTGCAGCGAGCATTGCTGTTCAGAATACCCAGGATATTTGAAACTGATAAATACAGCTGTGAAAAACACCTTTTATGAAAATTTTTGGTGTTTCAGCGTGGTATGTGTATTTTTGTGGTCATAGTTTGTTTTGTGGGTAGTATCCAGGATGAAGGGGTCCAAAGAAATTGCAGTTATGGAGGGGGTTTTTAAAGGGCTTCCCAGCCGGTGGTTTTGGAAAGCTCATGTTTGTAATACCTGTAATTTTGAGGTGATGATAACAGTCTTGGCTTTATTCTGGTCTTGGGCCAGGGTTATGGTTAAGATCAGAATTCAGGAAGTTCAGTGTGGATCTGTGCCTGTTGTAGTTCTGCAACCTGAGAATTGACATCTGTGTAGTGACATCAGGGTATTTCTGTGTTTGGTCTTAAAACCTCATAACCTTACTTAGCAATAGTTAAGGGAAACATTAAGTGGAACATTGTGATGATGGCAGAAGAGTTCCTGGGAATGCTGCTTTACTGCTTAATTGTGAATTGTGCAGTAGAGTTTGGAGGTGTTCATTCCTTCCCAGAGTAAACAGTAGGGTCAGGAGTACATGTTCTTCTGTCCCATGGCTTTGAGAGTGCCCCAAAAGCTTGTTCTGCACAGACCAATTCTTTGCGCTTTGGGGCACAAGAGGTAGGGTCTGTTTAGTGAAAATGTAGCCGGATTGGAAATTTTTGCAGGACATATTTAAAAAATAAAAACAACAAACACCCCCAGCCCCAGCTTTATGGAAATGAAATGCTCTAATTCTATATATATTATTTTTCTTTCTTTATTTTCAGTGTTAACCTCGCTCCCTGCCCTGGCGGTGCCCCCCACGACCCCCACCAAAGCCATATCCCCTTCAGTTGTGAATGGGCTAGAAGTAACAGAGCAGCGGAGCTGGCTGTACTTGGAAGAGATGGTCAATTCATTGCTCAACACCGCCCAGCAACTGAAGACTCTCATTGAACAGGCTAAACAGGCCAGCTCCTCCTTCCGCGAGGCCGCTGTTACGCAAGCAAAAATTCAAGCTGATGTGGAGAGGAAAGAGGTAATTATGCCAGAGGAGGTCAGATGACTCAGCCAAGGGCATCTTTTTGGCTGAGTGCTGAACAGAGTAGCACCTCGCTGGTTTTCGCTGGCTGTAACAGTGGTAGCCCTTAGAAATCATTTCTCAGTGTCTTGAGAGCAGTGTTAGCAAGAGAGATCTTCCTGAATTATTTGTATCACGGGGAGAGGAACAGACTGCTCTGGGAGCCCAGGAGCTGTGCGTAGAGGTTTGTAATACAGACTGTCTGGTGTTACCAGTCCTGAGCTGTCCCATCGACCATCCTTAAATTTATGAGATGTGAGCACTGAACCCCGGTATCGGAAAGATGGTGAGCGTTCAGCCGCGCAGTGGCTGCTTTATGTCAGGTGAGTGAGGCTATCAAAGAGGCGTGATGGTGATGGCCTGAAGAGGTAGAGAGATAAAGAGAACAGCCAGCGAGGAGTTCATAGGGAAGGTAAGCGGTAAAATTTAGTGGTGTCTTACTGAGCATTGTGCAAGCAAAGCTGATCTTGCATGAGTCCTGTGGTAAGACTGCAAGGCCGGCTGGCGTTACAGGAGCATTGCCTTGTACACAGTGGCCCTTCTCTCCTCGGTAAGGGATTAGCTGCCAGGTCTGCCCTGTTCTCCCTGCTTTTCTTCTCTTTAATTGATGCATGGTAGGAACCCTGGATTCTTCTTAACACCAGCTTTATGCATGCACCCTGAATTTGGCTCCATGCACTGCTGAATGCATTCCCCTTCTCCCACAGATCCACAGCTGCTGGTGTGGACTTGAGGGAGAGAGGTGGGGGGCAGTGTTCTGTGGAGGCGGTGTCACAGTCAGTAGCTGGTGAATTCCCTTCCTGTACACCACACTATCTGCTGTTGCCATCGGCGTTATTGCTAACGTCAGCTTTCCACTGAATTCATAGGCACGAGTGTGCAGCAAGAGACCTTGAAGAAATGTGTGTGGGAAGACTTTGCTGAGAACTGAGAACCCCTATGACAGTCCTTGCAGCGTCTTTGATATTCTTTGCCACGTTGTCTCTGCTAAACTCTTCTGTACGCTGCATCCTTGATGTGCAGGTGTGTGATACGATGAGAGTCTAATTCTTCCCTGCCTTCCGTCTGGGCACAACGGGTATTTGTGCTGCTGTCCAGGTTTGGGCCATCTGCTGCTAAAAAGCTTGTAGAGCATGGGATACCAAAAAATGGAAGCTTTGACACAGTGTAGAGGTGAACATCTGACTCTGTTTAACTTCGCGCTCTGCTCTTTTTCCAGTTTATGTGCTGTCTTCCCTTCTGTTTATCCTTACAGTGGTTTCTGGAACGGTTGTTCAGAGTCCATTCCTCTCACCCTCTGATCCAAATCCAACTCACTTCAGTGTGCTTCTAGTTTCTTCTTGCCCTGCGAACAGGAGTTAAAGTCACTCCTGTGTGTTGATTAAAGTGCTGACTTTACAAGGCAAGGATGAGCACGTGTTTGTTTCCAGAGGAAGCCCCTTTCCCAGTAATTACTGAAGCCCCAGTTATACAACTTGTGTGTCTTACCATTCTTACTGTGTAACGCGTACTTCAACAGTTTTGTATTTTGATAAAAACATTTGCTCATGGTGGTCATTTTTAAAAATCCAAATAACAATTCTCAAGGTTGCAGCTGTGTGCTAGCTTCTGGAACCATCTGGGCAATATCACAGGTAGCTGTTTCTAAATTTCCTTCTAGTGAATTCTGTCTTTGGACAAAACTCTGGGTTTCGGGGTACAGGGCTGGCATTGGAAATGATTACAATAAATGTCAAATGATTGGCTGTCTGCTTTTGTGTTGGTCAAAGGTGCTTTTCCGATTTTCACGAACGTTTCCCTGATTTGTAATGCAAGTCTCTTTCCCACCCGAAGTATGTGTGTGTGGTCAAGCTGATTTTTTTAACAGTTAAGGTATATGAGAGGGAGAAAGAGGTGTCTGCCTGCCTTGCTGGTTGTTGATTTTTGCTGGCCTAATACAAAGGTGCTTTATCACCACTTTGTGTTTGTTACACTGACAGAACTTGTGTGGGCTAACGGGGGGAATCTTCTTGCCACCTCCTCCATTTGCATGAGCGGACACGGTGAACACAGCAGTGTGGGTGCTGCTCTGTAGGAAAGCCACCAGCTTGCAGAATTTCTGTGCAGTGGGATGGTCCTAGGTATTTAGAAGTGAAGTATTGTGTCATTGTATCAGAGCTGCAGAGCAAAGGCTGTACAACAGATTAAATTATAATAGAGCTGTGGACTCAGCTCTTCCTGGAAGAGTGACTTAATACATCGCAGGATTAAAGAAATCTATTAGGAGCAGGCTGGTTCCCACTGGATACACAAACTTCATTGCCATGACCGTAACTAACAGGTATCTTTAGTTTTCAGAGTAGTGCAGAGCCGTTCCCCCAGTTCAGCGTCCTAGCTCTTGGGGATGTTGAGGTCAAGCACTTTTGATCTTGGAACTGTCTGTATCCCTGAGCAGATCCCTCTGCCACCCCTGCGAAAGAGGGAGATTGCCTCTGCCTTCCAACAGAAAGCAAGATGCAGCGCTTGGGGCAGCACTGTCTTTGCCTGCCCTTCAGAGGAAGTCTGAAGTGGCCCCAAGTTTAAGCAGAGTAGAGAAGTGGTCGCAAGAGCAACGAACACGCAGGAGAACTTAGTTGTGTGCTAGTTTTGTTTCAGTCTTCCTAGAGAGCAATAAATTAAGCATTAAGAATTTTTAGTGACAGCTTGTATGCCTTGTTGTATATTGCAAGTCACTCACTATATTGTTTTTCACTTACTATACTTATTATTTAATGGGGTTTGGAGTTCAGTAAACATCACAAGTGAGCCAGTCTGCTCCCATGTAGCAGTATTTGGGTTGACTTAGCCGTAAGTACCAGAAGCTGTACTCTGTACTGAGCAGTGGTAAGTGCCTGTGGGAGGTACAGAGCTCTGATCGGTGGAAGGCAGGCTTTGCTCTGAGCTGCCTTGCAGTAGGGGAGGCATTTGTGCTGCCTGTACACTGATGTTCTTATCTGTGAGATCATCACTGTTTCATTCTGGTCACACTTGCTAATGATATTATCCAGGACTATTCAAAGGAGTCTTAGGAATACATTATTCCTGTTGTTTATATCATTTTGAAGGAGGAAATGCTGACATCAGAGAGGAATTGTGGTAGGAAGGGGATCTGCTAAATGTAGCAAGTGAAAACCATAAAAAATTGTAAATGCAGCACAAATCAGAAGCATCTGCAGTCACGTTTCTTCCTTAGGGTGGCATGTCTAATGGGAATTTTGCAGGAGGGTAGGATACCTAATTGCAGTTCCAAACACATGGCGATACCTAGGTACAGAGTTCTTAAAAACAACAGGGGAGCTGAATTGGGAAGTGGTGGGCGTTTAGGCATCATGCTGTACAGTCATGGAATATAAATGCCCATCTGCATGGACAATAGGAGAAAATATGGAAAAATACACTTCTCTTCCACTCTTCTCTCATGTCTGACATGAGGGTGTTTTTCACTCTGCCTCCCTGCTAGTCCGGTCACAGCCGTATAACATGTGTGTCAGGGACTGGTGACATCCTTAGCTGTTCTGAAGAAAAAAACAGATTCCATGTGCTGGAGCAAACTGCTTCACTGACAGAGGTTTTTCTTGCACGTAATTTTGTCATTTGGAAGCCCTTACATGCACTCTGTTGCTTATCTTTGTCCTCTTTGATTTCTGTAAATTTGTTTTAAGGATCATGGTTTGCTGGGCAAATTTCAAGACTGAGGATCTCTTCCAAACTTTGTTTTCATCTTTGCCACAAGTTATTTAGATGCCCCTGGGTAAGTCCTTGGCCTCTTTGGGCCTCAGAGCCTGCTCTTTAAAGTAAGGATAATGCTTCCTTCACGGAGGGCTGGCATGCCAGTTTGCAGAGTGGTAGGGTCTCTGGGTAAAAGGCTGTGTAAAAAAGCATTAACCTTGTAAGTCCTAGAAATAAGGGCAATTTGTAAACCCAAAATCTACAATTCTGGCATTTATGAAAATATTTCTTCTGCAATTTTTTTTTGAAATAAAATTGTTTTAGAGTCTAAGAAAGTGGTTAACAATACCTTTCCTGTTGTGTACGCTGTCTGCAGTCTCTCACGTGCCTGTCAATGATGCGAACTCCTTAATTAATAAGCAGAGCCCTCACAGAGGCAGTTCCAGGTGTGGAGCTGACCGTTTAAGGAACGGTGACAGCCTCATGTAAGCCTTGTGCTTTCCGTCTGTTAGCAACAGGCGCATATACGGCTGTGCTTGGCCTGAGCACGGCTTTGTATCCGCAAACAGCAAACGTATCTTAGATCTGTGTTACTTCGAAGTCTTGGGGAATAACATTATGAAAGAAAAGCAAACCACAAACCCTCCAGCTCAGTGTTTATATCAACTCCTAAAATGTGTCATGCTCATTGCAAAAAATGAAAATATCAAAATATTTATAGGCTTTTTTGAATTGTAGCATTTTGCATGGGATTCATTAGATACAGCTGCTCTGTCAGAGCCTCATGCAGCTGTTAAGAAAAAGTTCTCCACTGTCGTTATTAATTAGCTTGTGACTGAGTGTATCTGATCCTCTGGTTATTATCTGAACGTTGGGTTTACTGCATTTTTTGGTTTAGGGACAAACATTTAGGAAGAGGGTGAGCAGGGCAACAAGGGCTCAGTGTCTCTTGCAAGAGATATTTGATGACTTGCAGGACTGTCCCAACAGTGGATTAAAGACAGTACACAGAGGTCTGGCAATGTAATTTTTTTGAGTGTGCATTAAGCCATCATTTATGTCAGATAAACTTTAGGAGGGGAAGAATATATGAAGTCACCAAATTCTGTGCCGGAAGACATTGCTGGAAGATTATAAAGGCATTCGGGAAATGTGTTAAACAGTTTTTCTGTAAAAAAGAATGTGTCAAAATCTCACAAAGTGTTTGAATTGAAATAGTCCTCTGTGTAATGCAGCGATGCTTTCGGAACCCAGCCCATTCAAAAACAAGGTGAAAGATTAAATCAGCTAACAGCTGGACCATCTGAATTATTTTTTTAGAAAGATTAAAACAATTCAGGGCTAGAGAGTATGAAATTAACATAAAAAGGGTTGGGCATTTAAGAAATGTAGCTCTAGTAAGCAAATAATGGCTTGTACTCCAAAGTAGCAGTGAAAACAGTGGAGAATTGGAGTTTGTCGGTTTTCTGGAGCTGTTTCTGAGAGATCTGTGTGTGTCTGGTTTGATCCTCTCTCTTACCACACCTTTTCCTCTTCTGTAGTTTCTGCATGGCTTGAATTCTTCATGGCATGGGCTGTGCAGAACCAGGACTCGCTATGGGGCTGGATGGAAAGGAGACAGGAGGGGATTAATGTGTGGTTTCCATCAGCAGGTTTCGGGGGCTGAGGGTGGAGGTGGAAGAGCTGCTGTGACTCAGACAAGGACAGAGGTGGCTGGACTCCCTCTTGGTGTCTTTCTCATTGGCAATCTCCCTGGAAAACAGGATTAGCCACACTTGCAGAGGGTGAAGTGGAGTCTGGTGGTGGAAATGGTTTGAATTCCGGAGCTTTGGTGCGTTATCAGAACTGGAATTCAGTGTGTCCAGCCCCGGCGCTGTCTGCATGGGCTGTTGCAGAGGGGACAGTACCAGCTGGGATGATTGTATGGAGGTTTTCAAGATGGGTTGAAGTGCCAGCTCACTGCATGCTTTGGCATCTGTATTTCCACTTTCTTCACTAAAAAGAAGTTTAGAAACATCATGCGGTTTTCCTAGGCTAGTACTCTTAGCATGGGTCGTTTGTCTTTCACCTCACGGTGCAAAGCTCATTTGAATCTTTCCCAAAGGATCTGCAGTTCCCTGTCAGCCCAGTTCCCTGCCTGTGCAGGGTGGCAGAGGGCAGAGGCTGCAGCACGAGGCGTTGAGGCCCAGCTTGTCCAGGCCGGTGCTCACGACTGTTAATGATTCTCTCAAGGATCAAGGTACTTTTCTTCCTGAGATGTAGCGGGACTGATTCTGAGGCTGGAGACCCCCTCTCAAGCTTGCTGTTGTGTTCCCTGTCTTCACAAGAATGCTTATGGTGTGTGGACACAATTTTCCTTTTCAAAACAGTAATTTTGAAGTTTCCATACAGGCAATGCACGCTTTGCCTGCGCAGTACTGGAAGCACTGGGGATGCTGTCCGTGTTTCCTGCCTGGCTAATTAGCCTGGTCTGGTCTATTTGTCAAATAAAGGCAGAACCCAGTCGCACCCCTTGCGGTCCACGGCGAGAGGTTTCCCTGCTGCCTCCTTCATCTTCCTGAAGTTTTTAAATTTGAATTTGCGTCATGGTGATATAAAGGTTTTGATGGTTGTGATTTCACAGGAGAATAAATACTGTGATGTCAGGTCATAGAGACACTTGTAAATTAAGCTTTTAATCTCCTTATATGTTGGGTTGTACTCCTGGATAAACCTGCTTTGCCTGAAGGTAGGGGTTTGGCTTTATTTCATACTTTATAGCTGTCCCAAATAAATTTGTTAGAACATAATCAGATCAGGATAATTTCTGAATTTCTTTGGTTTAGGGCTCCTGTCTCTCGGCAGCGTTGGCTGCTGTGTGTGACAAGGCAGTGGGTGGAGCAGCACCCAGCTGGACTTGAACTGGCTCAAAGTAAATCTGCCACACCTGAAGCGTGCTTTCAAAGTCACCTACCGAGGACTGCTTAATTCCAAACCTATTTGAAAGCACTTTTATTTTAAAAGGAGGAATAATGGTTATGGTTGATGCTGTTTCTAAGTCTTGGGTCTGTTAGTTTTGTCTGGTTTTTTCGGGTTTTTTTTCCTAATCCATTCTGTTGGGCTATGCCATCCCTCCAGACTCCTTTTGCCCGTTAGTGGGTTAGGATCACTGGACTTGACGCAAAATTTGGCCCAAGAAGATGGTACTTGGCCCTGTTACCTTGGCATTTTCCTCCCGTTTCCTTTGCCAACTTCTTTGGTTCTTGCGTGGGAGGGATGCAGTTCCCTTGTGGCAATGAAGCCACCCATGTTGAAGAGGAGTGCTTGGCTGGATGGAGTGGGGAGAGTGGGGTTTGAGTAAATCTGCACTTAACTGGCAGGTTGTCACCTCGGGCCGTTTTCTCACAGGCTTCTTCATCTGCCTGCACATAAGGTGACAGTGCCCCTCTCTTAGAAGGGAGCAGCGAGGTTCCGCTCTATCCTCTTGCAACTGCGGCGTCGGGCTTGACAGAAGCAAGCTGAGTGCCAGGACCCTCCGTCGAGAGCACCCTTTCAACCCCTCACATCGTGCTCTGGCTGCGAAATGACAAGCCTGGTGTGTTTTTCCTTGCAGCAATATCAGAACCAGTTATTTCAACAAACGGAAGATGTGGATGGGAAACCAGAAATCATCATCAAGGTAAGCTGGGGACGCCTCATATTTTATGAAGAGTCTTTTGTTCTTTGTCTCGTTCCATTTAAAGATGTGGAGTTTTTTATCATTGCTGTGGAAGTTGTCTGTTCTGTTATCTGGCCTTGCCTTCTGGCAGAGATTGGTAACGCTCTGCACGAGCGGAGTGTGTCGTCTGTCCCAAGCCTTGCAGGTTTGCACAGTCCGTTACTGTTACCTGGCCAGGTTAATCCCCCTCACTCACCTCCGAGCCACAGGGCGGCAGCTGGAAGGGATGCCTGGCACCAAGGTGTGGTAGGAAGGGAACTCTCTTCCTTTGTGTCCTGGTTTTCAAACCTGCCTGATTCCCTCTGCCTTTCAGAATGAGAGTGTGAGTTGAGGTAGTTCCGGACCCCTGGTTCAGGACCCCTTACAGCTGTCTGTGTTGTTCAATATCTTTCCAAGATCTCCGCTTGCTGCTTGCACTGTGTATTTTCAGCATTTTCCACCACTGTCAGGTTATGAACAGCCTCAATCAAATGTCCCTTTGGGATGGGCTTTGCAAGTCCCAGCGAGCAGCTTGAAGCCCCTGTGCGGTGGCCTGAATCCCCGGCTGTACACCAGGAATACAAATACAGTTCAGTCACACCGACTATTAATTGTAGGTACCTTGGTGAGATGTGAGCAGATGGTGTGATGAACCACGTGAGATGATGGTGTGATGTTAATCAGGGCGCCGATCGTTAGGGTGGTTGTGCTCAAAAGAGAGGAGCTGGTGGAACTAAAGACGCCTGTGATACTTTCACAGCCGAGAAACACTTCTTGTCATAGCCTTGCACTGCTGCTCTGACGTGCTAATGATTTGTCAGTAATTTGATGAGTTGGAAATGGAATGCTCTGTGAAGTGCTTATTTTTGTGGTAGTTCAATGATATTTCCACCACATATACAGGTTATGTTAATTGATGTCGCTGATATAAGATGAAAGCGATAGACACAAAACACCCTTTAAAAACCAGGTGTGATTTTCCATCCGTGTATCCTATCTTGCCTTACTTATAGGTTTAAGTCCTTGCTCCTGTTATAGCCTTCATTTTACTCCTCTGTCTTCTGTCTCCTGTCGGGACGCTGCCTATGCAGTCGTGCTGCTGACTGGCAAAGGAACAAGCCTGCTCAGCCCATGGGAGCACGTCCCTTGTTCCTCTCTAAAAACAGGGAAGAGTGAAACTGAAGGAGCCCATTCTTATTCCCACTCCTGTTGTCCTTCCTCAGACCCTCTCTCAGACATAGGCAGGATTATAAACCAAACAAAACCACCAACCAAATCTGCCTTTAAAACTTTAAATTTGAGATAAACTCCAAGCTCGGGTGGTGCTGGCCTGTGCAGAGCCCGCACACCGCTGTTGGGAATACAACTGCCCTGGCTGAGACGGGCTCCTGCTGGAGCCTGCAGCGACCTGGCTGCGGCCGATGGGTGCCCTGCGTGGCGGGAGGCGTCTCTGTGGTGCTGTGGGCAGGTTTCCATGACCGCTCAGTGTCTCACACACGATTTTGGAGGGCTTCTTGCCCACCAGAAAGGGCATTCCATGTCCCAGGTGATCCCTCCTAAAATGGCAGGGAGAGCAGGTCTCTGAAGGTGCATCCAGAAGCCACTGGGCCTGTTTGTGTTCCTGTGTGGAGGATGTATGGGGAAATGGGGGCTTCACTGCTGCTCCCGCATTATGTCATATTACAGCACCTGTATGAGGCTTTGGTGATCTCTCTGTTGCTTTTATCTCTGACGTGGTTGCTTTGCCGTCCATTTTCACAGCAGTCCTGTGTCAACTGCGGTCGGGAGGCTACGAACGAGTGCACAGGATGCCACAAAGTCAACTACTGCTCCACTTTCTGCCAGCGGAAGGTATGAGCGTGTTGGTGAGTTGCAGGTTCAGTTGTCTGGAGAGGAGTGATAGCCCGGATCAAATGAGTAGGGAAGGTCCCCAGATCTGCAGGCACCTTCTTGAAGGTGATCTAAAAGTCAGAGTCACATGGGGAATGAGGGTGCAGGCACCTCACTGTGTGGGGCTGCTTAGCTGGGGGCACCTTTACAACCCTTCCCTGGTGCTTCCTGGTGTGCTGAATGCTCCTCAGTACCTGCGCTCCTGCTGTGTCACTGAGGACACAGTTCCCTTGTTCTTCACGTTATTTGTGATGCTACAGATGATACAGTGGGACGAACTGTATGATTTTGAACATGGGAGGTGGAAACAGGTACAAGGAAGTACAGCAGAGGAAGGTGCTGTGCTTCGTGTTTTGCACAGGTCCCTTGTAAGACCCTTGGTGCCCTGCTTTAGAGTAAAGGGTGATTTGGTTTAGCTGGGGGATAGGGTTCTGCCAGAGCTCGGTCTGAATCAGCTGCGGTCAGGTGTATTGAGCAGCAAAGAATATTGACTGTTTCTTTTTGCCTGTAACAAAGCGACAGTGGCCAAGTTCCCTGTCTGCACGGCAGAAAGATGACAAATCCAAAGACAAAACAAATGCTGCCTGCAGAAACCTTGCAGGGTCTGCCTGCTGCCTCCCCGGGCATCTCAGGGACAGTAACGCCACTGTGTTGTCCTCGGCACGAAGCACGCTGGGAGATGGCACCCAGCAGTCACCTTTTGTCCCCCTCCTAGACGGCTTGTCACTTCTGAGGGGGCATCTGCCCATGGCTGGAGCTGGTGCTCTGTACCGCAAGAGAGTGAGAGAGTTTGAAGTGCTTGTTGGTCCTTGAGATTCCCCCACCTTTGTGAGCCGTGATGTGCGCCTCTGGGCTGAGCAAGTCAGAGGAGTATTGTGTTAGTTCAGCCCAGGAGTTGCAGCCAGGCGGCCTCCGCGGGGGCTGTGTTCCTCTGCTGCTGCTCAACTGAGACCCCTGTATGGTGCTGCCCTTCAGGGGGGCTTGTAATGAGCTGTCTTTAAGGAGAGGCTTTAAGTCAACGTTCTGACTCTGGTTTAGTCAATTCTCCGTGCCCTGACATCAGTGTCCTGGCTGGGCTGGGTTGGGAAGCCAGCATTTTGCTCGGTTTGTTCCTGCCTCTAACACTGACCCCCAGCCGGTTCCTTTCCCATCCCTTGTTAGTCGTCTTTGGGCGAGCACTGGGGACCTGCTGCAGCCCATCTGCTGGGGAAGGCGCTTCTCAAACGGCTTCTGCCGGGGCCCGGCGTGCCTTTGCAGGCTGCGCGCCTTCCGAGGGCCCTGTCCCTTCATGGCCTTTCCATCTGCTCTCCCCTGCAGGACTGGAAGGACCACCAGCACGTCTGTGGCCAGTCGGCCACCGTGACGGTGCAGGCCAACGAGGTGCACGTCACAGACAGCGTAATAGAGAAAGTCACCGTGTGAGCAAACCTACCTCTGTACCGTTCATGCGCAGCGCGGTGTGGCCGGCTGGCTCGGCAGCCCCACGTGAACAGCCTGTCCTTTACCACCACACTCTTCTCACTAGCGAACTCATTTTTGAAAGACTTTTTGATACTGTGACAGCATTTGCCTACTCCTGATCCTCTTCCAGAACCTGGGACAATACAGAGACTGTGACAACCTCATCTGGAAAACCCAACCCCGCCGAACTGCAGCCTGGCCGCTGGGAGCCACCTTCGGCTTCAGGAAGTTTTGACTTTGCCAGACTGGAACCTCCACCGTGTGGATTACAGCGATCTCCTCATCTCTCTTGAGATGGATCTAAAGCAGGTGCTGCAATGAGATTTGCCGGTGTATCCTTCTCCCTGGGCCTCCCTACCTCTGGTTTGAAAACAGAAACGAACTTCATTTGGTTTATTTAATTGCGTGACGAAGTCAGTACAAATTCTTAGTTTGCCAGTGGAAGGCCTTTTTATTTTTTCCTGTGTTCCCTCTGTGCTGGGCAAATTTGGAACACATCAGAGCTTGTGTACTTGAATATAAGTGAAAAATGACATGTTGTTAAATAAAATGCGGTGAAAGCACGAGCACACCGCCGGTCCTGTTTAATTCCTGCAGCAGCACTTTAACGTACCGGTAATTGGTGCAGCTACAACGCAGCTGCAGTTACACATGTCTTTACTCTCTGTCGGAGGCCGGCTGGGAGGTGTTTGTGCAGCGGGGGGAGCGTGGTATCACTACGTGCCGCGCCAGGGCTGCGGCTCGTGTCCATCTGGCCAAAATCAGATCTGATCAAGCCCAGAGTGAAGCTGATTAATAGAGTCCTGTCCTGTCACTGACTTTCAGTAGTTACTAATTACAGAAGTGGTGAGCATTAGGAAGTTGTTTCATTCACTGCAACAAAATAACTTAATTATTCATGTACTTCTTTAATAATTTAGGTTGATCAGGCACCTTTATTCATGTTTGAAGATTAATGCCCCAGGCTGGAGGACTCTCAGCAGACACCTCTGGGTAGGTTTTATGCTTTTTAGCCGCAGGCATAGCAATGCGAGGGGTTACTTGTCCTCTCTGGTTATTCAGTCTAGTTTTGTACTGGTGGCTGAAGAGGGTTATTGTTTCGCTTACACCCCAAGAAGGGTCACCACTGCAGCATGGGGTGACCCAATCCAGCACCACAGATGCTGTCAGAAGGAGAAAACTCTGTGCAGAGTTACAGGAAAGTACTAATAGAGAAAAAAGCACCTGAAAATACTTATGTCTTACACTGGTGGGTTTTGACAAGTTCCTTCCTTCCTCTGTGAATCTTAAAGGTCTTGTTTTGTTACACTCCTTGTGTCACTTTGTCACCTCTTACAGCATTTGCTGCGCTGCTGTGGTCTCCCTTCAGCAGTGCCGGTTGGCGGGCTTTGCCGGTGGCACCAGGTGCTGTGGGGCAGCAGCCGTGGGGTCAGGGCTCCAGCCCAGCTCTGTAGCAGGTGAGGAACGTTCTGGCTGTTCGCTGGGGAAGTTGCTCCTGGTGCAGAGCTTAGTGGGGAAGGCAGGTAGTGCCAGGCCCAGCCAGGGGGAGGAATCCATGTCAGCAGGGGAAGGCAGCAGCATGCAGCCTCCTCTGAAGGAAGCTGCTCCCTAAGGGAAAGCCAGGCATGAACTGAAGTGGGATGAGAACAGAAACCACCCGTGTGAAACGCCTGGGAAGGAAAGAAGGGGAAGTTCCTCATATTGGAGTGAGCGTTTGGCTACAGCTTCTGCTTCCCAGAGTAGTACTTTGGTATTTGTAAGTTTCTTCTCACACTGTTAAATTATGATTGCCTGTTTTCTAAAGCTTAAAGACAATTAGTTAATTGCAATGTCTTAATTGAGCCCACAGTAACACAGCTAATTTACAGGGTTTCTTGCCTCAGTCTGTTGCCCATTAAGGTTCTGACTGAGCGAAATAGCACGGAACGTCGAGCACCTCACAGCCAGTTTGTGTTCAGCAGCCTCGAGCAGGCCAGAGCTCTCGGCGGTGCTGGTGGCGGGGGCCTGGTGCATGGGGCTGGAAGGGCAGCGAGCAGCGCGGCTGCGTCAGCCCAAACCCCGTGTAGCGCTGGCGCCTCCCAGCACGTGCTGTTCTCAGAGGAGGCCCCCAAGTCGCAGCCCAGAGAATCCCTGGATCGAGTTGCTTTGCAAAGAGATGAGGGTGAGATGGCAGCGTCTGGCACTGGGGCGCAGCGAGGGTTGGCTCTGAGGTGCTGCGCTCTCCATGTCAGATGTGGCTCTCTGCTGGAAAATGTTCCTATTGCTTCGCCCCTGTGGCTCACCTGTGTTCTCCAGGAGACCGTCCCTGGGTGGCTGCGCTGGTTTGAGGGGCCGAGCGCCGGGCAGTTCAATGACGAGTACACGGTGTGAAGAGGAGAGCCAAGAGGGCAGGTCCTCCAGCTGGCCAGGCCCCCTGCTCCTGTAGGGGACTGAGTAGCGGCACACACAAAGGCAGTGTCCGTGTTAAACAGCTCGTGGCTGAGCATCGCTGAGCTTTGCGTACTGCCTGAATTGGGGCTGTACTGCACCTTTTAAGGGAAAAATATTTGGGAGAGCGTGGAGCAACTTTCCTAAGTGAAAAAATGGTAGGTGTGACTCACCTGTGATTAGGGCTCTCGGGCAGCTTCCCATCGGAGCCTTGTATCCGGGGCAGCTGCGCCCCAACGCAGCAGCGAACACAGAACTCAGAAATGCACATGCACATCATCATCGTCGCTGTGGGAATTGGGTACGTTTGTTAATGGTAAATTGATTGCACAATTGTAATTCTTAGTGAAAGAAAAGCTTAAGACCTCCCGCATGTACATTTTTCTCTCCTTTTGTTTTTAAGCAAACAAATTCCCCCTTGGAAAGCAACAGCCCTACTCAGAAGCCATTACTCGGATGATTGCCATTTTGTGCAAGAATAATTTTGTTCCCTCTTCAACCTCAGAGAACAAAGGGACAGACCCTCATCCAGCATGTGAATGCCTGAGAAATGAGCTTTCCAGCCTTTTCCCCCCAGACTCCTGTCTGTTACCTCACAGCCCTGCTGCTGCCACCCCAGCAGCCGGAAGAGTCCAGGGCAGGCCCAGAGCCAGCTGAAAGCAGCACAAGCAGCAGGACGGCAGAGCCTGTGTGTAAAATAATGCAAAAAATAAATAAGTATTTATGATTCTCATCAGTCTCTGCCAGGCTAAAGCTCTACCCTGAGCCACTTCTGAAGGGGGCTGAGGAGGGGTGAGTGACTGCACTTGCCCTTTCTGGCACCCCTGGGGCTTCTCTGCCAGGGGGAAGGGGGCAGCCGAGCGCGGGAGCCACTCGCTGTGTCCCAGCTCTGTGAGCTCGGTTTGCCCTTGTGGCTCAAATGGTGGGGAGACAGTGCTGGGGGGAGAGCAGGGAACTTGTCTGCAGGTCTCGGGGCCAGAGCAGCTGCCAGCTTCACACCATGAGGGGTGTTTTTCTTTGCGTAGTAACAGTTAAGAGAAGTCCAGCCCAGACCGAACACCTAAACCCGAAGCAAGAGCTGTACTGAGCACCGTCCCTGCTGTCTTGTGGCGTCTCTTGCCGCTTGTGTCAAGCACCAAGTGCTGTAGCAGCGGCTACGCCTGCAGCTTCCAGCAGGGAGAGTATCCGAGCTGCATCCACCAGGGCTCACCCGTAACGCCCTATTACAAGGAGCTGGGAACCAGCAGCCTTTGTGCCGCCTCTCCTCCCTCCCTCCTCCCAACAAAGACAGCAGACCTTAGGCAGAAATAGATCTTTAATGAACTATACAAAAACCAGCCTGACTGTTCCTTCTCCCCGCCAGTTCCGGTGGGCTCAGCAGAAGAGGTGCAAGACTTTGCGGAAGAAGTTCCTGAACTCTGCGTTGAACATGGTGTAAATGATGGGGTTGAGAGCACTGTTGACGTAACCCAGCCAAGTGACAGTGCTGGTGACTTGACTGGGAATGGCGCAGGACTTGCAGAGCGCCCTGGTAATGTGGACCACAAAAAAAGGTGTCCAGCAGAAGAGGAAAGCACCTGCCAGAAGGACATTAAAGAGAGAAAGCAATGTGAATGTTAAAAAGGGTTTTATTTAACAAACACAACCTGGGCCAAACAAGAATGGAGACAGCACAGACAGTTCAGGGAAAAAGCAGCCGAAGTGCTGACATGTAGAGCTGGGCTTAGGCCCAGAGAAAAAAATTAGGATGTCTCTTGTCCTCAACAGTGACAAAAAGTCTGAAGTTATGCATTGTTTTGGATTCACATTTAAGATCTCGGGAGTCACAGGTTTGCCTTGAAGCAAAGGCTGGATTATAAACACCGTACATACATCCCTTCCCACGGGTGGAGTTCCCTGGCACTGAGGCTCAAGGAGGCACCGAGACTTTTGCTGGATAAACGTCCCCTTACGATGAGAGATGGGTACAGCAGGTCTTAAGCCACAACCAGGCTGTTCCACAGGAACAAGAGGAGGGTGGGTGTTAAAACGAGTCCACACGTGATGGAGAGGAAGGAGAACCAAAGAGACGGCACTGGGGAGGTGGAGCAAGAGGGAGGTGGCTTTTAGCTCACCCTCGCCTCCTCCAGCGCGGATAAAGCATGGTTCTCAGCGAGCCACCTCTCACCACTGTCCCAGCCCCCGTGCCCGGGCAGTGTGGCTCCTGGTAGCGGAGCCCACAAAGCCTGTGTCTGCTTCAGTGGGTTCAAACAAGTCCTGCCAGACTGAACCCGGCCACAGGACAGCACGGCACATTCCCCACCTTCCCCAGCCACCACCGACTGCGACTCACCGACGACGACGGGCAGCACCCGCATGGCCTTCCGCTCCCGGCCGTTGATCTTGGCCTGCTTCCGACCGTGTCCTGGGTGTGGGTACTTGAGGTGTGGGTAGGAGACAGTCTGGATCCCATTGCTCATCACATAGTCCCCAGGGTGGTCGGAGCAGGCGTAGGGGTTGCGCTTCTCCGGCCCCAGTCCGGTCTGCTCTCCCTCCATAAGGGCCGAGGGGTGGTACAGCCTCCTGTTGGCCCCATAGATGCCGCCCCTTAGCTTGGCCTTCCGGGCTTCTTCCCAGCGCTTGAGTCCTTGGAACATGGCGCAGTACAGCACCAGCATGACGGGGCAAGGGATGAAGAAGGAGCAGATGGAGGAGTACACAATGTAGTTGTCATCCTCCAGCTGACACAAACTGGGGTCCCGGTTTGGGACGTTGTTGAGGCCAAATATGACTGGGGATGCTACAGCAAAGGCAAATATCCAGGTGGTGGATATAAGGATCAACTGCCGCAGGTCGATTTGTCGCCGGTTGTAGTTCAGTGGGATTGAAACGGCAATAAACCTGCCAATACAGGTGAGTCAGTCCTAGTACGGTGGTGTCAGCACCAGTATCGTGAGCAAGTCCCACAGCTGCCTGCCACCGTCCTTCTCCCCGTTAATTTACTTACATGGACAGGCCTGGGCTACAGCCGGCCTTCCCCCTCAGAAGAGCACCCAAAGGGACAAACTCCGGCCTCGTCACGCAGCCATGCTTTCAGCTCAGCCACCACAAGGGTGCTGATGGGACACAAAGCTGGTGATGGGGAGGACGGTAGGGCAGAACACCCTCCTTAGGGGAGAGCAGGGTCTGTCCTCCCTGCGCGGCACCCTTGCAAGGGCACACAGCAGTCCCTCCTCTGGCACCAGGAGGAGGAAGGCACTTACCGATCCACGCTGATAGCACAGAGGTTGAAGATGGAGGCCGTGCACAGCATCACATCCATGGTCATCAGGGCATCGCACAGCACCGTGCTGAGGGACCACACGCCTCCCTGGAACTGCAAAGACCTCGGCGTCAGAGGATGCCATGTCCTACTGCCTTTAAAACGACACAAAACAGCTCCGTGCCTGAGCACCTCAGCCACTCGCTTCTTCCTCCAAACCAGCAGCCTGAAGTGGCACAGTCCTGCCCTGGCACAGTGCTCCCCTCCCACAGAGCGGTGGCACACGGGAATCAGCCCCACCAAAGAGCTCACACTTGCTGAGGGCTTCATGGTTCTGGCCTGGCCAGAGAATTGAGCCCACAGACCATCAGCACTGTGAAGCAAGTCATGCAGGGCAGCCCGCTGCCTTGGTTAGCCTCCTTCCTGCTCAAAGCCCCTAGACTCACCACCCCAAAACCTTCCCAGTAACGCAGGGCCAAGCATTCGCTGCGCAGCAGCATGAGCTGCTGGGCACAGAGGAAGCAGGGAGAGGCTCTCCAACAAGTGACAGCACAGAGCTCCTCTTCCATTTTCCATACCCAAACTGCTCCAACATCCTGTTTGCAGACGATGCGAACAGTTCCTGTGTGTTACACAACCATTTCACTCTGTCATGCTAAGCACAAGGCCAGCCTCTTAAGACCATGCTCAAGCCAGTCAGATATAATCTCTTGTTCGCTCTCAAGAACCGCGGACACCCAGGGCAGAGCAGAAATGCTGCCAGCAAAAGGATGAGACCAGACGCATGACACTGCTCTGTATTACTTGAAAGTACAAATACTCTGCTATACAAAAGATACCAGCTCAAAATCTGCGCTACTGCATCCCAAATAATCTTCACAGAAAACCCAACAGTGCCAGAAAATGCCCAAGGGTTTGCAGTTTGTCGGTACCAGCTTGTGGAACAGGACCAGTTGCTCAGCAGTGTGCTGTGAACCCGGCTGCTGGAAAACGGGAATGGAAGGAAAAGCTCAAGGAGCACAGAAGTAAGTCAGGTCCATTAAACCCTTCAGCACACAGCACCGAACACTTGCCCAGCCCCTCCTGCATCCAAAGCTGACGCACTGAATGTCAGCTTCCCTTCCTCGCGCCAGGACAACCGCCTCTAAGACAAGACCATGATTTTATGAAGTTTTATAAAGTTTTAATAAAAATTCTAATTTTAGTGCAAGAGAGGGTGCCTTTTTGATTTTCCCTGACAGAGAGGCTCAAACCCCCACCACCTCAAGCTGTGCCCCTCCATCCTAGTTTAGCAGCTGAGAGAACAAGAGGCTCCCTCGTGTCCCCCCCAGCAAACCTGCATACAGCTTTGTCACCCCACACCACTGCGTGGCCTGCAAGCCCCGACTCCCCAGTTAAACCCTTGTGAAACCCACTCAGGTCCAGGCACAGCAAACGCAGCTTCCTGCATGTCTCTCCCTGCGTGCTCCCTCTGTAAGGAGCAGGGCACGAGGCGGCGGGGCTGGCAGGGAAGAGGGAGGGGTGACCTGGCCAGAAGCCCTCCGGCTCGCGGTGCTGCCCCCCCTGCACCCCAACACCCCAGCACTGCTCCTCGGAGAGAGCCACCAGGCTGAGGTGACCGAGCCAGCGCGGGCCACGGCACATCTGCAGCCCCTTTGCACAGTCCCATGTAGACAGAATGCATGTATCTATATATATTCTTTGTATAACACATAGAATACGCACATGTATAAAATTATACAGTATACATGCAATATACAAACAAGCTATATATTATATATTGCTCTAATATAATAAACATTTCTACATATTGTGCATATATAAGGCCTTTAAAATGTTTTTCTAAACATATATCAATGCAACGTCACATGTTATACATTATATATAATTATCCCTATATTTCTAGATAATATATATACCATACATGTAATATATGTATATTTATAAATTAGATTAAAGGTTTTATATTTATAACTAAAAATTGGAATGTATAGAAATAAATAGAAATATAAAATGCCCCTGGGACTTTGCAAAATATAAAACACTATACATACCCTCTAAATACTCTTACTATTATAAAATATATGTTATATATCATAAATATTACTGCCATATATATCACTATATGTAATATATAGAATTTACTATATATTTTATCTATGTATATAATGTGCTATATAAAAATTAGTTTTATAAAGTAGAGTCCCAATGACTTTATTCTATTTTATATATGTATGGTTTTATCCATATAATTTATCAAGATATTTAATATTATGTAATATACAGTGCATTAATATATTACCATATAATACAGAACATATATAGATGTCTATATTACCTATCCTATATTATGATGATACATAGTAAAATACATAAGCCATGCATAATGTATTATTATATACTATGTATTTATATTTACAAAATAGATATTATACATGCAGGTATGAAACTGCTCCCACCAGAGGCTGCCCCGCGCCGCCTGGGATGTCCCCCGCCTGCCCCCCCAGCGCTCAAGGGCTGCGCTTGCCCCGCAAAGCCGAGCTGAGCAGCGCGATGTTCCTGGCTTAGCTCCATAGTAAGAACTTTGGTACTAAAAAAATACTGAGCAGCCTGTGGAGGTGGTTAAGAAATGAGTGGGGAGCCAAGAAAGGCACTTCAGCAGCTTAGGAGAGCGAGGGAAATGGCTGGCATCTGGCATGGGGACAGTGGAGGGGGCACCAAGGGTGGGGAGAGGGGTCCAGCCCATGTGCCAGTGCAAAGTGAAGAGTGATGGGATGAAGCGGAGAAGAGAAATTAGATTGTCGCTGTATGTGGTTCCAAAACAGGAGAAATAGGGAAAAGGGCTTTAGTTTAGTCTAAGTAATCCAAACGAAAGCCACCCAGGGAAGCAGGTGTCACCTCCAGGCACTTACACACGGGTAATATGACGAAGGCTGAGGAACAAACGAGGCATGTCTTCTCAGGAGGTGCCTGCGCTGCGGGAGCGGTGCAGCCATGCCCGCCCTGCCCCGAGCGGCACCGCTCACCAAGGCACACAGCCGGGGTACCTCAGGGATAAGCCCGGCACTTCCATTTTTACGCCACAGCTGCTCTCTGGTCTCTATCCAAAGCAAACCTATAGCAACAGTCAGGCAGTGCTCACAGTCTAACTTTGCTGACTTTGTGCACGGTTCAGGAAGTGAATATCGATTTGTTCATGTATAGGTGCTCAACAATAGGTCTG
Organism: Falco naumanni; assembly: GCF_017639655.2. NCBI lineage: Eukaryota > Metazoa > Chordata > Aves > Falconiformes > Falconidae > Falco > Falco naumanni. The sequence continues at coordinate 19,597,178 of NC_054063.1, forward strand.
GGTTTTATTCATACCATCACACAAACCAGAGACATGTGGGTAATGCTCTCCATGTAATGCTGGGCAGGTGCAGAAATCCTGCCCCTGCCAGGAACAGGGGGCAGGCAGCTCTGCAAGGATTAATATCAGGCAGTAATGATGTCATGCACAGGATTATGATTAGTGGAGCTGTAAAGCCAAAGCAGACTCTGAAGAAATGGTTTGGCTATTTTTGTACAGCTATCTCCTTGAGAGGGAGACCAAACCTCCAGGGGAGGCTGGATTCAGACCCAAATGCTTCATCCAGCCTTTTCTCAAGCGCAGGTCAGCCACCCCAAACTTGGGAGCCAAAACAGAAAAAACCACCCTCACTTTTTTTTTGCCAAGCTCACTGGGATCATGACAAGTTCAGATTATGAGAGAGCAAATTTGATTCTGGGCTACAGTTTTCAAAACCTGTTTGTGATTGTGGGGAACTAACTGATTCTGAAAAGGACAAGAGCTTTCGGGCTGCAGCATCCTCAGAGGACATTGTCTTTGCTGTGAGATTTAAGTTGGGCACTCAGAAAATGCTACGAACCCTTCCCCACCAACCCCCAAGACTCTGACTTTGGGGAAACTGGGAGAGGACTTCCCATTATACCATGTTGCTAGCCTGCCCACCTTAGCAAAATGTGCCAAGAACTTCTCTGACGGGGGAGTGACTTTGGATTAGAGGCATAGCTGGCTTTGCTGGGTCATGGGATTAAGTGGTACCTAATTACAAGAGGTTGCAGACGATTACCCATTGAGGTACACAGTGTAAAGCCTTAGGGATCATACACAGCTCAAGCCTCCTTTAAGAAGTGCTCCAGAGCATCTCCACTTTCATCAGCTTTTTTTTTGTGTTCTCTGCTTTTTCAGCGTGAGGCCACTTGTTTTCTTCCAGAAACGCACGATCCGTAGTGCTGCTGCTGAGAACAGCCAGCTAGCTGCACAGCAAACCAGATGCTCTCTAGGCAAGCCATCTCCCTCAACAAAATAAAACAAAGCTGCAAATATAACCCCACAAGCCAGCCTACCTGCTGCACCTTTTCTAAGGCTGGTGGCATGCTCTGTGCACCCCTGGCAAGAATACAGGCTGAGCCTTATATGGGGGAGGATGGGCATATTAACCACTGCACCCAAAACCTCCAGGCATCACTTCTTGGAAGAAGACAGAAAACTATATGGGCAGGGAGGGTCATGTTCTGCCCTTAGCTCAGTGCTTCATGGCAGACAAGGAGGGTTTATAGGAAGGTGAATAATGATTACTTCTCTGGACGCAAGTCAAACCCCTTTCCAAGTGATATTCCAGGTGCAGACTGGGTGCTTGTTTAGCTGACTAAGGTCGGCAGTAAATTTACGGCAGTAAATTCACGTGTAGCCTCTGTGGTCTCTTACAAGACACCAATATCTCATTACAAAAGGCCCTTAGGTTCTGGATCAACCACTGTGTGCACAGAAGGAACAACTTCAACTGCTTCGTACAAACAGTACAAAGAGGTTATTTATGGAAAAGATTTTACAGGATGGTGGATGGAGGGAGGCAGACTTAACTTCTCAACAGCCTTGCAGGCTGCCTTCCTAGTCAGGTCGTTTTGATGTCCCTATTCCTAAGTACAACTGATTTGTACGAAAAAATCTGCTTTCTTGCAAACAAGCCTGATGCCAGAAGAGCTCCTACACTGCCAGTGCTCCTGAAGGCATGAGCCAGGACGGGGCCAAAGATTTTGGTCTTTTTTGCTATGATAACAGCTCTTCTCTCAGTCCTGCTGCATGCTTCTGCATGGGACCATGTGGCAGCTTCATAGCTGCCTCTTGCCAGCCCTGCAAACAGGCTCACTAAGAAGCAGAGGACACAAAGCGATCCTTCGGTCTTTGGCAGCGATGGCACCTGAAACAAGGTACCCAGGCAACAGCAGCCTGACAGTGAATTCGGAGATGCCCTGTTGAATTTCTGAACAAGCACCTGCCCGCCCTCAGCAAGGCCATGGCTCAAGTGCATAGCATGGAAAGACTGAGAGCGCTAAACCAAAGAGCCCAGGCCTGCTGAGAAGGCTATGACAGCAATCGGAAGAAGAATAATCCTTGCAAGTGGGCAAACTGCAGTATCACAGAATTGTCCAAATGCCCACAAGAAGCTGACTCTGGGCCTTTCTTCATGAGCTGCGATAACTGCTGCATTCTCCAGAAGACACAATGCAGCCTGCAAGGGGAGAGGGAGTGCGACACAAGACAAAGGTGGCCTCACATCTGCTCTAACATCCTTTCTTGAGTTAAATCATTGAGGTCAAAGTTTTTCAGAAATGAGAAGCAAGTCTGATCATTCATCTAAAACATTAGGGGGGCTGAAAATTCAAAGACACCTCCCTCCCATTATTGGTCACTGAAAATAAACCCCTTAGCACTGGTTTATAATTGCTAGCCTGTATCTCCTCCCCAGTTTTTTTGTGCAGAGACTGTGTGGTTCAGACATCAGTCAGGCCTAGAAGAACAGCTACTCCTACTGAACCTCTAAGATTCCAGGAAAGGCTAATCTTGAATACTTGCTGCAAAAAAAAGTTGACATGCATTCACAGAGAGCCACAGCAAATTCAGAGGAGGGTAAAGGTCTGGTCTCTCGTCAGGAGAGCTGCATTATAGGCACACACACACACATGAGGTGCTGCAAAGAAAATAAATCTTTTGATACCAGTGGTACATTGACACCCGGAAAGTTTTACGCAGAACGGCATCACCCTCACCAAGAAAACAGCTTGTGTAATTAGTACTGCCTGCTCTGTCTCTCTGAGTACTGCGAGGCAGTAGGCCTGCTTGGAAAGACTTGTTCATATTCCCTGACCTGTAGAAGGAGCTGGATAAACATGCAGCTCTGCTATAACCGTTTCCTCTTTTTCCTAATCAACTACACAGACCTTAGTGGCAAAGATGTTTACATAACCGTGCCTTACAGGGCTCCGGCCAGCAGCTTCCTGGATCGGACCTGTTCCACGGCTCAGGAACCCAGCATGGATTAAGAAGGAGAGCTGATCAGAGGAGCGGTTTGCAGAGCAAGGCAGGCAGGAGGTACACTCTACAGCACAGTAACGCACGTGGAAGTTGCTCAGCCTGGTACCTGCCCCGACTGCTGGGAGTGCCTCCAGTCAATGAGGAGTACATGAACTGCTGCTGTGGCTCCTGCCCTCACCACTGAGTCTTTGGGCAAAGGGAGCAGTTAAACACAAACACAAGCCTTCGTAGCCATGCAGCTCCCTCCCTGCACATTTCTAGTGGGCAAAGCCACTCGGAGATGATTACATTCTGCAGCACCTCATAACTCTGCTTTCTCATGTGTCCTCGCTGCCTCGGGGAAGGGATAACCCCCATTTTCAGTGCTATCAGCACTCAGGCAGACTCTGGTATCTTCTCCTGGCCTCTCTTTACACAAAAGCAGGGCTTTGCTCCTGGGAATTCTGGTGGACCCCTGGGAGTGCCCCAGGCCACCTCCTTCCCTCTTGCTTCCCCTCATCATCCTCGCATTACTGGCACTGGATTGATCACTAGGAGAGCACTTCACTCTCATCAGAAAGACGAGGCTACTGCAGAAGAGTGGTTCTACCTTCCCCATGGCTTTTCATCTCTTCCTGTCATACTGCTAAGCCCATAGGGCGAGGAGCTTTCTAGGACCAGATTCCTGTTCCTATTGTAGATATGTAGGCTTTGATCAAGTCCTTTCTGGGGTTGTTGATACCCAAGCCATCATCACCCTTTCGGTGGGTGCAGCCTGCTTGTTTTCTCCCTGCAAGTACCACATCAGTTTTGGCTGTACTGAAGCCCACAGTGTTTGCAGGCTCCTGTTTTAAGAAGTAATTATAGCTCAGTGGCATGCCTTCTTCACTATTCTTTCCCCAGCCTTCAGCAATATTTGTAGATTGGCTTTTAAGTCACTCATACAAAGGTTAAACAGCACAGGTCAAGAAAGCCAGCAGTTGCCTACTGAAGATGGTCCTATACTTAACAGAGCAAGTTGGAAGGTATAGTTGGAAGGTAAGTGCATACCAGGGCAGCCTGCTCTGTGGTAATTAACAACTGGCAAACACTAGAACATGTCCTTGTGCTGTCTTTGAACAAGTTCAGTGGAAAGCACTGGACACATCTGCATCACCACACTATGATTTGGCATATGATTGCCCGTGTATATACAGATACCTGCACACTGGCTCTGTCACCCCTATGTAGTAGCCAACATGACGAATGGCAGACAGGAGTAATCCACCTCCCTCCAAACCAGCACTTCAAACAGAATGAGGAATGATCAGGGACAGCAGTTAGCCTGTTTTTCTTAAACACGGTATCTTTCTGAAAAAAAGAAACTGGCTGTAAACACTGCCCTGTCAGGAATTCACTTCATGTCCACAGTCTTCCAGAGCTGTTCAGTTTGGTAACAGATGCTTTAAGCCAGTGGAAAGCTGATGTTTCTTCCCTCCCATCCACAGGGTGCTCCTTGGTTTCATCAGGTTGTGGAGGATCAGAACTGACAAATGACAGCAATATTTGCATTTATGGAAGACCAGCGTCATAACATCAGTTCTAACAGCCTTTCTCATTAAGGTCCTAAGCATTAACTTGAGCTGCTAAAGTGGGTAAATTTGACAGGACAAATTAATGAAGGAAGAAATACAGCCTGAAGAACTCCCAACAATGCACGGTGAACACTAGAGAGAGATTTAGGACAGGGCAGGACTCAGGGGATGGGACACTAATCTCACACAGAAAAGGCTGGTGTGTGGGGAGGAGCAGTCTACAGGCTTTCCTGTGTGCCTGCAGCGAGCCACTGGTCTCCAGTTCAGTGGGAAATACTGATTTCCCACAGCACCGGCCTGTTTCCAAAGTTCTCTCAGCCAAGGACTGTCCATTTTTATATGGGCTGAGGGACCCTAGTGCAACAGGACCACAACTGGCCAGCAGTAACAGACCATATCTCCTGCTCACCATCGGAAAGCCATCGCACCGCTGTGGTCCTTCTCCTATAAGCTGCACGTGTGAGGATGGGACTAGGGGAGGTTGGCATTAGATGGCCCCATTTCCCTGCCCTTTTGCCAAGCTCCAGTTCCAGTCATGACTGCAGTGACTGATAGAAAAGAAACAGTTGTGATCACACACACCAATCTCCCCCTCATCTAGCACCTGCTTTCAGCAGCCCTCCAACCCTGCAGGTACAAACAAGGGACATCTGGAAAGAACTAACACCCAATTTAGCTTCCTACAGCCAAGACCTCTGAAATCCTCACCATGGACTAAGCCTTTAGCTGTGACAGAAGATTATGCTGGCTCTTTCAGAAGTACAAAAGGAGAGTATGTGTCAACAAATGCTGCTAAAGCATTGGAATACACTTTCTTCACAACTAGAAATAACAAGATTAAGGCCTCTCCTACTGTGCTCCAGCTTCTGTGAACAGCAGCAAAAGATAATCCACATCTCACAGGAAGGAATCCCGTCCCCACTGAAGCTTGTAGGAGATCTATTGGTTTGTGGGGATGTCAGATGTCACCTCAAAAGTTAAATCCCTCCAGCTGTGTTCTAAAGCTCTGACTGGGAAGGATGTTTCCAGAACCCTAATACAAGAAGCCATCTCACAGGGAAAAAGCACAAGATGACCAAGCTTCTCCTGCTGAATGACAGAAGCGGTCAGAATTTATTGCTCATTCCTACTAAACAAGAAGCAAAAAACACCCTCTCAGCCAGTTTTCAGTTTTTCCGATAAGCCCTCAAAGTCCACCATTACTCTGTCAGGAGCTGTACTAAAGTTAAAACAAACAACCAAACAAAAGCCCCCACACCAAGAATAAAGGTTGAACAATGTTCAGGACTGTCCATGCCACATTTTCAGTGGCTTAATACAATGGTACAGAATGCAAGTTGAAATCAAGCTAGTTTTAAACAGCAGCAATCACTATACCCTGTGCCCCTTGTCCGAGTGTCTGATTCTGATCTACAGTTTTCACTTTTGCCTCCAAGGAAAAAAAAAAAAAACAACAAACAGAATAAAACAAAACCCAAACCCAACCCACAACAATTCTGTCCCCTGGCACTGACTCAGTGGCTACTCTCACTCTCCCCTAGCACATTTCAGAACAAAATGAGCTGCAAATCGTGCACCAACATATAGAAGATTATTAAAAATGAACATGGGCGCTAAGGGCTATGAGCCCACAGAGAAACTTCCAGGCACAAAACAGCACTGCTTCAACACAGGCAAAAAAACCCAGAATCCCGATTAGTGAAAAGTAGCTGAGAAGAATGAAGACGACAGGCTTTCTAACCACCAAACCTGAGTTAACAAGGGAAAAGCAAAATCACCAAAACAAAACAGCATAGGGTGGTGGTTTGTTCTGTCAGTGCAGTAGAAAGAAAGAGGGGAATCCAATGCTTCTGCTCTTCATTGGTTGTTCTTATGGGTCCCCAACTGAACCTATCCTTCCAGGATACCTCTGTCTCCAGAGAGGTCACAATGTCCTGCAAAATCCTAGGACCAGGTAGAGAGGCTAAAAGCATCCTAAGCTCTAATCTGCAGCCTGCCTTGCTTAAGAAGGTACTGGCCCACCCCAGTCTGGCACCCAGAAGCTGCTCTGGCATGCGAGAGAAGGGGAGATGCTAAGGCCTGAACGCTGCTGGTATGCTCTTGTGTTAGCTTTCAAGTACGGAAAATCATTCAGTCTCACTCATGGAGACAGCCCCTTTCACTCCCTGAGGAAGCACTTTAAGGCACCACCTTACAAATCATGGGGCTATCAAAACCTGCAAGGTTCATCTGACACCCCCCCACCCCCCCAAGTCCCCAGACTCCGGCTCGCTGGGGCTGCCCACTGTGCACAGGGCTGCATCCTGGCTCTCCCCACAGCTGCAAAGAGAGGACTTCTCTTCTATGCCAACACTACTGCAAGGACAGGTAAAAAAAAAAAAAAAAAAAAAAAGCTATTTTGGCCTGTGGGTGCTTTCATCCACTTACCCACTTCAGCTGGGAAAGAGCCACTGCCTGGCACTAATGGGCTGGCTCTAGAGAGCCTCCTCACCTCAGTCCAACAAATCCCCAACCCCCAATCACAAGGCATTATCAATTCCCTGGCACTAAACATTTACCTCCCCGTTACAGAAAGGCAGAGAGAGAAATGCAAAACCACTCAACCTCAGGAATGCCTGTTTTTCTTTCCCTCAGCTGTCAGTCTTGGAGGTGAACAGAAAAACTGACTCAAAGTCCCCTAAGGTGGCTCTCAGTGACCACTGTTGCACCCAGGGTCTCTGCAAACCAGAGAGCCTGCCAGTAGGAGCCCTGCAGCAAGCTGACCAAAGCCACCTTGATGCAGGGTGACCAAATCCCATCTAGCTCCCTAAAAAGGCAGCTTCCCTACTCAACTCAACAGGGAAACATGTTTCCTGGTTAAAGATCTGTCGTACCACCAAAATCTGCTCAATTTAGGCCAGACAGAGCACAGCACAGGGGCTCTCTATCCCTTCCAAACCATGTATGATGGCAACCTGGGAAGTGGGCAACGCAGGGGGTCCCCGGAGCTGCTGCCCCGGGCCGGGGCAGGCACCTCGGTGCAATTCCACTCGGTGCGTTTGCAGCTGGGCGATCGCCCTGCAGGACCTGGGTAGCCCAGCCGCTTGCCCCGAGCCGGCTGTTGCTGTCCTGTCGCGGTTTAGCGGTGCTAGCAGCAGCGATGCCCCGAGAGTCTCGGGGGGGGAAAGCCGCGGTGGTGTGACAGGGACATGGGAACACAAGCACCCCGGCAGCGGAGCGGGGCGCTGTCTCGGGGGGCTGAGCAGCGCCAGCACTCCCATCCCGCAGGGACGGAGGGGGGAGAAACCCGGAGGGGGGCTTTAACCCTCGCTACCCGGTCTGTAGCCAGTCCCACCCCGCAGCCCCGTAACTTCCACAAAAGCCGCAACCCGGCGGTGCCCCGCGGTCCCTGCGCAGCCTCACCTCGGAGTAGACGTAGAGGGGCAGGACGAGGAGGGCGAGCAGCAGGTCGGCGACAGCCAGGCTGACGATGAAGTAGTTGGTGGTGGTCTTCAGCGCCCGCTCCGTGCAGACGCTGAGGCAGACCAGCCCGTTGCCGCCCACGATGAGCAGGATGAGGACGATGCCCAGCACCAGGGCGGCGACGTTGTGGCCGCCCGCCGGCGGCAGCTCGGTGCCGTTGCCCGGCGGGGCCCCGGCGCTGCCGTTGCCCATGGCGCCGCGGCGCTGCCCCGGCAGCCCGGTGCATGGGAGCTCCGTGCCGCCGCCCGCCGCGCTCAGCCCGCGGGCGGCTCCGCCAGCGGCCCGGCCGCCCGGCCCCAAACTTTCCGCGGAGCGGGGAGGAGCCACTGGCGAAGCGGCCCCACCCGGCTCCGGCCCCCGCGGTTCCAACTGGGTCACCAAGCGGCTTAGGGGGCGGCGGGGGGGTGAGGCTGCCGGTGTGCCCCCCCGCCGGGCCCCGGGGGAGCTGCCGCCGCGGGGGACCCCGGCCCGCGGGTGAGGGCGCGCCGGGTGGCACGCCCGGCCCTGGAGGAGCCCCCTCGGAGGGGATGCTTTTCCTGGGGCCAAGCCCGGGCTGTCGCCGAGCTCCTACCGTGGCCAGGCAGTGCTGGCAGGCCGGGGCTGTGCCGAAAAAAAGCCGGCATTAACGCCTCGCCCTTCACTGCCCAGTTTACCCCAGCCTCCTCGTCCAGTGGAGCAGTCTCCTTCTCCCAGGATTAGGCTTCTCGTTGCCTCTTGAGCAGGAGGGAGAGAGCAGCTCCGCACTGGCACAGCTAAAATTTCTCCGATGAGCCACCCTCCCCAGGTGCAGCGGCAATCGGCTGGCGGCCGGCAACCCGCGCTTCCCGCCCCACAGCAGCGTCTGTGAGTGGTAAAGAAACACCACCTTTCCTCCAAAGCTAAACATGACAATAGAACCAAAAGGCTTTGCAGTGGCGTGCTTTAGGGTTGGCTTGTTTGAGGTTTGGGGTTTTTTTTGTTGTTTCGTTGTGGGTTTTTTTGGTCTTATTTCCCCCCCACCCACCCCCACCCCTTCTATTTGGATTTATGATTTGCTTGGCTTTTTTTGCAATAGTGCATTTTGGGCCATTGAGTGACTCCTATTGTAAAAGTGGCATTGTAGGAAGATAAAAACCAAGGACTGAGTCTCCTACAGGCAGATTTCTGTACGTTGGGACACAATGTCTTCCTTGGCATGAGCTTGACCACACATATGTGACTCGGAAACAGCAGAGGCACTGGCCCCACAAGCACTGTATTGCAATTGTTATGGTTAGATCAAAGGACTCTTGGGTCTTGGCTGGACCCTCGCAAAACTCCACGAGAAAGAAAAAACCTAACAGGTAAGCAAGTGTTTAGAGTAGAAGGTTATTTTAAGTCAGGCTTACCTGAAGGTATTTTCCTCAGGAGACTCAAAGCAGTAACATAAACAGTGATCAGAGAAATCAGTGCTGGTACCTTTGATCTCCAAGAGTATTTGAAGGACACTGAAGTCTCCAGAAGTCCAGAAAATGGCAAATGCTGCCTATTTTTAAATGGAGGGAGACAAAAAATCAGGGCACTAAAGAGAAACCCGAGTTGTTCCAATCCCAAAGTTAACAGAGCTTGTTTGTTTCTGTATGAGACCTAGGAGCACTTGTAGATATGGGGACAAATAGTAAATATCACGTATCTCAACTTCAGCGCTACCTGCAGTCTCACATGGCATTCCCCTTAGCAATGTAAGAGGAAAGCCCAGTTGAAATTATTACAGGTTGGGTGAATAACTGGAAACTTGTATCCCAAGATCTGCACAGAATCTGGTAATATTTAATATTTACATAATTGACCTGAGTGAGGGTCCAGAGAGTCCACTAACAAAATTTGAAGATATTACCAAGACAGGAGAGACTGTGAGCATCTTGGAGCACAGAGTAAGAATTCAAAATGGTCTTGACAAGTTGGAGAAACTGTCTGGCAAACACAGGATGCAATTCAAAAGAAATTTTGCATATATCCTGTGCTTGGGCAGGAATAATCAACTGCAGCAATGCAGGATTGAGGAAGCAACTGGATAGGCAGCAGGTGTGGGAGCAAAGATGGTGTACCAGGTCACAGGCTGAACATGGGGGCCAGGGTGTCTTACTGTTGAAAATGAGACAGAAAAAAAACCAGAGTAAATGTTCCACTGGGATAATGCTGTTTGAGAGGTACCTGTGCATCTGCAGTCTCAGGCAGCCTTCACTCAGCCACACTTTTCACAACATTTGTCATAATTATGTCACCTAAAATAAGAGACCTCTATCAAAAGTATTGGGAAAGGAATCCTCTCTCCAAGCCCCTGCCCTTGCTCCCCCCAGTTCCATTACTCTTTTTTGGAAGGGGACATGATTAACTCTCAGCGTGTGCAGCATGGAAAAGCCAGAACCCTGTTTTCAGCCATGGGGACAGACATAGGTACTGTCCTTTCCTTGGAGTGGGTTAACAGCAGTTGATCCACACAGTCTATTTTACCCAGCTGCCTCGGGCTCCACAATTTCATACATGAGTAGGAGAAAATTAACTTGGTTTCAGCACCTCACTCGCAATCTGGCTTGCCAAATACTGTCTCCAGAGGTGTGACTTCCAAGTCTTTTCTAAAGCCAGCAAGAATGCCATCCCTTTAGTAGCTACTGAGTTGTATTACCCCTCTCTCCCACCCTTATATAGGTTTGCCATCCTCATGTTCACCCCAATATGCATGGGTTTGTCTGGTCACCTCCCTCTTCCAGCTGACCCAGCTTTAACATGCACTTAAATCAGTGTGCAAAGACCAAGCTCAGTCCTGCAAGCACAGGAGAGACAATTCCATCTGCTCTGAATGGGACCAAGCCTTCCTCCGAATCTGGCACTGTTAGCCACCAGCACTGGAGGGGGTACTCACATGCCTTTGGATCCACCTATATTTCTACATTCCTTTGGGAACAGTTGGTGTTGGACTCAGGTAGGCACAAGCATGTCTGCATATCTGTCAGGTTAAGAAGAGCTCATTTGGCAATACCTTCATCTGCTGTGAAATTCAGACAAGGAAGATAAATGTTAATCCAGTGCAGTAAACTGGGACAAAAGTACACCACCAGTCTTTTTTAAAACCATACGGGAGTTTGCTCTGTGGTTTCTATCACCTGGACACAGCTCTTCCGGTACGGTGGTTGTTTCCCTAAAACCTAACTGCTGGCACACTTACTGCTGTCATAGCCTTCACTCGGCGAGGATCTGGTACAGTGGAACCACTTTTACTAGAGCCCTTTTACTCTAAGAAATCAACTCAAATTAGCTAAAGGAGGCCCTGAAGTGCATTAATGAAACTGCACTGAAACCCTCTGTGGACAGAATACCCTTCATTTATTTATGTTTAAACTACCTGAGCAGCAAAGGCAGCAGGATTGAATTGTGACTGCAGGCATTCTGCCTTCCCGCAGGGATTAATGCCATTTATCTAATCCACTTTAACAGTTAATTTATATTCATTACCTTGATTTTCCCTGTGGGTTAGTGCAGAATGACTCTTAGTTGTCAGTGTGGAAACCCTTATTCCAGACTAAGAGTGCCTTAATCCTGAACTAGTTTAATCCTGAAGTGGATTAAACTAATGTGAAATAAGGCTTTTGACTTCCAAAAAAGAGCAGCCATGCAAAGCACTAATTAGCACAGCTCTTTCATTGCAAACTCACAGGCTACTGTAATCCTTGCTCACTGTCACTGAGTCCCATGGTTCCTCTGTGTTTGCCTGCTGCCACTCTGCCTGTAGTACATCCCTTGGCAGACTCAGTGGTTGTAAACCATATCCTGCAAGGCCAGCTCCCAGCTGGCCAACTAGCGTGGGCCAACTGATTTGGCTTTGCTGTGTGACAGTGTCTCCAGGGGTACAGTGAATCCTGAAGAGCAAAAGCAGCAGAAAGGCACCCTTTTATTCTGTTGGCAGGTAGAAGAATTAGACACAATCCCATTTTTAGATAAGAGGAACTGTCCTCCTAGTGAAGGAGAAGGAAGATCTCATCAACATCAGTACTTCAACGAACCCAAAGAAGCCATCTCATGTCACTTCAAGAAAAAAAAGATGACAAAAGACAGAATCATTCGTGACCCTCATGGAAAGCAAGAAGAGTTAAATGCCAAACTGATGGACAGTGAATACCTAAGAGCACCTTTGGAATGTGTCAGGTGTGGTCACTGGTTTTGAACAAGCGCTTTTTGCTTGACTGCACAGCGTGCAGTGTCCCGGTTCCCCCACCACACTGTGACAGCCTGCTGGCTCAGGGCAGGCGGGTGGAGAGACTCTGAAAGCCACCCACAGCTGCTCTTTTTGTCAGAAAGAAATGTTTTAATCTCTCCTAAGTAGGTGCTATGAAGGACACGAGATATGAATAGCAGCACTTTCTGCCAGCACGGACACCCCTGCCTCACATCAGACCATGCCTCAGTTTCCCTTTTATAAACTGGCACACTGGTGCCCCAGACACTCCATCAAAGAAACATCTGTTCCTACACCACTCTCTCTATAAACTCATACCGGTGCTTGTCAAATGTGGGGGGAAATGAGACTCTGGTACCTAGTACCTCGTAGAACCTCTGCCTTTCCTTCTGTGCCATGCATCTGTGACTGCAGCCTGTGGCCTGCAAAGCCTTTGCTAGTGAAAGCGATGTCACCATCACTGCCCTCCAGCCACCTACAAACTCAGCTGCCAGAGACCAGCTCAGGGCAGCACCAGGAAAGTACCCATTTCTTATGCAAACCAACAAAACAGTGGGAGATCTGCTTTTTCACTGTGTTTTGCAGTGTTTTTAAAGGAAGGTCAGGAAAATGAGCAGTGCAACTGGTTTTCAGCAAGCCTCTGCTTGCTGAAAGTGGCTGCAGTGGAGCTGGTCCCCAACAGCCAGCCAAGGAGCCAAGTAGAGTCCCCCAGAGACTCCCCCAGGATGAGTTAATCGAGGATTTGATTGTAAGCCAGTTCAAAGGATCAGGGAGGTTGTAAATCGAGACATCTGTCAGAATCTCCCCAAAACCACAGAACTTTTATCACCATAGTTTTTCACACTTGAGACATTGAATTCTTAAATAGAAAAAGAGAGCAAAATTATCGGCCAAAGTTTCAGCACAGATATGTCTCAACTCTACTGTTGAATAGTACCCTAACAGCTGGGCAACAGATCACTGAGGCTGTCTTCAGATTCAGAAGAAAGGGAGGAAAATTAAGAGCTTTTAAGGCCAGTCGTGTTCCTTTTATTTGGCATATTTAGCCGAGCAATTCTCTGTGACAGTATCATCCGCAGCAAAGCTGGCCTGCTTTACAGTCTGCCTGTAATGCATTTCTGAGAAAAGGGAGAGAGGTAGCATCCTGCCCTTCAGGTTAACCTTTGCAAGAGATGGGAGAGGATGGCATGGCTCTCCTGGCTTTCCAGGCTCTTTGAGTCCCCCTCCAAGAAGCTGCACACTGAATAGATCTTTTGACATTTAACATTCTGGCAAGTAATGATAAATCCACGTAAGGTGTAAAAACTCATGCATTTTTGATGGTGATAAGCTGTGAGGATGCAACTACAGAGAAAATGGTTGGATTTTCTGTCTCTGTTAGCTCAGAGTCAAAACTAGATGTTTTTGTGGATGCCTAGTTTCAGACTAAGCCTTGTAATTGATCTCACGCAGGGGTAACCTGGTGAAATACAAGGGTTTGTGTCATAGGGCAGATCAAATTAATATACTTCAAGGGCCCCTACTGGTTTTAAAACATCAGTGAGCTTATTAGAGCCACTCGATATGAAAAACCTCCTGGGGAGGACAAGTATGAGGCAACAGAGGCCGGGAAAGTCATGCCTGTGAGCAGCAAGCACCTATAAGTGCAGCTCCTTCCGCCCTCATCTTCACAAAGCCTGTCCTTGTTCGCCTGGGAGGGATGCCCTTTCGGGTTCCTGACAAAGTCCAAAGGGGGATGCAGCCAAAATGAAGCCCAGGCAGCTGTGTAGCTGTCAGGAGCTGCTGTGCTCATTGCTGGCACTGCACACCTGGAACAGCTGGGCCAAGCCTGCCTGCCAGCCAGGACAGAGAGCATATCATTCTTATAATTAAAATTAATTCCCTGAAGTGCTTTCTCCTCTTCCCCAGACACAGCAAACAGCTGGAGGCTGAGATTACGGGCGCTGATGCCAATTAGAGCTGTGATAAGGCCAGTCGCATGGGGAGCATTAGTGCACAGCTCTGCTGTGGAGAGACGGCACTTGGAGCTCCTCTGTGCCAAGCTACAAGGTAGCACCCAGCTGGGCAGAGAGCAATGCTGGGCCAGGAGGGCAAGGATGGCCAGAGCAGTCCTGGTGGGGGGAAGCCACCCAGTCCTGTCCCGTTGTGTCCCTGCAGAGGTATGTGTTCTGTCCACCAACCCACACTGTGGAGACTACCTAAGGACAGGCAGAGTGCACCCGCTTCAGCAGTTCTCAAAGGAGATTTGGAAGAAGACCCACAGGGTGTAAAAATCACCAAGTGATGGATGGGGGCAGTAGCCTGTCTTTGCAGGTCGTTAAAAAGCTCTTTGTGCTTCCTTGGTGACAAAGAGACAGCCACAGTACACACATAGATTGGGAAAAGAGAGTTCCTCTCTTCCTCTGAAAACTAGACTGTGTGTTGAGCCTGGCTTTCGCTTTGCTGGGTCACAGTGCCAGTAAAACCAGCCCTTGCTTCTCTCTACCATGTCCGTTCCCAAGCAGGGAGGAAGATTTGCTGACAGGAGGGTAGTGCCTCATAGCAGCCCTTCCAAACCAAAGGCTGTCTCCTGCTTGCTACAGGTGTGCCTGCACAGGAGGTCAGCATTTGCAGGATGAGCCGGGCTTAGTCCCAGCATCCCCAGGCAGAGCATCTCTAGGGAGGCAGATTTACATCCTCAGGGGGCCCTTTGGCTTAGCACCCACCCCTGCTCCAGAGCAGGAGTATAAGGCATATTCTGGCTAGCTGCCAAAGACCTGTCTCATCCCATACCATGGAAAACCAAGGTACTCTGCCAGCACCCAAGGTACCGCTCATGTACCAGTGGGGCACTTTTCCCCTTTCTCTTTCCAATTCTTAGCAAAATATTTGAAGCTTTTTTGTTTTTTTCCAGTGTGAGCCAAACACTGAATATTTATCTTAATCTCTTCTTTCAGAAGAACTGGGTTTTACTGCAGATTTTGCCCAAAGATTTGGCTGGAAGCAGATAAAACTTTGATTAAAATGACTGAGGTCTGCTCTAGCAGAGCCCAGAGCTCCTAACACAAAAGTTTTCCTGCCCTTGCCCCTGGCCAGTGCTGCCAACCATGGTGATGAGTAGCAGGTCCAGCATCTTCTCTCCAGACTTCAGAGCAAGTGGGCACACTTTCAGGAATGTGACATTTTATGCTTTTGGCCCCTGCATCTTAACTTTCTTTTCAAACTGGTGCAAATCTAGAAAGGTGCCATATGTTGCAGCACAACAACCAGGGTCCTTGTTAGACTCTGCTGCCTAGCCAAACAAAGCAGAGAGACAGGCAACCTAAGTGAACCCAAGAGCAGCTCAGGAGTGGAGCACTATATAGGCAGATAAGAGACAGCCATGCACATCCCAGATCTGGACACCTCTGCTAAGAGTAATTTTCCCCTTGCTGAATCATGTGCTGCTGTGGAGGGTGTGTAGCCTCAGAGGCAGGGCTCTCCCATGCCAAGGCTGGGACTTGAATGAAACCCAGGTATCTTGTCATACTGGGTGTGGGGAGGTGTATAGTCCCTGCTCACAGAGTGAGCCTTATAGAGACTGATACAGCCCATTTGCACACACAGAGGCACTGGGAAGCCAGCAAATGGGAATAAACGTGGCTTTTCCTTCTGTTTTGTGCATTGTTTTAAGCACAAACCTCCAAAAGGGACCATAAGGGGCTGGCACGCTTCTGTGACACTGGGTTTATTCCAAGACAAGGATTGCTCCCTAACCTGTTCAGGGTTTTGGAATAATAACTGAGTCCACCCTGGGGCTTGGGAATGGGGTAGGTGTTTTTCTGTGGCCCCATGACCATATGGACTGAGATTTTTCTTCTTCTCCCAAGCCCACCTACAGCTGCCCCTGATCACCCCTTCCTCCCACCCCACTCTTCCCTTTTGCAGCCAAAATTACAAAATCAGGTGGTAAAGATTAAAACCACTCCTGAAACCATCCTGTGCAAGAAAGGAGCATTTAGAAGGCTAAATCCTTCAATCCCCTTATTCCAATTAGGGTCCTTTCTCTTACAGACCTGAGAGTGATGCAAGAAAATTACTCCAATCTGCTCTCAGTAGATAGCAGCGTCATGGTCAACTCCTTGGCACGGGGAAGGCTCACCTGCAAACATACAACAGAAAATCCCCAGTACACACATGGACTCACACCATGTATATTAAGAAAGAAAAAAAGAATGGGGGAGGCTGAAGTTCCTGAACACCCTGTAAGCTGATTAAAAGGTATTTTACGTAGGAAGGATTTAGCCATACAGCTCCTAGTACCATCTGACCTCAATAAACTCCCATGCCATCAGCGGGTGCTGCCATTGGATTGCGTCCCAGCCTGTTCCTGGGCTCCTCGAAGGTCAGCTGTACCTAGACAGCTTCATCAGGATTGCGACACCCTCACTGGACATGTGTGGTGGATGAGATGGTCCTTCCCCAACCTTCCTCAGCCTGTCTTGACTCTCGTGCGCTTAGCCATCTCGAAGCCATGGACCTCGAAGACACCAGTGCAGAGGCTGTAGGAGCATTTTGGGATGTGTGTTTTGGCCAATTAAGGTGTCTCCATGAAGAAAAGCAGCCCCAGCAGATCCTGAGTTGCTGCAGTAACATAGCTGGGGACAAGCTGGCGATGGATGCTACCTTGCAAGGGTTGCCCTGGATAAACAGCAACCCCAAAGGCTGCATGGGCTTTCCTGGTCCAAGGCAGGACCAAAAAAGTCCAGATGACATGGTAGCAGCATTTATCCAGCCTGTTCTTGAATTTCTCTGGGGGTGGAACCTGAATGCATTCACACTGCTCCTTAGCCAGAAAGTCTTTTCTGATCTCCTGCATTAATTTCTTTGAAGTTTGAATGGGAATTTCTCCCCTTCAAAACTCAGAATGACTCCTAGAGCTCTGTGTGCCAATTTTTGAGAGTCCACCTGCATCATTCTTGTGGTATGGGGTCAAGATACCTAGGTTTATGATAAAACCTTCACTTTTTTGAAATGCAGTTTCTTGTGTCTTTTACCCCCAACACAGAAAAAGGCCAGGCCCATGTGTTATCCTTAAATTTTGCCACATTTGGAACTAATACATTTAACAGTTATAAGATGCTGCATCTCACACTGAAGGCTTGGTGACCCCTGTACAGGAATTGTAGAGGAATGAAGCTGGGTTAATTAACATTGATAATATACAGCTGTGCGCTGGTTTCAGGGGCGGTGGGTTGGCTGACGTGGATAAGGTGCAGCTGTGGCTGGTTCCTGCTAAGTGGTTAAATAGCTCTAGGGGGGGGGGGGGGGGAAATGGATGAGGAGCTTTGGATGAAGAGAGACTTGGAAGAAGCAGAGGGAGGAGAGTGAGTGCCCTGCATGTAGGTGAGATGAGGAGAGGCCCTAGGAGAAGCAGGGGGTCTGGAGGTGGATGCAGCAGAGGCAAGAAGCAGGTTGGACTGGCCTGAAGAAGATGAAGAAACAGTATGGGCTGTAGGTGAACCTTTGAAACCTTGTGTGAGACTGATGGTGGTGCTGAGGCATGAGAGGGCTGGTATGGGGCAATAAAAGCCTTGCTGCAGCTGGCTAGCTTGGGTAGCTCTGTGATGACCCATTCCTCACGCTGTAAAGAAGAGAAAAAAGATCTTCGTCTATGCTACTCTCAGCTTTAATGCCTTTGGGATGGGTCAGCTTGTGCGTGCTAATCATTAAGTATCCTTTAATGAAGAGCCTCAGTGTCAAAGTGGGGGTAGCCCCTCTGTTTCATAACCCTTGCCTGCTGCCATGCATGAGGGTGTCCCCAGCCAACAGTGTGGATGCTGTGAATAGCCCTTGTACCTGTGGCAACTGGATTTACTTAATGTGGCTCACCACAGGTCTCTCCGTGCTGTGCATCAGTCGGTGTCAAGCCTAAGCGTAAGTGACAGCACAAAGATTCTGGTGGCTTTACACCTGCAGTAACCTCCAGGCAGCTCACTTCCTGCTCAGGGGTGGCCCCAAGGCTCACAGAATGCTTCTCCTTCCTGTCTTGGGGTAGCTCTCCCTGCCCTCTTCAATGAGTGTTGGTGCAAGTAATGGCCTCAGAGCTCCTTAGTGTTACCTGTTTGCAGCACTTTGTTATACATCCTGTTAAAGAGTGTTATGTCCCATAAACAGGTAAGTCACTGGCAGCTGGTGGCAAGGATCAGTTCAGCTCTGAGTTCTTGCAGCTTCAGGTATGACAGCTGTGCAAGGAGTAGGGGTCAGGTGAGGGCAATAATTTCCTTTTCCTTTGTCATTCTTAGAGTCAATGATGGGGAGCTTTTCTCTGCAACAATGCTGCACAGAGATGATGGGTTAGATTACAGGGATTAATGGATGATTTATTCATGCTTTGTGCCTGCTGGATACAGGCAAGGGGAATCTCAACTCCCACTTTGAATGCTCACACAAATGAAGAACGGGAAAAGCGAGGTGCAAATTCACAGAGCTCCGTTCAGCTAATACTGCTAAGAGTGTTGTTGTTTACTCCTGTTTCCAAAATGTCTCCTGATGAGAGTTTAATTTTAATTCTGGTTAAAGGAGAATCAGATGTCATTTCAGGACTGGGGATTTGGTTTGGGCTCCAGTTTATTCAGGTATAAATTCCAGCTCGCCAAAGCTTTTGAGTTTCCTCGCATGGTCCTGAATTTCTTTATTGGGAGGCCTCAGGAACTGCATTTAAGCTCAAGCCCATGGTGATCACCTGCGTTATGTTACAGCAGTGCTGGGCACGGCCACGCAGTTTTCTACCCCACCGCCTTTTCACGGTCTGTCACTGTTGCTATAAGGCAAACACTTTTTTTTTTTTTGTTGCAAGTAGATGTATCGGGTAGTTCGTGTTCTTCAGTCCCCAGAAGCTTTTATTTTCCCGTTACTCACCCTCTGCTGCCATCATGGGGCCACTTCGTCATTGCAACCTCTTCTGTGTGCCTCTCAGCTAGAGCGGTTTAGATTCTTGTAGCAAACCGAGTTTCCCCCAGAGCTTGGAGGCACTTCAGACCCATTGAGGTTATTTACAAAGCAAAGGAAATCACATTAGTAACTTTTAGCTCCCTATATGTTGCTTAGCCTTTTTTAAATTAACTTTTATCCCTCCTTGTTCCTACATGGTCTTTCTCAGTTGTAGATGTTTGGCAACACTACGAGCCTAAGCTGAAGCCAGCCACCACTGATGTAGACAGAAAATATTAATACAGAAAACATGAAGATTTAAAGGCAAAGAACAGTATTTCTGCAAGAATTGCAGATGTCACCAATGTCACTGGGGGCTCCCAAAGCAGGGCTGAGTGCCCAGAAGAGCTTTCAGCTGCCATGGGAGAAGGATGTGACTTGCAATGCATCTGCACCTGGTTGTAGGGAGAGGAAATGCATTGAATGAGGCAGTAACCCTACAGTAAGTTGTATCAGTGATGGTGGGAGGGCTGCAGGAGGAATGCCAGCAAAAACGCAGCTGAAAAAAACAGTTGTTACAGAAAGGTGAGGAAATGGTTGGGAAATACCTGGATGTGTGAAGGATTGACCTGCGCTGTCTCCAAGGAGGAAATGGGGTCCCCTATCCAAGCAGTGGCCATCTCTCAGTCCTCCAGTCCTGGAATGGGACTTGGAATGTCCCCACTGTTTCTTCCTCTCCCTTTTGCAGGGGTCTGGTTGCAGCCTGCAGTCACATGCAGGAGTGCTGAGGCTTGCTGCTCAATCAGTGCATGGGTTATTCTTCCCAGAGAAAGATGACGGGGAAAATCAGGTCCCTTCCAACCCTCTAGTCAGGAGAACGTCATCTGCTTTGCCAAAGAAAAGAAGATAAGTAGACAAGAAAAAGTGTAATATAGCTCTTATTTCTCCAGTTGGAAAATAAGATTTATTTACAATGATTAATCCTTTCAAGCTACTTTATACAACATAAAGGAGGAGAGAAAGGGCATAATCCTATTTTCTCCCTCCATTTCCATGTCACCTTTAGTAGCAGTATTTGGAAGCAACCAGCTCCAAACCCCAGCAAAGGCAGGCAATATATTCAGAATTTTTTTCTGTGCATGTATAAGCAGTAGCTTTGAAGCTGGGATACAGTCTGTTCTCAGCAGAACTCTCCCAGACACGGCTGTGAAACAATTTGAAAGAGGTTGTCCCCTCATGCAAAACTCGGCCCTCATTCTACTGATCAGGCAATGTTTGCCCTAAAAAAGTGACATAGTGTTTAGTCAGATCTTAGGTACACACATACACTCACTGACAGTTCCTGTCACTTGCAAACAAAACTCAAGCCAGGATTAAAAAAGAACAGAAAATGAAGCTCCTATCATTTGGTAATTTAAGCCAGGAGGAGAGATAATGATGACAATCATAATGAATCAATTGGTATGAGGATGTTTGCCCAACAAATTACAGTCATTACAGACAGAAGTAGGAATTATTACCTGTCAGCAGAAATACACTACACAGAATGGTTGTGAATGACCTGATCAGATTTAGAGAGTAATTAAAAGGACATTCCAGCCTGGATGCATTATTTGCTGTTAATCATGATTAAGCGTATTCATATCTTTACCCAAATAATTGCTTCTGATAAGGGCTGCAGATTTATAGGGGGCCAAGGTGACAAATGGGCCAGTGGTGCGCTGTAGCCGTGAAACAGCTGAGAGCCTGGAGTGACCACAGTCTGGTGAGTACTGCTGTTGGGCTGGATGGGCTGCCTTCTCCCCTCTTTCAGTTTTTGGGTGGTGGATTTCAGGTTTCTGTAATGCTTTGCTGAGCCATTGCCATGAGGCCACCCATATCCTGAACAGCAATGCTTGTAATGTGTGGGAGTGTCCTCCTCTGAGTAACCAGAAGAAGGAACAGAGCCCAGACAACATCT
Organism: Falco naumanni; assembly: GCF_017639655.2. NCBI lineage: Eukaryota > Metazoa > Chordata > Aves > Falconiformes > Falconidae > Falco > Falco naumanni. The sequence continues at coordinate 19,618,245 of NC_054063.1, forward strand.
GGACCAGATGGCTTCTGGAAATGTGGTCTTTAGTTTCAGGTAGAGCACAATAGAGCAGCAGGAGCAAGAAGGTATGCAAAGTGGCTGTGTATCAGCCTTTTTGGAAGCTCTCCTAGCAGTAGTACTCCTGCAGGGTATTGGCATCCTCGATTCAGCAAAACCTTTGGCTGCAATCTGACGCTTCAGTAGTAGGAATTTTCTGCTGGAAAGATCTGAGACGCTTCCAGGTTCTAGGCTGGCTTGGTGCACTCTTCTTTCAGCTAAAGGTTCTGGCTAGCTAAGGAGTTTGCATTTATTGAAAGCCACCATCACTGGGGAGGGCAATAAAAAGCTCAGAAGGATCTCAGAGAGTTAATACAGCTCCACTGCGATGACACTGAAGATCTACCTCCTCCCTGGGGTCTGACTGATTAAAAAAATCTCAATGCAATACATCATTATTGGTACACAGGAGAAGTGCCCCAACAACCGTTACTGTTCCTAGCAACTTCAGCACAGTCAAGACAAAATTATGTCCAGAAAGGGAAAAGATGAGCTGATCCACTTGATTAACACATAGAAAGGTTACGAAGATAGGGAAACTCTGAACCTAGGGATGGGCTTTAAAATGGGCTCTTTAAGTGCTCCAAGACAAATGCCTGCCCAGGGTTGGCACAAGGAAGGTCAAATGCTGTGGTGAGATCCTGGATGGGGGTCAAGGCATTGCATGGCAGGTATTGTGCGGACTGAAGGACAGGCTCAGGATCCAGATTTCCCTTCCCTGAAGGGTGGAGTGCTCTGGTTTTGGTGGTGGTTTTAAGCTCTTTCACATCCCTTAGCTGGGAAGCAGTACTGCAGAGTCTGTTTTGTCTGGACTCCAATAAGAAACTCATCTTTGAAATGCCTTTCTTGTTTTACTTATTCAGTCCCCCTCAAAGCCAAATCAAGCAGGAAAACACACTACTAAAGCATCAGAAATGTGTGAGATGAACTTGGCTCCTTAATCGTGCAAAACCTCTCACTTGTCTGCTCTGCAACCCCCATTAAATATTTGTGCTGTGGCTTACAGTGAATAGATTTCTGTATAAATCCCCCACTCTTGTCCTTCCCCCTTTTGCCTCTTCTCATCTTGCAGTATCTTTAGAGTAGCAAACAGTCCCAGAAGGGTGGCTAGAAAGTGTTCAGGAAACTCTGTCAGTCCTTTAATGCTCTCTGTACTGTCTAGTTTCAGACTAAAGTAAAAGCAAAGTGAGAGGACTTTGATTTTGGGTTAGCAAGTACTATCTGAGAGTTTCCAGGGTAGCAACTAAGAAAGCAAGGTTTGCTTCTTTGCTGGAGGAAGGCAGGTGTATTGCAAGTTACAGCTATGGCTCCTGTGTAATCCTTGGGGAAATGTAAGCACCCTCTTATAAAGGCACATACACATCTCTGCAGATATAGGGCTGCAAAAGGAGCCTAGAAATAAAAGGGAAAAACATGCAATGGCTTGTGATAAACAACATATGCTTTTCTTTTTATTTTAGTAAAAACCCAAAATATGAAGTTCTGCTGCTACTGAAATTGTGTTATTTCTTTTTTCCTTCTTGAAAGATTAGAGGATAGGCAGATATTGGCACACACAAGAGCTTTTCCCTTCCCCTCTGCACAGATGAACTTTTCTTTGGTACATACTATTTTTTTTGTCTGAAAAACCCAAAGAGATTTCTCCTGGGCGTCCTCTAGGTATACTAATAACTGTCTGTGTGGTGTGTTTTCATGGGCACTTTAAATCCTCTCCCTGAAGGCTCAGCTCTCAGCGACTTATAGTTGAAGATGGTTTATTCCATGGTGTTGTGCTGCTGAGGGATCAACTCACATGATGCCTGTCTGCATATTCAAGGCATTATTATACTGACTCACAGCAAAACTCCAGCACAAACATCATCTCACACAGCCAACCATAGGCCTGTGCTCTGGGACTGCGTGGTGGTGGTGATGGGATAACAACTAAAACCAACTTCCAATTATGAATGATTTGAATTATTTATCTTTGTACTTTACCAGCAAAAACAGTATTTCTTTAGAAATTCCTGCCTAATTTAATTATAGCAGTGTTATTCGTATAGCTGTGTCTTCTGTGTGGTGTTTGAACTGTACCAAAGTCATTTGTTATGGTGTTCATAAAACCTTGTGCTTTGATTCAGGAGAGAACATGTTTTCCCAGATGACTGGCCTGTGGCAACTAATTATTCCCATGATTGTCCTATTACACTTCTCAGCATCTCTTCCGTCCCAGGAGAGGTAAGCATTTCTTGTGCCTCTGCTTCCTTTCTCTCTGTGGCTTTTTGTTCAAAGAGCCTGCTAAGTATAAAGTTAGCCTTTTATCTTCCTTCTAGAACTTGCATCTACTTGGCTGTTGGATTTTTTTTTCTTCCCTAAATTGATTTAGTTAGAGTGCAAATGTCGTAAACATTTTTACTTGCTTAAGAATGGAAACATTGATTTGACGTAATTCAGGAGAAAAATCAGGACCCTAAACAGATCAACTACAGTAAAAAAGACACTTGAGTCTGTTTTCCTGCTAGGTACTTATACGGGCTGATAGAGGTGAAAGTTTCTGTTTCAGATAGTTTGATTATTTTTGTTATGCTTTCATGGGACTAGACTTGTAAGTTCACCCGTTCATAATCTCATGCCAGACTTTAGCAGGGCTGTCTCTCCTCCCACTTGTGTAGAGGCAATTAAAGCACAGAGAGGCTAAAGCACTTAGGCTTTAAGAGGACAGACCTGAGACTCCCCTGCAGCCCTTCCATGGCCACAACCAGTGTTTAATTAACTACTGATCTTCTTTTGTGCTGAATCAGTGTTAACCTCACATTTCCATATCCTTACGGTAAGGTGATTGCATTAGTAAGAAGGAGGTGCAGGTGGTTTTTCTGTGTGATGGTTAACAAAGGTATTTCTTTTAAACTCCTGTACACCTTGCCTTTTTTTGGTGAAACTGCGAAGCTGGCAAAAATTCTTGCCCGTCTGTTTGCAACCCTCTTCCCTTGAGGGAGCATTTTTAAATGCCTGTTCTTCTTTGGTCTTAAAACCATGCCTTTTCACCTCTTTTTTTCTCTTCTAACCTCCCAGGACTGAGAGGCACGCTGATGGGCTTTTCCACAGTGAGCTCAGCAAGATGAATGGCAATGCCTATGTGCAGCAGCTAGTCAAACACCTGGTGGGCCTCAAGGAGAGGTAAGGACCAGCCAAAACCACTCTCCTGGAGCATGGAAGTCTCCAGCAGGAGATGGGATCCCAGCAATGACTGGCATGACTGTGGGGCTGAGCTGTCTCCAGCTCCAGAGCCAGCCTAAGCACTGGCCTTATCAGATGCCCAAGATGAAAGGAGAAGGGGAGAGATACAGGGCTTCTTGACAGTGGGAAGAGAGAAACTTTTGTGTCCTGTGATATGTCCCACATCACGTGGTTGGAAAGAGCAGCCATTTTACTGTGTTTTCCCTGACTCAGGTCCCAGAGGCACTCAGATGGACTGTTTACCAGTGAATACAGCAAGATGAGAGGAAATGCTCAGGTTCAGAAATTCATTCAAAATCTCATGGGCCACAAGCGCAGGTAAGAGCTCTGCTTCCTGGGGAATGAGAAGGCAGCTTGGGTCATGCAGGGTGCAGGTCTCAGCTCCAAGGAAACGGGGTGACATGACCAGTGCTTTGGAAAACTTGAGACAAGGGCAAGATGGTTTCATCTGGCTAGGCTGCACCTGGAGCCGCTGTACAGTAGCAGAGACATCCCACCAGCCTGCCCTGCCGGTCACAGCAGGCAAAGCGGGTCACAAACCTCACTGAGGCCATTTCTAAGCATAAACCAACATTATCTATTGCATATGCATCTCAAGCTTAATCCATAGGACACAAAACTTTACACCAGATCACAGCCTGGGATTTTTTGTTTGCATTTTAATTTAGCCTTTTTGGAAAAGCTGCAGGTGATTTACCTACTCCAAATAAAGCACCTTGTAATAAACCATTTGTAGATAAATGGGCTCCGTAACAGAATGAGGAAGACCTCTGGGTTTCACAGTCTGCACTCACGGCTCTGACTGCCAAACTGGGCAGGCTTTAGACATAATCATATAATGGCCAACATGGGGTCTTTCATTCAGATACAGGGTCACTAGCTCCCACTGAAGCCATGTATCTGAGCACATCATCAGTTATGTGGTGCACTGCAATACAGCTCACAACTGCTGCTGCTGCCCTTGCCGCTGGTATGTTGTGAAGTGACAGCATTGTCTGGAGAGGTTTTCTTCAAGCTTGGTCCTTTCTTCAATGCAAATACTGATTCAATGCACATTGATTCCTTCCCATCTGTTCAGACTGCTTTGATATATTCTGGGACATGCACCACTAACAAAATCCTGGCAGATGCAGTAGATTTTTAATTTCCAAATGCTTGAAAAAGGTATACATCCATGGGCAAAAGAACATGCCGGTACTGGGTAATGAGGCAGAGTACAAGTGCATATTAAAACTTGTCCCTTTGCCAGCCAGAAAGCATCTGAGCCTGATTTGAAGAGGATATTTCTTTTTGCTCCTGCACAGCTATAGACAATCAGCAGGTTAACAGAGCGTGGACCATGAGGCAGGTTGCCCTGGGGGGTGAACCTGCCTTCCAGACAGCAGGGCTGCTTTACAGCTGTAGTGGTTACACTATTTTTTTTGTTAATTATTATTAATTTTCTTTATCTAAACCAGCTCACCAGGACCAGTCAACACTGATGTGCAGGGGAGAGAGGAAGAAAGCAGCCATGAGGAACTTTGCTTTCTATGGTTGTACCAGAGCTTTCTAAACACCAGGTAGGAGGGACGGATTTGTCACCTCTATGGCCCTGATTACCACAGTATTTAAGCCGAAAGAGGTTCTTTAGTAACTTGTAAATGCCCAGTTTTTACCCCAAGTGCAGAAGTCTGATGTAATGCAGCAGATCAGGAGGACTCAGCTGATATCCTCAAAAATATCCTCAAAAAGGGGAAGGGTGGAAAATTTATTAAATTGTCCATATTTTAAAATCACTTCTGCCTCATTTCTCATCAGCTTGTGAGGCACTGTCATTGCTGAAGTGCAGCCCTCCATACCACTTTGTACCTCCTGTCACGCTGCCAGCAACCACACTTCCAGGTGTGGTTTGCAGAGTTAGAAAAGCAAATGCTTTCATCTAACTGCAAGGTGGCATGTGACTCTGTGTGCAATCTCGATTTCTGTGCCTATGTTCACGGTAATCTCTATTTCTGTGTGCCAAGCCCGCCTGGTACTCGGTTTTGCCTTACCTAAAGCCAAGTTGGCATTGAGATTTGCAGCGAAGGTGTGCTATATAAATGCTGTATAAAAGCCAGTTACTAAAAATAATAACCCAGGGAAATAACATCTTTTTCTAATCATAGTGTTGTCATCCTGGTCTGAAACAATTGTTCGTCCCATTAGGAAACCTGATCTGAGAGTTAAAATAGGAAGCCTTTACTACCCTGTCTTGATTCAGTTATTGATTCAAAGATACACCTGAGGCTGGGCTGTCCCAGCATCTGCAGATTGTCTCTTCCTAGTGACCAACCACTTTCAGTTAGACATCTCATTGTTAAATCAGTGAGGAATTTTATTAGGAATAAGCTGGCCCTTAGTACCTCTTGTGCACATTGCCTAGAATAAATGGGGGTAATAACACCAATAGGGTTGCCTGTGCATTTGTGGGGTACCTGGCTGCGGATGGGTGTGACCTGGGTCCCTCTATCATACATCTGTTCCTTGGAGTCATCTTTGAGTTTTACAAGGTGGCCTTGTCACCCTTCCTGCAGTTCGTGTCCCCAGGAATAACAAACTATCACCCAATTTTTCCCTTCCAACAGCCACTCGGACAGTGATGCCTGGGAAGCTGCTGCAGTTACCAGCCAGTATGTTTGCCCCATCACTAAGCAGCTGGTTGCAGACATCAAGGAAGATGCAGACAGTTTTGACTGAAGGTGAAGGGAAAGAAACACCCAAGGAGACAGCTTTGCATGTATATAGCTTTGAAAATAAACAGGAAAGCTATTGAATTTGCTTTAGGAAAAACTCGTGAGATCAGCAAACATAAACAGTAAAAATAAAAAAGCAGCAAAAACCCAATAAACCCTCTTAGATTATCAAGTGAAATGCATGTCAGTGTGAACTGCTGTCAGTAGATGGAGCCTGAATGAAGCACATCACTTCCACTTTGTGTTAGCATTTGGCTGCCTGCTTCTGAAGTCAAATAAAGATTTGTTAGCTACGTCTGTGCTTTGGCTACTCTTTGGGAAACAGTAACAATGATGGTACAATTTTTAGGTGTTGAAATATTAAGAATGCGGGGGGGGGGGGGGGGGGGGGGGAGTATTTTGCCAGGCTTCCCCAGTATAAGGCATGTTGGGACTAGCTGGAGTCCTTGGCCACATCTTCTGTGGCTGTGACTCAGGACTGCATGCAATCCAGCTGTAAAAAAAGGCCAGTATCGGGGCCTCTATTTAGCAGAAACTTAGCCAGGTGCTAAACTCATTGCAAAGAAATGTACTGAGAGCTATGCAATGTAAATACACAGTGTAAATAGAGTTTCCACTCCACTCTGCCCCTGTATTTACCAGCCCAGCTTTCTCACAGCTGCTAAAGACAAAGCTCCACTAGAAGAAATATATTCCCACCATTTAATGAAGTTTATGTTTTATTCCTGCACCATGCTGCTTGGCAGATTCCCTACTCTGACAGAACAGCAACTCTACCTTCCCTGTAAAACGAACAGATTTTGAAAAGCAGCTCTAAAATAAGGTGCCTTCAGCTGCAGTCATGGCTGCCTACTGCAGAACTTCTCGGTCCATCCCTGCACCATCAGTTGTCACCATTTATGCTGTGTACCTGACATCTGTGAAGAAGCTAGTTGCTCCTAAATGTTCACCTAAGCACCCATTCCCTTACTGTGATGCTGAGAGGCTGTTCTCTGGACCATGGCATTTATTTTGGTCTGTAGGAAATCTCTGCTAGGAAAGAGACTTCTTGGAGGACTTTTGGAAGGAGTGTTGACAACCTGTATTTTGTTAAGCCACTAACAGCTATTTGGCTAAAAGGTAGCATCTAAAAACTTTCTGAAATCAATTGGGAGTTTAAAAGGAACAGTGAGAGAAACTGTACCCTTTTTCCTCCTATAAAATGGGTAAATTGAAAACAATGGTGTTTCTTTGCTCAAGTGGCCAAATGTCTTGCCCCATGATATTTGGCTTGTGAAAATTTACTTAGAAAAAGACAGAACAAAACAGCAGAATATCATGCTATCGAGGCTTCGGAAAACTGCTGAGATGTAAATAATTGGAGCCTAGATGGAGATTCTGGGGAGCATCCCTACAAAGAGCCACTGCCAGGCACTGACAGAAGGAGACAGGTGTCCCTACAAAGTTTCTGAGCAATGACTGGGCTGCAGCTGAGCCCAGTCGCTGTCTCTGGATCCACTCTGCTCACCTTGTGAGGATACTGTCACGTACCTGGGAATAACATGAGGGTTGTAGAAACGTAACTGGTTATCTCAACCCAAGGACTTACACAGGCCCTAGCTCCTTCCTTTATCATCCAGACAAAAGAGTGGCCAAGATGGCTCTTTCCTGAAACCTTTGTCTTTTCCAGAAATAAGACATCTGAGAGCTGGCTTTTTAATTTATTTTTTTTTAAAGATGTTTTTCAGGAACAGCATAACAGACTACAACTAGAAGAGAGAAACCATAAGTCATGGGCTGGAGAACAAAACCTGTTACAGAAGAGAATGTGGACCATGAAGAAAAGGTCTGGCTAAAATAAATAAGATATAGTTGGTATAGTAGCATCATTATGACTTTTTCCAGGAAATGATCTAACCAAAACACACCCTCTCCCTGGCACATTGGAAACATAAATTTGCCTGCTTCCTCCTCACTGGGAGAGGCTGAAGTATACAGACAGCTTCCCAAGTGTCAGCCCTTATCCTCCTTCATGTTTATCTCAGGGGGCTTGCCTCTGAATTCTGAAATGCTTCAAATCTATCCTTGTTGCTACAGAGAGTTTAGGATAGGAAAGACCCAGGAACAAAGCAGAAACAGGAATTTATGCGTCATCATGTTCCATGACCAGTAAATATCTTTCAATAAGTCATCCAATGAGGCAAAGAGGCAAAGGTTGAACTGCAGTAATCCACTCCAGCCAGCCAATGGTTTTGGCCTTTATGAAGCAGTGAATACAGAAGATGGTGCTGGGAGAAACAGGGAGAGAAGACCAGCTTAATCAGAAACATTTTTTTTTCAACAACTGGCAGCTCACCATGGCTGTTTCTCACTGGCTCCTCACTGCTATGCTCTTTCTGCTGCTCTTCGTAACACATGTTTCAGCACAGCAACAAGGTAAGCTCTTGCAGGTGGTCCGTGACCACAGAAGAATAACCCCCCGGGCGGCAGCAGCTTGCACCATAGTAAGTGGGAGATTTTTACCTTCTTACTCCAAGACAGCTTTGTTCAACAACCTTCTCTCCAAGGGTAACCAGAGGGGTCTCAGGTCTCACTCAACTCTGTCAGAATGTGAATTCCTGGGCAATTTTGTGTCTAATTTGTGTGTTTTTCCAGGGTGTTCTGTGAGTAATAGAAACCCAAGCATTTATGAAAATAACCCTCTTGGCTACGTGGTGACCACTATCCGTGTGGAACCAGGCTTCACTGTAATGATTGATCCTTCTTCCCCCGACCACAGTTTTTTCACTATAAAGGGGTCTGAGCTACAGCTGAACCGAAGTGTGGACTATGAGGTAAGTCTTTAGCTAGCAGGCTGCCCGAATGAGACAGATAAAGCTAGGATGCAGTGAGTTTCAACCTGGGGTCTTGGACTTTCAGATATTCGTAAGGCATTTCTAAAGGATCTAGGAAATAACATTGAAAAATAAAGCTATTTCAGCTGGGTTTGAGTTCACTGCTTGCGGAGATCAGCCCTTCCACAAGCAGAGTATAGGGAGGAGGGGGATGCATGGTGTGCTTGCTGTGACCTTCTTTCAATTAACCTGTATGAATTAAAGCAAGGGAAGTTTTAAAGCCAAAAATGTGACAACTGTAGTGTTCAAAATGATCCCTGTTTGCTTCTAGAAAACACAGCTTTGAGCAGTCAGGTGATCTTGTGTGAAGCATAAAGGCAGTATAAAAGGTCAATGTGTTCATTTAGGTTGCTGCTAAATTATTTTACCTTCCTGGAGTGCTCTGTACACAGTCACAAGCATCCTTAAGCTGCCTTTCCCCTAATGTAAAAACCCACATTTATTTGGCTGAAGAAGAGCAGACAGAGTTAACACCCTACAGGCAACACTGTACTTGCTGCATGGTACATTTCTGTTTCATTCAATTTAAAAAGAAATCTCTATTTGAAGTCACCTGAACTGCAAGAAAATGGCCGAATATCTCTGCTGACATGTTACAGGAATTACAGGGAGAGAAGCTGGAGTATAGGTCTGCTTTGACTCCATCGTAAACAAGATTCCAGTGCTGACGGAGGGCTGTAAAGGAAAGAAAAGAAAAGTTAGATATGTCTGAAAACAAGATAAAGCCCAGTACCATTTCTGATTCAGCAATGCATGTATTTGTCTCATTTACTTTAGAAAGATTTGGTACATTTTGACTTGTTTCTACAATGGCTGGGGTTTTGTTTTTTGCATACAGAAAGACACCTTGCTGTTGGTGGACCTGATTTGTAAGGACACTGCTGGGCAGGTGAGTGCTCTTCCAGTGCTCTCAGCCCTGTTACAATATACTGCAGGGCAGCACATACTTCCTTCCATTTTTCCTAGTCCACAGACTGGGATGAGATGTCCTTTTCTTTGTGGATGTACACACCCTCTCAACAAAGAGAGAGCACCCAAAGCTCTGTGAATGAGGAGGGGGTGGGAACAAATGCACAACCCTCCACACACTGTGGGTGCTGCAAACCCCAGCCCCATCCAGCTGTGCTCCTTTCACCATCCCTTCTAGTCATTCTGCAAATCAGGATCAGCTCCTAACAGTCTTTATTTTTGTCTTTGATTCTCTCACTTTACTCTTTCTGCAGAGCGATTATTTGCAAATTTTTGTGACCATTCTCAACTTGAACGATAACAGCCCAGTGTTTAAGCAAATGAATCTCACCAAAGTTGTCCCTGAGGTAAACATTTTATGGAAGTGAAGGGGGCACTGGGTCACCCAGTGCTGTGGGACTAAGAAAAGGTTAGCAGGGAGAAGTCTTCAGCCCATTTCACAAAGAGAATAACCAGAGCAACTTTGTTTCAGGATACAAAAGTGAATGCAACCATTGTAGCCCGTGAAGATTTAAGTGCTAGTGATGCTGACCTGGACATCATCTTTTATGAACTTACGACAAAATTGCCGGTGAGCATCTTTGGGGAAAAAATGGTAGCTCTGGAGAAGTCTTTGTTTTTAATTCAGAAGAGTCCCAGCTCTGAGGGAAGGTATTGCACTGTATTGCATTTAGTTCCCTGACAGCTTCTGGAAGCAGTACAGCTGTTGCAAAAATCAAATGTTTGTTTTGTTAGCAGAACAGTGCAACCAACACGTCAGATATTGAATTGTTTTACTGCTCACACTTTTATTACACTGTACAGATTAAACTTTCGTCTAGGATACTCTGAGCCATATGGTCCAGGGAAGCCTTCTTGGGATGGTCTGTAAACATATCAGGAGATACCTTTGTACCTCACAGAGTTTAGAATTGTGCTGAGTTGGATAGGGAAAGGAGTTATTGTCCTGTTCGCCAACAGTGCCCATGCAGAGGGGAAATAACATGAGCTGCCCAAGATCACACAAGAAGTCCTTTGCAAAGCTAAAGACAGACTTCACTTTCCCCGGATCCAAGTTTAGTGCCTTTGTTTATTTGCTGTTAAGGGGTTTGCTTGGTAAACATGGGAAACTGACTGTATGTACAGTTAAATGGATGCCAGCCTAGAGTGCAAGGGCCTGATGGAAACAAAACCAAAACCAACCAACCAACCAAAAAAGTAATTAAAAGAATAACAAAATTTATATCTACATTTAAAAAAAACATTGTGGAGTGAACAGGCAGTGTCTGACATTCTGCTGCTATTACCTCCATAACTCCAGAGGTGTGAAGGGTTGTGAACAGAAACCACGAGTTTTTGAATTTCAGCTCTAGGGTAAGACTTTTCCCTCACATTGGTGTAAATTCAGAGGGATTTAGAAATGCAGAGGAATTCTAGTCAAGACATAAGATTAAAGGAGAACCAAAGCAAGTGTAGAAGGCTATAGAGTAAAATGCAATGTATGTTATTTCAATTTGGCTTTATAGTTGCTTCCAAAGTTCAGCTGTGCTAGCCTAAGGCAAGTGATCTTGACGGTTCTCAGAGGCTACGCTGTCTTTGATCTGTTTTGTGCATGGATGTGAGATTTCTTGGCTGTCATGGACCCAAAATCAAGCAATGTTGGCAACCTGTTGAATGTAGGAAATAAATGAGGTGAAAGATTTCACCCAATACCTGCTGAGTGGGTAAGCAGGCAAAGCAGGGGATCTTGGAGAATAAAACTCATGGGAACACAAACAAACTTTTCTGACAAGCTAGGCAACTCCTGCGTGCAATACCGAAGATTAAATAGTTCTAGCATTCTCACACTGCACACACCCCACCCATCCAACTCAGGTCCCCAGGATTAAAGATCTTGACTGGGATGACAAACACAGCAATGAGTAGTATTTTGGACAGTTCTGTGACCGAGATTACTAGCAGGTTTTTCCTTTTCCCCCTGCCAGGGCACAGATGGTTATTTTGCCATAAAAGGAGTTAACAACCCAGAAATTTATTTACAAAAATCATTGGACTATGAGAAATTTAAATCGACAATGTTGGTTTTGTATGCAAGGGTAAGTTCTTCAGGAGGAAAAAACGCCTCATTTGCCCCAGTCTCTCATAATTGAAAAGTAAGTATGAATGGGGAATCTCTGGGATGGCAGGAGGGAGGGTGGATACTGAGGGAGGTGAATTCGGAGCAGCCTTCCACCCTCCACAATTACACAGTGATAGACTACTTGCATACAGTTCACCTATGTCAGCAAAATAAGATAATTCACTGCTTTAGCTAATCTCACATAAACTGCTAAGCCTTTGACAGAATACAGTCAAGACAGCTAAAAGACCCTGGCCCACTGGCTTTTGCAGATGTGTTCTTTTGGCAATAAAACTTGCATCTCACGAGTATGCTTTGCCTTTGGGTACAGGACAGGCCGGTGGGCAGCCCTGACACCACCAACACAGCTACCACAACAATAAATGTATTTATTGAGCAAGCTGACACCAAACCGCCATGGTTCCTACCTTGTACCTTCATTAACACGGAAAAGAGCATTTGCATCAGCAGACCCTATACTGGGCGGATCAATATCTTCGAGATGGCGGTAAGCAGGCATGATCAAGCAGTATCCTTGATGCTATTCTCAAACAGTATCCAGATGCTATTTCCAGTGGGTAGTGCCTAATAATTTCCATGAGCTCACGCTGACCTCCAGTCGTAAATGCAGATGGTTCAGCATGACAGGGAGCTTTCATCATCGTGGAAAGTGGAGGTTCCCCTACCCCAGGCAGCGCTGCTTATCCTTGTTCCTGCAGCACATCACAGGAGAGGCAGGAGCTGGAAAACCCTTTGCTCTAGGCTATCTTACCTCTGCCCTGTTACAGCCATCTCCCAGCAATAAATGCCATTCTGCCCAGACAAAAGCACCAGAGCCACATTGGGATGGGAGAATGCTGCAAACGCTAATTTGGTGCTGTAGTGTGGCACGTAATGCTTTGCCTTGTTATTGCAGATGGAACCACTCATCCTGGAGCCAGGGCCTATCTATGCTATTGATCCTGACTACACTTTAAATGAAAAAATCGTGTACAGCATTGTTGGTGGTGAGTAGAAGTCATCACCTTCCACAAACTGGATTGCTCATATGTCCTCTGCATTACCTGCCAAGAGGAGATATGTTTCAGAGCACTTGAGAGTTGAGGGCCTGAGGATTTACCCTTCTGTTTCTGCCACAGAAACCTAAATAGAACCACAGAACAGAAGAAACAGACTGTGCAGAGAGGAAGAAAAAGAGAATTACAGTCCCACAAACCAATCGCAATGAAATCTGTTTCAAAAGGACTTTGTTTTTTGGGGAGGAGAGACATGTTTTATCTTTACGATTTTAGGCTTGATTTTGCTAGTCTGGTCACACCACTTTCATTCAGTCTTTGAGCTGAACCCGAAATTCCCACATCATCAGCATATCTTCCGTTCATTGTCAAGAATTATGTTTTTATTCCCCAGCACATTGTCACTATCTAATCTGCCCTGTTTAAGTCTTGATTTCAAAGAGATTACTTGAATACAGTCAACTGATTGCCCTATCATTGACTGGGCCATTTATTTCAATCAAATGATTTATTCTTTTTGTTGGGTTTTTTTTTAACAATAGTGGGGTTTTGAGTAACTATCAAGACAAAGGTAGATCATATTGGCCAGGTGGAGGGATCACTTATTCATCTCCCTTTATCTATGCCAGATGGCACCACATCTGTGAATGTCCTTCTGATAATAAATACATTAAAGAAACCTAAATTCCATGGGCATTTTGGATCTAGCATGTCCTCCCTACCCTACAGTCAACAGGGAACCCCAGACTGGAGGGTCCTTGTCTAAATACAGCCTGCAGTGTCTCAGAGTGAGGAAGAGAACTGAAAATTTTCCTTATATTTTAATGTATATCCAACATATATGTTCTTAGGATTCAAACACAGATTAGAGATGTAGGAAGCTGATTTCTACCCCTACATTGATACCAGGAGGTTTCTGTGTCTAGGCTCCTGTAGTTAGTAAAAAGAAATAAGCATTTCCAGTGCAGAATGTAGCTCATGTTGAGGCCAATGTTCACAGTAAGTTGGACAAATCATGCACAGAGATGTTTTCTCTTCACAATATTGGTAAAAATATCAGGTACAGATGTCATCCCTTTAGATGCCTAGAACTATTAAAGCCAAATCCCCACTCAACTCTTCTTTGTAGATTGTTTTCTTGCCTTTAAAATAGGAATAATCCTTCCATTATGTCTCCTGAAGTGCAGTGTGTGTTCAGTTAGTGTTTGGGTTCAGGTTAGGGTTAGGGAACTGGAGACCTCTAGTCCTAAAATTGCACCAGAGTCTCTAGGCTCTAGGCATTCAGTGGAATTTAAGCTGGCTATATCTGGGCCTAGGCACTGAAAATGCAAACTGTTTCTGCCCTACCTCATCTAGTTGGGTTCACACACATCTTCTCGACTCTTTTTGTCTGTTGAGACCCTCTGAATCCCCGGGCAGCACTCCCAGCCCTTGAAGCAGCCAGGCAGGCAAGGAAAACTGCATTATGCCCTGGGGCTATTGTCACTAAGATGTGAAAAAATGAATCAATGAGCTCCAGGTCACCTTATGAAGGTATCTGATAACTGAATAGTTTTTCCATTTTCTTTAGGGAATACAGACAAAGTATTCTCAGTGGATGCAAACACAGGGAATCTAACTATGAACAAAGCAGCAACCACCCCAGACTCATACATACTGCAAGTCATGGTAAGTCTGATGATGTTGCAGACAGCAAGCCAGCATAGCTGGCTTTCTCGGAAGCAGCAGTCTTGATGTGACAGGAGTCAACTACATTAATAATCACTCAGTTACACCCTTCCTTTTGGAAGTGCCTGGTCTTCTAAGACCAGTGTCTTATATCAACTTCCTTGCAGAAGAGGCATTTTCCCTTTTGTGTGGGTTGCAACATCAAAGCTAATGAACTGAATCACTACATCCTGCTGAGTTGAAAGTATGGAGGAACATTACTGGAAGGCTTTCTTTAGGCACAACTGGAGCTTGTGTTACAGTAGTTAACATAACCTAACCCTAGAGGCAAGCTCCTCTTTTGGCTACAGCTCATGAGGAAAGGAGAGAGTTAAAAATCACTTCCTGCACATACATACCCAGGAAGATATGGACCTTCAGGCAGTAACTGAACTGACTCAAACCCTCACAAAGATGAGCAGACTCTGCCTGCTGGTGCCGGAATCTCACTGCTTTGTACTGGAGCATGACAATTTTCCAGATGTGGCCCTTATGGAGGGTCATATCTAGACTTTGGGGCTAGACCAAGACTGGTTGGAGGGCCAAAAGCAGAAGCAAGCTAAAACACAAGGACTCCAAACCACAAGGCCACCTGTGACAGGCCTGGCTTAAAGCTCACTGAAAATGATGGAAAGAATCCCATGGGTTGCAATGGGCTTCAGGTCAAACCTATTCTTTTATATCTCGTCACTAACAGGAAAAGGCTAGCATCTCTCTCTCTCTTTCTTTCTCTCCCACCAGGCCACCCAGGTCAACAACATACAGAAATACTCTGTAGTCAGTGTAGAAATTAAGGTCATCAATAAAAGTTATTATCCACCGTACTTTGCGAGCAGTATCTACCACGGGACAGTATTTGTTGGTCTGGCCCCAAGAAGCTTTGTCTTCCAAGCTGGTGATCCTTCAAGGCCCCTGATGATAACAGCAGCGGATGATGATTTCCCTGACGTAAGAAACTGAAAATGCACTGCATTCTTTCTCACTGCTTCAGACTTAAAGCAGAACTCTAGTGTTCTGTATTATAATTCCGCATAGACCAAAACCACTTTTGGTGTGATATAATGTGGAGAAGCTGCTGGACTCCTCTCTTCCAAAAGGCAGTCCCACACAGATCTATGTAGGTGAGCTGATCTGCTGCAAAACAGCATGCCAAGTAAAGCCAACAGTTAGCAGATACTGTGAACAGGTCCACATCTGAATTAGGGATGGGTAAAATGTTTCCTTGAAGATTTCAGTGTGGCAGGATCCTAGGTGGAGGTGTCCTCTGTCTGCCAGGTCAGGGAAAGCTATTTGTGGACTGGCCTGGGAAGAGGAGCTTGTCCAAAGACAGTAGACTAGCAAAGACCTGCAGTCCTGGACTAGAAATTGCTAACCTTCTCCCTGTAAGGACTCATTTTGAAAGAATAATTCCTGGACAATGAACGTACTGGTAGAGCAAAAGAGGAAGAGCTTTACTGATGAGCCATTCCCATCCCACCCTACTAAATAAAGAAAATAGTGCTAGTTTTATTGATGCCAAGGTTTCCATAAAAGGACTGGGGACCTAGAAGAGGAATAAAAACCTAAACACAAAGGAAAAAATTGTGCAGACCTCCATACAAGTATAATTCTCCACGTACATCCTCCTTTGACATTGTATTAAAGGCAGAACTGATCAAATTTACAAGGTCCCTTGCACAGATATGTTTTTCTTGGGCATATACTAAAGATGCCAAGACAAGCTGGGTAAGACCTGGGGTTTTTTTGCAGGCAACAATTTTAGGATGCATTCTTGAACCCTGAGCAACAGGGTGAACACAGTTGAGTTCAGCCTTTCTCACGTCCTCAGTCCAGATTTATTTATTGCACTATACACCAGCTCATACTTCAGGTGTATTTGATGAATCTTGCCAGTGGGTAGTTATGAAGATGCATGCAAAGCACAAAGAGTGTGGTTTAATCATTTACTCTTCTGGCTTTTCAGAAATTCAACCCAAATATTGAGTACTACATAAAAAACAGCACCGATTTCATCACAACAAAAGATGGACTTATCCTGACAAACATGATGCTGCAGTCACCGGGAACTGTAACCATTGAGGTAGGGTAACCGTTTCTTCATTATCTTGCCACGGTTGTGGAAGGGATAGTTTCTAGTAGGGAAGCACCAAGGGTGGAATTCCATTAGGTAAGGGATATAATGAAAGGACAGTCCTTGCCCCAACCCTCTGCATCGTAACTGCATTGGAATGGAGGGACATGAAGTGATAGCAAACTTACTTTGTGGGATACAGGCTGTATCTGGTGCTAGCTGTAGAATTGTTTCTCCAGTCCTGTGGAAAATATTCCTGGAGACAAGCACAAAGTCAGCTGGGGAGATTTTAGGAGCCCCCCTCCCACATTCTAATTCTGATTAACAAAAAAGGAAGGTGAGTAAGTGGGTAGGAGGTTGACGTATAGGTATGGGCAGGGTATGATTGCTGGCATATACCCCAGCCCCAAACTTGGAAATCCTTTGGTAAATCCAGTAGATTTTTTTGCTCAGGTCAAAGTAAGTAGTTAATAACTTTAGACTTTCTAAGAAGCTAGATGTTCACTTTGTCCATCTGCCTGCCAGCAACAACTGGCTCTCTAAAACTTGCATAGCACAATGCTGTGCCTGATGGAGCAGTCTGAACCAGCTTGACTATAGCATAGTTTTAGCTACATGGGAGAAAGAGGTGCTAACACATGCTGCTGCCTGCCCCACGCTACCTCATTATCTGTGTACAGCACTGTGCTGCAAACTTGTACACAAGTGATGCACCTGGTTCTGGCCCACGACAGTGAATCATCAGAGCTTTTCCTTCTCTCTGACCAGATTGTCCAGCTATAATGCAGGCTATTATGAGGATGCATACATATATATGCAGGGCTATTGTGAGGCTGTGGTGAGGATATGGACAAGATACTTCGCCCACAGAGGGCCCACCACATGTCCTGAGAGTAAGCTGGAGACCTAGGAAGTCTCTAAGCTATGTCTTTCCCATGTTCATATAGGCTGTTGGAAAAGATGTGGTGAGCCTGCAGGAGGCGAGCACTGTAATCATGGTAGAGGTCATCCTTGCCACAGGTAGGCTGGGTGTCGCTGTTTTCTGCTTTGTGGAGATGATGGGGGAGTCTTTTCTTGTTCTGTGGGCAAACTGGCAATGACAGGTCACACACTGAAGTCTGTGGACTGGGGCTGAGGCCAGCCACATACCTACAGGAGGTTCTGTGGTGGCTATAAGAGAAAAAAAACAACAACCTTATGATGTGGTCACCACACACCTCAAACAGCCTCCTGAGACTTTAAGTAGTGACATGTGTTGTAGCATCTTTTCTTGTTACTCCAAAGCTAATTCTGTTTTATGGGTCAGAAATAATCCAGGATGTCTTATCATGGCAAAGGAGATGACCTGACACCTCGGTACATCACTGCTCCTTTTCAGCTAAAAATAGAGGAAACTGCAATGTTATTTCCCATCTTATGCACAGCAGACAGAGGTTGGCACACTCCCACAAAGCCAGGCATCCTCATGAGCCAAGGCATTTTCTGCTCGTCAGGTCAAGCTCTTATACTCCAAGATTTTAAGGTCTTACCAGGAGAAATGATCCATGAGAAATAAGATAGACATGAGGCTA
Organism: Falco naumanni; assembly: GCF_017639655.2. Lineage (NCBI taxonomy): Eukaryota > Metazoa > Chordata > Aves > Falconiformes > Falconidae > Falco > Falco naumanni. The sequence goes on from NC_054063.1 coordinate 19,636,519, forward strand.
CATAACCCTCCAGCTATCATTTGGTTTTGTTGACATAAAAATAGCTTACACTTCCATACTTCTTAGAAATGACTTTTAAATAGGTGTTATAAATTAGTTAGATTTGAAGCTTATGAAACATCTTGTGCTTTGGATTAAGATGAACCAATATCATGCATTTTCACATCAGGATAGGCAGATAATGCCTAGACTCCATTGGTTTCTACATGATGATGTGTGGTTGCAGTTCCCAGTTGGTGTCTTCTATTACTTCACCCTCTTATTACCACCGTTGTGGGGATTTCAGGAGGAAAAAATTGGGGTCCTGAGTGTAAATTTAGATTCCCTAAAGGTAATGTCGCTTCACAGCTAAAAATAATGACTGCATAAAAATCACCTAAACCCAGTTTAAGGGCACAGTTCAGCTCAGCAGAAAGCTAGTTCAGGTGTCAGTACATGGAGCTGTAAATGCTCCAAACAGATGTACTAACACCTCTTTTAAACTTTTAAATTTAACTTTTAAATGTTGCCCTTGCTATTTAAACCACACAAAATAATTACGCTGGTGACTATGCAAAAAAGTAGATTGAAATTACAGAGTGGCTCAGAACCTATGAGAGGAATTTTGTTTTATTCTATACTATAGCCAGCACCCAGGAATGGCCTAAACAGAGCAGAGATTACCACGTGCCCAGCCAAGCTGTAGGATATTTAACCCTCGGCTCTACGAAGTTGTGTTAAGGATTGTGTGTGCAATGGGTTGGAGAGTGCTTTACTGAGCATTCCAATATCCAGGGAGAAATTAGAGTTGTTTTTAATACACTGTCCCCTTCTGGGAAGTGGTAACTGTACATTGGCCTCCAGTTTATGAGACACCAGTGCCAGACCCAGCTCACATCAGTCTCAGGTGAGTCATTCCACCAAGGTAAGGTAGTTTTCACAGAGGCACTGCATGCTGCACAGCACAGGAATTAAGGGTGGTGGAGTTTCCCATCAGCTCTGTGAGCTGTGGCTTCCTAGGAGTCATGTGTAAGGAGCAAAAATTCACTGAGATCCTAAACCCTCATCAGTATTAATGATAAACTGAGGGTGTAACCAAATGTGGAGGGAATACTCAAAGTCCATTGTCATAAACAGGTCAGCAGGAGAACAAAACCATGTTCCATTAATGATTAAACTTTAAAGAGACTAATTTACAATACAAAATGAAGCTAGAAAACTAAGAATATCACAGAAAACAACAAGCAAGCTGATTAACCCTGAGGAAGTTACTGTCTTTCCACTATAATGTTGATGTCTATACAAATCTGCTTACACCAACCTGTGGCTGAAAGCATAAGCCACTCTGTGAAGGCTAGTCTATACTGCTACAGCTACAAAAGGGCAGGAAAAAGTATCCTGTCCTCCTATTTCTTCTTATGCTTCTTTATTTCTTATTTTAATGTGCTTATCACTATCAGAGGTGATGTTCTGGATTAAAGGAAGCTTTGCGTTTTCAGACACATATGTACAAACACAGCTCATTTTTGCATTCTGGTGTAAATGGGTGAAGTGGGAAAGTAAAAGACCTACTTAGCTTTACTCTTTGTAACATTTGCTTGCCTAATACAGTCATGTATATATTATCTTAGTTAAATCATGGAGTAAAAAATCATCTGTAAATGGATGCTATTTCCACTTCATGTAGCTTGTTGGAAGTTATAATATTCTGTGACTGTTCACCTTAAAAAAGCCCTCTGCTTTTAGGAAAGCAAACAAATGGCCTCTGTGGTATTAAATATATGACTGTCACATTCTGCAGCATAGGATGCTTCTTTACCCTTGAAAAACTGGTTGGAGCTTCTCCCACAATGAAATGCTGTGTTAGAAAAGCAGGCTGCTATTTTTAGGCTTTGTAACACTTTTTTGTTTTTCTTGTAGTTGTAACCTCCTCTGATAAGATACACACTGCTCAGGATATGAGTCTCTTAGGTGGTACACTAGCAGCACTGCTATTAATTGCCTTAGTCTTCCTTGGAGTGATGATACATAAACGGTATGGAAAAGCAGTCACATACCTGGTAAGGAAAAAGGTAAGTGTCTTGTTTGTACCTGAATTTCTTAGTTAGGAAGTGGGATCTGAGGAGGTTCTGAAGCAGGGATGGGCTGTCCAAATACTACAGATACTTGTGTGAAGGTGATGAATCATTCCTGAGACAATGCTTGCAAAGGTAGCATCACTTTGATGTTGTTTGCTGTTGTTTTTTTCCTGCCACCTGAGGCTGGAGCTGTATGGTAGATGATGAGCAGAAACAGAAAGGAGACAACCACAGCTCCATGGATGAATGTGAATGAAAATACAGGATGAATGTGACACATATCAGAGGTAGTCTCTGAAAAACCTGTGTCTGTGCTATAAACCACTGTTCATCCTCCCTCTATAGTAAAAGGAGAGGAAGGTCCCTTCATATCCTATACTAAAGCTTGGGCTTAGGCAGTTGTCTTGCACCTGAGCTGTTTACTTTTGGTGCTCTCAAGTCCCTGGCAGACTGCTTGCTTTGAAGTTCAGGGTGTAATTCATCTGACCAGATGCTGATCTTTGCCTTAGGATGGGACCATCAGGGGCCTAGGCTGCACTGACGACAACATGAGCCCAGAGCACATAGCTCAGGTGAATAACAATAGTCCTTCACCCTGAGATAAACCCCACTCCAGAGTAATATGTCACATGGATGGGTACAAATTATTATACATTGCTGGTGTTCCTGGAATGGTGCCCATGCTTACCTGAAAAAAAACCCCAGAAATGGAGTCTATAAAAAATAGCTGTTCTAGGGAGCCATATCTTTCCCAGGCTTTAAATAGGTCTAACTGCAAAACAAGCTGAAGCTTTCCTGAGCAGTAGCTCAGTCACTTCAGCCAGCCCTTTCCCCTTGCCCCCATTTCTTTTCCTTTCACTGCAGTCACAAGGTATCTCTCCTCTTGTAGTTCTCCAAGGAAATCTCTGGGGATTACCAGAACAAATCTTACCAGCAAGATGAACACCCAGATGTAAGCAACAAAGATCCAGCTTTGCACCAGCATGAGGTGTCAGAAAATGGCAGAGTCCAGCTGATGACACATGTGCTAGAGCAGCCAGCACTTTCCTTGCCCTCTTCCAATGCAAAAAAAATCGATAGCCTCCCAAAGTCTTCTCTAGCTTCCACCACCATCTTTGACCAGGAAGAGAAAGAGGAAGAAGTGGAAGAAGAGACTCAGCATGAGAAAGAAGTGAAGTCTATCCTCAAGACAGACAGGCATGTGGCAGATGATGGCTACAAAGCTGTGTGGTTTAAGACTGATGTGGATCCAGATGCTGGAGAGAGGGTTCAAGTGATTGAGGACAATGCAGCAGATGGTGATGATGACAGTGACCAAGATTTGCAGAAGAATGAAGAGGAGGAGGAAGAAGATTATGACAAGGATGATCACCACAGAGGAATGGGCCTGTCCTTTGCCTCAGAGAGCTCATCACTCCCAGATGCAGAAGTGATAGTCAACACGTCTCTCACAGATACAATGACACAAGATGACACTGATGGATAACGGAAACTGGCCTGTACTCCCCTGCCCCAAAAAATGGGGGAATCTCAGCTGCCTTGCTGATGTGAAGCCCATCTTTCTGCTCAGTAGGGGAAACTGGAATGCAGGAGGACAAGGCTGCCTGTCCTGCTTGCCCGAATGCAGCGATTAAAGCTGGAAGAGATTACAGCTAATTCAATCTTTTAGAGACCCTAAAATACCACTTAGGATTTTGGTGGGGGACACACACATCTCATCTCTCCACCTTCCTGCCTGTTCCCCCTGGGGCCCCTTAGATCACTTTTTGCAAACTGGCTGCAGGTACAGCAGAGATGTAGCTAAAATGACTTTGAAGCAGTTCGCAATAGCGGTTCAGTTACACAGCCCAGTGTTCCTCTCATCTTGGTGGGTAAATAAGCCAGCACTGACTGCTTGGCTGCCAGTGTTTTAGGGTGTTACACTTTGATGCTGGATGTAGGGTGTAAGCCAGTGCAAGTCACCCTGACCCTGTGACTGTATCCAGGAACTCACTTCAGGGCTTGGCTCTGCTCTTCACTGTGCCAGGCTCTGTGCTCCCAGCACAAGCAGCTGGCATGTCCCACCATGGTCCTCGTCCTGTCAGCAGCCAGGAGTTTATATGCTCAGAAGCTGCTGTTTCTTCCATCACTGGTTAGCAAGGACTGATCACATGTTCTTTACTGAAGGACTTTGTCATCAATTTTTCTATGTCATAAAACCATTAATTGTGCAGTACTTTAGCTGTCTGTCTCCTATCTGTCAAGGAAAAGAAGAGCTCCTGCCAGGACCTGCCAATAAAATGCTGGAGTATTTCTAGCTCTCTGGGCAGCGATGGGTATCATTCCAGAGGTGCTGGATGTGGGGTCAGTGCATTGTTTCCCCTTGTTTCCCCTGCCCAACAGGGCTCAAGGTGCCACTTCTATTGCTGCTGCTGAAGGTGGAGGTCAGCATTGCCTCCAGGTGCCAGATGTCACCTCCATTTCTCTGCTTCTCTGTCATCTCGGATGCCAGCCCCTTTGCATACCACCTTTCTCCATCCATGGGGAGCCCAGCAGGCTATTTTGCTGGTAAAATACCATTCTTCAAATTTCACCTAGAGCCGAGATGCAGCCCGAGAGCAGAGGTGGTTCATTGAGAGCAACTCAGCTCTGCTGTGCTCAGCTTACGAGTCCAGGCTTGAGCTAGAAAGCCTGCTGATCTCTGGGTTGACTTCATGCAGTGACAGCAGCATAGTGTGTTGGACACCTCCTCCCTCAATTCTCCCTCATCTTTCAGCTTTATTGTCTTCCATTATGGTCCTGCCATAAAGCCCAAATTCAGCAAAGTGAGCACAGCATTTTAAGGTAGTATGAGGAGTAAAGTGTTTAATGCTTTTGTCTAGATTTACATATCCCATCAACTAATCTCTTTCCCCAGCTGGCACCCAAAAGCTGGGCTGATTTCCACTGGCTAAGAATATGTTTGTACGCATTCACATCTTCTGATCTATCAGCACAAAATTAAGACCCTTATCTCATTTTGGGACTAGCTACAGAGCAGACATGGGCTGTTGAGTGTTTAACTTCCAGTGAAAAGCTCAGGAGTGTCTAAGACAGGGATGCAGCAGCAGAACCTTGGGTCACTAAAGTCTATCTGACATTCCCATCTTAGCACAACAGCACAGGATTGCAACAAGATAAGTCTCATGGTACAGAAGCAAAACCAATAAATAATAATCCTGCCTTTTCCTTACAAGCCAATCTCCACATTGCTGCCATTACTCCAGGCAAACTCTTGAGAGAAGGAAACCAACGTATGCCTGCTGGGATCCACATGTACAAATGATTCCAAGGATGCTTTTATCCTCTTGGTCCATACTTTACCTCTGTACATGTCCCTGTCCCAGTGTTGCTGGTGCTAAGTTCTGCTCTCCTTTCTCCAAGGAGTGCTGCTTTTGCTGTGTGGACTTCAGGATCTGCACTTTTGCTGAAAGTGGAGACTGAGATGTGGAAAGCTTTCTTTCTTACTGCAGTAAAGTTATTTGCCAAGAAATTACAAGCGTGGTTTGTCTGGAAAGAGAGGATGGGGAGTGTGCCATCTGCTTGTCACGTAAGCATGACTCCTCCAGTAACTTAGGTTTATCTCCAGCAAACATTTCCCATAGGATTGTGAGAACTCTCCAGTAGCTGCTAATTGCTAGCCCAACACCTTCAGCCACCAGCAAGGGTGAACGTAGAGCCCAGCCTGCCCTCTGCGTTGATGCTACTCACAGGAAGATTGCTGATGGGTGGGCAAAGCTGGAGTGTTTCTACTCTGACCCCTTTCAGGCGTTTGCTTTTTTCAGCTCTGGCTAAATGTCTGAAAATATACCAATGTCTTGCTGTGCACCACGAATCAGCTTTTACGATGGTTCAGTGGTGCTAAGTGCCCAGCTGATTAGGGGTTGTTTTGGCAATGTAGGATTGTGTCCCTGGTCAGTGGCTGACATAACCTTGCTTACATGGAACAAGGGACAATCTCTGTGGAAGCAAAGCAGAAAGCTGAACTAAGCAGCAGACATTGCACTAACGCAGCAGTGAGTGCTCCCTATCAGATGCATAAAGGCAACACACACAGCACCACGCGTTCAAACCCATGTGGATGTGGAAAGAGACAGGAAAGAACACAGGAGGTTTAAGAGAAGGAGCAAAGTGCAGATGAAAGCAACCTGATTTTCACCAGCCCCTCTGCCCCAGTTTTCGGGGACCACTGCTCATTAGAACCCAGTTACTGTTATCCACAGCTGTGTTACGTCAGTTGCAATTGGCCATTCCTGCCTCAGTGCATTGAGGAGCTTTGAATTATTTTAAAGCATAATGACCTGAAAAGTGACTAACTGGCACTGGGAAGGAGAACTGCTGATTGCCAGATCCCATCTGCCTTTAATGAACCAGGAAAAACATTTCTGAGAGAAATGCTGACACAGACAGACCTGTTTACTGAAAGCAAGGGAGAGGGGACAGGCTCAAATTAGTCCTGGTACAGCTGGATATGTGCAGTCAGGTAGTGCTGGTCTGGTATCTAGAGCAGCATGGTGAATTGGGCCCCAGCAGCTGTTACCAAAGATGATAGCCCCACAGTGATGAAGGGACACATAAAGCTCCCCTAGACCAGTTGTCCCCTAAGTGTGCTAGAGCAGAAATACCTCCTCATTTCCTGCAGCATTTTGCTAGCTTTGAGTTTACTTGAGACACAATTTTCCTCTCACTTTTACACTTGGAGACTGTTTTCCTGTGAACTATCCTTCTCTAACTCTTCTTCATATACACCTGGAGAAAGGAAAAATCCTTTTTTGCTTGTCCACAGGACTGTGTCACAGTACCTGTGACCGATGACTGAACTGATTGGTTTCCAGCAGAAGGCAGTTTGTGTGGGCTGACACAGCATAGCTGCTCCATTTCCCTCATTGCTGTGCCATATGTGATCTATTCCTGTCTGTTGGCACACTGTTGTCAGTCTATCTTTTCCCTGCTGCTGTATCGTTTGGGCTTCTGGGAACATGCCTTGGCACACTGATTTATGAGCTCCCTCCATTTGCAATCTGCACTCATCTGTTGGTGCCTCACTTTCCTCTCATCGGTGTGCTTCTCATGCTTTTGGCCTTTTGTTTTGGCATGCTCTTTGAATTGAGGCACCCTCAGTTTGCAATTCTTTGGCTGTTCAGGCTCTGGTTTCTCTCTGCTGGCAAGCAATTGAAAACCCATCAATGTGGCACTTACCTGCCAGGCTCCCTGTTGGGAGTTCATTCCTCTGCAGCCCCAGCTGCTCAGTCTGTCCCCCCACAAGCTTTTATGTTCTTGTTCTCTTATCCTGCAAAACTCCTACCGGAAATACCCAGAAGTTTGTGCTTGTTAAGACAAAAGTTAAACTGCAGCACTTTTGGGGAAAAGTGTTTTCAAACAGTGCCATCACACAGACAGCAAAGCTATCTGTCTTATTCCACACAGCTTGAATGAGAAAGTGAAGGTGCTTCTGCCAACTCCTTTCTGCACTCAACCCTTCCTTCAGGAAACATTTTTATAAGTGTTTGAATTAGTCAAAAGACTTTTGATAAAGCAAAGTAACAAAAAAGTGTTTCAGTAAACTTTTAAATAAATATCATAGGTTCAGACATGAATACTATGAGGAGCACTATGACTTTTCTGATACAGGCATAAAGTTTCATCAGGCACTGGTTTCTACATGGTTCCTTTTCTGTGCAGGACTGAAAAGCATATAAGTGCTTAAGATGAAGTGTTTTTTGATGGCAAATAAGCATCTAAGTACCTTTAAAAGCTAATCTTTAAACTCCAAATACATTCAAATGTTTTTGAAAGTTTAACTACAGGTAAATTTAAGAAGTCATTTTTTACCCCATCCTCAATCAAGCTCCGGTTTTTATTTCTGTACCGTCTTAGAATTATATTTATTTAATCTTTGCAATGCAGATCTTCAAAAAGCCAATCTGGTCTTTGTCTCAGGCTTTGCAGATGACGCCTTTCTTTATTGATTATTTTATCTGATTCTTTTAGTGATGCAAACATCAGCTAGGGTAATCTCTCTGATAGATGCAAACCAGTAAGGAACAGATTACACAGAGCTAGGAATCTTCAGTGCTTACTTGCTGGAGTGAAAAACTAAACCAGAAAAGAACACCAACCTCTAATCATCTTACTGCAGTTTTTCTCCATAGGTTCAAAATATTCTCACAAACTCACGTTGATATTAGCTGAAAGACAGAAGAAGGAGTAAAAACCTGACATATAGTTTGCATTAAGAAAAGAAGCATCAGTTCAAGAATATGGCTTCTTTAAATTTGCCAGACTTAAAATATACTAGCATACTGCACGCAACATGGGAATCTGGCTCAGAGATGTTTGAAAAAATATGGTGCAATGTAAGATGTGAAATTATTCTCACGTTTCTCTTCCCTGCAACAGCCTGGAGTAACACTTTGTGATCTGAGGCACAGGACCATGCAGAGTACATTCCAAGGAATGTGGTCCACTGTTAGTATATCCCTGACTTAATATGGTAGGAAAATATGTTCGCCGTTGTCAACAAATCTGCAGCAGGAAAAATAGCAGTTTCAGTGTGACAGTGGTAGATCTGGATTTGAGATGACAAATGGAAGCTGAAGGGAGACTGAAATGCATTGTAGAGATGACACAGCTGACAAGGCAAGACGATGCTCACGACTTTTCTGAGCTTTGAGCACCCTCTTCTGGAGTAACGCGCGTAAGAAGTGGCCATTTTATTTTCATACTCTACAGAGAAAAGAAGAAATGTCCCTTCTTGGCTGCCAGGGAAAACTGTAAAGCTGAATTGAAATCAGCAGACACAAGCAGGAAATTTGAAAAATCAAGTAAAATACAAACATTTTACATCCAGGAAGTAACAGAAACAAACCAAAAATTTCCCAGGTGTCTGAAAATTCGTTTCTGCCAGCCCAAATTCTGTCCTCTTTAGAACAGAATAACCTCACAAATTTCATCAAGTATTCTTTGGCATAGGTGACAGCAAGTGTGTCCTTTTGCCTTTTTTGTCTCCAAGAGAAAAATGGTGTTGGCACATGTCTAATTAGAGTGCAGAGCATGCTGCTTGGTTTAATTTTGAAGGAATGGAGATAATTGGAGACATAGTCTCTTTGTATGTAGGATAGCAGAACTATCTAGCATTTATCTGAATCAAATAATGAACCCTGATCTCTTCAATTACATAATCCAGAGAAAACTATCCTTAATCTCAAAGAACAACTTCCAAATGATATATATTCAACTGTAGAAAAGCTGTTTCAACCTGATTTGTCTTGGATATATGGTGTCTTTAGCTCTGAAAGGGATTCTTTTCCCTTCAGAAAGTGTCAATTCGATTTCATTTTATTTTGGTTTCTACAATTTATTTTTTCATTAGTTGGTTACTAAGTCCTCATAAAAGTAAAACTGACCTCAGCAGGCCTGTAAACGGAAACTTAAAGAAATAGGATCAACTCCATCACATGGAATTTAAGCAAATTATGGACTTTAATTTTTATAAATTAATATTTTGTCCAATCAAGAAAAACAAAGCAGTCCACCAAATAGATTCAAAGGAACAGATTTGGAACTATAATAAGAATTGAGGCTATAGAAATGACCTGTGGAGAGCGGTGACCTAGTAGTAACACTAGGATAGAAATTATATTTCAGAGAGTAGTGTCTCATCTTTCACTCCAAACAGAGGGAATGATCCAAAAGATGGTGGTGTTTACAGCAACAAAGGCAGTGGCTGGATGCAGAGTGAAAACAAGCACAAAGATCTGGTGGGGGTGGGAAACCTGCATTCCTCAATAGAAATTGCCTGTTCTCATATGTGCAAGAAGTTTCCCTTCTAAAGCCTCCTCTCAATACCTCTTTCCCCTGTTTGTGGCTCAAAGAAGTAAAATTTTACATTATAAAATGAGAAAGTCACATGAACTTACTGACTTGCTTTCAAGATACCACAAGATTTCCTTCACTACCATCTGACCAGATATAAATATTGTGGTTTAAGACTTGTGTGTATATATGATTAAAAAAAACCCCTTTGGTTCAACTCAAACTCAGAGGACTGACCTACAAGACAATCACTGTTTCAGAAAGTCAGGATATTCACAACATTTAAGCATTTGTTACTAGGTTTAGCTTTGGGTTATTGCTCCTATCTCTTAGCTGGACATGTTGCAGCACACACCCATGTCTCTGTATCTGAGCCAGAATTCAAGAATAAAATGAAAACCAGCCCCAATTATCAAAAAGGATATATATTCTTGGAAATCTTATTCAGGGCAATATTCAACAACAGGGGATTAACCACACAATTCCACAGTTTTATAAACACATGCTGACCACAACATCCTGATACAAAAGTTCTACTTATAACAATGGCAATACAATACTCATCATGTGAAAGTTCTGCAGAAAAATGTAGGTGTAAGGATTGAAATTCTGATTTAAGTAACAATCTTAGAACAACAGGGATTTAGTGTTGTCTAAACATGTTTTATCTTAATGTGTTGTACCTTGTCCCCAAGAACTGCACAAGATCTCTGCTTTCATTCCTTACCTTTTCCTCTTCAAACAGGTAACAGTCCATTCTCCAGCTTGGAAACTGGTTATTTTAACCCGGGTTATTTCCCTCTGAGACTCCATGAATCAAAGGTCTTGGAGTGGTCCTGTAACACATCAAAAAAAGATGTGTTAGAGAAAAAGTAGTCGCATTCTCACAAAGATTTCAGCACTAGATGGGTTTTCCTAGCTTCTGAATGTTGTGAAGCACCCATCTTAGGCTAAACCCTTGGTGGTCTCTTTGCACCCAGCAGCACCAATTCTGTTGCCAACTCCTCGAGTTACTGCATTGTACCACATTCCTGAAGCATCCTACAGTTGTCTCTTGTGTGTAGAATACTAATGAAGATGTGTTGGAAGAAGGGTTTGCCAGAGTCAAGAAGACGCTCAATATGAGTTATGCATCTTGCTCAACTTTATTAGTTTCTAACACTACTTATATAGAACCAATACACATGCATATTTGTAAAGCAGAAATATAATTGGTTAGTAGTCTCTAAACGTGTGTGGTTCTCACACTCCTAATAATCATGACTAAAATAAGCATTCTATCCATGTAGCTAATTGTGTTGCTGTGCTTCAGCCTTGTAGTTTGTTACTCCCTATTTTCCCATACCGGTCCCTATCTTTCTTGGCCCTGCACCTGCTTTCCCAGCAGCTGTATCTTGTTACAGCCACGGCCTGTTGGCACAACATAATTACTTGGTCTCAGGATTCAAGAATAGCTCAAGGCTATTGAAGGAGCCCCAAAAAAATGAGAATGAGGCTTTTCTCATGACCGTGGGCGCATCTGAGTTTCTGTTCATGAGCAAGACCTTAGATATTAGAAGTTCAGTTGTGCTATTGTTTATAAGAGCACAACTTGTTTGCAGGCCATCCATTCCTACAACAGCACACAGCATCTAATTTATGTTAAATAAGGCACAGAGAGGTGGCTGTAATGAGTGGTAGAGATTGCAGTTCTGGTTTTCACCTTGATTTTGTGTAAGTTGAGATAAATACTTGCATGATAAGTCTTCATGGAATAGCTGAAAAATTTAAGACACTATATTATACTTGACATTATGCTTGGATTTATATATCTTTATGCATAAATTATTATTTTATTGTAGGATAAGCATATAACTGTTCAGGTATAGAAGTAACAGATTTATTAGGGGGATATAAGGCCGTGTAACCCTTTTAGGTATGTCATGAATTTCTTGCCCATGCAGTGGAGAAGCAATCACCTATCAACAACATGATCACAGTTTGCCTTAATATCTTTTCTTAAAAAATACCCCAACAACCCAAATATCAGGCTCTGATTTTCCTTTGTGTTTGCTTTGCATACTTGCATTCACAAAAGGACTCATGCTTCTTGTTGATATCATATGAATGCCACGGAGTATCTAAACAGTGAAGGGTGAGTATTACATCTCATCTGTGAGTATGAATAAAGTTTCATAACTCATGGGCATCACAAATGCCTTCAGAGTCTGTGAGTTATTAAGGTCAGTTGTGAAGGAAAAAATATCACTTTTTACTCATGAAATATTAAATTTGCTGTATAAGAAATAGCTTTTTTTAAAATTGAGCACCTTTCTAATAATAGCAGGCAGCTAATCTCTATTACAGGAAATTTCTGACCATGTCTAAGGCAATTTTTTTCTCACCTGCCCCATATTGCATTTTTTGCAGATATAGAATGCAGAAGGGAGCAGGACATCTCCACTGAAGATACTGGATTTTATTATGACCCCAACTTTTAACTTAAAGAGAGGTAAACTAGTCCAGAGCGATTTCAGTTAGCCTGCAGCAACACAAGCCAATGCTGAAGAACAATTTGAAACTGGTGTGGGAAGCTGTAAAAATTCTTCAGCCGTCTTATTAGGTTGCTAACTGAGGACATGTCTGTACAATGTAAGTAAGGGCAGAGCAGAAAAAATTGGTCTCTCACTGGTCTGGCACTGGATGCAGCATAGCAATATTAGTGCAGGCTGTTGAGCCAATTAGTTCTGTCTTGCAGTGCTATAGAAGAGAAGGCAATTGACCGAGTTGAGCATGACATTAACACAACAACACTGCCACTGGGGCCTGAGCTAGTACTTCTGATTACACTCACTTGTTCGGACCAAAGAGGTCACTTGGAGCCAGTTTAGGGGGCCTCAAAGGCTGCATTGTATTTAACAGATACCTGAAAAGCGAGATTTTCTGACAAGATCGCCAAACTAAATCCAAGCTCTGAGGGCCCTCAGAGAAAATAACAGAATTATCTTCTGTTTTTCTAGCAGAGAACGTGGAGAAATCAGGTCTCGGCCGTTACCAGAGCCGCTGCCAGGTCAGGCGAGCACCAGAGCTGAGCAAGGGAAACAACAGGCACACGTGCAGGCAGGAAACGCAGAATGCTGAAATGTTCCTTGGGGCGACAGCTGCCTTTTAGATGGGTTTAATTATAAGGCCATTAATCATAAAAAAAGTTACGCATTTCTTCCCGCCGGCAGCCGGCGGCGCGAGCCACCAGAGGAGAAGCATAATTCCCATGATGCACAGGGCCGGCTTGGGGCGGAACCAATCCGGGAGGGCGTGGGGAGCGCGCTGGCCAATGGGGAGGAGGCTGGCGGCTGTTGGAGTTTGAATTTTGAAGGCGGCTGAGGCAGGGCTGCTGTTGTGGCGGGGAGCTCGCGCGCTCGCCGGGGAGTTGCGACCTCCGCTCTCGGGTGCGTGTGGCTGTGGGCTCCGGCGGGCTGAGGGACGGTTCCCGCTGCCGGGAGGGCGCCGGCCCCTTATCCCGGCGTGAGGGACCCCGGCTGCGAGGCGGGAAGAGGGGCTGGGGGTGCGCCTCAGGGCCGAGCCGCCATATTGGAGCCGCTGGCTGCGCGGCTCCTCTCGCTCTGTGGCTGCTCGCTTGCGTGCGGTGCGAGGTGGGGGTCTCCGCCGCGGTCCTCGTCTCCTCCGGGCGCCGGCGCCGCCTCAGCGGCAGGGAGGCGGGGGTCGAGTGCTGCCAACCCGCTACAGCTCCCCGCCCGCTACAGCTCCTCGTGGGTGAAGAGCCAGAGCGGCCCGACTCGGCTGACGGTGCTGCCGAGGCTCCCCTCGGCCGGAGGTCGCCGCTCGCCAGCCTCAGAGGCGGGGGTAATCTTGGGGGGGAGGAAGGGAGCACGCAGCTGGGCAGGGAAGCAGCTTAACCTTAGTAGTATTTTCTGCTAACATCACCTGCCTGGTTTTTGACTGTGAAGAAGTGCTTTAGCTCGTTTTGTATTATTCCCATATGGGGAGGGGAATTAAATGCACAATTCCCTCCAAAAGTTTGAGACATAAACGGTGTGTTTATTGGCTGGAGAGAAAGTGTGTGGTGGATCTGTCGTCTCTGGTTATTATCCTGCCTAATGAATCAATTCCTTATCACTCTTGTTATTAACGCAGAATTTAAAGGAGAGGCTGTTATGTCACAGGACTGCAGCGATGAGTGGGAGCTGAGCAAAGAGAATGTGCAGCCCCTTCGGCAGGGGCGTGTCATGTCTGCCTTGCAGGAGGCCCTGGCTCAGAAGGAGACCTCTGCCCACACGGCTGTTCAGCTCAAAAAACAGTGAGCAGTGTTTTGATACCTTCTTTCCCCTTATCTTCCTACCTCTTCATTATTTTTTCTGTTATATGTAGCCGTACTAATCTCATAGGCACTAACAAAAGCTTGAAAGAAGTTTAGTAATGGACATCTACGCTACTGTTGCACTCCAGGTATTTAGGGCTACTTGCTGTGGGTGCTGTATGGTATTGACCACTGCTTACTGCTTACAGGTTTGCAAAGGAGCATTTAAACAGCAAACACTAGGGAGATTCAGTTGTGCTTTTAAATGTATTCATTATGAAAAAAAAAACATATAGGTTACAAGGAGAAGAGATATTTTTTTCTTTGCTACAATAATCTATTGAAGCAGAGTGTTTCTTAGGAGATGAATACTTCCTACAATCATAATATAGGCACAAAACAGGTATCTCTGTCATCTTTGTATTGCAAGGATGCTTGAGTGCATAAAGTCAGCTTGAGCTTGGCTTGTCTTGCATACAGTATTCCACAGGTATGACTGTATGATTTCAAGGGCATCTTGTGTCCCAAACCTATTTGGTTATATTTCTGTTGTCTGATCCTCAAATTTCCATGCCCTGTGAAAGGCCAAGTTGACTTTGTGAAGAGTCTGCATAGTTATGTCCATACTGTGTTGTCAGAATTGGAAGCACTGGTACTTGTCATGCTGAACCATCTGGGTGATTTTATGTGAAATGCTACAGTCTGTGAACACCTGCCCAGTACTTACTGAACCAGTGCTTATCAGCTGGATCTGGATATTTTTTTTCTTCATGGAAAGCCATGGAATTGTTACTATACTGGGGTCGGCAAGAGGGTTTGTCCAACTTGACTCATTATGTTTGTGAGGTGTTACGGTTGAGCACAGCCTTTCAAGAAGGGACTGCCTGGGGAGCTCTGCAAGGTCAAGTTAGAGCCACTGCTAAACACAGGCTGGTGTTCTTGTCAAACTGCAAGGTGGTTTTCTTTCTTGATGGGCTGCCTAAGAGTGAAGTAGTCATGTTGTAGGGACGGAATGATGCACAGGAGTTGAATGAGACAAAATGATGACTATCAGTGTGGCCACTTAGGTGTGTCTTCACTGTGTTCTCTGGTGTAGTTCTGTAGCTGTCTGATCATCATGCTTTTCCATCATCTTGTGTGTGTTTCAACTTTCTCCTATACTTAAATAAGGGATGCGTTATGCAAAAATTAAACTTCACCATATATCTGTCTAATAATAACTCTTCATAACAGAACAAACATTCTGTCAAGGGCAACTGTATAAGCTTTGGGCTAGTAGAAATTCTTGGAAATACCCTTTTAAAAGATGCTGTTATGGTTTAACTCCAACTGGCAACTAAGTATCATGCAGCTTGCTCCACCACCCAGTGGGAGAGGGAGGAGAGTTGGGTAAAAAGGTAAAATTTGAGCATTGAGGTAAGAACACCTTAATAATTGCAATAAAATAAATGATGATGATGATAACGAAAAGGAGAGAGGAGGAGAGAGGAATTAAGGTCTAAAGGGAAGGGAAAAACAAGCGATGCATAATACAGTTCTCAGCACCCACTGACTGATGCCCAGCCAATCCCTGAACAGCAAGACCCCATTTATATACTGGGCCTGACATTCTATGGTATGGAATATCCCTTTGGCTAATTGAGGTCAGCTGCCCTGACTGTGTCCCCTCGTGATTTCTTGTGCCCGTCCCTTCTCACTGGCAGAGTCTAAGAAACTGAGAAGTCTTTGACACAGTATGAACATCACTCAGCAACAACTGAAAACATCATTGTGTTATCAAAATTGTTCTGATACTAAATCCAAAACACAGCACTCACTAGCTACTGAGAAGAAAAATAACACTATCACAGCTGAAATCAGGACAGATGTGTATCTGTTCTTGTTAAGTGACGATACATTTCCCAATGCTTTTGTTTTCAAGAAAAGTGCAAAGGCTTATTTTTTATTTATTCTTCTGGTCTCAGTAAGAGCTCAAGCCTAAATATACACTAACTTAGCCTTTTTTTGATAGACCTACAAAATGGTATAAGTGAGAGTGAAGGTCTTAGTTTACTGTATAGAAAACATCTTTACAGTTACACATGTGTATTTATTGGATGGATAATTTTTTTTTTTAGGGCGTTTGAATCGGAAATCAGATTTTACTCTGGAGATGATCCACTGGATGTCTGGGACCGGTAAGTTTTATTTTGGAAGACAGAATAGAAAGGTCAGATATTCTTGTAAAAGATTGGGAAAAAATATTCTAATTTAATAAGAAACTCATTAAAAGATAAAATCTGTAACAGTTTTTTTGAATGATATGTTGTGTTTCAATAATATTACTAATTTTTTTCTGAATTTCCTTATGTGATACTGAAACAGAGGCCTTGTGTCTTATTCAGAACTGACTTACTATGAATACATTCCATCTCTAGGTACATCAAGTGGACAGAGCAAACCTTCCCCCAAGGCGGAAAGGAGAGCAATCTCGCTGCCATATTGGAAAGGGCAGTGAAAGCACTCAATGAACAGCAGCGGTACTACAAAGATCCCCGCTATCTTAATCTCTGGCTCAAGTTTGTGAGTGTTTTGCAAATATGTCTTGTGTACTGCTTTTTTGTGGTACATGTCATGTCATTTGTGCACAGTGAAGCTGATTTTTCTGACAACAGTGTCAAATAATATGTAGTACATCTGTTGTGCTATTAGAAGTATCACTCTGCAAATGTGTTGCCTACTCTTGAATTCCACTTCTCATTTTCAATAGGATCTTCAAACATTTTTTTTAGGATCGTTCTGTTTGGACAGCTACGAACTCCAGAAGTTCTGTTTTGAAAAAGCTAGTTAGAATGTAGCTTAATCAAGTAGAGCTTGATTATATATTTAAGGAGAAAAGTGATTTCAAGATACATTTTAAGTGTTATATCTGTCCTACCCATTAGCCTAACTTTTAACTCTCTTGTATCCGCATCCTGCATTTAAGCAAAACCAAGCTGAGTGTGTTCTGGTCTTGCCCTGTCTTTCCATTGCTACAGTTTTTATTGTTCTTGTCTTCCTAAAGCAGCTTTTCTCCAGGTTTAGCTTCCTGAGCTGATTTGCCAGTTCTGAAACTGATAATATGTTACACTTTAGATAAAGCTAAAATAACTATTCTCAGGAAAACTAATATGACATAGTTCAATCATTGAATTCTCAGTTAAAAATCTAAGAAATGACTCATTTTGAATATATAGGCTAGAGTTAAGGGATTGGTAGTAATATTGACAAATATATACATGCAGTCAGAGGTTTTTCTCATTATCGTTGTTATTCTCCTATTGAATCCTTTACATTGTGTGCTGTGACATGATACAATTGTATGTCCTGGCCTTACAGCTGCTCCTGTAAGACTTGTTTTGAAATCGGTGGGATCTCACAGGAGGCATCAAAGCACAAACGTTGACTTGGAATCTTTTGTAGTCCAATGTCATTACTGAGATACTTTGGTTCTTTCAGGGAAATTGTTGTAACGAGCCTTTGGATCTGTACAGTTACCTACATAGCCAGGAAATTGGCACAACACTGGCATTACTCTACATCACATGGGCAGAAGAACTTGAGGCTAGAGGAAGTTTTAAGAAAGCAGATTTGATATTCCAGGAAGGTCTTCAGCGCAAGGCTGAGCCTTTGGACAAACTCCAGTCTCGTCACAGGTAAGCTTCCAGCTAAAAGGAAGAGCTTAAATTAGGCTTATGTATATCAGTAGATACCTGGCACAAGGACCTTCATGCTGACTTCTCCAACATTTTTCTCAGGCAGTTTCAGATCCGTGTTTCTCGGCAGACTCTACTGGGGCTTGAGGAGGCTCCTGATGAAGATGATGTGGGTCTTCTGGGGACTGAAGAACCTCAGAGAAGCTCATTGGCAGATCTAAAAGGCAGGGGGAAGAAAAAAGTGAGAGCCCCAATTAGTCGTGTAGGAGATGCACTTATAGGTACGTTCCATTGCTGAAATGACACATTAATGCGAGAGTTACATCTTCTACTTGTGGAATTTGCACTTGGGTGTGATAGTTGTGATAGCTGAAATTTAATTTGTATAAATCTTTTTGCTTATAGCCACGAATCAAACCAGCAGCTTCCAGACACTAACTTCTCAGCAACTTTCAAATAATCCGGGTTTTGCTGTGTTTGATGAAAATTCAGCTTCTGGACCTGAGGTTCCTGTACTTAAAACACAGCCATGGACAGCACCTCCAGCTCCAAGGGCCAAGGAGAATGAACTCAGCGCAGGACCTTGGAACTCTGGCAGGGTAAGTAGTCTCAAAATGGACTGGCAAAAAAAGAGGAAGGTGTATGTGAGCTGATGACCTCTTCATCATGATAATCCCAGAGACAAGGTCATATTCCTTCTCCCTTGCCTGGGTTTTGTGTCTATTTGTAACTACAGATCTTCCTAGCTTCTTCCTAAGGAGTCTGGCTGTGCGTAGCCTATTCAAGTTTAGCAAGCTGGTCTTACTAGAATGAGTTTAAAAAACTCTAAAGCTCTTAAATCAAGAAGTTGTAATTCTTGCTAACTGGAAAAATTTGGTGGAGATGGCCTGCCAAACTGTTCGGAGGGCAGAAAAGGAATACAAGAGGGAAAACACTAGCCAAAGAAAGGGAGAGAAGCCAGACATTAGTTAATTTTGTAAGAAAGAAGAGCAAGAGTTAAACCGATACCACGCAATACAACCTGAAGGAAGAATTTGTTGCCCATCTTATGAAAATAAGGCATGTACAGCATTCCACAAGTCTGTTTTTGAAGTGCTTGTGAGGAAAATAGAAAAGCGGAGATCAAAAGAATTGAAGAACTACTGTATCAATGGAATAATTATCCTGTCAATAGGATGACAGAAAGTAGATTCCAATGGTTTAAACTAATGCTGGAGACATGAAAAGGAACAGCTGTGCTACAGGTGTTTAAGCCCTTCTGGAGAAATGATCCAGGATGTTATCTGAAGGAAATCAATCCTATGAAATTAAGTTTATCTCATAACCCTCAGCGTTCCCCTGTTCTTTGTAGATTAGAGGGGAAGAATAGAAAGTAATTGGGTGATAAAAATATTTTAGACTTCTCAATATAGGAGTCAGTATAAGTGAAGCTTGGAAACAGAAACTAGGATGAGAGGAGGGAAGCAAATGGGCTGAAATTCATGGAAACTCCAGGAATGATTACTACCAGATACAAAGCAATTTGGTTAAGTGAATGGAAGAGTTCAGTAAATCACAGGTTTCATTTAGCTGAGAAGAATGATGATGAGGAATTATTAATGTAAACTTCTTTTATCAGTTGTCTTGCTTTGGGCTGGTCAACGTATTCATTTTGATCCCCAAACACTTCTATATGCTTTTAATGTCTGTCCTTAGAGTTCTGTGTTCCTCCTTTAATGAAATTTTAGATGTAATTAAAAGAAAAATAAAAATCTGCAGCTAGCAGAAGAGTTGAGGATGTTTAACTGCACTGAAATGTCACGCTAGTTCTGGCTTGTGAAGGAATAACATTTTGTGAATGCTGTGAGATATTAAGAGGTGCACAGAGGAAAGGGGCTTCTCTTTTGTTGCCGGTGGCTAAGTAAACAGTTTGAAAAATGGTTGGAAAGAGAAGTTCGTTTGTGAAATACCCCCACTGTGTAACTTTTTCTGCTTGAGAGTCTAGGGGGATTTCAGATTGGTAGATGAGTAGTGTGTTTTCAGGCTAAATTCTGTCTTCTCTTAAATAATGAACCTCAGAAGCAGTTAAGGGTTTTTTGTGATGTTGGAATGGCCTCTGAGAGGAAAATTGGAAATTCTGGAGGTTCCTACAGCAGAAGGAATACCATGATAAAATGAAACAGTCTTGGCTGAAAAATGACGACTATAGCATTTCTGGAAAACAAATGAGGAGCAACTGGAATATGCAGCTTGACCAACATTTTCTCATAATAACAGAAACTAGGTACTAATGAGGACATGCAGGAAGAGTTTGTCTTGCTTTTTTAGGTGCTAGTGTTCAGGTGGTCTGTAACAGTTTATGTATCGGAATGAAATTAATCTTGTAAATTTATCTTAGAAAAGTATATCAGGTTTAATTTTTTTAAATAGCAAGAACTATAAATGAGCCAAATATTTGTAGGGAAAAGGGAGAATCAGAGTACAGAGTAATGTAGAGTCTAAAAATTAATCTTTAAGCTGTTAACATTGACTTTTCCTTCCTCAGCATCCTCGCAGCAGTGCAAATTCTGGTATAGAGGTGCCCTTCCCGCTGCCCGATTTCACTCCATATGTGGAAGAGTCAGCTCAGCAGCAACTCATGTGAGTCTTCACTTCTGTTTGAAATGGGGATTGCATTTGAAATGACCGAAGCTGCTTTGTAAAATTCTGACTTGTTTTGCCAAGTAGTCAAGCCTCTTGATCTACAGGAATTTTAAAATCTGTCAGCCTGGAAGCTTTTTGTGCTTTAGCTTGGTGGCAGAGGCTTCCGTGGAGGATGCATAAGGACATGGGAGATATTTGCCTATTGCTGCTCATTATGTGGGAGCCTATAACATATTTATGTATGCTAATTAGTTTAATAGCTTAACCCAGTGTGTTAGCACAAAAACACAGTTACCTCTCTTAGGATGTTGCTTGTTCTGAAAGCAGCCCTGAATTGAGACAGGCTTATTGCTGTTTTCCTTTGTCTTGGGAACTCTGTGCTCAAGCTATCTGGAATTTTGTTCTGAAACAAGCTATCAAAGTTTCCATGACAACAGTGTTACTTAGGTCATGGAGGAGTGTGCTGTTTTGCCTGAAATTACCTTCCTGCTTGTATAGTGCTCACTGAAGTGCTGATAAATCCCAAGGGGTGGGGTTACTCTGTTTTGTTAGAGCACAGGCAAATGCATTGTTTTGCAAAGCTGCTTACCTTTTTCTGCCGCTAATGATGGCCAGAGAATACATAAGCTCTTCCTAGGAGAGAAGTGGCAAAGAATGTTTGATGGGCAGCTTCCATGGTTCTGAATTGCATATAATCAAAGAATGCTGAAAGGTGGCTAACAGCATGGATTATTCCTGTGGGTTTTGTGTGTTGCATGTGAACTGCAGAATAGCTCTGACTAAGGACATCCATAATTTAGTTTAAGGGTATGTTAAAAAAAAATAAAAGTTAAACTTCCGTCTAAGCTGTAAGACTATTTCTTGCTCCTGAAAGTCGGTGATGCCATAGAATTAAATCTCTTAATGTGCTGGTCTCTCATATGAAGACACTATTTACAGAAGGCAGCACACGTCTTTATACTGGGGAATTTACCTGTAAGCAACTTGAGCAGAGAATTTGTATGTAGTTTTATACTATAGAGTTGAAAGTTTAGAAGCAGATTTACTTTTTTCCTTGTTTGAGTCAGTTCCCTCATGATGCCATATCAATTCTGGAAGTGTTGGGTTGAAACTGTAAACATGCAAATCGTGACATCAGCTGTCATCTAGACATTTGGGCAGAAGAACCCTGTAGTGATCTTGGTAGTAAGGCCCCACCCCCTGCTAAAAATGCTTTTAAAAAGCTTCCAACTGTTAGGAGCACCTATTTGCCTCCTAATCTCCCAAATAGTTTTAGGGTTGTGAGTCCATTCACATACAAAACCAGATGTCTTAGAACTGTCCACTGTGTTTTCTTTTGAACTATTTATGCAGACCACAGTTCGTGCTACTTTTTTTTTTTTTAAGATCAGTTGTTCAGATCATGTTTTATTGAGGTACAGATAATTGCTGCAGTGGTCTAGATTACTAGTATCTGTAAAACTGTACACATTCTAGTTCCTCTCTCCTGAAATGAACATGTAGTGTTTTCAGAAGCCACTTTCAAGGTAAGAAATTGACTGCTATTCCTTTCACTGCACAGTGATGGTTTGGGGGTTTTATTGAGGTTTTTTTGGTGTTTGTTTTGGGTTTTGTAATGAGACATGCAATTTCTGTCACTCAGCATGCAAAGCATTCTCCATGAGCAAATTCTCCTCTTATTGCACCTTAAATCTTCCTTTTTTTTCTTAATCTAAAATGCTAATGCTTAATCTAGTCCAAGATCTTCCATTTTTAAGTCCTACTGATTATTTTTTTTGCCCCTGTGCCCTGATAAACTCTGTTTTATAGGATGATGAGGGACTTGCCACCTGTATTGGTCACGCAGAATGATGCAGCTTAAAGTAAACCTAGATCCTGCTCCCCAATGCACAGCAATTCAGAGTATCATAAGAATTTTATGTGCTCTTGATTGGGCCTTATTAACATTTTATTTTGCGTTTGGTTTTTTTGTTACATAATTCTGTGTTGGTATACTTGTCTTTTATGTGCTATCATTCCATTTTTCATGTTTGTTTTTTCTATCAACAGAACAGAATGTCTTTACACTATTCTACAACTAGATTCTGAATTTAGCGGTTTTCTCTCCTATGCTTGCTTTTCTGCATTACAGTGAAGTACATATAATCAAAGTACTAACTACATGTTTTTTCAGGACTCCCTGCAAAATTGAGCCCAGCATAAACCATGTTTTAAGTGCTCACAAACCTGAGAAAGACGAGGACCCACTACAGCGAGTGCAAAAAAATCATCAGCAGGATACTCAAGAAAAGAAAGACATGGTGATGTACTGTAAAGATAAAGTTTATGCTGGAGTTGAAGAATTCTCTTTGGAAGAGATCAGAGCTGAAATCTACAGAAAGAAAGCAAAGAAGAAAACCGAAGGTATGCTTCAAAATGGGATGGCATAAGACGGATGGAATCGTAAAATTATTCTTACTTCTTGTCAGCATACAGCTGTTTTTTATTGCAGCTGCTTTTCTTTTTCCACTGGAATAGTTATATAATTGCTCTGAAGTATAGAGAGTGTGACATGAGTGACGTGAGAGCTTTACATGTAAGCCATGAAACAGCGAAAGACTACCAGAGATTTTAGCCCCTTTAAAAATAATTTTGGCTTTAGTCACAAATTGCATGTGAAATACATATTGTGCTTTATAAGATTTTCTTCCTTAGAGGAGAATACATATTGTGCTTTATAAGCTTTTCTTCCTTAGAGGAGATGCAGGCCATAGCACAGAAGAAGGAAGAAATACAAAGGAAGATTGAAGAGCTGGAGAAGAAATTAAAGAAGAAAGATGATGACAAGCAGAAACAAGTATGTGAACAGGTATTGTCCTCATTTAACAGTTCTTTTACAAATAGTTACTCTTAAGTAAAAGTACCAAAGGAGGAGCAATTTCTATTAAGTTTCTTTGGCTGACATTTAAACTTTTTTTGAAAGTATGCTTCAGTCTACTATGTGCATATATCACCCAGTAAATGAGTGCTCAGAGAAATATTTCTTTTCTTCTCCCCTGCTTGTCCCCAAGTCATATCCTTTCACTATAGGAATGTATATCAAAGACTTTTTGTAGTGCTCCTTCACAACTATTAAGTTTGTTAACAGTCAGACAATATACTTATGCTAAGATATAAACTTCTAAACTTTTTTAAGTAAAGGTATGCCAAATGCTTAAGGGTGAATTGCTCGCCCTTAAGCTCTGTTCATGTGTGGTTTCCTTTTATATAGAGAATTTGTAGTGCAAAAGAAGACAGGAGAAGCTGGAACTAGGGAAAGAAGTGAAGGGTTGCAAAGTGGCATGGTTACTAAGCACCACATATCCGCTTGCTTGCTCTTCCTCATTGGGATAGAGGAGAGAATTGGAGGGGTATAAGTGATAACACTCATGGGTTGAGATAAGGACAGTTCAGCAGGTAAATCAAAAGCTGTGCACACAAGCAAAGCGAAACAAGAAATGCATTCACTACTTCCCATTGGCAGCCGGATGTGTAGTCACTTACAGGAAAGCAGGGCTTCATCATGGTTAGTTGGGAAGACAAATGACATAATTCTGACTGTCCCCCACCTTCCTCTAGATTTTATTGCTGAGCATGATGTCATATGGTATGGAATATCCTTTCAGGCAGTTGGGGTCGGCTGTCTGAGCTGTATCCCTTCCCAGCTTGTGTGCCCCCCCACCTACTTGCTGGGATGGCAGCATGAAGAACAGAAGACCTTGATGCTGTGTAAGCACTGCTCAGCAATAGCTAAAATGCCAGTTTATTTGGTCAAAAAACTAAAACATAGCACCATACTAGCTACTATGAGGAAAATCATCTCTATCCCAGCCAAGAACAGTACACAAAGCCATATCTGGTTTGTCTCAAAGCTTTATAGAAGGTCTGCATAGAAAAGGAAAAAAAATATCGAATACATAATAAGGCATAATACCAATCTCGAGCAGAGTATCTTTCAAGCAAGTATACTTTGGTCTGTCGTTGCTAGGTAGTGTTTAAATCCCAGTTTTCTTATTGGTTGCAAATAACAAGTAAAAGTTAACTATTTTAAAGTTTTTCCTCTTCCCAGCCTCATCGGTTGGTCTAGTAAAGAACAGTCCTTCTCTCCACTCTCCCCCTTCTCCCCCCCATTTCCAAAACAATGCCTTGTAAGTGTTTTAAATAATGAAATAGTGTTTAATGTAAGCGATGTAACTGCTTACATATGTCTCTAATAGTTGCAGAATAAAATCTATGAAAGTTATATATATACGGTTGCAAAGAGTAAAATTATGCATTTTAACTATACTAAGCAGTAAGAATGGATTGTTTTTCATGCAAGTAAATTAAGTACAAATAAAAATGTCTAAAGACAATTATTAATCAGGGCCTTAATGACTTACACAGGATTATCATAATGCTCTTGGAACCTTGTTGCATGGCTTGTGGTTCCATCACTGTAGAATCAAAATAGAGTTTCGTTTCTACAGCCAACAGAGATAACAGAAGCTTTGCCAGCTTTGGGACTGCAAGGATTTACTTTTTCCAGTGCAACTGCAGTTGGGGAGAAACAGCCTCAATTGCAAAGGTAATACTGGATTTTTTTTGCCTACAGTGAGAAAGTTTGTGGGGATGATTAGTTATGAGTAACATGGAATCACTAACAGCCCATTTCCACAGGCAGTATGGAATATACCCCTAGGTGTCAGCCTGTGACCAGGACCTGTAATCTGCCTTTATTTCTGATTGTCTGAGGGATTTTAACTTCTTACAAGTAGTATATGTCAGTTTGGCTTACCTTTTTTACAATATTATGTTTTGTGAAGGTGTCTGTAAAATACAAGAAACAAGTTTGTATCTCTTTTACAGTGAATTCCGGGTCTCTGAAGATACTCAGCTACATAAACTACCTTGTTCTGAGGGTAAGTATTTAAATATTTTACAATTAAGGAGAGGGTTAGGTTAAAGAGAAGTGTTCTTATATATGAATAGCAAGACTGCAACAAACTAAATCCAAAAGTCTAGGTGAATTAGAAGAATGAAAATTAGAACATGCTAGTAGTGCCTTTAACCATATTCAGCAAAAGACAAAGCATCTGAAGTCTGAGAATTGTCACTATTTGAAACTATTTTCAAGCAGAAGAGCTTTTTTCTTTCAATAGCTGAAGAGCTTTCCTCACTTTCATATACGCAGTCTTACTAAAATCTGTAAGAGAGTACAAAGATAGTTTAACACTAAGTCCTTTCTTCCTCGGAAGAGTTGGTAGAGGAATAAAATCAGAAATTATATATTCACTTTGTTGTTGGGAAGGGTGTGTGCTGAATAAATTTACTTTTGACCTGAATTGACTGTTGTGACTGTTGACAGAAGTTATCCAGTCTCTTGATGTATGCCCAGATACACGAAAGGGAAACGTGTTTTTAAATTCTGAGGATGAACAGGAGGGACAGGGAGATGAGGCCAGCCTTGGGAAAAAAGGTACAAATTCTGAAGTATATTCTAAAAAGAGCAAGCTAGCTAACATAATATGGTAGTCAAACTGTGGTATATTAACACTACAAAACCAAGCCTCTTTTAATAGGTTTCTTTAAAATGCTCGTGCTCTAATTTCCTGCTCTAGGACTGGTATTTTTTTAGACTGTATTAAAAATTTTGAATAGCATTGGATATGCTGTTGTGGAAAAACTGCTATAATGCAGTCTCTTGTTTTTTTATTTACAGATGTTGGTTTCCCTGTCCCACCAGATCCTGCTACATTTTTCTCCATATTTGATGAATCCTCTACTTCATCAAGTCGGAATATAAGGTAGGATTATTAAGACCTAGATTTCAAGGGTAGGGAGAACTGAAGTATCAAATTGCTTTCTGTAGCAGTTGAAGTGCAGTACTGTTTCTAGTATTTCCGGTATGGATGTGGGTTTCTTTGTTTTGTTTGTATTTTTTTGTTTTAGTTCATTACTCTACTTGAGAAGTCCATGATGAGGAAATACTCTCCTGTTGTTCCCCCTCAATCTAGAACTATTGAAGCTGCTATATAAACTTCTGTCATTCTGAAGAGCTAGTTCTTCTGTAGTAGAAAGTGGTAGAATGAAATCATCAGTAAACTCTTGAGAAGAATCTCTATTGAAGATCAGAAACAGCTGTAATAAACATTTAATGAAATGTAACTTTATTTTAGTTCTGCAGATCATACACAGAAGAGTGCTCAGCGCCCTCTTGCTGTTCGTAAACCTTCAGATTCTCTTACTGCAAAGGAAAGTGCATCACCAGAAGCCTGTGTAAGGAAACAATTTTTACCCCACAGCAGATTTCCTGTTAAGGAGAAACCAAAATAGAATGTCAGTTGTTGAACTGAATGAGACTGGCTGGACTGACATGTGTGATAAGCAGGGATTATAAACTTGTCTGGCATGGCAGTACTTGAATTGGGTGATTTTAAGATTACACTGGAAATCTCATGCTTTTATTAGACTTTAAGATGGCTAATATGGAGATTATAGTAAGGAGACTTCTGAATTTTAAACAACTGATTAGTGGCCAGGATTACTCTAAAAGGTTTGTGTGATGAAGAGCTGCACTCTTGAATGCTGCTTCCTGTTCCATACACTTTCTTGCCATGTGCCCAAACAAGCATCTCTGCTTCTGTTCCTCACCCAAAGTACCATATGTTTGACTCCCTTAAACCTTTGTATCTTGTTTCCTAAGCTATATGTCTTTATGTGGCAGTTTTGCAGACATTTGTAAAGCTTTCAATAGAGATGGTAGTTGCTATTCTCACCAAAGGACTTAATTACTGTATGATGTGATAGACCTTTAGACTGGTTGAGTGAGAGGATTTCTTTCTGAGCCGAGAAGGATTTTAAGTACAGCTACAATGAAATACTTAGCAGGGTCAAGCATGGTGAGCATTATGCTGATTTTGGTTCTAGAGTCATTTTTATAAACGCCTTAACGTGCTTTAACTGAACTGAAACAGACTTCTGCAGTGGTAGATATTGAGTAGCTGTTAACACTTGGTGGCAGCTCTGCAGCACTCTGGAGGGTAACAAAGCTACCCCTTCTAGCTGGGAAAAAATACACAGTTACAGTTAGGGTTCAGTTACTCAAATTGAGTAGCAATATAGGTAGAGGACATGAAGACTGAGCATCAGTTTCATTTTGGAAAGTGGTGGGGTGGGAGAAAGAAATGTTCAGCTTTTAAATAAATTAAAAGAAAATTCAACATAAAATCTACAGGCTTTTTACTGTCTCAACCTGTTTTTTTCAGGATGAGCTGAATGGAATTGAACCGTTGACTGAAGATGCAATTGTGACAGGCTCCTACAAGAACAAAACTCTTTGTGCCAACCCAGAAGACACGTGTGACTTTGTTAGGGCTGCCCACCTGGCCTCAACACCCTTTCATGGGGTGCTAGCTCAGAGAGTCCCAACTTCTGCTTTTTCACAGGGTGTCCTGAAGGAAGGCTGTCCAGAATCTAAGAGTGTGCCTCTGAATCAGGAAGCGCTGGTTTGTCAGGGAGAGTACAATGCAGTTCTTGATGTAAACAAACTGAGGTAATTAACAGCAAAGCATCTTAAGCCCCTTTTCCTGTGTGTCTTTCATAGGCTGTGGTTACACTGTCCTGTTGCTGAAGAAAAAATTTTCTGAAGAAAGCAGAAAATACTGAAAACAGCCATTTCTCTAGCTTGTGGTCCGTTTTGCCTTCAGCAGATTTAAGGGGCAATAGCAAGCCCACTTGGCTTTTTAGTATCACTGCTGCAGGACTTAACTCCATGCTTTTTCTACCAAACAATTTGCAAATAAATTAATAAACACATTCTGTCTTTGTAACCAGAGGTTAACAGTAGAATCATTAGTTCCTTTTATACTGTTACACTTCTGTAGTTATTTTAGTACACAAAATGCATCTGGTGATTATAGCTTAGGTTCCTTCAGATGAGAAAAGCTGGAGGAAAAAAAACTGGCATACCACCTCCTGTTTCTTATCATTGTAGAGAAAAAACCCATCTGTTGTATGGTGTTTTCTTACTTCAGAACTGAGTGTGATTTGCTAGCTGTTAGTATGTAAACATGTATATCATGCTGAAGGTGTTTGTTTACTTGGCAAGTTCCCTGGGAAGCTGTACTGATTATAATTGGGAAGGAAGAGCAAGAGTTATTTCCCTTGCTTTAAAAACACTGTAGGTCTGAATTTTGGTAGCAAAGGGAGTAATAAACATTCAGCATGTCTTCTGTTGTAGCAGTCATATTTAGTGGCAGGGAAGATAGAATCTTAGTCTACAAGTTAATTTTGAGTATAAACAATCATCGAAGCTAAAATGAAGCTCTGACATATCTATTGGTTTTCCACTAAGGATGGGAAAGGGATTCTTTAACATGAAGTCTGGGAGTGCACAGTATCTTTTCATAGTCACTAGGCTGGTATTATCTAGGCACCATATCTTCTGAAAGTCTGAATGGCTGATGACTTTATTTACAGCCCGATCATGGAAGCAAGCCTGGAAGATACTCGTTCGTCAGGTGGTTCTGTCTCCTCAGGATCTTCTCGGTCCTCTGTTACACAAATATCTACTATTAAATACCTGCATATCCCTGAGAAACTGGAACTTGCTCAGAGCTTGCCTGCTGAAATGGCTAGTGATTGTGGAGGTACCAATGAAAACATTACTGGTTAGTACTAAACTGAGTTTCACTCTCAGCAAATAACTTGCAACTGTCACTAAACTATGGTGTTTTTTCTTTACTACCTCTATTCTCTACTTTATGTGTATTTCCCATTACTTTGACTTGTGACTAAAGTTATGTCTCACTTGTCAGAAGTAGTAGTGAGGTATATAGTATTGCATGCTTGTCAGCATCCAAAAAATGTAAATATTAATGTGACAGAGAAGCTATCTAATGTATTAAAGCAGGGACTGTGTAGGAGTAATGAGGTCAAATTAAAAAAAATTTGTACTGGATAGTAGTAAGAACCTCTAAGATGCCTTTGTTTTCTCTTAATTTTTTTCCTCTCTGCAATCGCACTGTGTGTTTAAGTGCTGCGTTGAAAAAAGTGAATGTGAATTTAAAATCTAGTGAAAGCTGCATAATTTTGGTTTTAAATTTGCACTTTTAACTTTGCTGTAAACTATAGTGCTGTTTTGCAGCTGTGTTTTTCCTATTGAAGGAAAACAACACTGGTACTTAAATGTAGTTAATTTCTTCTCTTTTTTTTTTTTTCTTTTCTTCTAGCTAAAAATACCTTTGTTTCTCTCTGTTATCAACTTTTATATTGCAGTTAGAACAGGTATGGTCACAAAAAGCCTTCAAAATATGGCCTGTAGAATTAGGTTTGTGTTAAATGACAGTTTTCAAGGTGTTTAACCTGCCTTTAACTCCTTTGATTTCTATTTATGGTATTTTAGAACTGTGTATCTGCTCTAGAGAAGAATATGTTATTGTGTGTCTGCAGACTATTTTATAACGAGGCATGCTCGAGACCTGGAATGAAAATAAAATTAACAGTGTGTTGTTACTAAAATAGCTGAAATATTTTTGATAGATATTACACTCATCATACGCACTAATCTTTAGGGCAAGATGAAGAATCTTCGCAGATTTTTTTCAGAAAAAGGCATTTGTTCAGATGCTTTAATGGTCCTTTCTTAAACTTTTGATCATTCCTGTTGCTTTTTTCTTGCTTTCTGTACATCTTCCTTGAACTGTTCTCAAGCTGGATGTAGTAATTCTACTGAGGACTCCTTTATGTTGCGAAGAGCAGAAAAGTTACATCAGATGTCTGTCAGTTTATTCCTGTAAGGCATGCCAGTAAATATCATGTTTGCGATGGTAAAATATTGGAACACCTATTTAGCCTTCAACCTACAATGCTTCCTGGATCTACTTTTCACAGAATTACTTTCTGAGCGATATCTTACTGCAATGCTTTTCATAAATATAAATTGTTTCATAAATATAACAGTAAGTAATAATACTCTTGTTTCTTACTCTTGTACTGTGGAAGCTTAAAATGTTGTCACTCATTACTAGCCATAGTCTTTGGGAGAGGAAGTCAACTGAAGCTGTCTAGCTCTGCTGTGTTTTACTCTGAGATAAACACTTTTCAGGCTACCTTGGTTTTGTACAGATGAACTTGTCTATTGAATGACCTTCTCTCTGTCCTGTTATGCAGGAAAACAAACCCAGAACTACATGTAATTATTTTGTGTGTCTTTGAGGAGGTAAAAGCCATTAAATTCTTAATATTACAGTTAGCAGCAGAGTTGGAGTCCAACTTTGTTTTCCTTTTCTTACATTAACCCCCTGCTGTATTCCAAGGAGTGAATTCCGATAAAACCTTTCATTTAAAAAATCACAAGCTAATCACTTACTCTAGACATAGATGTAAAAATGGAGTGTTACTTTGCAAAATGAATTTGAGTTCTGCTGTGGCTGAGCAGATGTACCTAATCTAGAGCTTTGGTCTCTTGTAAAAGAGACGTTTTACATGATGCTACAGTATAATCATCGAGACCTTATGATGACATTAGTCTGTGAGGTAGTTTCAAAGATGAATGTCTTTTTCGCTTCACGGAACAAAAAACTATTGGAAATAGATTAATGGGCTTGCTGAAAGGTGATGTGGTAAATTCGTATGCAGATAGAAAGCTTCCAATATCCAGCTTGCTTTTTCTTGACAGATATAATCAAGTCACAGAGACTCAACACCTAGTTTCAGCTCATCTGTTTCTATTACTTGTCTTCCCAGGTGATGATGTAACTCAGTGGAGTGCTGAACAACGTAAAAAGCTTTTAGATCCTATGCCAGAAACATTGACTGCTTCTCCAGATTTTCATTTGGAGACTGGCACTCTGCCTGTCATGGAGTTGGAGAAAGAAGTTGAGCTAGGTAGGTATGCCAGACGCTCCACAGTGCAAGGGACCTATTGATGTTCTAATTGGTTTGAAATAAGCTTCATACTCACCCTCACTAGTTTTATGAGGTATAGAGGGAGAAAACTTGAACAGCCTGGGTGTGTATATTTGCTGTGACAGCTCATGAATGTATACTTTTGTAACAGGAAGTGAGACTTATTGTATCAAATGGGAATACTGGACCAATGAAGAAAACAAGATGTTTTTTGCCATTCCAGCTAACTTCACCCAGTTGGATGCAAAAGGATTTGCAATAAAGGTAACGCATGTGATGGTTATTATACAAATGTGAAATGTTAAAATCTCCTCAGCCAGTATAAAGTAAAATGTTGTAAGTTTGGTCTTAATTTCTGAATTCTGTGCATGAAGTCAACTACTTCAAGTTCTCTTTCTAGTTGTCGATATAAATTAAAAGTTTTTTCCTTGGTAAAATGGGGAGGAAAAAAAGAGGGTGAAAAGAATATGAAGATGAGCAATTTTCGCTTCATTCCAAAAATAAATGTTCTTCCTATGTACCTTCTTGTAGGTGTATTCTCAGCCTGTGCCTTGGGATTTTTATATCACACTTCAGTTACAGCAGCGTTTGAATACTGACTTTGACCAGAGCTTCAGTGAGAATTGCAGCTGTTACTTGTATCAAGATGGCTGTGCTGTTTTGCACAGGGGTATAAATCGCTTCACAATTGGGGTCAGTACAGATAAAGTATAACTGTAGAAGATGTGAAATCTTGCATAGGTACCATTAGTGAGTTTTTCTTGTCATTATGCTCATTGCTGAACATAGCTTCACGTGTTTAATCCTGCAATCTAGATTCTCTGGGTTTTGTCTATATACAAATCAGGATCGTCTGTTACAGCCTCAGTTAGAGCTGGTTTCGCATTCATAGATCATGTGCTTTTCAGAGACAAACTCAAACCAAGTTCTTATATATTCCTTGTTCATGAGTGTTGAACAACCTGAGCCAGGAATCACCTGTTATTCCACAAGGTTTGCATCTAAAACTCTTGTTTAACCTGATATCTTTTAATGAGTTCCAGTCTTCCAGTCTGCTATAGCAAGGTTATATAGCATTTAGTGTCTTGCTGAAGGATTTAAATTTTATATAGTCTTGTAAGTGTGTTTTGAATTGTTGCATGTAAATAGACTACAAATTAAATGGTGATTTCAGTCTTCAGTTCAATTTCCTCCTCCTGATCTTTTGTCCACTACTGAATAATAGTGTCTCTGAATGGCTTATGGTTCTTTGTAATTCTGGCTGGGCTGATCACAGGCAAAATTAGATTTTATGAATTTAGGCTAGGACTGTTATCTCTACGCATGAGTAAGGAAAAAAAGGTGAGCTATAAATATTTCACTTAATCAAAGGTAGAATGGCATATAGATACATGTTTATTCCCTGTTTTTAGGATGTTATTCGTGCCTGTAAGCCCATTACAGAGGAAGTTATCCTACTGGTTGTTTATAATCTTCTGGGTGTGGTAGAGAAGCTCCACAAAGCAGAGATTGTCCATGGAGATCTGAATCCAGAGACGTTCTTTCTGGGAGACAGGTTTGTCTCTTTGTGTGAATATGCGAGGATGTATAATACTCTTTCAGCTACAGCTCTTGTGCTTTTGTAATTTCTCCTCTTTAGCTGGGGTACTGATATTGCAGTCCAGTGGCTTTGGTTTTTTTGTAGGCTACAGCAAAAATATTTTACTCTTCTGAAAAACAGTGAAAACACTTTGTTTAGGAATAAACCTTTCTTTAGTTTATTTCCATAGAAATAGTATGCAGTGATGTTGTAAAACTTAGACTAAACAAAATGGTTTTGCTATTGCCTGTGTTCTCAACTTTTTACTTTACCAACATACTGAACAGATAACTGAATACTGGTAAATAATTTGCCTTCTGGTTTTATGTATCTGAGAAACAGGAAATTAGAAGGCAAAGGGCAGGTGGGACTGGAATATCCGTACACACTCTTAAGCAGATTCCTTAGCTTCCACTACAGTCCAGCTTGTAACTTGATGCGCAG
Source organism: Falco naumanni (assembly GCF_017639655.2). Classification (NCBI taxonomy): domain Eukaryota; kingdom Metazoa; phylum Chordata; class Aves; order Falconiformes; family Falconidae; genus Falco; species Falco naumanni. The sequence continues at coordinate 19,669,933 of NC_054063.1, forward strand.
ATCTAGTTTTCTTCTTTAAGCTCTTTCCTGTATTATATTAACAAAGTCACAAGTCCCTTGGAATGTGATCTGTGAACTAAGTGTGGGAAGACAGTAACTTTGGAATGTCTGATGATTAAGATGTTATTCCATTAGAAGAAATTCACTAAGGCTGTTCTTGACTGATAGGTTAAAAATAGCTATTAACTTGAAATTTGTTTTGAACCTACAGTCATCTAACATGCACAGGCCCAATATATTTTGTTTATAATATTTTTATTTTATTTATGACTTCTATAAATAAATGATATAAATTTTATGTACATGTACTACTGAAGTTCTAATATTTTCTTCACACACCCCAATGGATTGTCTTGCACATTTCTTAGGGTGCCTGCATCCTATTTTGGATATCACTGCTCTAACAGTGGCCTGATGGACTTGGGTATCTCCTGCTGGACTTCTGTGTGGCAAATACAAACCAAACTGCCAAAAAGTTAGGACAGTGGTATTTGTTTTTCTTAGACAGCAAAAACTATCCTAGGACAAGTGCATAGCATAAATTACAAAATATGCTCATAGCATACAAGTATGTAAGAATAGCAGTGAGAAGTGTGATCTGTTTATGTTGTTGGCTTGGCAGTACGCTGTCATCTATACAGATACTCCTCACTGCCCTTTCTGTTTGTCCTCCCTGGTGTGTAGATTAAGAAAGGTTTATTAAAGTATTGTGAAGCTTAATTCTTCCTTCTATAAAGTATTCTCAGATTTTGAAGGAGAGGGAGAATTGCTAAACATTATGTTATTCTCCTGTTCACTAGCTGTGTTTCAGATAACTGACAACATCGAAACAGTATCATCCTTAACCTTCAGTGTTTCCCATTGTGTACTCTGGAGATGGCAGTATCCTCTCTAAGCTTCAGGCTGCCAGCCGATTCCCCATCCAGGGGTAGTCTTTTCAGCAGTAGTTCTTAAGCTAACCATCAGAGGGGAGCATTGACATAGCTAAGACTCACCTTTGCTACACTGTTAAGTTTCATAAAAAAACCCTCAAAAACCAAAACTCAAGTTTGTTGCTTCATTTATTTCCTTTGCTCAGAATCTGTGATCCATTTGCTAATGATGAGATGGCAAGAGCTCTGAAGATAGTGGATTTCTCTCACAGTCTAGATTTGAGATTACAGTCTCGAGTAAGTTTGCCCAGCAGCTTTCCTATATTTCAGACCCATCATGGACAACAGCTTCTGACAAAAAGTTCTTTTCCTTATCAGGTGAGTCCCTGTTTAGCAGGACATCTTAGTTACTGTGTTTCCTTTACAAAATCTCTATTTTCTTAAATTATATTTTACAAACACTGAGAAAGCTTTTATCAATAAATATTGAATAAAGAAAATTTTCAATCTGATTAACTCTTTGGCATGAAGTGAAGGGTCTGGAAGTGCTGTTGAATGTGACTATTGTATTTATTTAAGAACCTACAATAAGACCAGATTTTACTTTTTGAAGTTTTCTTGCTTAGCAGGTCTCTGGAAGATTCTGATGCAAAGACCAATTCAGACTTAAATCTGTGAAAGCACCAAAGGAGAAATCTGTAGTGGGTTGCAGAAACTGAGGTTGAATTTTATGATGTTTGTTGTGATTGCAGATAGACTTGGTTGGCATTGCAGATATAGTCCATTTGATGCTGTTTGGGGATCATGTCCAGGTCTATCAAGAGGATTCCATCTGGAAAATCAGACAAAATGTGTCGAGGTAAGTCCTTTTGCAGAGGAGGCTGCTGTGAAAGCAGACTTCTAACCCTTCGCTTTCTTTACAGTAGTACCATCTTCAAAGCGTAAACACAGAACTTTGTGCTGTTGTGCCAAAAGCATTAGTTCTGTGATGATTTAAATTTTGAAGCTACTAGACTTGTTTATTGTGTAGTAGCCTTAGTGCTGTGTAGGAGACAATTTTAAGCTGAATATGAGCCTGACAGTCCAGTTATGATGATTTTGCTTTTTCTATCCTTTCAGACCAGACTACTTTAGTCTCTCTTTTCACTTGATAGACCAAGCTTGGAGAAGTTTCGAAGTGGGTGTTGAGGGAAAAAATTACATGAACATCTTGTTTTAGAAATTGAGATTTATTTTGGTTTTCTGCTTTTTTTTTTATTTATTCTAGGCTATATTGAAAGGCTTCTAAGACACTGTTCTTAAACACACTTAGTACAGACTAAGTTCTGTCTGTTACAGTTGCAAAAACAGTATACAGACACAAGAAGGAAAATAATTTAAAATTATAATGTAAGATGCATGTGCAAGTAGCTGCTTCTTGGAAGCTGCTGTGTGTCTTCAGGTATTAATACTGCTCTCCTTTAGCCACGTGTTTTGGCTATAAGACTACTCTGCCTTCATATACCCTTTGTTTGTTCTTAGATTAAACGCTTGTTTGTTTTGTTAGTCACATCCTGCAGAATTTTCTGCCTTAGCGTTTCATAAGGATGTCCCAGAACTCTCAACTCATGACAGAAAATACTTGACAGATATCTGCATTCGGGACCATAGTATATTAGCCACACTTGCTGTGTGGATATACTTCTGTAATCTTGCTTTAAGAAAACCTACTACCAGCTGGGAGTTGTCCAGTTCCCTAGCAACCTGCATTACTTATACCCCCTAGTTTGTTGTTTTCAACCTTTGGAGTGAAAAAAAAACCAACCCCAAAATGAAAAATCCTCATCTTCTTAAACTGTGTACAGGGGAAGAAATGCTTTTTTTCTTTACTGGGTGTATATCCATTTTTCTACTACTGATATGAGTAGTTTCAAGGCTAGAGCAGGCTTTTGCTGAGCCCTTGCTATGCATACCGTACTGTACCCTGTAGCTTTTGATTTTTCTTCAGAGGATCAACTTACAGGACTAGGTTGTGAAGAACAAAATCGCCAAGGGTGATTCTTCTCTGAAGAAATGAATATCAATGATGCATAGGTTGGCAGTAAATATGTATCTTATACTGCCTTTGTTTCAGAAATACTTTAAAAGGGGGGGGGGGGGGGGGGGCAAAAAAGGCAATGAAATCATTGATGGAGACTAGCTTTTGCTCTCCACTGACAGATATTCTAACATTACATATCTTTGAGCTATGTAAATCTGACCTGCTCTGAATAATAGGACTCCTGTATATTAATTTCTATCAGAACATGATCTGTTTTTAACAATATTCTGTGGGGATAGAGGGACAGATTTCTGATAGTGTTTCCTTTTTTTAATTTAAATTTTTTTACTTGATTTTTTTAATTCCACAAGAGATTAAATTGAGCTATTGCAGATGAAGCCATAGAAAGCCTGAGTTGAGAAGGTAGGAACAGGGTGTTGCAGACTTGATCAGGATGTGGGTGTGGGAAAAATAGCTATAACTGGCTGAATAACTGGAGCAGGAGAAGCTGAGTAACAGGTGTAGTAGGTCTGGTATTGGAAGGATAGGGCTGGCTGTTAGGGGGAGTTTGGAGGGGAGGGGTCAATTGGAAAAGAATTTCAGTTAAAGCTGGAGACAGTGAATCAAAAGACGTAGATCTCTGGGTAGAGGCAGAACTTGGAGGAAGACTTGGGTAGAAGGGGAGTGAGACCTGTGAAGGACTAGAGGAGACAAAGGAGGAAGAAGGTAGAGCCTGGGCATGAGTTCTATGTGGTTGGAATGAAGCTGTAATGGCTCATCACTCACTGGGGTATATCGTAACTGCTTCAAAGTTTAGAGTACAAATAAGGAATTTCTATTTTCCATCTTGTCTTCTACTTTGCTTCTGAAAGTGTGATAGATTTATTATTCATCTCCTGTACTTATTTTTCAATATCAAGAATTCCAAGAAATGTTTGTATAGGTGCTTTAGTTACATGTTACAATGAAGTCATAGATCAACAGCATAAATGAGGCATTTCATTATGTGGGAATAAGGAATCTGCACTGAATCTTTTTTCCATTCATGTGTAGCTCTTTTAGTGTGTTTTAGCTCTTACTAATTGACAACACTTCCTCAGTCAATTTGAAGCTTTCAATAAATTCTCAAGCAGTCTCTGACAAGCAAGGTTACTGCTGCAGGGAATCTTCATCCACCAGAAGGGGCTGCACAGTGAAGCACTTCCCTGAGAAAGTCAGCTGATGGATATTAATCTTGCACTTTATCCTTTGCATGGCAGTGATGCTTGCAACACCCATGAAGATGCAGACCACTTTTTTTTTTCCTGTTGCTTTTAGTAATTCTACTTTTTTTTGGTAAAGGTCATGTTACTTCTGTCCTTTCTGCTAAGTGACTTGGAAATTGGATTTTTTTTCTTTCTTTGGGGGTTCGTTTGGCTGCTTTGGTTGTTTGGGTGTTTTGGGGGTTTTTTGAGGGTTGTATTGACAGGATGATTTTCGTCAAAGAATGTTCTGAGAATTTAGGCAGTGACAAATAGAAAGATGGCTTCTTCCTAGAAGGCTGACGAGTGTTATATGTAACAACCATGATCTCCTTATCTTAGGAATGCTTTTTAAAAAGGACTTAAATATTTTAAAACATTAAACAAATGTAAAGATAGTAGAGTGACTGGTAGAGCCACTAATTTTACTACCAGTTCAAAAAATACCAAAGCATTGGGGAACTGCAAGGCAAAGCACAAAATTGTTCTTCTAAGGCCAATGGCATTCAATAAATCAGAACCCACTTAAAAGGTGACAGAATGAATGCAAAACACTTAAACGTAGTGGTAAAGACTTCTGAAAAGGTAGAATGTGAATTCTGACCAAGTTTCTTTTTTAATTTTGGGCATTACTATAAGGCTGACATGTTTTTCAGGGGAGGGGTTTTTAGCATGTTACCATTATTAAAAAATGGATGTGGAAAATTTTCAGTTTCAGGAGCATTTTTAGTTTTCCTGTTTTCACTATCCTATTTTAGGAAACTTCAGCTGTGCTGGCTTATGTGAGGTTGTATATAGAAGCTGTATTTGAATTTTTAGGGCTATTTTTGTCACTTGTAACTCCCTAGATGTCCTTACTAACATTGAACCTTCTCTGCTATGCCTCTTGCTTGTCTCGGACCGTGAAGAAAATGGCCTCAAGTCTTGCATGTTTGTTTTCTTGGTTAGGTTTTGTGTGACTTAATTATTTTAGAAAATGTAAGAGTTGCTAGTGTAATAGCACAGGCCAGATTCCTTCTGAGACTATGGTTGCTGCTGTTTTGTGAGTCACTTACAAAGCAGAGGCAGATAATTTGTTCAAAAGCCAATGTAACTCCTAGCTTGAGGGAGAGGATTGCTTCAGTATTCAGAAGCAGTGCGGTCTATGGACTTCAGTGCAGGACTGAAGAACAAAGGGTTAGCTCTTATATCAATTTTCTGAGGGTTTAATGAGTCATTTAACCTTTTTATTCATGTTGTGTGGGTATATCTGGGAGAGAGGGGATTTATTACTATTAATTGTCTTTGAAATGTTATCTCTATGAGAGCTCTGGCAGATGGATGCAGGGGAAAAAAGAAAGTTAAACTGGCTGTAAACAATCCTCCCCCGCCCTTTATTTCTCTTGCCATTTTCCTTTAATATTGACCTGTGAACTTAACTTGCAAATAGGGGAATAAGATTTACCTCTATCCCTTTTTCATGAAAGGAGTCTTCCAACTTTGTTGGTTCAAATAATGCTTTTGATAACTGCTTTAAATTGAAAGTGCTGGGACTCACTGTGAATGGCAATAGTGGTCAGGCACGCTAGGAAAGGTAACTGTAAAAATAGTGTATTTGATATACCTGTGGAACAGCCTGTCTTGTTACTATCCAGAAACCTACTAAGAAAGAGAAACAGGCCCACACATATAATACATTCCTAGTTTTCCTTTACATTTACTCATGTGAGTGAAACTGTTATTTCAGACTTGGTTCTTCCAGGGGGTTTAGTGCTGAATATGAATGGAAATCTTGTCAGACATGTTGTGTGTGCATACTGTTTCACTGAAAACTGCTCTGTTTGTTTTAGGACTGTTGACAGTGATTTCTGGAGTAAACTTTTTGAGCGAATTCTGAATGCAGATGGTAAGGCCACAGTGCCTCTGCTGAGGGAGTTAAAAGAGGAAATAAGTGACATGTTTGACAGCTGCTTCCAAGAACGACTTTGTGAATCCTTAGCTGCACTGGGAGAAACTTTCCTCTTGGAGAACTTCCTGTGATTTCATAGAGGGCAGGTATATTTTGTATTATAGAGAGGAATATGTTGTTAACTTATTTTTTTTTTTCAAATGTAAGCCTGAACAGTGATTGTAGCGGTTTCTGCGATACTTCACATGGAACTTGCTGAAGAATGGTGATACTGCATCAGAGCATAAATAACTTCCTAAACTAGCTATGAGAACTAGACTGTGTCCGAGCAGTTTGCCGTAGGAAACTGTTGTCATAACTGGCCGCTCCCTTTGTTGTGTAGTTCCTTAAAAATGTGTTTAATACCTAGTTCACATTGCAGTCTCTGAAGTCTTTGTCCTACATTTAGTTGGTCTTTTAATTAGTGTTTCATCAATAAAGTTTTATTTTGATAGCAACTCTGTCATATTAAACATTACTGTCAGATGGTTTCAAAAGGCTTGATTTAGAATCGCTGCTGGAGTGCTTTTGCCTGACTGGGAATTGTTTGGGGCTGCTGGATACAAAAGCCCCTCATTTGGTGGCAGTTTTCATAACCACACAGGACTTCCTAGCCACTCGAACACAACTTGAATGATTCTACTTGAAATACGTTCTCATGGATGATTGTCATAAGAAAAAATAAAATAGATGAAGTCACGAGTGAAAAAGATGCATGCGTAAATTTTTGCTTCTCAGTACAAGTGTTTTATTTACTTTTGTAAGGGCTAGAGTTAGTGACTGGATTGAGCATCTCCCAGAAATCTTGCTGAACTCCAAATTTGCCATATGTGCTGAAGTGTTGGCAGATTTTTCTGGGAGGTTTTGTGAATAGGTATTTGTTAATTTTTTATGTGATGTGTTTTTGAAACTAATGCAAAGGCTTCATTTTATTTACCATAATGGAATTTATAGGATCCAAACCCAAGATGCTACATACCTTAAGTGTCAAGGAACTTCTCAGACTTGGGAATTACTTCCTCGCAGCTTCTCCCAGATATGAAAGTGAGAGAAGACTGCATCACTTGTAATTTCTTGTCCCTATAAAACCAAATTGGCTGTGTGTTTTCATTTGGTTGAGTTCTCTGGCCATGGATCTGCTTGATTATCCTGTTTATCAGTGTATTCTCTAAATTATTATCTGGAACTTAATTCTATGTTTTCTAAATTGCTAGGAGCCACCGTCTTTCCTGTTCTTTCTGCATGTGTCCATCACTAATCCTTTTGCAGACTTTTGCTTTGACCTGTGTTCTTTTTGCTCTTCCAGATACCTAATATTTTCTTTATAGTCCTTTCATGAAGATTATGTAGTCCTGTAATTCAGGACTACAATTTAAATGCAGTGATAGACAAGCTTTAATATCTAATGTAAACTGCTGCTGAAGAACTTTTTGTAGTCCATTAATGCCTCATACTGCTTCCTGTAATAAAAATCATTAGTTAGTTATCTATTGAGCAAGCAGACAAAATAATGATGTATCTCTAGCCAGAGTTTGGAGCAAAGATCACTGGTAGAGCAACTAGAAGCTATGCATCTAACTTTAACTTCTTTTAGCTCTGAAAGGACCTGCATGTTTGTTAGTGCTTTCCTTTAGCTGAAATTTGTTTTCTTCTGTTGCTCTTTTAACTTCCTTTTAGAAGTCTGGGAGATCTCGCTTGCTGTCCTCTCACTTGCAGCTGTTTCAGTTTGTCCTGCAACACTGATACAAACCCCAGGTACCTTAGGAAGAGAACACTCGTAACAAAGTATTGGTCATCCCAAGGACTTCTTAGGCAAGACGTGTTTCCCCACAGAAAAACTTTGCTACCTCTTCACCTATTTCATAAAGCTTATTCAGACAGAAAGGTTTTGAGAGCAGTCTGAACACACAGATAAGAGCTCTCAGCAGGAGTTCAGTAAGGGAAATCTGTTCGTCAGGTCTTTAAAGTGTCTTTATTATAATGAAGTTTAAAGCTGAAATTATTACTCTATTATTATTCCTGTGTTGACTTGGCATCGGTTTTCTTTCTGAGCAAGAAGTGTGCTAATCCTTCTCCATGTAACAGGACTACTCTTAGTATGTTACACTAGAGCATGTCTCATTACTCTGCGTATGTCCCAGACAACACAAGTACCTCAGTTTAATGTCATTGGAAAATTGAGACTCTTCTCCTCCACAGTACTTTAAAATAAGAAACACTTAGCAATGGCATTATGATCTCCATAAGAAACAAACACGTGTAAATAATGAAGAGGGAGTAGACATATTTCTTCGCCTGCAGAATTCCACCACAGCAGAAGAGGGAACAAGCATCTCTTCCACACAGGTTAGCCTCTATGTGTACCCAATTTTGGGAGCTGATTGCAGAGATATGTAAAAGGTGGTCAGGGAGGGCTTTCAGACATCCCTGTTGTATCTCTGTCAGAGTTCTGCTCTCTAAGCAACTGAGTGTAACCATGATCCATTACATTCCTTGGACTTACTTTCATGCATTCTTTCTCAGAAGATACACTGTTTCAATGTCCTGGAAAATCAATTGTTGTTCTTAAAATAAAAAGGGTGGGGACACAACTAATAAAAATTGGAAAAATGCAACAAATTTCATGTAGCTGGAAGAAGAAAAAAGAAATCTATGATGTCTGAGATGCATTAGCCTGCTTTCCATTTAAACACAAAGTTGGTTTTGCATGAATATTAACTGGAGGTACAGTAACAATATCCTGCTCTTTGGCTACTGTGGCAGTAGTACATTTTCCTTACTGAATTTACTAATTAGATACAATTCAAGTACAGTCTAAATACTATGTATGATACTACACTTGGAATAATATTGTCCAGATGATGCTTTTTCTCCTGCCTGGGTAACCTGCACTAAGAAAGTTGGGTGAGTTTTTTTTTATGCACAGCTTACTCCTCTGTTTCAGAAATGTTTCAGTAGTATCACAGGTGATTGACAAGAAAGGTCAGAAAAATGGAATTGACTTGTAATATTGGACACTGCTGGAAAGCACCTATGGATCCTGCTTCTAAAGCCTGAGAATCTTGGGGTTTTGCCACTTTTCTTATGATCTGTGTGCTCGCAGCAGCACTCTAAGCTTTAGATCTGTCCCTAGAGTTCTGACTGGCCAGAGTGTGGGAAGAGAACAGGAGACAAAGCCTGCCTCTAGTTCTTTCTTATTCCTGGCCAGGATAGCACTACAGTGAAAGGTTCTTCAAAGGCTATAGAAAAGGGCAAGGGTACAGAAAAGCTGAGCTTTTAACATCTTCAGAAATTAAGAGCAACTTGACTGATACTTTTGATGCCTTGAATGTGCACTTCATGGAATAGCCCTGCATGCAGTAACCCACCCAAACCACAGATACTTTGATTTGAGAATATGGAACACCTGGTCTGCTTGCCTGCTAATGAGGCTCTGGAACGTTCTTCTGTGAAACCATTTGCTGGCTTTCATAGGGGCCCCCCTTTCCTCTGCATTCATATAAACTGACTGCTTTGATTCAGAAACAGTAAAAGATTTAAGTCAATAATCTTGTCCACTCTGTTACATTAAGTGCAAAGGGGTCTAGAAATAATGGCAGAAAGTCATTGAGCCCCAGCAAATGCTACAAATAAAAAAAATGTCTAGGCTAATCAAATAATATACTGTAAGTGGGGCAAAACCCACAGGTGTCTGAGCCGTTTTCTGCTCATTAAGCTTTAGTAGCTGCATCTGGGTTCAAGTTGCTTCCACTGTTCTAGGGCTCATTAAGATCACTGTCTACACCTGTGAAATACAGATGATACTGGTTACCTCATTAATATTTATGTATTTAAATGACCAATGACGTTACATAACTGTTACTTCCACTTGACTGTTGGCCAGATTATGAGGAAAAGCAGATCTTGATAGTGAAGAAAAGCGATTAAAAGAGCCACAGAAGCCAACGGTAAGAAACTGAGTTTTAAAACAATAATACTAAAATAGAACTTACTTTTTAAAAGTATATCTACAGCTGTTTGTAGAAAGTCTGTTGCAGGCTCTGAAACTAACTTGTTAATACTTTACATCTTAAGAGATTGTTTTAAGGAAATGTGTCGGCTAGTAATACTCATCACCTGCTGTCCTAGGAAGGTGTTTAATTTGTAGGAGAGTCAAAATCCTGAAACTGAGATAACTGGTAGAAGTATTTATCGGCTCAGATGGATATATTCCGTATGTATTCATATCTGAGACTTCTAGCCCAGGGTCTGTGTTAAAGAGATTATGAAAACCACGTAGCAGAAGTAGACACCTGTTGACTGATACATTACCAGAGGTGTAACTTGTGCTTGTACATGGAGGTGAGATTACTGAATAGAAGATTTCCAGAATGAACTAGAAATGGTAGTTTGCACTTTGCCTTAGTTAATGTCTGTCCCCTGTAATGCTTTAATTAGGTGTTTCTATATAAATTCAGCTGATGAATAAGGAGAATTTCACGTGGCTGGTACATGAAATCCCACACTTGTGTTTACAGCTTTTGATATGAGATCATACAATCATAGAATATTTTTATTATAGTCTATGTTAGAGATTCATGTAAATTCAGGAATTCTTAAAATAACAAAAATTTGGTAACATATAAAGGTAATTACATTGAATTAGGAAAAATTTCTTCATCACAAGGGTTGTTGAGCACTGGGACAGTCTGTCCAGGGAGATGGTGGAGTCACCAGCCCTGGAGGTATTTAAAAGACCATGTAGACATGGTACTTAGGGACAGGGTTTAGTGGTGGACTTGGCAGTGCTGGGTTAACAGTTGTACTCAATGATCTTAAAGGTCTTTTCCAACCTAAACGATTCTTTGATTCTAAGTAGACAAATTATACCTCCTGCATGGACGTCAGCAAACAATTCTAAATCTTTCCTCTGTGCTGCTGCTGATTTCCCAAATAATAAATATTCCAAAATGGCTTTGGGCTAAACTGTGACTTCTGAGGTGTTGCACTCCATGCTGTGCACTAGTGATTTCCCCAGTGATGCTTTGGTGTACAAACCTTAGTGTTCTTATTCTAAGTGAGTTATTTGATTGTGGTCTTGAGAATTGGTGGTTACAGTCTCTCATTTAGCCTTGGGCTATGGGCACTGCAGTTACATTAATGTGCATGTGCTTAAAAAGATTGCCCTTAAAGATTGCTGAAGGAAGACTTGAAGCTCATTTAACAGTTTCATTCTCTTGGTTTTTACTATTTTACACTCACTGCCCCTCTGCTTGGTTAATCTAGCAGAATGCCATGTTTAGAAACTTGGAAATACAGAGGTTTCATTTCCATTCATTCTTTTTCTGATAGAATATTTTGTGTTGCTAAACAAGCATGTGAAGGTTGAGGTCACTCAGTAAGATCAGGGAAGAATGCTGTTCCTTTTGTTGGTTCTAGAAATATTTGTTCCCTACTCTCCTTTTGTAATAAGTGCCAGCTAAAGCTAATTAATTATTGATCCTATGGCTCCAGCTGGTATGGAAGTGTGATTTAAAAAGCAGGATCAGCAGCTAAGTGATACAATACTGATGAAAGACAAATGTTAGTCTTCAGTTTCTGTGCTTGAGCTTGTGTGTGTTTTGCCAGTGCTTTGGAATCTTGATGGACAGTTCTTCAGTTATCTCTTGAACTGTACAGCTCCTTTCTTGAAGCTAAACTAGTAAGGTACTTTGATGTAGTGTAGTACTTTAATCACTCAGGAATCATTTCATAGGGAAAAAAAAAGTGTTGGGAGTATTGCAAGATTCAGTGGTGGCTGGATATGGCTTCTTGGAACATTTCCTCGATGCCCAGTCAAAATAGATCCAGTAAAGGGCATTCTGGACCATTCTGCTACACCATTAGATCTGCATTTACTCCCCAAGGGCCAGCCTGGGTTAGTACTTGACCTGTACTGTGAACTGAACTGGTTAACTCTTGTCCTTTCATTAGTCTGTTCTCATGGCTTCGCAGTCCAGGTCTGCTGATACCCTGTCTGAAAATGTCAGGGATTAAATCTAACTGTAAGGAAGGAGGCAACGATTGTTTCGGTGGCACATCGCTGGCTTCTGCTATGTTTGTAGGGGAACTATGGAAGACTTTTCTTCATATAGCTTTAGTGGAGTGTGCCATATTCTTTTATCTTGGAAACAATAGCTTAGATCCTGTGCAACTAAAAGCAGCAGCTTTTTTATCAAGATGTAAAACATAAGTGTCAGCTGAAAGTAGTCTTGCGTAGCCTGAAACAGAAAACATTGCTGGCAACCGGTGTGGGCAGCTGTAAGGATAGTCTCTCATTTGTCTAACATATGGGGAACGTGTAAAGGGAATATTCCATTTTTATGCAATTAAAAAAATTATTATTCCTCCTCATCTCCTGGGAAAGCATGTTTTTCACTTGGTAAGCTAGACGACAATTGCAACAATGGAAAATTCCCACACAATTGGACACTGGATCCATCTTTGTTGCTTCTTGTTTATGAGCGTGCATTTCTGCTACACATGCTCCATGCACCAAGATCAAAATATGTTTTTGCTTCATATCAGCTAAACTGAGGAGATTTTAATTAAAGGGAGCAGTGTATTTATATAGTTTTGGACTGACCGCAAATCACTTTGTAACTTTCTCAATTACAATCATAAGTTTCTGTGGGCTTTCACTGTATGGCATACTCTTCACTTTCTTAAACTTTATCGTGGTTTCCACAGTAGTATTTCCCAATATATCAATATCCTTCCCAGAAACAGATGCGTAGCAATATGGGTGGAGGGGGAAAGGCAGAACAACTGCCGTGTGATCTGCCAAGGCAGAACGACAGGCACATACTGTTACTTTGGGTGAGGCTCATGGAAAACAGTTACAGTTTTCCTTGCTTCCTTAGTAAATTCACACAGGTCCTCTTAAATGGGAGACAGCAAATTTGGAAATGGTGTTTGCGTAGCTGGACTTATTGTAAAGGAGAGGTAAGAAAACTGTGTTTCTGAACCTTCTTGCTATTTCATTGCAGTAAAAGCCAAGCTGTTGGATATTGTTCTGCAGGAGCTGTGGATGTTTTGGCAAAGCCCTGTTAATACCGCTAGCATTGGTAGTTTTTGTTTTAAACTATTGCTGAGACAAACAGGGTTCCAGACTGAAGACCTGCGTTCCACTGTCAGCATTGCTTCTGGCTTTGCACGTGATTTGGACAAATCGTTTCAGTACTGGAGGCTTCTTGTTTATAAAACTGGTGTTATACTTGTATGTATATTTTTATATATAAATACATGTATTTATAAATGTTTCACTTCTGTGGAGGAGAAATGGTTTGTAAAAACGAGGTAACAAGGTAAAAACAAAGCAACTTTGATACATTTAGTTGCTGGTTCCTTAACCTGCATTTGTATTAGTAATTTCTGTTGCTCCGTATCACTATAGTGCATCTGGACAGTTGAAATGTGAAATGTTACTGGTTGCATTGTTCCAAAATAGGGTTTGGTTTTGATATTATTATCCAGAGAGTAAAACAGGGGAACCATTGTTCTGACTGATGCTGTTGTTTTAGCTGGAATGTTGTTGTTCTACCAGCTGTTAAGATCCAAGCTGTTTTCTTTGAAAACTAAGCTTTTTTTTTTTTTTTAATACTCAAACCTGAATTTTGGACCTTGATCTGTATCTTCATGAAATAATTTTTCTTAGCATCCAGCTTTTAGGAATGTCATTGTCCTGTCAGATTTTGGTGTGATAGATGGTTGCATGTTCAGTTTAGGTGCCATACATGTAAATAATAATTTTGACACCCATGATAGCTCCCCTGTCACATTCTTAAACCACCCTTTATTTCTCCCAGTTTGTTCCAAATGCATTCTAAAACTATTTTTTTTTTTTGTTCAGGTCTAAATTTATCATCTTCCCTTTTCTATCTCTTCTGTGTTTTGCGATTTTTATATGCACTAAATGTTTCATTCTATGAGGGTTGCATTAATGTGCAGTGGTGCCCCACATAGTCAAGGCAAACCCAGCAAAATCAGTTATTATTCAAAGTGATTATGAGCAGCATGAAGCCTTTACATAAACCAGGGTATCTGTCCACTTTCTTTTTCTGACATGCTATTGTCTTTCAGAAATGGCTGTATTTTGGTAATGCTGCATAGATTTTTCAGGATAGAAGTTACTATACAAACACGAGTGTTACATGACCTCAAAAATATCTATGAGCTTGAAAGCTAAATTCAGCTCTAATGAATGAAGTCCGAAAGCTGACAGCATTTAGCAATTTCACAGGCTCAGTATATTTTCTAACAAGAAAATTCATTTCTGAGACTTGTTGACAGAAACATCAAGAATGGAACTGCTGCCTTTGCCTCCACCCACCCCAGCAAAGAGTGGGGGGAGAAAAAGCAGCTCTTTATAAATAGCTCTGTTCCTGTCGTATTTGTAAATTCAGTGCTTTTTGTGTCAATGACATCACCCTCTTCTCCATGGCAACTCCCTACGATGTCAAAACTGCAGGGCACCATCAGAGAAACTTAAACCAGCAAACTAACAGGTTGATTCAAGATGATTTAATTGAGAAATAGTGCACGGGGTGACCAGAGGCTGGTGGGAAACATGAGCAAACAGGCTACTGTCAGCTCTGTTTCTCTGGAAAGCTTGCATCCATAATGACTGTCTCCTAAAACTCTGCCCCATCTCTTCTTTTTGTAAGTCCTTGTCAGGAGGAGGAGGTGGGTGGAAGGCAGGCAGGCATCTTCCTTGCCATCTCTGGTGTGTCTGGAGAGAAGCACTACAGGTGACTAAGCAGGAGGAGCATGACTGACTCAGTCCTGAGTTATTTTCTCGCTCCCCTACTCCACCCCCCACACTTTTTTCTGTTTGTTTTTTAGCTTTCACCCAACAGCTTGTATTTTTCCCCAGGCCCTGATGAGAGAGGTAAGAAAGCCTGCTGCTAATTCTAACATTCACAAAAATGTGCTTTTGGTTATCCAGGTGAGGAAGTAAAAGCCAACTCTAAAAGCAAGAAAAATGAATTGTCTCCTGGATACAACACTTTTATCTTAAAAAAAAAAAAAGTAATTCTCCTTTCTGAATGTTGTCCAGGAAATGCTACAGTAACTGACATGCCAGGAAATTGTAAATAACTGGCTTCTTTATCAGGCAACCTATGGAAAATACCTAATTGCCTCACTGGCAACCCTGCTGGTTTTGACTTGATTTCTAAACGGACTGCAGTGGGGGGAAGCTATTTCACTTGCTGTCTTGATTACAGAATTGGATTCTGCTGGTTCCATTTGGGACTCAAGTAGCAGGAACATAATGGTTACATCTGGAGAGTTTCAGTCAGTGTAAACTGTCACTGCTTCAATCAGCTTAATAAATCTATCCTAATTTACATCCCTATGAAGTCTAAAGCCTTAGAACAATTTACTTTCCTTCTTCTGCAGGGTGCCATGAGATCTGTTGCTGAAATTTAGCCTGCAGAAGTGTCAACTTGATATTATGTTTTGCATTTTTGAAATTGCATGACATGGACCCAGGCAAGTTATGCAAGATCAGCACAACGCCCACAGAGTTCTTATATCCAGAGAGGGACATGTCAATGCTTACCAGATTGGTAAGTAACACTTTGGTTTGCCTGAGCAACGGAGTAACACTTTATTTGCTGCTCATGGTCTGCAGTTTATACCTCTAATAGGGTACAGTAGTCTTTAATCAGAGATTCTCGAAGTGTGAGGCTTTGTTATGTCTGTTAACTCCCTCCCCACCTCGGAGTGAAGTGGTGAAGCGCAAGTCAGCCATCCTGTGATTTTGAGGCTTACTTGAGGGGAAATGCACGTATAGTCTTTATACACTAGCATCTTGATTAGTATCTTGCTCTTGCCTTTTGTGCAAAATGTCACTCAACACACAGTCCCATCCTCTTTGCTGAGATCACAGCATCAGCCCACAATAAAAAAAGGTCCCAGAAAACATTGATTCACTGCATTTACAGAATCTTGGTAGTGGTATGTGTCTACAATGAGATCTCATCAGTTTTAACTGCAAGGTTTTAATGGAATTTATCACTGTGGTCTTCTCTGTCCTTCAACTGTGAGGATATTTTACCTTCACTGAATTTCTTCTAACACCTCTGCCGGCTGCCAGAAAGAAGGGGCGTGTGGCACTCTGATACACTCCTCCACGGCAGCTGGCATTGGGGTAGTGCTGGTGAGTAAGCAGCTGCAAGCTTCGTGTGTTTGCATGTGTATGAGACTGAACCAGGATCTTTCTGAAGAAGCTTTGAGATGAAATTGCTGAGAATTTTTGCCTGAAGCAAGGGATGTTTCCCGTGTTTAAGACAAGCAGCAACATGCAGTCAGAAGGAAGAAGGGACTGAATTCACTCCAGAAGTATTTTTCAGAGATCTTTTTTTCAAGGTAAGACTGCTGTTGTGGGAGGTAGATTGGGCAATAGGGTCCGGCATTCTGAACACTAAAACTGAGATGACTTCTAAAATTTTTTTACCTTGCCAAGCTGTAGAACTGAGATAAATGTCTGATGTTTCTGGCACTCCCTTTTTAGGCTGGAAATTTAAATCAGCCAATAAGAACTAATTTTCTGAGGTCTGAAGCCATAAAAAAGGGGTGGGGGGGAATACTTTTAACACTGCCTTTTGCCTGCTTGTATTCTAGTGGTGAATAAATGCCACTGGTTGTCCTTCTAAATCAGGTACTTAAATAGTGGAATGATGGGCATTGTAGGAGCAGGGTGTAAATGAAAGTAAAATTTAGTAAATAGACATGAGCTTATGATTTATTAATTTTTTAGTGCTTTTAAACATTGGTAGAGTATTTGTTCTGTAGGAGGTAAAATGAAGATGGTTTCCTGCCTTGGGAACTTGAAATCAAAATTTTTTAGTAGGCTTTATTTGAAGAAATGCTATTGAAATAAGAGGAAGGAGATAGGATACTTTTTTAAAGTATCTATTTGAGTTACACCTGAACAACCAGTTTATCACTGTTGAAAACTATTTGTGGAGAGGCCAGAAAGTAGTAGAGAGAGCTCCTTGTCCCAGCTGCAGGCAACTTGCTTAAAAAGCATTGTTTAAGGTAGAAAAAAAAACCACCTTGAATGTATAGAGATGGCTATGGAAAAAACTGGTGAGTAACATCTAAAAATTTTTATCATCAGTATCCCCTCCTCCCCAGTATAAACCAGAACCTGAAACTCCTCCTAGCTGGGAACCCTCCAGACTGAGAACTGTATGCTTAGGTTGCGGTGTATAAATTATAGTCCTTGATGAAAGTATAGCAGAGCGGCAATCTTACGAAGGTGCTGGAGCCATTAAGGAATGCACTTGCTGAGCCTGGAAGTGCAGGGCAGAGTGTAGGCGTGAGCCTACCCTTTCTCTTTGCGTGCTAATTGAGCTAATACTTGTCTGCAGTTCCATTTTGCTCTTGGAAAAGGAATAAAATCTGCTCATAAAAGCAAAGACAACGTATGTTTAGGGAAGTCAGTGTAGTTCGCAAACCTTTGCACCTAGAGTTGAGACGGAAGAAAAAGCCTTGTCAAGTCTGTGAGAAGTGAAATTAAAATGATCTCTGACTTGTTGCCGCCTCTTCCCTTTGCTATGCAAGGTAAGGAACGGAGCGGTGCCTAGAGGGGAAGCTGTGCTCTATGGAGGCTGCAGAGTGGGAAGGTGAGATTGCTTGGGGAAGGGTACTTGTGCCCAGTATTCATGCAGGGAACGACAGCCAGGAGGGTGCTTGGTGCCAGCAGTCATTGCGTAACTTTATGCTGTCTCCGCAGCTGGCTTTGCCAGGCGCTGGAGCAGTTAATGCAGTTGGATGCTGTTGCTGCAGTTTGATTCCACTTTGTAGAAACAGTTGAGATGAGGATATTCCTGCCAGCTTCACAGTCAGGAGTCATCAGTTCTGCCTCTGACACTTGGGGAGCATGAATGAGTAACTCCTAAAACATTAATCTAGGGCAGCTTCCAAGAATACTAAAGTCTGGAATACATTGTGATCCGATTCATTATCCAGGGACAGCAAAGACTTTGAAGAGGTGTTTACTCAGTGTGTGGACATACAGAGCTTCAAACTCCCAAAGAAAACCTGTCTTGGCAACTTTGAGTAGTGTATTTGGAGAGGAGAGACGCAACATCAGAGGGCAGGGAGGCAGCGGACTGACTACATGCTGGAATGCAAGCAAGGCTATAGGGGAGCGGGGAAGCTGAAGAGGGACAGTATCAGCAACACACTGTGGGCTTGTGCAGGAGACAGGGCAGGAGGCAACATGGCTTTGGGGGGTGTGGAAGTTGCTGCTGCTTTTGGCAGTGTCACTTGACATCAATTTAAACTGCTATTCTGCATAACCAGTGTTAGGCACTGTATTGCCTTCCATGTGATGGTTCTTTACTTTAGTAAGATCTTGTGTTTCTTTTTGGTGGGAGAGGGGGCTTTTTGCAGTGCCTGAGAGAACTGTGGAAAGAGGGACAAGTAGGAGGAAGCAAGGGATACTGGTGGAGAATACAAAGTACAGCAAGCTAGATAAAGGTGATCCTAATTGAGGAGGAGGATTGGTATTTAATTAAAACTACTGCTAAAAACTAGGCTCTTAGTAGTAAAATAAATAATAGCAGGACATGAGTAATTCCTCTCGGGGGAATGTCGGAGACAAAATTACACTAATGTAATAATAAAAGGGGCCTGTGTGCAATTGCTCGGAGGAATAGTAACAGGATAGAATGATTTTTCACTGCTGAGAAGTTCAAATGTGGTTCAAGTCAAAAGGGACTGAAACCTGTTAAAACACATGCTCCTCAGAGCTCTTGGGCCATTTCAGAAGGCAGAGTTGTCTGAGTTACAGAACCTGCTGTTGATGCTTTACTTGGCAATCCCAGCAGAGAGGCAGGAGACTGAGCTCCTTCTCTGCTTTATCGAATGATGGCAAGTTAAGCGTGCTGTTTGCACTCCTGCTGCTCAGTCAGTCTGTTTTCAGTGAATTAAAAATAAGTATTTCAGGCCCAGACTTAGGACAACCGAGCCATGTGTCATGCATCTGGAGGCAAGAAAGGACATTAAACCATCTTTTGCTTTCTTATTTCCCTCCCACTCTGTATTTCTAATTGTGAAATCATTTCAGAGCTCTGTCTGCATTCCTCAAGCTGTGATGCCCATTCTGGTAAGGTGGTTAAATAGCATAAGCTCATTAACCATTCTCAACTGAGTAATATACAGTGACATAAGATAATTTCTTTTCCATAGCTGGCTTGCATTGTGCTACACTTCAGTTTTTCTTTCTATTTCATCTTTGGCATTTCTATGATGTCCATCTGTTTACCAGATAAGGTTTAGAAAAAATGGAAAAGAAAAAAAAGAATCATTCCATAATACAGAAAAAAAAAAAAAAAAGATACACGAATGAGTGTAAAAGGGATTTAACAAAGAGCAGAGGTATTGGGACACTGGAATGAGAACTGCTGTTGCCCAAGGCAGGAAGGTGAGAGAAGATCCTGGATACTTGGGGGCTAGAAAAGCAGGTAGTAGAACCTTTTTATTTTCTTCCTCCTTTCCTCCCCACTTACCCCAGCCAGGAAAAACAACCCAGCTACACCCCCCCCACCCCCCCAAAAAAAAACCCAAACAACCCTCTCTAAAAAGAATTCATGTTCCTCTGCACTTGCTTAAATTCTAGCAAGGAATAGCACTACTTCAACCAAAAAGCACTTTGGAAACAGTTGGTTGACGTATTTTTTTCTCCTGCAGGTTGCCAAGTGGGAGGGAGAAGGCCTTGTGAATCCATGAGGCACTCAGGTGCAAAGCAGTGCTTTGCAGGAGACAAGCAAGCCCCCAAAAAAACAAATTTAGTCAAAGGAAAGAGTAAGGCAGTAGTGGTTTGTGGTAGATAATGGAAGGTAATTCACAGTCTGCTCTGGATAATCATTGTAGCCGGCCTACAGCCCTGAGCAGTGTCATTGCTAGTGGAGACCCAGCTGAGGCACTGCAGTCACTGGCCGTGTGCAGGTATCCTTCCGGTATGATCCAGATGTCCTTTAAACACCGTTGTATAAAAAAGATGGTTTAGCTCTTAAAATGTAACTTACCGTTTCAGACTGGTAAGCAAACATACTTGGCAGTTTCAGTGGAGACAAGTGTGTCTATGATCTAATAACGTCAATTTGATGGCTCTGAGCTAAATTGTTTTGCCCCTGAGAAGCTGGTTAAGTGGGACTGTCTGTCGTGTCAGTGTGATCTTATTGCTGGCCACCTAGTTTTCTGACTTTCCTCTCTGCAATGTACAATGCCTTATAAACAACGATGTTTTCTTATAGTCTGTCACCTTTTTCATTGAGATGAGAATTTTCCTGGATCTCGCTTACTAATCTCTTCTAAATTTGATGTTTTAGTAAAGACAGTACTAAACAGGCTGCAGAGCCTTGGTTGTGTTACCAAAAGAGTATGGATCAGGCCACTGTCCTCCCTGCTGTGATGTGGGTACGGTTTTTTTCCTCCCCTGTGTAAACCTTTGAGTCTTTCTTCAAAGCTATGACTTTTCGAGGCATACCAAGAGCTGAGGGTCTTTTACAGTGGAGCAGAAGAGCTGTGTTTAGATGGGGAGAACATGTATGAAAGTCTTTCCTTAATCTGGAACAGAGGGGTTAATATGTGTAGTGGCCAGAAGGCACAGAGCTTAAAATAACCAAGATCAGGATAATTTGGCTTTAAAAACCATCTGGGTCTTGATTGAGTGCTCATTAAAATTATAGTAGCCTTATGATTGGCCTCTGGAAGAATTAAGCAGGGTGTTACACTTTATAATGACTACTTTGGACCTTGTCCATGAAAGTACATAAATGCATACAGTAACATTAGAAATTAGCTTCTTTCCTGTAATGTACAGCTTGGAATAAGACTGTTTCTAGCATTTGTGGAAGCCAGTGAAAAAACTCTGGTTCCAAGGGGCTTTGGATTGGATCTGAAGAACAGATGTTACAGCTGACTCTGGAAGGAAGTCTCTGGGCAAGTCATCTTTGGAGCTGTTCGTGCTACAGCAAGCTGTCCACTTTGGGTACACACATAATTAATTTGCAGAATTCAGAGCTCCTGAGTGTGTAGTGAAAGGTGTGGAAAATCAGATTGCAAACCTGGATGCTGTTATGGAATATTAGGGCCATAAAATGAGAATGCATGCTGTGTTTATTTCATTAGAAACCTAAATGTATCAAGTAATGTCGCAAGTAGTTTAGATCTTTAGATCTTTACCACCTCAGCAACCATAGATGATGTTGTTAGACGAGATGCTCCTGTTTGTAACTGCTACTGAGGAAACTTCTGGATTTCTGACACTTTATTATAAAATATGCACTTTTTGGTGTTAACAGAGAAGAAAATGCTAATTCTGTTGCTTGCTCCTGTATTAGGAATTTGCAAAGCTCTTTGGGCTTTTGTGTTCTTTTCCAAGTTCTAAATATGTTCTCCCTAAGCATCTGCATAATAGCAGCCCGAGTGACTTAAAAACTGAGCCAATAACTCATTTAAGGAACTTTGCCGTTTATTTCTCTGTCATTAATAGGTAGGTTTTTAAAACAGTCTCTTAGAAGTCAGGGTCACCTAAATTATCTGGCTACTTCTAATTTGTTTTCTATGACCACCTTCATAATGGGTTGTGGCTGTTCTTGGATGAGATTGCTGTTTGCTGAAAGAAGGAAATGAAAGAATTTTCCAGATCACTACCCAAGTATTTCTGTAGGGAATCTTTGCTTAAGCACTTGGGCACAACTGTTAGCCAGGCTTTCCGTTTTCATCAAAGTTCTGAAGAACAAAACAAGAAAATGCTCGTTTTGAGTCTTAACAAGCATTTGTTTTTAAAGGTCACATATGGAAATGAACTAAGTTAATACTTTTTTATATGAACACATTTCTCTGAATTCATTTATTTATAGAATTTATTTGGCACTCCAGAGAGTACGTGAACAAGAAATATGCTTTTTTAATTAATAATTTGATGAGTGATGGTTAAGGAGAAGGTTAACAGATTTTTTTTTTTTCACTTATTTTTACAATGCCATCTTCAGAATCTCTGGATCTGTAGAATAGGAGACATACCATTTTATTTACAGTTTAAATGGCTATGTCTCTTGTTGCTCTATTCTTAACTTCTTTAATTATTATAAATCTTCAGAAACTAGATATTTATTTTAATATATATGTATAAGTGGATTAGTTTCTGGTGTTCCCTTGAAGAGGATTCTGGTTCAGTTGTTCCACTATGGTTTGACTCCTTACAGCAGCCATCAGGACCCAGACTTGTTCAAAGGAAGGACATTTGTTATGATTGCAGCCAAATGCCAGCAGGTCCATGTGGTCAGGTGGACTGTATGACTGTTTAATTTGGGCTCTGTCAATCATGGAGTAGGGTTTTGGTATAAAAATGCTTTTACAATACCAGAAACAGCTGGCATGTTTCAGTTCTTTGTAACACGCATTGCCTGACTGTGTACACGTTTTAGTTTCTTATTGTGGAATCTGACAGCATTAATCACACAAATGTTTTGGGTAGTTTTGAATTTTTTTTAAATGGAGGAAATGGTGGTTGGAAGCTTCATCATGTGTCTGCCAGGCTGTGTTCTGCTGAAACAGTGTGCCCCAGAGCAACCAGCACCTTATTCTGTCTTTATGCAAGTGTTTAGGCTATCATAAATTGCAGCCTGAATGAAGACTGGAGGAGAGAGCTGAGGATAAAGAATGTAAAAGGCTTCTCCAGGTACCAGCAGGAAAGGCCAAAAATCACTCTTAGGGGAGGTAGCAATTAACAACTTTTTCTCTTCCCCCTGCTGAAGTTAGTACACAAGACAAGGATGTCATAGCTAATGTATTTTTTTTAAGCTACATAAATAAATTTCTAAGTGGTGATTATAACCATTTAACCCTCTGCACCCTGTCCTGTGGACTCCACCGCATTCACAGCTCACGGAGATAAGGGAAGGTGAGGGCACAGTATTATGACGTGCTTGTTTCAGTGGCAAGACAAGATGGCCCTGTTCCTGCATTGCTGGTCACTGGCTTCTGAGTTGTGGTGGCATGACTGCGCAGCTGAACTGTATGCCAGGCTGCTGAAAGAATCTGAGTTTTAAAACTATTATTATTATTAAAGCCGCTACAGGTTTAACCCTTAACCTACCTCCCATTTCCAGTAAAACCGAAAACTTTTTGATGCAAGTGGTTATATTTGTTATCTGCATGGTGTGGTCTGCAGGCAGCTGCACAGTGGTACCAGCACAACTAGGGGAAACGAGCTACAGTATAAAAGTATGAATGAGCGGTGAGCAGCGGTGCTCAACAGTGAGAAGAAGGCAAATGCTTGTGCCAGTTTCAGCAGCTGGAGGGGGTTGAAGATAAATTTTGGATACTCATCCCCTGGAGGGCATAGAGATAAAGTTTTGGATGCTCATCCCCATTGCAATGGTCAGCCCTTCCTCTTTTCTCTTCCTTGGATTCCATTCAAGCAGCTGCCCTCTGCCTCTACCAGCCTTCCCCTGAAATAAGGTACCCATACAGCACCCTCCTGTACCTGCTGTAGGGTGGCTGCTGCTGGGAGGGTGACCGTGACACCTGTTCCCTGGCACAGGATTAACGGTGCAGCGCTCTCAGATGGGCTACATGTGTTCAGCTACTTAAGGCTGTGTTGTCTGTGAGGGCAGTTGTTCCCTGCCTCCACACGGCAGCAAGTGGGACGGGAGCCTCCTGCGCTGCACAGAGCCACGTGGCTGGGTTTTGACAAGCACAAGTTCCAGCCCTCAAATTATTCTGGGCTCTTGAGAGTTGGGTTTGAATAATGTACTCAGAGGTAGAGAGTGAGTAATAACTGCAAATGTTGTTAGACTTTTGCTACCGTTATTTTAGCCACTAGGAATTCTCTGAATTCTGGTTAATACTTTTGCAATAGCTGACTGACCTAGTTATTCTGAACAGAAGCTAGTCTCTATTCGTCTTATGTCAGCCAGGGATTTCAATCTGCATTTCTATAGCATCTTTAAGGATCGCAGCATGCTTGAAAAAACGACAGATTAAGCTGCCTCTGTTCTGTGGGAGTTAAGCATTGTCACAGTCATTTTACCAGTATGCAAAATGACTTTCCCAAGGTGACCTGGTGAAGCTGTGGAAAAGGTAGGCTATGCTGACTTTCTGCTGTGATGTTGCCGTTGCAGGGCTGATAGCCCTGACTTTTGTGGGAAGCAGCAGATACACCTTTTGTGGAGGGTGGCATAGACTTGTCTGGTAGAGCATGACGTTACTTCTATTATAACCTAATATGTCTGTGAATTTTTGCAAGTACAAGATCTGGAAGAAGTGTGAGATGGCTGTGATCCAAGCTGCATTGATATTATCTGCAGGGAATGTCTACCAAGCCACAGGAATTTAACCAGTAGCAAAATAGCATGCGCTGTGTTCAGGTGATGCTCTTGAGCTTCAATTTCAACTTCTCATCAGTGTGGGAGTTAAAATTTCTAAAGTGTCTTCTGTTTTCTCTCTTTAATCTTAATCTGCTTTCTTGCCTATGTTCTCATCCCTCGCTGCTCCAGCTTAACGTTCTCAGCCTGGCAGAATTTGCAGGTCCCCGTGCTGCTTTCTTGGTGGCCATGCTTTGCTCCACCGTTGGAGTTGCCTGGCCCAGGAGAGCTGGCTGTGATTCTGCCCTGCTGCTGCTGAGAGCCTGAAGCAGCACAGATTTTCTTCTTTCATGTGACCCAGCATGCGTTGTATTTGTCGGTGGGGATGTGGTGAAGAGGGACCCCGAGCATGACACTGCCCTGCCACATTTGAGCGTGGGGATGTGTCCTGGTCTATAACAGCACTTGGCAGAGGTGATGAACTCTCTAAAACAACTTCCAGTTCTTCAGCTCTGGTGTGTTTGGGTTTTTGTTTTGAATTGGGCCAAAAAAAAATATGTGAACTGGATTAGGCTGTAAATGTTGGAGACAGTTTCAAGCGGACTGAATGAGCTCATGCATTGGGAGTGCAGATGAAGCTTTGTCCTGCTGCGATTTCCAGGATGCTGCCTTTATAATGTCAGCAATGCATAGTAAGCAGGAGGATAACCCTAACATTAGAGCTGGCAATCCAAATAGTGCTCTCTTGAAATTTTCTGCTCACTCTGAATGCAATAGCCTTGGGGAAAGGTAGCTAAGCTGTAAGCATTTATTTAAAGCGAAACTGCCTCTGGATTGCACCCTCCTTATCTCCAGTCCTGGCTAATGTCATGTGTTGATTATGAGACTTGCAGACTTGATTCCTATCTTGCGCTTCCTCCCACGGGTTGATGCTGATGCTTTGTGAATTTGCAACACACCCTTTCTCCTAGTGACCCCTTTGTCCCAATTGCTGGTGTATTTTTTCACGTCCCTGGCCAGCTTACTCTGGATTTCAAGAGCCATGAAAGAGAAGGCCCACACTGCTTTGATGGCAGTGCATTTGTGCCTCCTAGCAAATCCCACTGTTCAGAGGAGCCCTGCTAGAAGGTCTAGCTCTGAACCACAGCCTAGCTCCACAGGTGGAATTGCCTTAGTTCTTACTGGAATTTCCTGAGTGTGTCAGATTTACTGTGCCTTGGTATTAGGTCTCTCCTGGAAGCTTTGTTGAAGCAGGTTAAATTTTTCTTAACAGCATGCCTAGTTCCCACAAGCTCCAAACGGGTGGCCATGTACATTTCTCTTGGCTGAGGTAGAAAAAGACATTGTATATGGTAGAGTTGGCACTGATGTCTCAAATTTTTTTTTTTTTAAGATTAGAAATGCCCAGTTTTGCTTTCTGGCGTAGTAAAATGTTGAAAAGGGTTTTTTTTTTCTTTCTCAAAATTCTGCTCTGGTAGAGGTGAAATGGGCTTAAACTGAATCTACTGCAGCAACAGCACAGGACATGAGGTGCTGGTACTTTCCTGCTGCAGTGATGTGGATGGGCAGGGTGAGAAAAGAGGCAAGATCAGCAGTTTTGATCTGAAATTTGCTACGCTTTGTGTCTGGGGAGGGGACATGGAGTACGGAATGGCCTTTGCTGTGTAGATAAATCAGGCAGTCTGCGATGCAAGCATTTAGCCAGTGTACCCTGCAGCACTTCTTCCTTGCCAGTTATGGCTGCTATAGCTAAGAGACAGGACCTGAATGAGCAACACAGAGTATAGCAAACGTAGGAGGAGTGGGGTGTGTATGCGTGTGTTTATATAAATGTGTGAGCATAATTATTTATATTATCTTGTGCAATTCACTAGGTAAGAAGGGAGCAGTGGGCAGGGAAGGAGCAGTGAAATGTTTAATAGAGGAGAAAAAGGAGAAAAATAGAGATGCATCACTTCTACTGGGAAATTTTTCTTCAAAGTGTGTGGGACTGCTGGGACCAAACTTGTGAATAGAAAGATTGGAAAATGTCCTAAATTTTCATTAAGATTGTAGGCAGCAGAAGTTCGCACCAACTCAAAGCTGCCTTGGTTTCATCTAAGCTTGTGTCTTGACAAGTAAAATCAGGCTCTTCCATTTATAAAGAACTTGTGTCTTGTTCTAGAAGACTGTCTTAGCATGTAAGCCCATGAAATATAATACTTATGCAAATCTGAAGCCAGTTCCAAGCCTGGGTGACTCCTTGTAGAATATAAACGATGCTTCTCCGTGACACTCCCAAGCTGTCGCTGTGCAGACTCTTGCCGGCTGGCACACCAGCCAAGCCCAGATGAGCAGATGACCATGGCTGTGTGCGCTCAGTGGCGTTTCTTCCACACCTAGCAGGACTGTGCTCTGTTTCCTCGTTTCTGGTCCTCCACCATGCTGCTTCTGCCCTGCAATTTCCAGTCTTTTGGAGAAAGAATGCTGCCCCTCTCTCTTGATTAGTTATTTGCTACTGTTAATGCAAATTTTCCCTTTTTTGGTTACATCTGTCTATGGGGCCTGTCCCATTGGAGGAGACGAGCTAATCTCCAGACAGAAAGGAACCTGGCTACTTTTATTTCCTATACCCTAGGGATGCTGCTGCGAGGTAGCAGGCAGGAAACTCCATGTCTTTGGCAGGCTCTGGCAGGCAAGGACCTGCAGTCTAAGGTAGAAGTGGTGACGGCACTTTCAGGAAACAGCCTTCCACAGCTTAGCTAACAGTTCTGGAAATGAGGATTATGAATCTCAGACCATCAGCTACAATGCCAGGGTTTCCTTTACATTCTCTGTATGAACCCCGGTTCTGTTCCTTCTCCGTCATGTTGCTGTAGATCTCGTGCATTCCAGCGAGATCTGTGACTCTAGTTGTTGTACAAAGATACTGCAGCCTAGTTAGGCAGGTTGAATGGATAGGAAGGAAAATGGGAATGGGGGAACATGGTGAGGTCACGGAGCTGGCCTGCCTCTGCTGGACAAGCCGCTCCTGCAGAAATGATGACAGCCTAATGATTACTGGTATCATGTCATTCATTTGTTTGTTTTAAGGGCAGTTCAACAAAACCAATGCTAAAAAAAACCTTAAAAAAAAATCACAGGGGTGGATTTGTAAAGCTTTTATCCCTGCTCTTTGGACCTAAAAATATCTTAGGGTTAAGCCAGCATTGTTAGTGGTTTGGAGAGGCCAAGAGCCCTCTTTATTTGCAGTGGAGAAAGAGCAGCTAATGGGTTTACTGCCATAAACTCTGACCTGTCCTGGGCTGTAATCCCCAAAGCATGTCCTTTAATGGTGCTCCCTTCTACCTATGCCCATCCGCCACTGCAAGTGATGGAGCCGGTGTCCTGCTGAACATAAGTCACTTATGGAAATGCCTGTTTCCAGGAGTGGGTAAACCCTGAGGCGTGAGGCAAGGCAACAGGATTATAGGGTGATACCAGACTTCAGACCTGGCGGCACTGACTCATGCCGAGTGACTGGGGAAGAGTAAAAGTGCCAGGTCATGTGCTGCTCATCTGCAATGCAAATAAATTGGTGAATTCTTCTATAGGTCAGCCATATAGCAGGCAATCAAAGCTTTTTTTCTGCTGGGAATGACAAGGAATTGGTGGCAGGTCCTGAAATCTGCAGCCAGGTGACACGGGTGGAGATGTGGGGATTCATTAGGAGCTGCAGCAGCTCAAGGCCCCGAGGCTGTGGAGCCGAGAGAAGAGCTAACGAGCAAGTCGGAGCTTAAATAAGTCAGCAGTGAAGTGTGCGTGTGGGGGGGTGGTGGTGTAAGAAAGGGTGGAGGGGAATGGGAAGTGATCTTCCCAAGGGTCTTGCCTGAGACCCAGCAAACCTCGGTGCCCACGTGTGACTGAGCTCTTTCCCTCTCTCATTCCCTCTAGGGACCAGAAAAGGAGAAGACGGTGAGGAGAAGGCAAGGTGGTCCCAAGAGACTCTGCTGCTGGCATCTGTCGTTTTCCTTGGAACAGGAATCTGAGGCTTCCCTGCGCCGCGCCGTGTGCTTCTGTGTCCCATCTGCTACCACACCCTGAAATCAAACTCGGCAGCTTAGGTGAACCAGGCACTGTACAAACATGTCAGACGTGCCTCCACCCCTTTTTCTTCTCCCGCTCTCTCCTGCCGTCTTTCTTGCTCAAGTTTACCGGTGTGTCAGCGGATTCTGGTGGCAGAGCATTCCCACCTCCCCTCTGGTTACGGAGCAATGAGGAGTCAGGGGTAAGCTCCCTCCCACAGATCTGGGGGTCGGCATTGACTTGCTTGCTTTAAAGCAATGACGGCACCGTCCTAATGGCCGCTGTTTCGTGCGATTTGTTTCCTCTGTTTACAGCGGACTAGGTTTGTCAGTTTAAACTAACGTCTTCACTCCCCAGTGGCTGTGCTGCTACGGCTTAACCCCTTCCCTACGGAGCTAAGCCTTGCCACTGCCAAGGATTAGCTTAATGATCACACGCATGTTGGCAGTGCCAGCCTAGGGCAAAGTGAGAGTGGAATGGTTCGGGGGGTCATGCAATTTTTTCTCTCAAGGGATGGTTCTGGAAGGGAAGAAAAACTGGGAGCTGGATTCCTTTGGGAAGGAGTTTACTTCATCTTTACGCCTATAGCCCAGCAACACCATCCTCCAATCGGCTCTGCTGCATGACAGTGGGAGAGTTTCCCTCCAGACCCTCTTTCTCCTCTCACTTGGAATTGTCCTCTACCGGCATTGTTGCAGCAGGACTGCCAGTAAGATCTTGCATTTATTGCTTTCTGGTATCTTTTTAGGTGGGCCAGTGTATGGGTCTGTGGTGCCTGGGGTTGAGCAATTTACCCTATTGACACCCAAGACGACGGGGAATGCGGAGAGGAAAATGCATTGTTGAATCTTGCAGGGTGCCGCTCTTAAAACATTGGGGTGAAGTAGGGGTTAAAAATTACTCCGGATGATGCTTGAGAAAGCAGACAGCATGTCAGGAACATGCATGCTTATTGCCTTTACGCGAGAGATAGCAATATCTCCTCTTAAGTCTCTTGTATCTGCAAGGACCCTCACCGTATCTCACTGAGAGGTCTAATTGAGTCACCAGTTCAAACCTTCCTGCCTGCTTCTGACCTTCTGGCTGCTGCACTAGCCAGGATCCTTTCAGCACACCTACCCACACTACTCTGTAGTACTCGTGCGTGTATGGGTGCATGAGTGTATTTTGGCCACCTGAAAACTGGCTAATCTCCTCCTATTCAAGTTACAATCTGCAATTCTATTGGGCATTTGTACTTAATTATTTTTGCCAGGTGGTATCAGCATACACAGCCAGGTATTTACAGCCACAGAAAACAATCCTGTCCATTAATGTTTGCTGATGTATTTGCTTTCTTCTTTGCCAGGACATTAACACTTCAATGTGTTTGGGGACAGAGTACTGAAAAAACAGAAGAGAAGTTTGTGGCTGGTGAGTGCAAGTTCTCGGGTGAGGCTGGGGGATGTATATAGAGTAAGAGATATTTGGTGAGTCTTCCTCTGCTTTTCTGAGTTTTGTGCTTGGGTAAGATCCTACACAGCTGCTGGGGAAAGCAACACTGCTGCATGGCTCGCTCTCAAGCCCAGTCCCACTGAAAAGTCTCATTCTTGATGGTGTGATGAAGCTGTAGATTGATTCTAATATTCTGCACTGCCTTGGTATGTACATTCTGTGTGCTAAGTGTGGGCAATGATTTATGTGTCTAGTAGCAAAGCTGATCAAGTAGTGGGAAGAGCTATTGGCAAATAGTTTGCTGGATTAGTAACTGTGCTTCCAGGTGGAAAGTCTGTTCCCTGTGCTGGAGTTGTTTCTGTCTAGATGGGTGCGAGTAGGTATGTACCTGGAAAGAATATCCTGGGTCCTGCTGACAAGGCTTGCAAAAGTGAGAAACTTAACTCCTGCTTGGTCACAAAATGGTTTTATTCCAAAGCAGAAGCACTATAAAAGTTTGGCTGTCCTACCTCCAATCAGAAAAAACCAGCAATTTTTAACCTGCCTCTGTAACGTGCTTAGGGAAAGTCAAAAGCAGAGAAAAAAGCTAAATATTTTGTGCAAATGGCTTCAAACAGCTTGGATTAACCTACGCCAACTGCAAGTAAAAACTCAGCCAGGGTCTGCGTTTTGCATTGCACATGATGTTTTCTTGAGGGTACCATGCTGAAGTTTCATTGCATTCAGAGCCACACATCAGTTCTGTACATGTGCAGGACGTTGGCTCTGAAGTTAGCAAAAGCAGCTGAAGGCTAGCCAGCACATTGTGCTGCACAGCACGGATAGCTGAGCAGAGGACAGCGAACTTTCAGATCTTGCCAAGGGAGGGTCTGGACTAGGGGACCAGTTTTCTTGTCTGTTATACTAACCCTGCTCCTGCGCTGGTCTCTTTGGCTTGTAAATGATGGTTGTATAGACTCTGTGCAATGGAGTACAGAATCAGGGTTCGGCTGATACAGGTCTTGTTTTTAAGGAATTTCTCAGTATGGTTTCTGAAGTTGTAGGAGGATTACTGGGGGAACTAATGCACTGAGATTTGGCCATTAGTGATGATAGTGATGATGTTTTGAGGCTGATCTTCCATTTGTCTGGTGTAAGAGAGCAATGTGAATGTAGGGTGACGATAGACTAAAAGTTAAATTTATTCCCCTCAAAAAAGAAAATCAGGAAATTACATTTACCCTAGGGCTGAGGCATTTTAACTTGTAGTGTTTGTTCATCAATTAATTACAAAATAATCTAATCACTAAGTGTAACTGTAGACAATAACAGTTATTTATCTTTACTTGTGTTACAAGTACACCTCAGGTTTTAATGTATTGAGGGCTATATGAATGGACATACTCACGGCATGTGTTTTTTCCTTTCCAAACAGAGCAGAATAACTGATACTCCCTAGGAGAAGGCTTGTCTGTTATGATTTAAATTTCCATATTGGTGTTGGCAGTAGTGAGTAGGAAGGCACTGAGAGTCAGCCAGGTTGTGGGGTTTAAACTGGTCTGTCTCTTCCGTGTTTTGGGGTGTGCTGCCTGGGCTGCAGTGTTCCCATCAGTTACCCTGTGGAGATAACACAAGTAAACTATCTTGCAAGCTGTTGACAGTGATTATATATATATATATATATCACTTTGGGAGAGTATGATGATCGTAAATAGGGACTAAGATTGTTTAGTGTTGTTTGGAAGGAGGTTTAACTCTTGCATCTCTGTACTTGGGTGGCCTGGGGAAGCACCATGGTGTCTGCCAGCCTTTTGCCATGCTGCTGGGGTAAGGATTGTGATCCAGCATGTGTGTGACTGCCCGTGCCTCTGCTGGGACAGGTCTGCTTGCAAGCAATCGGCTGTGCTCACTTAGCGTGCGAGTCTTGTTTGGCTCCTGCTTGGTGCTTCCCTACAGTCAAGTCTGTACCATGTACGCTGGCAGCACAGAGCTACAGCTTCCCTCTCATCACCCAATGTGCCAGAGGCAGCCGGAGCTGCGACCCGTGATGTGGCACGGAGGAGCACAGTGAGGTTACAGTGCTCAGAGCCGCAGGACGTGGCACCCAGCATTTCAAAGAGCTTTGTGTGCAGTCCCATGTTCCCCAGATGCAGCCAAGTGCCTTGGCTCCTTAGTCTGTCGTGTGACCCTGCATGCCAGATGTGGCCTCTTGCACTTGTCCCAACATAACCTCCTGTCTGTTATGGAAGATGTTGCTATTCGTGTGAAATTTTGGAGTAAGAACCTTGAACGTTCTTATTCTGATCTCAATAGTATTCTGATGCTCATTTTGAATGGATCAGTCATACAAGACAGTGGAGAGCGAAGCCCCACATCCTTCAAGCACTGTCTTGAAACTCTGGTATTCTGGATTAACAGCAAAATACAGCCACTTGTTTTTTACCCTAATGCATCCCTTGTGGCAAAAGAATGTCAGTAAACCCATTTGAAATGATGCAGTTACTCTCTGGACACAGAACAGTGAGGTGTGCATGTATAAGGGAAGTGTCAAAGAGGTGCAGTGCTGCATGGGTTTGCGTATCCAGAGCAGGACACAGCTACATCAGGTGTTTAAAAAGTGAGGGAAAAGGGTCCTGGTTGTTAGAGTGGCATATGTCTCAGCCTTATGACCTGCAGCACACACCTAGCTGGCTTTGGGTGAGGAGGATGCGATGAACTGCAGCCTTCCCTTGGTGCTGCAGTGGTGTTTGCGAGCTGTAACCCTCTTACAAACCAAATACAAGATGAGCCTTTTCCCGTCTGTGAAGGTGGTGTTGGATTGCAGTTGAGGTTTAGGTGTGGTTTCTGACTTGGCTGCTGGTTTCTGTCACAGTGTCTAGATCGAAGTGCTGGTGTCAAGATCGAACATGTGGTCAGAGCAGGTCGTGGCTCCCACCGATGCTGGGCACTCGTGTTTTCTCCTCATGGAAGCCAGAGTGTGTTGGGCCTGGATATGAAGCTAAAAAGCAGCCAGGAGACATACCTGAAAGCTCTTTTAAGTCTGCTTAGGCATAGCTGTGAAGAAACCGAGCTAGTAATTTTTTTCTGTCTCGTCTACAAATTAAGATAATAATTCCTTTTCCTTACCTTTTGTCTGTTTAGAAGAAACCTCTGGAGGGTGGGGCCTGACTTCAGAGACTGGCACAATGGGACAGTGACTTCAGCTGGCATTTCTGGGGGACTGTAAATAATGGAAAATCTTTATTACTTCTCAAGGGTAAAAGCCCATTAGCATTTGGGACATGCCTGTACTGGTTTCAGAAAGTTCAAGAGGTCTTTTCTTTGCAAGTGCTTTTATATGTCCCAGAATGAATTTGGTCTAGTGTAGCTACAACACACCTAAAAGCCTGTCACTGAGCAGCGTCCAAAACAAGCTTAGCAAATAGGCGTTCACTGTGTTTCAGGCTGTAGTCCTAATTTATGAGCAAGGAAATGGAGCAGGGGAGAAAGAGGCAGCACCATAGCCTTTAGACCCTTCAGGGGAGGCATGGCAAAAAATGTTGAGCAAAAAAATGTCAAGCATTGATGATGTTCTCGTTTGTCAAAAATATAAACAAGTATGTCTCTCTCTAAGCTTATTTCTAATGTAATATTAATCTGTGCGCTCATGTGTGTGTTTGGGCAGGATTTAGAGCATTACATCAGTTTGCTGTGCTGCTAGTTCACTCCGACACATAGCTTTGCTATTGGGGGCTGGTGAGGGAGAGAGAGGAGTGGAAGGAAAGGACTTGAAATGGGGGAAGTGATAGCGCAGCAAGCAAATATCCACTCTTCCTTTAGGAGAAAGGAAAAGAAAAAAAAAAGTACCTAAGCCACTATTTCTAAAACTAGAATTGCAGACAAACGTGGAAGGTGTCATTGTGACAAGACTCTGTGCTTTTGGATCCCATTTCAGATTTCAGACCATTTTGCTTTTCTTTCCCCCTTTCACTCACCCTTTGTTGTCATTTCTTGCTGTGTGAAGTCACATTTAGGTTTGTAAGCTCCTCAGGGAAGTAACCTGTCATTTTTCTTTGTCTGCAAACTGCTATGGACGTCTAGGGCTTGTTATAAATAACAATCATGTCAGAAGCCTCGGGAGGCTAAACATTAGGATTTTGGAAGGTATAGAGTACAGTGAAATACTGTGTGTGCGTATTCACACGTACATATGTGTGAACACATGCGTGTATGCCTACAACATGTGTTGGTCATGGCCTACTTGAGTTGTGCTGCATTTGAAATGTGTTACATGACAGTGACCTGTATAGCAGAGTACGGAAGTATGTTTTTTCTTTTAATCGCTGGCTTCTCTGGGATCTTCTTCATCTTCCTGCTCCAGATTCAACCTGCATGTTGCAGTTCCTCAGGTCCTGTAGGGAGAGTTCTCCTCCTCTCCCCCTCTTCTTGTAGCTGGCCAGAGTGGTTTGCCATATCAGCTGAGGGAGTACTTAGAAATGAGGGGAATTGCTTTCCTCAGCCCAGGGACCCAGCGTTATCTCCTGTCTGGGGTGGGAGGAATGTAGAGAGCTGCATCCAGATCGGCGATAGCAGTGTAATAAGCACTGATGAGTGAGTTCGGTTGCTGCAGCGAGGAGGGGGAGGGAAAGCTTATTTTTAACTGGAAACTATACAAGTGAGACTGAAGTAGCTCTCTGCTGTCTTCCGATCATCAAGTATATGTGTGAGTGAACGAGCCTGTGAACATAGTTAAGTACAGTGCATATATACTAATGGAGTGTGTGATCCTAGTGTATAGGGTGGAGGTAAGTCAGATGAAATGACAGTGCATGCTGGCTTCTTTGTCTGGGTGTTTGAACTCGTGTGTTGTAGTGAGCAATTCCTGATAACATTTATCTACTTCTTTTTTCCAGTCGGATTGATTCTTTTCTGTGCCCTGCTCCTCGTGTTGCCTGTCTCCCAGCCATTCCTCTTTCCCTTCCTAACTCCCATTCCCCTTTCTCTCTTCCATCCTTAATCTTCCCACCCCTTCCTCTCATCTGAGCCTGACCCTTCTGTCTTCTTGCCCCTCCTTCCCAGCCGATCCCTCCCCCTGCTCTGGATCTGCTGGCTGTGGGATTTTTTCTCATGCTCACTGGCAGATGTGACAGCTTTTGGAACTGTATTATCTAGGAACAGCTATATCTGGAGTTGAAAAATCTAACGTGGTTTCCCAGGCAGCAGGAATGGATCGCTGAGAGAATTTCAATCTCCGACTGCTTTTGTCTTGTGGTAGTGACTTTTATTATTTATGTTTGTGACATTTCTTACAGTACAGTTGTCAGCAGTGAATGAAAGACTAAAGTCTAGTAGATGATTATAAAATCAGTGTCACAGTATTTGTGTTATTATATTAAAGGGATGCTGTTTATGTTTAAATACAGGTTTGGCTTGATTTACAAAACCTTATATGCATAAAATGTTCTTATGAATTTCTTAGTGATCTAGAAAAGGCCTGTTTTATGTATTTTATTAAAACATTCTTTAGCTGGGTATTGGAAATACAAGTAAATAGCTCTTGCATGAAAACCACAAAGTGAAAGGAGACTGGTTAAATACAGACCTTCTCAATGAAATGCAAACCCTACACAGATTATTACGATCCATTGGATTTCAAATAACTATTTTTAGCGTATGAATTCCATTTGATCTTAATGCAGTGTACCTTTAAACCACCTGTCTGATATGGCAATGTCTTTATAATTAAAGATTGATGCTGACCATAGAAAGCAAATGTCATTGGATACCCAGGGCTATATTGTTTTTGGAGTTGATTACATTTTGTGCTTTTTAAGACGTCTATTATAAGCCAATAAGGTAGATGCAGGCCACGTCAGCTCGTTGCCCTAAAATTGACCATGAACTTAGTAGATGCTTCTTTCTGGGTTTAGGAAGCATGCTTTTGTATATAGGATCTAAGTAGTCCAGGTGTTGATTGACGGGTATACTGATTTAATGTAAGTATACAAATGTGATGTTTATGCTTATGCAAACTGATAGGCTGGCATAAAGCCACTGTTCTGTTTGGGGCCAAAACATCACCTGGGCTTTAACAATTTGCATTCTGAAGTAGTTTAGCTAGAATCCTTCTCCTCATGAGGAAATGATTGAAATGTTCAAGAAAATTGATACTACAAGTGCTGATGGCTGTGGCATTTGTAACAGCACATTTTACAGGACCCCTTGCTGCCAGAGGCAGTTAAAGAGCAAACTCGAAAGACACTCTGTGCTGTTCTCTGAATATCTTCTCATTATGAAGATGAGATGAGGAATGAAGCTGTGATTGTAGGAGCAGGGGAAGGAAAGATACTAGTTGAAATAGTAGCATCGCTCTGTCCGGAAGTACCCCTGTTCTGGTGGATCAAGTAGCTGTCATGACTGACATGTAGTCAACGATTCAGAACTCAAGCACTTGATATAATACTACAGATATACTTCCTGATTTCCTTGGAGGCTGTAAAAGCTCCTCAGTAGCACCAGCTGTTGGTTTGAATAGTGCTAATGCCATGAGCTATTAGAATCTTTCCTTTCCAGCATTGTCTGCACTTTTTTGTTTGTTTGTTTTTGTTTACAGAATTGCCCTCTGACTTCAGTCTTGATTATTAGTTAATATGCAGCACCTAAGGGGCCTTAGAGATGAATCACTGTGTTTTAGTAGTGGCAATACAGACCTGGAGCACAGATGCTCTTCCCATAAGCTCTCCATTAAGATGTATTTGGGTTTTCATTGGAACATATTCTAAGCAAAGATTATTCTGGCTGTGAAAACTCCTCTAGGCAGAACAGTTGCTTCCAGCCTCTTTTATGGTTCTTTTTCTAGTTGCCTAACCTTTTGCTTTTTTTTTTTCAACTGTAACTTTAGTAGGGTTCTGGACACGGTAATGCAATGGCCATTGTCAGTGTGTGAATTCTGTGTTTCATCAAGGATGGATGGCGTGATTGGGGGTTTAGATGGTGTAAAGGTCCTTCTGCAACAAATACTCCCCATCCCAGTGACCGCAGGATCATGGTAACCAAATTTTAAGCCAGTGTGTATGCTTTTTCAGGATCTCAGTCTAGCACTAGAAAGCAAAGTCATCATTCACCAAGTGGCCTGCATTTTTCTCCCTAAACAAATTTTAAGTTGAACAACCTGGAAAATGTTTGACATATTTCACTGTGGGGAAAAAAAGCACGAGGTTTGCTGATTTTCGAAACCAGTGTCCTCTAGAAGTGTGTTCATGCCTACACCACAACATGTTATCTGTATGTGTTCTGTGTCTCTGACCCTTGTAAATATTTGTTCAGCACAAATAGCTGGAAGGTGAGGTCCTGTGGAGGGGAAGAGCGATCATGACAAAGTTGAAGATTAAGTAGAGAAATATCCTCTACCTGATGTCAAGGAAGGGGTAGCATTCATCGCTTTAAGCAGTATTAGTGAGAAGCAAATGCTAATATTAAACTTGTCAGTGGAAAGGAAAGAGCATATAAACATCTTTTTTCTGCTGGTGGGTATTAATTGCTTTAAAGAAACCTATACAGCTTTTTCCCAAGCTAGAGAGCTTTAGCACTGAACTACCTAAAATGTTTTGGCATTGGGTCTCCATTTTGTCTCACCTCTCTTAAGGCTCTCATTGTGTGGTTCATCCTGTGCATTGACAGAAGGCATCTTGGAGAGGAAATGATGAGCTCTGGAACACGCTAGTTCCATTGCATCCACAGAACAGTAATCTGCCTGTTAAACATGTTTCTCCAACAGCGAATAGGAAAATATAACTTGGAATACTTGTAACTTTAAAGTCATCAAGCCATTCAATAAAATCATAGAGCAATTGAGGGACCTCAAGATATCTGTGGTCCAGTCCCCTGCTCAGGGCAGGATCTGCTCCAAGGGTCAGACCAGGTTGCTCAGGGCTTTGTCTTCAAGAGCAAACTTGCTCTTGGTAACCTCCGAGGATGGAGACGGCACAGCCTGCCTGGGCAACCTGCTCCAATGCTGGACTCTCCTGGTCACAAAAAAGTTGTTCCTTCTATCCAGTCAGGACCTCCCCTGTTCTGCTTTACACCTATCATGTCTCAGACTCCCACCACTCTCCACTGTGAAAAGCCTGGCTCTCCGTGGAATATCCCCCTACTTCTCAGCTGTTTCTTCATGGAAGGAGTAACTTCCCCTCACCCCATCTTCCCCGTCTGTCTGTTGTGAAGAGGTTGTGTCCATCCATTGCAGTCTTCCAGTTATCTAAGCTTTCCCACCTCTGTGACTGCGTGTGGAGCTCCAGTTCTTCCTTTTCCTTCATGCTTTCCCAATTTCAAAAAGGTCTAAAACTTTTGGCTTTATCTATCTACATATCTCTTTTTTTGGCTATAAAGTCTAAATTCAGATTTTGAACGTCTCTTGTGTTTGGGTATATTTAAGTGTTAGCTGGTTTTGGCTTGTTGCAATTGTAATGGCTGTTCACACAAACTGTCTCTCTCAGCCCCCATGGGAAAGGAATCTTAGTTTTTAATTTTAGTTTCTTCAGCAACCTGCTGACAGAGTTTGATTTCCACCTACCACCTCCTCTCTCTCTCCCAAGCCCTCTGTCTAAGCTAGAAAAACTGAGATCCAGAATCAGTCTGGGGCAGCTCTTCTTTTGGCGGCAACTCCGTTGTCTTTAAATGGGAATCAAATGTATATTACTTGGACTAACCAGTGAGAGGCAATGTGAGCCCTGTTCCTGTCCACCCTTCATTCCAGGCTTGTAGTGGAATCAGCACTGTCTAACTGGCTGGGCTCCAAAGCCATTTAACCTAGGTGCAAGCCTGTGAAATGTAAATATATATATTTAAAATGTTTGTCTTGGGCAGTGTGAATTTGTAGAAATAAAGGAAGCTGAGCGGTAGAGTTCAGCCATAGGTGTAGCAGGTGTCTGTTTCTCTTCTGCAGCAGGAGCACTGCTTCCCAGTAGGCAGTGTTGAAAAGTTCACTAGAAATCCTAGCTCAGCCACTGACTCACTCAGTGGTCTGGAGCAAGTCGTTGCTCTCTTGCTGCCTCTGTTTCCTCCATCTGTGAAAGCAGATGATCAACTCTGTTGTTGAGGTGCTTGTCACTGGAGAATATTCTTCATACAACCTAATTAACTAATACATTTGATATGTGCTATTATTGATTGGGCATATTGGACCTCGACATGCTAGAGCACTGATGGTGTTGCCTCCTGTGATTCAGGCATCATGTTCCGCAAGAAGAAGAAGAAACGCCCGGAGATCTCAGCTCCGCAGAACTTTGAGCACCGTGTCCACACTTCATTTGACCCAAAGGAGGGCAAATTTGTGGGCCTGCCACCTCAATGGCAGAATATTCTAGACACGCTGCGGCGCCCCAAACCAGTGGTAGACCCTTCAAGGATCACGAGGATGCAACTCCAGCCTATGAAGGTAAGAGAGGAAGACTACTCTTTCCTGTCCCCGGGCTTTCCTGTTCCCTAGGGAGGGCCAAGGTGAGGCAATGTTTCCATTGCCCCATACGTATTTAAATGGGGCTAAGGGTGGGATTGGTAAGGAATTCAGTGGATAGCAGGGTCTGGGCTTGGATAACGTCTCTCTTTTTTTTTTTTTTTTTTTTTTTTTTTTTTTTGAGGTGATAGTAACTTCATCAGAAATAAGGACAGTAGTATCCTTCATGGCAATAGTGTCACTGTTCAAGTAACCAGCTGGCTGCCTGTCACTATAACAAGGACCTGTGAAAGCCTCTGTGGTAGCTGACAGGGCCTAAGATGTGTTCAGCTGTTGTACAGGGAAGCAGAGAATTTGTGGAGAGACCTGTTTTAGCAAGTTTGTCGTTCTCGTGGGTGAGCAAATTTGGCTGGTAATTAAGTTGACAGGGAAGCCTGAGTGGGAGAGAGCCAGATAGTGCTAGCCTGCTGTTCATGGATGCTGAAGTGAATGAGGGACAGCAGGGAGCAGGACTAGACCAGGGTTTCGGCTAAAAGGGCTTATAAACCAGCATTTTAACAGAAAGTGGACACAGTAAACAGGAGAATGTCCTTAAAGCAAGTCCTTCAGTAAGGAGAAATAAGTTACCAGTCCTTGTAGATGGGTGAATTGAGATGGTTGTCTTGCTTGGGTGGCTGTTGGTGATGGCATCTGGAAACTGTGTCCATAGGTGGTTGCAGGGATCTGCTGTGTGAAGAAAGGCAGATTCATGGTGACCCCTTGGAAAAGGAAATGAAAGGTGGTGACAGAATTACCGTGTTTAGAGTCTTGCTAGCTTGTGAGAAATTTTTGTTCCCAGTTAAAAAAACCCTACAGGGGTCTGAAAATTGAGAGGCAAGTTGTAAAATAGAAGTGTTGCTACATGGATTTTAGGAAGGACATAAAAGAAAATAGTTGTCTATCTGATAAATATAGTTAGCTTTTTGTGTACAGGTGCTTAAAACAGAGGGACTAAATGGGACTACATTTTAGTATAATGCCAGTATTAATGCAAAATCAAACCTGCAATTTAAATGGCACATCAGGATCTTTGAGCAGAAGGCTGATTTAGAAAGGAAAAGCTTGCTCAGGCAGAACAGGTAAAAGAAAAAGAGAGGAGGTATTGCGTTCTGGTTTATGGTGTCCTGAATATGCTTTGAGGTTCAAAATGTAGTAGGAGATAGGACCACAATCCAGAGAAGAGATAAAGTATGTAATAAGAGACCAACTTGGTTAGATCAGGAGCTCTCTAATGAGCTTAAACTGCAGGAGGATTGCTCAGAAGGGTGGAAACTAGGTCAAGTTATAAAGGGCAAATAGAAAAGAAATTTACGTAGGAACAAAACCGGAAGGCCAAGGCACAAAAAGAGATGTTATTCTCAAAGAACATAAAGGACTCTAAGGAGACATCATAAGTACACCAAGGAGGGGAAGGAGGATGAAGGAAAGAATATGTTCACTGCTCATTTTGGAAGAAAGTTAATAACAGATGACACTGAGAATTCTTAAATGTTTAATGATTTTTCTTCAGTCTTTATTGAAAAGGTTAACTGTGATCACTGGGCTAACACAATTAACAGGAGCATGGAGGGATAAGAATGCAGGCGAGAATAGGAAAGGAACATGAGCAGAAATGAGACTTCTTAGATAAGTTACATATTTTCAAGTCAGCTGGGCCTAATGAGATTCAAGGAATTGCAGATAGGTCAGAATAATTTCAATTCCCAAAAAGAGTCTGGAATAAATAAGCAAGTAGTCTATTTGCAGCCACTTCCTAGGGGATAGCAGGGTAATTGCTGGCAGCCAGCATGGATTTATCAAGAACAAATCACGTCAAGCAACCCGATTTCCATCAACCGTAGGGTATCGGGCTTTGGGTCAGGGGGAAGTGATAGTGCTCCCCTATATCTTGACTTCAGTTGGGCTCTTGACACTGTACCTATGGCACCCCCAAAGCAAGCTGAGCAAGGTTGCTCAACTGTTAATAAAAGCGTATTCAAAAGGATAGTGTGAGGCACCACTGTCAAAATAGAAATGTGCGTGAAGAGATTTACTGGAGTTTGTCCCAAGTCTAATACTGGTCGGTACTTTCATGTGTGACTTATTAAACCTGTAGATGGTAAAAGCTGAAAGGAGGTGCAAATCTCTGAGAACAAGGATAGAACACCCAACAGCCTTTAAAAACTAGAGAGGAATCTTAAACTAATACTGCTTTGGGTTTTTTTCCTCCAGTAAGCCCAAGTGCAAATACTCTCTTAGACTGCATCACATAGTTAATTATTTCTGGTAAACTCCATTTAGACAAATTCCTGTTCAATGATACCAATCAATAGTAAGAACTTTTTTTCCCGCCCCTTTTTAAGTGCTAATTGGCCCTATTAGGCCAAACCCTTATACGTAGAATCCTGGATTCAACTATTATAGCTGTTCCTTTTTCTGACGTGTACTGTGCGTAGCTTGTAAAGGGTCACTTTTCTTTTTAAAATCATAATTTCTAAATTTTGGTCAGTATATCGTGATCTTTGCAAGAGCACTCCATATAGATTTGGCTCAAATTTGGATGTTTCTTCATTAATCTGACGCAGTCTTTAATCACAGCTGCCAAGTACAGCTAACTCCTGTCTTCTCTGTCTGCTGGAGACAGGGCTGACTTAATGGACTAGAAGTGCAACAGGGGTGACTTGAATCTAACTTTAGGCAGTTTTTACCTTGGAGGTGCAGTGAGAACTTCTAGAGAGGCCATAGCATCTCTTCTTGGAGGTTTCCTACTTCGAGAACATGCTAGATACAAGTCTTTCTGGAATGACTTTTGTCCATCTACTTTGGACTAGCTGGCCTCTTGAGATTTCTTCCAACTTTATATTGAGTTATTCTTTTTCCCCAGTTTGCAGAAACATTGAGCCATCGGTGAGCGCTGGAGGGGGACCTCTTTCTCTCCGGTGTGCCTGTGCAAACAGGAGCAAGGGTGGGAGGCATCCTGCAGAGCACTCAGTGACTTGGGGGTCTGCATGTTACATCAGGCCCTGCTCAGGCTCATTTATGAACTAGTGCTCTTAATTGAGTGCATTACTGAGGTAAATTGATATGTCTGGCATTTCTAATGGGTGAATTGGAACGGACACAAGACTCTTCCCACCCTGCTGACAGATTGCAAAGACTGGGTTTCTGACCATTTACTTTTGGAATTTTTTTTTCCCTACCGGGTTTGGTGCAGAAATGATGCAGTTTGAGGAGCTGGTGTCCTCAGCATCTTGTTTACTTGACAGCAGCTGGGGCCATGGAGAAAGGTGCATTTATGTGGTGAGGGAGGTATAATGCTGCATTAAGACTGAAGAGCAGAATTTCCTGCTGCAGGTGATGTGTATGCAATGGTATGAGTCGGATGGTCCTTTCTTCACCTTTTTCGACAAAATCTTCTATTTTGCCTTTCATTCTCAGGTGCTGAGTGAACTGGGCACTCGTTTTCTGCACTGTGGTGGCATTCTGTTGAAATTACTGGAGCTGCTCTGTTGCACCAGTTAAATATCGGGCTCAGTGTAATTAATTCAGCATCTTTAGAAGGTCCCTGGAGCTCAGTTAGCAAACAGGAGATTGCCATCACTCCAGGGAAGGACTTTCCTCAGGCAGAGATTCATGAAAGTGTAGGAGTGATCCTATGCTGTGAATTTCTGTGAAGAAATGAAATGTTTTGGTTCCCAGCACTAAAAAAGCTTCTGTAAGCTTTTTGGTTCCAGAATAAACAAGGTAGAGCACTACATAATATACCAACAGCTTCAAGTATCCTACTTGTATAGTGCTGTTGATTGTTTGGATGGAAGCCTTGTTCTTCATCATTTGCTTACAAGGCAGTTGTGAGCCGTTGTGACCCTTTGTTCGTAATTTTTAATTATAATAGCTTGGCAGAACAGAGGAGAGATGCAGTGCTGGAACAGTGTGGTCTTCACTGGTCAGGATTAAGATGC
This sequence comes from Falco naumanni, assembly GCF_017639655.2. Lineage (NCBI taxonomy): Eukaryota > Metazoa > Chordata > Aves > Falconiformes > Falconidae > Falco > Falco naumanni. The sequence continues at coordinate 19,713,213 of NC_054063.1, forward strand.
GTTAGCAAAAATTGTAGAGAACCAGGCTAAGGGAGGCTGACTACAACACTATTGAGAGTGCTTCAGGGAAAAGATGAACCTCCTGTTGGAATGGGGAGGTGAGTTTTTCAGATAGAGCTTACGGCATGCTGTAACTTCTGAGAATTAACGTTCTCAGGAGCTTGGTGAGCCTACGTTAGTGATGTGGTGTAGCACAGTTTCAGCACAAGAGAATCAGGAGTGCTAAAAAGACCCTAGTTTTGTGCTAAGGTTGTGCTCCAGACTGTGAGCATAGCAGCAGAATTCACTGTTCCGGCTGAAAGCACTGCTGCCTCTGACAGAAGGATGGAACCCAGGGAGTCTTCCCCCCCCCGCCTTCTCCTCAGTAAAGGACAAGGAAAAAAGGCAGAAAGAAAAACTTCTCTTTTTTTCCTAAGTTCCTGGGGTTGTCTTTGGCTAGACAAACAAAATCTAACCTTTGTCAGGGTACACTGAGCCGCAGTTTTCACAGCTCTAACACTTTTTCTCTGCCTTCCCTATGTTTCACAGACTGTGGTAAGGGGCAGCACCATGGAAGTGGAAGGCTATATCTCCGGGATACTCAATGACATCCAGAAGCTTTCTGCCATCAGTTCGAACACTCTGAGGGGAAGGAGCCCTACCAGCAGGAGGAGAGCGCAGTCCCTCGGGCTCCTGGGGGAAGACAGACCCCCAGACATGTATCTGCAGAGTCCTGAAGCAGACTGGGCAGACAAATACGGAAACTACCTCAACTGTAATGGTGGAACCAAGGTGACCCGGAGGCAGACTATGTGGCCAGATTACAAACCCCGCCTGGAAGGACAGTCTCACCCCAACGGCATGGTGATGAAAGCACAGTCCCTTGGACCTTCGGAGTTCCGGGGTGCTGACGGCAGCTGCCTCCAGCGTGCCTCTGGTTTGCAGCACATGCCAACTCTGCCGGCGGAGGGTGAGAAGGCAGGGAAAAAGAGCTCAGAGGAGTGCTGGCCTCAGCCTTGTCTTGTACGGCAAGCAAGCGCCAGGCCCTCAGGGGAGGGCAGCCCTAGCTCCAAATCCAGGGAGAACAGCCTGAAGAGGCGGCTGTTACGCAGTGTGTTCCCCTCATCCAGCGGCTCAAACAAGTCGGGCACTTCCCTGCAGATAAAGGTACGGTTATTCAGTGGCTTTGAGTGAGTGCAATGTTGACTTTACAGTTCCAGAGGCTACTTACACAGCTGAACAAATTTAATTGCAAACATCATGCAACCATCTGTTATTGTTATGATTAATGCTGGAATCAAAATAGTCCTGGACAGGGGAAATGTGTAGTCCGCCTAAGCTTCACAGAACATACTGTTAGGCATCGCTCAAAATGGCAGCCAGAAATACACGAGAAAGGGCTTGTTAGTGGAGCTGGGTTAGCAGGTGTGTAGGCTGGGAAGGGAGGTAGGGGGCTTACTCATTTTTGCCCTTCTGTAGTAGTAAAGGCATAACTTAAATGCCGTTATACTAGCAGAAATGTGCTTTTGCCATTTGGGAAATTGCCATAATTTACATTAGTAATGTATTCTTTCGCCTGTGCGAAATAGAACTACCTCAGGAGAGCTTGCTGGTTATAGCTGTATGTGCCAAGCTGCCTACAACAGGAACGCGCTATCAAACAGGAAACCTGGCTGTTGGTTTTTGTAAGGATGGGACAGCTCACACGGCTCCCTCTCCCCCAGGAAAGTGATGCTGAATGAATGACTCACTTCTTACTGAACGAGGAGAAAAACTCTGGTTCCTGTTGCTAGGTAGGGAACGTAGCCCTTTGGGCCACTGCTCCTCATTCACCCTGGGCTAACCCAGCACCCGGTGCCCTGGCACAGCCATCCCATGGTTTCAGTGGCTGTGCCGGGCTGGTGCTGGGCCAGGCTAATTTCTAGCAGGTGTGGAGCCCCTGAACTCAGATGACAGTAACTGCTGGCCCAACAAAACTTACTGTTCTAAAGCGTATGGCAGGGTGCGGCACTCTCCAACCTGGCTTCTCGCAGTTTGAGTAAGGACCAGGCTCAAGCCTTTTGGACACAGCCTTCTCCCTGTGGATTGCCTTTCCCAGGGAATGGGATTTTAAAGGAATTGCAGTAGTTCCGTAGCACAAACTGTGCTTACTGCTGTCTCAGTAATGCTGTGCTGACTGGAGGCACGTCCCTGAGTGCTTAGGCCGCTTTGCTCTCTTCTAGCAAGGGTGGCTTTGCCATGCCTCAGCACTTTCATGGGAGGAGCAGAGGCTACTGGCCCCACGGCGTGTGCGTGTGCTTTGGTGTGTCAGAGCTCAAGCCGTTTGTGAGAGGAGTAGGAAAGACCTTGAGGTTATCTAGTCTATCTCCCTGCTCTGGTGAAGGAGCTGCACCATCACCATCGCTGGCAATTGTTTATCTAAGCTGTTCTGAACAGCCGGTAATGATTAAAGCCTTGGTCTCCCTCACGGTGGGGTGTAGCTGTGATGGGGAAGAAATGCAGAGCTGCAGATGAAAGGGACAGGGTGTATAACAGGCTGAAAACGGGGAGCTGGGTGCCTTGACAGGCTGCCTAGAGCTGCCATGGGAAGGTCGAGTGCTCTTTCCTTTCAGCCTGATGTAGGGGGGAAGGAGTGAGACAACCAGTGACATCTCAAAATGTCTAGAGACTGAAAATGTGTATATAGGGGCTGTCAAATTACAGGAGCAGGAAATAATACTTACGTGTGGTTAGATAAACGTGTGTGAGCTTGCGTGCATGTTGTGTGCCCTTTTGCGTGCTCTAGGTTATATAAAAACTTTTTTCCCCCCCCTCTTTCCTGAGACAAAACAAGAGTTGGGCAATAAGTGCTTCATTGCCACGAGCATGTCTCTGCAGGACCACAGGGGTGGAGCTGCTAAATGAGGAGGAAGGAACTTGTGACAGGCAGTTGGGGTTTGCGCACTCCTGCACCCCAGTGCCAGGCACTACTAAATCATACTTCCAGGGCCTGTGTGTGTGTGAAAATGAGCTGTATGTGTGTGAGGCTTATGCAGATTTTACTGTTGACAGAAATCCTTGATTAAAACCCAAAGTGCACAGAATTAAATTCTATGCAATTATTTTCTGAGACAGAGAAAATGAGTGCTCTTTAAAGAATTTCTCTATTGGCACTTTTCAGTTTCCATACCCATATTATTAACTTTATTAATAATCTGTCTGGATTGTGAGAGAGAAAAAGATTGTTGCTTTGAAGTTTTTATTTGGCCCTATAATGTAAGTGATTGGCTTGCTCTTTCTGAAGTTGCTACTTTGTCAGATCCACTATTATTTTGCATATAGCTAAGTATATAATGTATTTTATACCTAACCTGCTAGGTGGTGCTGAATTTTAATTAGTCAACATTTCCAGGGTGAGTGTTAGCACTTTAGGATTTATCCTTCTCGGGAGATCTGTGCTAGCATGGGTTCACGGTGCTTGTCCCGGAACAGAGTGCTAACTCTGTGTCCGATCAACAGGAATATTCTGCAGGTACCAGTGGAAAGTGCAGAGAGTTTTCAGTAGGCAGAAGCATAATTACCCAAAGGGAATTAGGCCAAGACATCAAAGTGATTTACAGCTTTGGCATGAATCCTCTTTCCTTTTATATATAGGAAGATCAGAGGCACGGAGGGATAAATGATTTTCAAATTCTCTGCAGCGCACGTTGCCCCTGAGTTTTGGTGGCAAGGTTGGAATGCTTTTTAGCAGCTTTTTTGGTGGTTCCCCCCCGCCTCCCCACCGTGGGTTTTGGGTTTTGATGGTTTTTTAAAGCATGTGCTTTAAAAGGTCCCTTTTAAACTGCCTCAGTTTGGAGGCCTTTACAGTGTAGCACCCATCCTGTAACTGATTCTTGAAAATCTGCAGCCATGTGGCTTCCCCTTGGCGTGCAGCATGGGTCAGGCAGACCTGCGGACAAGAACCTAGAGGTCTCGACTCCAGTCTGCTGCAAAATGCACTAGGCCAGTGGCGTAACACGCAACTGACTCCTCACCCTTCTTGCTGCTTGTTAATCTAACCATCGCTTTTTCTTTCTTCCATTTTCATATTTATTCTTCTCAAAGGCCAACGCTTTCTTCAGGCCCCAGCAATGGGGGTCACCACGCAGCCCTGCAGCCAAAGCCCAGTCCCTTCCATCAGATCCACCTGCATCCGATTTCCCCAGGATGATCTCAGAAGCTGGGACCCCCCAGAAGTCACCCACAGCAGAGAAGGCAATTGCACTGCCACCGGGCAGGCCGTCACCGGCAGGATCTCCCAGGAACCGGCAGACTCAGACTAGTTCTAGCAACCTTCACCTTCCCCAGGACTCTTCTGTGAAAGGGCAGCTGGCCAGCGAGGACCCGGTGGTTGTGACTCATGAGCAGTTCAAAGCTGCCCTTAGGATGGTTGTGGACCAGGGGGATCCCCGGACATTGCTGGAGAATTATGTAAAGATTGGTGAAGGGTCCACAGGTATTGTCTGTATTGCTCGAGAGAAGCACTCAGGGCGGCAGGTGGCCGTGAAAATGATGGACCTGAGAAAGCAGCAGCGCCGGGAGCTCCTTTTCAACGAGGTAAGCGTGGTAGTGGGAGGTGGGGTTCTGCTGTCCACCGTAAAGCTGTGGTAACAGTCAGTGTGGTAAAGAGAAGGGAAGAGCAGGAGACATCTTCCTTTTAATAGAATTGTGCTAGTACCAAGAAGAAAAATGACTGGGGGGATGGAGGCTGCTGCATTGTATTCGTAGGGTTGTGCATGCTTGCTTTGTTGGATAAAATTCAGTGGTGTTGGTGATTTTGTGGTGGTCGGTTGTCCGCTGTGTTTTTACAGGTGGTGATAATGAGGGACTATCAACATGTCAATGTAGTGGAGATGTACAAGAGCTATCTAGTGGGAGAGGAGCTCTGGGTGCTGATGGAGTTTCTGCAGGGGGGAGCCCTCACAGACATTGTCTCTCAGATCAGGTACGAAGCAAAATCCAAAACATCAATACTTGTGTAGCAATAGCGTGGAGATTTCTGGGAAGAACACTTTCCCTCAGAGCTCTTCCGTTTGCAGTGCCCTGAAACTACTACATTTTGACTGTCATCCATTCGAAGTATGCAATAATACTTCTGTTGTGGAAGGGACTTCACTTGCAGTACCGATCCCTTCAGATGCCCACTATTCATCTACTTGATGACCTTCCCTGTAAAACACGGTATCATAAAAAGTATTGTTTACTATATCTGTTGAATTCTGGCCAGGAAGCTCATTGAATAAGTATTAAAGAGCATGCAGAAATAGTTTTTGTGGTGCCCTCAGTGAGGCTGAATTTGTGGCTAACTCCTCTGGAGAAGTGCAACAGAGCCTTGAGATCTGGACTCCTTCCCAAATTTCATTGCCTAAAGATAGCAGCTACTGGACACTCTCCTAAATTTGTTTTCTTATCTGCACCACTTCATTAATGCCCAAAGCATTTCTGTAGGGCAAAGAAGTTGTTCTCAAATGGCCTCTAGAGTCCCACTCACAAGGTGTTCTGGTGACGCAGTTATGATGATGGTGCCTTACCCGTGACCCTGGAGCACCCTCCCTCTTCCCAGCAGTCCTGCGAAGCTGTGAACCAGCGCAGGGAATGCCAGTGAAAAGGCTGATCGAGAAAGTCTGTAGGATGAGCTTTCCTTTTTTGGAGATTCAGAATCTTAATTGGATTACAAATTAGGTGGTATTGCTAATGCTAATTGTATTTACTTTTTTTTAATCATAGTATACCTTTAATTCACTTAGGTGCTTTGACTAGCCTTTACTGATCCTGTGGTGGATTTAAGGCATATATCTGGCTCTGTCAGGTTCGCTGTTTTGGAAGTGCATCTGTGATGGGTTTGGGAGGCATAAAAATTGTTTATTGTCAATTAGTACAGATGACAAAGTAGATTGTCCTCTGTAGCCTCTACAGCCCCACCTCTAAGGAGTGTCTCGAAGACACTTAGCTGGCCAGGCCCTCCAGCATTGAGTTCAGAGGCACATCTCAGGGTCTGAGAACCAACATTTAATCCTGAAGGGTGCTGACTTTACAGCATTGCAGAGCCAGTGAAGCTCTTGTAACTCTTAGCTAGTAATAGAACCAAGGTAAAAAAAAAATAATTAAAATATATTGTAAAGAGGTTTATGAAGAGTCTGTGGTTTATGTCCAGCAGTGAGACTGAATTCTATTGTGAGACCTCAGCCTTGATTTGAGTTATTTTACAAAGCCGTCCTTCTGAACCTTTTAGTGAATGCTTGTTTTTCCACATAGTGGAAACAGGATCTGTTATAACCATAACATTTATCAAAAATAAGCTGCGAGCCTTTATCAGTTTTTCACAGGGAGGAAAATACCCTCATTCCATTCATTAAACATTTGCTGAAGGTGATAACAGATTTGCATCTCCAAGAGTGAGGTAATCCTCTAGTAATCTATTTTACACTACGCAGTCACTTGACTGAGACCAAATTCCATATGTGACAAGCTGAAAGTGCACCTCTTGTTATACTTGAGGACCACAGAGCTCAGAAGTGCACCAGCTTTTCTTGCAGCTCATGCACTACGAAGTGAAAAGCGCTATTTCCAGATAGGTGAGGTTCTCTGCTGGGGAAGTCCTGGAGTTAACCCGTAGAGGCAGAGGGACAAAGGCTAAATCACAGTGGCAAAAGCAGCCCTCTGCCATGCTTTGGGTGTATTTGCCATCAGCGCGGCACAGTGCAGCCACCACGTGCAGCTGCCCTGATCAGATGGTCAGTTTGGTACGGTAAGAGATGGAATGCAAGCCAGCAGCAGAAGTGTAGGTGTCTCAGCTGATGATGCAGCCTCCTTCGTGAATGTGTAGAAATTGCTCTTGGGGATTTAGAAGGTGCTGGTATGTTCTGCACGGTTCTGCCTTCTGAGTGCTGTCTTCTCCTCGGTCTTACCTGCAGAGCTGGATTTGAGGAGGTGCCATTTCTGTGCCCTCAGCTGTGAGTTGTTTGAAACAACTGCTAGATACAGGCTGAGAATCAAAAGTACTCAGGTTGGGTACTTCAGCTATTCTTTGAAAGACTTAACTTCTAGCATTGCTCAGTATGAACGTGCAAAGAATGCTGTCGCTGTCCCCAGTTAACAGGAGATCATTTTCATTTCTACCATTTTCACTTATACTTGATCATGAAGGTTCTTGTGTTGGTATTCCAAGCAGCAAGAGCTTCTAAAGATATGGTTCTTGGTGCTCATGCTCAAATTATGTATTTAGATGCTTTCCGGATGAAGTTGCACAATAAACCTTGTGAACAATAGCTTTACTATATTTAGTTAAAGAAAAGCTGTCTCAATGGTTACTGCGGCTCCTTGGCACAAAGCAGCAGCCTTGCCTATCAGAATTGCTTGAAAGAGCATCTTGCAGGATGAATTTAGATACAAGATTTAAAATCAATTTCTCAGTATTAGACTTATGAAAATGTAAAATTGCTAACCATCAAGATGAAAATGTTTTCAACAGTAAAAGACACAGTCAGAGAACAACAGTAAAAGAGAGATAGTAATGGTCACAGGGAGCCAAAATATGTATCTGCAATTCAAAGTTGCACTGTGCCTTTGAAGAGGACCTGTGAATGGGTGCTGTCTGCTGCCCAGTGCAATGCAGTTACTCTTGTGTCCTTAATTTCAGGCTAAATGAAGAGCAAATTGCAACAGTGTGTGAATCGGTGCTGCAGGCTCTGTCGTACCTTCACTCTCAGGGGGTCATTCACCGAGACATCAAGAGCGACTCCATTCTTTTGACGCTGGATGGAAGGGTATGTTTCCCCCAACAAACAAATTGTTTCCTGTCTTCTGCTGCATTAGTCAGTCCCCTTATCTCCTTTCTGTTCTGTTTGTGCCTCATCATCTTACTCCCTTTGTCGTCTTTGTGTTTCCCTCCATGTTGCTTAAAAAATATTTTTAAGGTTGGCTGCTTTTCTCTACGTACAGGTCAAACTCTCCGATTTTGGCTTCTGTGCTCAGATCAGTAAAGATGTACCTAAAAGAAAGTCCCTAGTAGGTACTCCCTACTGGATGGCTCCAGAAGTTATTGCAAGGATACCATACACTACTGAGGTAAGGGACCACTTCCATAATATCAGAAGAGGTAGCAAATAATATTCTGAAGTTTTACAGGAAAATAACTACTGGCTTTTCTAGGAAGAGCCTCTAGAGTCTATTCAAAATATAAACGTGACTGTGACTACAGATTTGATTGCGATTATATCAATATTTCCTAAAACGGTAGAAAAACAGGTTGTTCAGCTTCCAGGAACAAGATGTAAACTTATTCTATTCTTATACCTGAAGCTTGGCGTAGACTTGTATCTGCTGTAGTGTGGACAGATGTTAGCAAGGAGCAGCCTGTGACACGATAGGGATCAGTAAATCAATGCCATAAAGAGGGGAGGGGAGGAAGGCAGGCACAGGTGTGAGCGTTGAAATTCAGGGCAGGTGACAGCAGACTGATGAGTTTTGTTTACCAACCAGCCAGGTGTAGCACAAGCAGTTACTTGTAGACCTTTACATGTTGCAACACCAGTGTGGTTCAGTCCTAAGTGCAAGGCTGTCTTAAGCTGCGGTAAGGAGTCCAGCAGCATCAGCTGGGTTAAGGTTTTACTCTCTCAGTACCATTTGTCACGGGCAGGGTGCCTTTATCTTTGTGAAAGGAACAAAGCCAAGGACCTAGGGCTCTGAACTGTGTGTGTTGATGTGACTTTGGCTCCCACAGGTGGATATCTGGTCTCTGGGGATCATGGTGATAGAGATGGTGGATGGAGAACCCCCCTATTTCAGTGATTCTCCAGTCCAGGCAATGAAGAGACTCCGTGACAGTCCTCCTCCCAAACTGAAAAACTTCCACAGGGTGAGCATAATGGCAAACACTTGTACACCTGATGATTATCATGGGAAAACATCCGTATTGGCTGTTCCCAGTAAAGCTGGCTGTGAATGTGGTGATCTTGCTAGGACATGTTTCTTGGGGAACTTCTTTGGCCTGGGTGCCTCAGTGGATGCAAGCTGCTGCTGACAGCTAGTGGCTGCTTTGGGAAACAGCCCTGATAACGCTGGGTCACTTGGGCATAGGCATGGTCACGCAAGTCAAAGCTGCTTCAGGCAGACCCGACAGGTAATGTCTTGCTGATGTCGATAGCATAGCTCATCTTCTAGGGAAGTAAACAGGAGGATCCTTGCTCTTGAGAGTTTCAGGCTTTCAGGACTGCAAAGACTGCATTATGGTCGGAGCAGGAGAGCTCAGCACAGGCAGTAGCCCATGGAGACACTGCAGCTATCTTGAAGATGAACTCAGCTTCATGGTTTCTTATGAAAAAGCAGCAGTGACATAAGGAATACAGTGATTACCTTTTAGTCGCCACTTAGAGCAGTCCTCCTTTCATTTCAGTCCAAGCCTCCAAGATCAGATAGCTTCTGCAGCATTCTGAGCTATCTGGCCTTTCCAATTAATCAGGCTATCTGCAGCTGCAAAAACTGAATTATTTAACAGAGTAGACTGCTGAACTAACAGCATACACTCAGACATCAACAGCTGCTCTTTCCTCTTTGCCTTTGCAACACTAATTACAATTTCAAGGTCACATTCTGGACCTGGTGCCTGCACTCCTTAGGCGGTGTAAAGCCGGTTCTGGTCCAGACTGCGCACCTTGCTTGGTGACACGACCCTACCTGTGAAAGGCAGAGTCACTTATAGGCTTGCTCTGCTCCACTTTCTGCTGGAAACCAGTTTGCTTCCCAGGAGATCTCTGGATTGCCAGGCTGCTGGCCATCCTCCCCTGTCTCCCTGCTGCTTGCGTGGAGCTCAGCACCAGCTGTGGATCCAGCCCTCCATCCCAATCATGGTTAATGGGTCACCATGGGCAATTGCTGTAGGACTGGGTGCCACAGGTTAAATGGCCACTGCCTGGGATAATCTCTGCTGCCTTCCTAAAACATAGGTAGATCTATTGACAGAGTGATAAAGGCTGGATCCTGGCACTCACACCCAGCTGTGTTGTGCCTTCTCCCTCTAGCAATCACAATGAAGTTGTTCAAAGTGCTCATGAAATAGGCAGTAGCTCAGTGTTGAACAGTATTTCATGATTCTATGATCTACTTTTAAGTTAACCAGAGCTGGGAAAATGCCCCCAGTCTAAAATGGATGTAATTAGCAGCATTAAAATAAATAAATATATGCCAAGTTCATTTTTTATTCAGTTTTAATGATGCAGAGGATTACCACCAGCAAGAGATGTGCAATGCCTTGAAGTGGTTCTTGGGTCTGGCTACTCAACAGGCTTTACACATCTTCCAAAGGACAAACCTGCTGAGGTCACTTAGCTTTCTGTTACACGGTTCTGCAGTCTCTTCATCTTCTTGTACCACCACCATCAGGTTTCCAGACTCTCAAAACCTATTTGGCAATCCAATTTAACTACTTCTTCCATGATCTGTGGCCAGTAAAAGAATGAATTGATCAACCCTTCATGCTCAATGATGTGCATTGGGTAGCAGGAATTCTGTTGAATTTTTAAGCTGAAATGCAGAAAAGATTGAATAACAAAAATAACTTAGATGGAAGGACATGGCAGGCAGTCTTGTCTTAATCTACTGTGCCCCGTTAAAAAGAAAACAACCTGTGTAAATGTGACAGAAAGGTATTGCTGCAGCACAAAAAGCATCCTGTCTCCTGTTGCATTTCTGTGCCGAAACAGGGTTACAGAGCTGAAATTACAGGATCCTTGTTAAGCAAACCTGCCTCAGCAGCCTGTGGGTGCATGAGCTGTTGCCTGGTTCCATTGTGGGGCTGACTTGGTTGGTTGCTTTTTCACAGACCTCCCCAGTTCTGAGAGACTTCTTGGAAAGGATGTTGACACGGGATCCACTAGAAAGAGCAACGGCACAAGAACTCCTGGATCACCCCTTTTTGCTCCAGACAGGACTTCCAGAGTGCCTGGTCCCCCTTATCCAACAATACAGAAAGCGTACCTCTACCTGCTGATTTTACATAAGGGGAAATGCTAGGAAAAAGTAATGTTTATTTAAATAAAAAAGAAAAAAAAAAAAGAGACTGGGCAGTCTCGTCTTGCTAATGGTGCTTGGAACTTGTCAGCAATCATTTTAGAGGATGAATGTGAATACTGTCCTTGCATTCTCAGCCTCTTGTGGCTTTTCTTGCTGAAGACAATCAATACGTACTAGATCCAAATAAGACCAAGTATGTCTCAAGAACAAAGCAGGTGTCTTGTGGCTTGTGGATGGCTTCTTCTGAAGAATGGCATTTTAAAATGGAGTTTGAAGTTGCGTATCTGAATGTCTGCAAGTTCCTGCAAACCTTGGCTGCTGACTACTGAACTGGAACAATATTTCCCAATTAGAAATGTGATCTTCGTTTCCTTAGTTGTACACTGGAGTCTTGACCTGACTCGGATGTATGGTTTTGGGATACAGACCCCCTTAAACTCTCAAACAATGCACAAAGACTTGACAATTTTTTTCTTTGAGACTTTTTCACAGATGATTTTAATTTCCTTTGTTTAAATGTGGACTTAGAAAACTGTACATATTTTCCAAGGGAGCAGGTGTGATATGTATATATTTGTTTCTAAATGGCTCTCTGGCACCACCATGCTTCACCTTCACTGAGGAATATGTATGGTTTAGTGGTCAATCTTGAATCCATTTCATGATCTTAAGCTTTTGGAGGGGGAATCCCTTGGATGCAGACTCTGTGAAGATGGGTGTTCTTGCTACCAGGATCTCACGGTTGAAAATTCACAACACTCAACACCTCCAGTGCTGGTGGGAATGGAGAGGCTGAGAGCTGGCTCCTGCACTGGGTTTCCAGGCACCTTTCTTTCCAAGTCTTTTCTCCCAAGAGAGGCTGAGAAGTGCTGCCCTGGGACGATTGTTGGGCAGCCATGGGGGATGCTCTAGGAGACTGAATGAAAAGGTTTCAGCCGTCCTGCATACCCCAGGAGAGATTTTTGTGTTCGTGTGAGGTGGTGTGTTGAGCCTTGGTCTCCCCTGCTTGCTACTGCAGAACATGGGGAGAAGGGAAACTTTTGATGTATGTTTTGTTATCGGTAATGCCCTATCCCACCATCCCTTCGCTGATACGTTTGGAAGGTTACTGGTTGTCTAAACAGCTCTTTCAGTTATTATTTTAAAATAGATTTAGATATTTTGTATGATACACTTTCTGATCGGTGAGATAGTCAAGGTAATTGGACTCTAGGTCAGGCTGTAACGTTGTACAGTAATGGTGTGTATTGTTGTGAGGTCTCAAGAATATAATCTTACATGTGGAACTGGGATCCTGTTTTGAAACTCCAGATACAAATTTATAGGAATTTAAGTTATTCTTGGGACAGGCCTGCTGTCTCAGAAGGAACCTCATGATTGCATTTTCCTCAGAAGATGTTAATAATCTCTATCCTCTGCTATTTACTCCAGTTACAGATCCTGCTTCAAAATTGAAGCCACAGTCGATTACTTGAAGTAATTTGGGATGGAATTCATCTGCACTGATGCCAGCCATCAAACGATGGGCATCCAGTCTGTGAAGCACATAGGTTGGCTCTGTAGACCATGGTGCAAGGAGCACCTCAGAGGGTGATTCATCTCCATTCTCTCAGATACCTGCTGAAGGATGAAATTGCTGTCCCTCGAAACCGCTCTGCCTGTGGATGGCAGAGGGATCGTAGGTGGTTTGCCTGGACTGGGTGTTGATGAAGTTGGTTGAAATTAATTCATTTAGCTCCTCCTTAGCTGCACTGGAAAATTTTTGATGTAAAATGTTTCTGTATTCCAGATATACTGCTTTTTTTTATGCAAAAGAGCAGGGCTTTGAAAAGATTTATAATTTGAAACAAACGATCCTGCTCGTCTGTAGTTGTGAATCCTTTGCACTTGTGTTTTAAATTAAAGTAGATCTTGATTTATTCATAAGCCTGTTGCAGTGCTGAGATGCTTTAAAATATGTCTATAGTTCAGAGATGTAAGGGAAGTGTGAACCTTGAAGTCTGGTCTAACTTATCTGTTCTGTGGCTATGTGGCTTTTAAAACAAGAAGAGACTGCAGCAGAAGCCTGGATCCCGAAACAAACATTTCTTGGAGACAGGGATGACAGGTTTAACTTTTAGCACCGTTTTATGCTTTGGCCCAAGTCTGACTAAACACAGTGAGGGAAGGCCCCCTTGAAAGATTGCATTCAAGTATCTTATAAAATATTAAAAATTCATTACCATATTTGCGAAGAATGCACAAAGTATCCATCTTTCTGTCCAATATAGAATTAAATATCTGACTCTTGTGTTTCTCTCTTTACAGTTCGTGCATGGCGTATCACCAATTAATTGCTCCATTACTTAGATGAGTGTGGTATCAAATATAAATCCAAAGGCAAACCTAGATCAGTTAAAAGATTGAAGCTGTGTCTCCAGGGCCAACAGCTCCTTCCCCAAGAAGCAGGCAGCCAGGCAGGAGAATTATGATAAACAGAGCAGGTTCGTAATTTGCATTGCAGTAGCGTTCAGGAGCGAGATTTCTTGTATGCTAAGCGGTACCGAAGTATTAACAAACTGTAGCCTCTTCTCTGAAGAGCTCGTAGGCTACGCAGCGGGTAATTATGCTCTGAGATGTTGTTTTCTCTGATTATCTTTTCATATATACTTTCAACAAGGCTATGCTTATGTCTCAGGGTTTTCTGTTGTTTTGTGTCATGTTTCACCTGAATCCTTCCCTTTTTATTTTTCCGTCCTGTCAGCCTTGTGAGGATCGAGCGCTTTCCGTGCTGCCGCAGCCCTGGCAATCAGCATACAGTAGGCCTTTGAAGCTGGCAGGCTGAATTTATATGAACAATTTGCTGAATCAAATGGGGAGTCCGTGGCTGCTGTCATCTCCCAGCTGTATTTGTTCTTATATGACGGTTCCTGTCCCCCTCCAAGAAGGCTCTGTGCTATCGAATGCAGTAGCTTATTATCTCATTTATTTCAGAGCGGGACAAATCCTTCTCTAGAGGCCCCTGTCTTTTAACCGGTGTTTACAGAAGGAACCTGGCTCAAAAAAACCCAGCTTTTAAAGTTGTTCAGTCTGGTGAGAAGAATCCTCTGCTTTCTGGAGAAAGCATCTTGCTGTGCCCTAGGTCCTAGTTTCTACATGGGGATAATAACAGTAAATGTTGACCATGTGGGGCAGGGATGGTGTCTCTAAAATACAGCAGCTACTGTGCAGCAACTCCTTCTGCAGTAGTGACGGTCATGCTGGCACCAGATCTGTGTTGCGGAGGTAGAAGATAGTTCCGGATCAATCAGTACAAACTGAGCCTGAACTGCAGCTCCCAGCTGTGTATTTATGTTTGTAGGAGTATCTAGAGCAGCTTGCAGTATGCAGAGCGGCCACTAAATATTTGAAGGCAAAGTTTCCTGTAATTGCAGGAAAGGGAGTGTAGAGACCTGCCTGTATGCACTGCCCGTTCTTCAGCTGAATGCGGGGGCATCGTAGTTGTGCCCACTGGAGGGAGATGAGTTACTGTGGCCATCTTCGCCCCCTTTGCAAGCAAGACATTTGTTTGGAGCTATGAAGAGACATCAAAGGCTTCCAAGTCCCTGACTGCCTAGGGAATGATGATAGGAATAAAGCAAAAGCAACCAGTTACACGCATTTTCTGGCTATTTGCTTCTCGATGGTTGGTTGACAGCATCATATTCGCAGGGATCTGCATCTGTTTGTTACAGCAAACTGATTTGCTTTAGAAATGACCTTCAGGCTTTTACTTGTGTCTGTAAAGCGGTCTGGCAACGTGAAGGACTTGATGATAACCAAGGTGCTAATAGCAAGCCAGCCTGCTTTCCCACTTCCCCACCACCAGCAGTTCCCACGGGGTAGTGAAGAGATAGCAAGGGGAAGCTTTCCTCTGGGTTGGGCTTCTCAGCTGAAAGTGTGTGCCATGTTAGCCTGCTAGGGGTTGGTTTTTTCCCCCTCTTTTCTTCCTAAATGTCAGTGCTGAATTCTCATTAGGAAAGCTGCCCGTGAATTGTTGGCCAAGAGATGAGTTCGACTGCCGTGTCCTTTGTTAGTAATGCTCTTGTTTTAGAGGCTCCCCGTGCCAACCCTTCAGGTATTGTGTCTTGCGTTTGTGTCCCTTGTTGTGGTTGGAGGCCTCCTTTGCTGAGAGGTCCCTGTTATTATTAAGAATATAGTACAAAGTTTGGGCTCATGAAAATAAGTATTTTGGGTAAGAATTTGGTGGTAGAATGAGATTTAGAAGAGAGATTGGTAGAGATAGATTTATGCCACATAAAAATGAAAACATGGAAAGAATCTAAGATTGTGCCTAAATGTGCTGCTTTTCAGTGTCTGACCAGGCACTGCTGTTGTCTTACATACAGAAACAAAAATTCAGGGGTAATTAACGGCCTCATTACAGAGACCTATCTGATCCACCCACTGCATCACCCTGTGGTCAGCAAGTACCCTATGGTAAGCAAAGCCACAGGCAGGGCTGCACAGCAGCATGAAGAAGTCTTCAAAGATGTTTGGGTTCTGTGGGAAGAAATAGTGCTGGAAAATCAGAAGGTGGCATTTCTCCTCGAGTACGTAAGTAACCAAATACTGACGAGACTCTATGAGCTGTCATGCTGCTGGAGGGACGTCAGAATTCTTCATGTGTTGTGTGAAACCTCTACAGTAGTGTTTGTTTTAGTGAATTTATTTACTTGTGTCCGTTTCTCATCTTCCAGAAATTTCCAGAAAGTTTTGTGTAGAGACAGCTTTCTGGGCAGAGGAGCATTGGCACGCCTGGCCTCTGAGGCATGAAGACTGTTTTACTTCAGGGGGGAAAAGTGGTGATGCAGAATGTGGTCTGTGCTTCATCTGAGACGTGGCTTTGCTTACAGTTAGTGATTCTTCCATATACACTCTGAAAAGTATGATTAGAAGATATTTTTTTAGCGCTAAGGTACAATCCGCTTAAAACATTTCACCTGTTTCTCGTGAAATTCTGCATAACTCGCCTGGTAAAGCTGTGCCAGTGCTTTGTTTAGTAACAGAAGGGTTGCACAACAGAAACTGTGATGTGGTGTAAGGGTACGAGTCATCAAGTTGCGTTTTCTTCCTCAGGCTCCCAGCATCAGAGGGTATTAATAAGATGAATCCAAACTGCTGAAGTTCAGTTTTCTTACATCTGTCTCATAGCGTAGCTGGGCTATGGTTGTTTTTTGAAATGTCCATGCCTTTAAAAACACCTCATGAAGCGCGTTTTACTCTGGCGTTGTTTCCACCCTTGTTTTGGCCAGTTTGTGTCATTCGAGGGCTGCCAGAGCACTGATGTTCTGCTTGGAGATGATGGCAGAAAGAGCTTAAAAGGTTAGAAGAGTGAGAGTGCTGGGTTCAGCCTGCTGTATTGACCTCAAAGCACCCCCAGGCAGTGTGAGAGCCCTCGCCGAAGGGTGTTGCTGGAGAGCTGGCATGGCATGGCGCAGTAACAGAGGTCTCTAGGCTGGGGAACCAAGCAACTGGGGAATTCCGACAGGCAGCGCTGGGAGCATTGGTGCAGGCTGGAGGGACGGGGCTGGAGCGGCGGCATCCCTCGCTGCTGCGGTGGGGGGCAGCCTCTGGAGTGAGACTGAACCTCCCGACCTGGCTTGGGGTATTGGTCCTGTGCTGTGTGGTGGGAGGGAGCGAGTGCGTCCTTCCCCTCCTCACTGCAGGGCCATTAGGGCTGTCCCTGCCCCTGTGAAACACGTTCTTTGGGTGGTGTCAGGGGACGAGGACTGAAAACCTGCACTGGCTCAGGCCCTGCTGTTCTGCCCTGGCTTTGGGTGTCTGTTATGGGTTTATTCTGTTGGGTTCATTCACTGCAGGGGTTTGAAGGAAAGAGTAACCCCTGGTGCTTCGGCAGCGTGCATGGAGAGGGGCTGCCCCACGTCCACCTTTTTGTCTGCTCTGAGCCAGGCATCAGAGTTCCCTCCAGAGATGGGATGAATTCTCCTTTAAAATAAACCCTAAAATTGGAGGGGGTTTGGGTGGCCAGGATGGAGTGGGTGGCCGAAGCTGGTGGCAAGCCCTGGGTTAGCCAGCAGGAGAGCTGCCTCTGCCGTGCTGGGCGCTGTGAGCGCTGCAGAAGGGTGGGGTAAGCATCAGGCAGCTCGGTGTGCGCCCAGCAGCGTGTGCCACGTAACGGCGCGCAGAGCAGGTGGTGGCTGTTGTGCCCCTGGAAACGCAGCTCAGAGCAGCTGCTGGTATCAGCAGCCTCGAGCTGTAAACGGTGAGCGTTGCGGGGTTATATTTATGCTGATGGGAAGTTTGCATGTATTTAACCTCATTCCTTGGTTTTATCATATCCACGTACGGCAGGATCTAGGGGAGTAACCGCAGGCACCGTTCCACGTCACCCATGTCTGGGAATAACAGGCGCTCAGCAGGGCCAGTGCTTTTCTGGGTGGGTTTTTGGTGCGTTTCTCTGCGGTCGTTCCTTCCTCCCCGCTGCGAGGGCTGTGGCTCTGTGCTGTGCTCCCACCGGGAAAGCAGCCCTTCCCCTTGTGCTAATCCCATTTCTGACACCGTCCTTGATCTTGGTGCCAGCCCCGAGGCAGAAGGCAGGGGGTTAATGAACGTGGGCTCGATTTAGAACTGCCAATGCTGCCAGCTGGTTTAAGTCAAAATGTTAAACTGCTGCGGCTCTACCTTGCTGTCCTGTTTGCCATCGTTTTTTGAAGGCCCTCAGACTTCACAGGGCGAGAGACTTCAGGGATGGAGGCCGTTCTGTAAACCAGTAACGCTGATCTGACTGGAGTAATGTTTTACCACTCCTGGAAGGGCAAAGGCAACTGCTCTCAGCTGAAGGAAATGGCTGTTAATAGCATATATCCAGCCGTAACATATGTTATAGGTATGATTTATATATATATATAAAAAGCATGTAACAGCTCAGCTGTACCATGGAGCCCAGCCACCACCAGCACGAGCTCAGGAGGGAGCGGAGCCCCCCCTGTGGTGCCCAGGTGTTGCTCGGCCAGAGTTCTGGGACTCAGCTGCTGCCCACGGCACAAGGTGCCCTGCGTGGGTCCAGCCCCCCCGGGGGTCTCCTGCCGGTGGTGAGAGTGGCCAGGGGCCGTGCTGTGAGCGTGTGGGGGGCCAGCGCAGCTGTGGGGTGGGACAGAGCCAGCTCCGGCGCCTCTGTGAAGGGCCTGTCTGTCTCTGGGCAGCCCCTGTGTCGCTCTGAGCCAGCGTGAGGAGTGTGAACTCACCAGAACCGCTTTGACTCCTGTTGCAGGGCTCTTCTGACCTGTGCTTGTGAGGAGGAGGAGGAGGCGATGGCAGCCACTGTCTCAGAGTGAGGCAAGGTCGCCTGTAACGGCAGGGAGATCAGGAGGGGTATGTGGACTCCGAGTAATTTGCTTTGCTAGATTTGGTTATTAAGTATGATAAGGACTGGGATGAGCTAGTGCACAGGAACGTGTGTAGAGGGTTATTATATTTAAAGAAATACCTCACGGCATATTTAATAAATAAAGAAGTTGAATTTGAGAACGGTGAGCACAGATGGCAGAAACTCTGGGCACTGGATGTCTCTATTAACATGTGCGGACACTGGGCAACATTTGGGACTTGCTCCCATACCCACTAACTGCAATTAAAAACCAGAAGGTGAGCCAAGTTTTTAAGAAATTTGATGTTTTATTTTTTAGAAAATAAATAAGTCAGAAATTTACAATACATAATTCCAGTAATATGTTAACACCATAGGGGAGGCATGGGCTCTTCTTGGCTGTCAGACCAGGCTTGGAACGTTTTGTCTCTCATACCTACTTGAGTTGCTGGGGTTTTTTAATATAGCAGCACTTCATAATGCGTTTATCCTTGCAGTTTCTAGGTGTAACTGTTATCCTGTAGCAACCACAGCGTGCTGTAGGTTTGCTGTGACTGTGTTTGCTTTTCCAGAAAAGACAGAAACCTGAAGAACCAGTTGAGGGGTAAGCAGGGACTTTGTTACATCACACTGCAGTGTGGCACTTAAAATTTTGGGGAGACTGTTGCTGCAGTCAGGAACACATCTCTTCTGGTACTGTCTCAAATCAAGGGTAAAGATTTTAGTAACAAGAGGATGGAAGAAGCTCCTATTTTAGACCATGGTCTCACCTGTCTCTTCTATGGCTGGGTTTAAGGACACTCAGCCTTTGCGGTGCTCTAAGGTACCAGTAAAAGGAGGTTTGAACAGCCAAAGAAATGTATCGTGGGCTTCATCAGCACAAGGTTCTCTAGGCTGTGCTGGTGCTAGGGCTGCAGCAGTCACAGATCTGCTCAGTGGCAGACTGAGGTTTGGGGGTCCCGTCCCCCCATTTCTCCTCAGCAATGTTTAGGGGGTTTGGTTTGGTTTTTTTTGTTTCCTTGAACAATCTGGAAGATTTGACCTACAGTATCTTATCTCTAGGATATGTATTTGTAGTAAGAAAGCTGCAGTTCCTATTCCCTTTTGTATCCTTCAGCATACCTTTTAATTAAATTGAAGTCCTGCTATTTACAGATGTATGCCTGGGCAGGGCTGACTGTTTTAGGGGGGCAGGGGTGCCAGGTCCGGTTGTGTGTGTGTGTGTCCTGCCCCCACCTGTGAGATCTGGTGACCACAAGCACCCCATTTCACAGGGTCCCCGTGACCTGGTGCAAGTATACTTTGGCAGGCCAGCCTCCAGTTCTCAGGCTGACATTATTTCAGGACGGGATACGTGGAAGGCCAGGATGTGGCTGATCTGTACTGAATTATTGCTGTTTCCTGCTTTTTTTAGGATCCATAAGCAAAGTCTGTCTTAAATGGTGCTCGGAAAAAGAGCTGGACCATATGTTACCAGGTCCTTCCTGCTGGATGAGTGAGAACTCGCTGTGTCAAAGCTGTTCAGTGCACAAGGTCATAAAGCAGGTGAGAGAAAGTATGTGAGGAGGCAGGGGGCACTGGTGCAAGTTCTGCATTCCCGAAAGAAGGCTCTGCTGTCCTGGAAAGCGGAAGGGTAAAGATGGCTTCAGGGGAACCTGCCCTTTGTCTGTGCAAGTCAAGACCAAGAAACTGGCAACCTGGACCGCCAAGTGTGTCCTGCTGGACGGGTCTCTTAGCGAAGCAGACAGCAGCAGGTACGTGTGAGGCTGAGAGAGCCGGGGGAGCGCCCGCCCTTTGCAGTCACAGGCAGTTCTCATTCACAGTCAGGCTGTGCAATGGGACGGACCTGCTGCTCCTTACAGGTGCGCACGCTTCACAGGGAGGGGGAAGTGCCTGAGGCTTTGAGGGAGATGTGTGCCAGCGCTCCTGCAAAGGGGGAGCAGGCAGCAGGCAAAGTGTGTAGTCTTCCCCGCAAGGTCCCAGAGCAGTTGGGTTTCCCCAGCAGCAAGGAACAGCTTCTACAGGGCACTGCTGAGCCCTGTTGCCATTAACTGAGATGGCAGCATATAAAAGCAGCTCCAGAGAACCGCTTTCTGCTGCTGGAATGGATAGTCAATGTGCTTTCTTATAAGCCATGCAGCTTCCTGTGTAACAGAAACTTACCGGCAGTGTAACTGGCTGGCTTTTTATGTGAGCAGCAAAATTATTTTCAAACAGTTTAGAAATTTTGTTAACTGTTGTTATCCTAAGCCCATAACATGGAACTAATTTAGCTTCATGAGAAAAAGTTTCAGTGAAGTTCTAAAAATGTCAAATTGCTGTAGAGAACTCTGCAAGTGTTTTTGTGGTAGCTGGAACAAAGGATGAGGCTCTGACTCCTCATAGTTTCCCTTCTAATTGCCCAAGGAGTCTGCTCAAGACTTGCTGGGTCTTCATGAGATCCAGAGCTGAGAGCTTGCCTGAAGGTCTGTGAGAGTCAGAATCAGGAGTGAAAATCAGCCCCTGGGAATAAGGGAGGTTAGAAAGCAAGCAAGCTACACCGCTGGCAATGCACGTTTCTGCGGGAGGAAATGCTGGTTTATGTTGTGTGGATACCAATGTACTCAAAACTGCCCTGGTCTGACGGGGGCTGTAAAAAGCCAACACTGGTTGTGCAAGGAAGTGGTACGCTGACAGAAAATGGTATGAGGTTCATCAAACTGACCTTTCCTCCTATAAACAGAGGCTGCATCTACACTAGCAAGTAGTGTTGCCAGAAGGAACGGTGCTTTAGAGGGATGATGACAGTTTTTGCCGAGCACCTGCCGCCCACACGTAGATGTCTTTCAGGAGGCTTTGTGCTGGGCGAGCTCCCAGTGGTTGGAGCACATTAGGTGGGCTGCTGCAGCGTCTCCCAGTTACATTTTGTTCAAAGGGACCTGGCTCTGAGACCACTCTCTGAAGAAGTGTATGTGACAACTGAGGAGGGAACTTACTCTAAAAACTTAAGTCTGAATCCAGACTAAAATATTAATGTAGGTGCTGCTGTGGATGCCAACAACTAGCTTGTCTTCAGCCGCAGGCCCTTACACACTGCTTAAATACCTTAGGTTGTAGAAGACAAAGAGAGCGAAGCACTCTCTGAAGGGTGATCTCTTCAGACTACTTCTGACATCTAGGATAATAAAGGAGTAAATTCCTGAAGGATTTCAGGAGTTGCCACGGTGCAAAGGGATGGCAGTAGTTTGTCAAGCTGGTCTTTCAGTATACACCTCCATGAGCCTTCCTTCCTGAAATGGAACAGTAAGTAGGGGAAGCGTCTCTCAGAATCTGCTTTCCTCGATCTCACCATCTGTTTCAGCTCCTGGGGGCTCAGGCATGGCTGTTGTAAGCCTTGACACCTCTGCCACTGGGATCTTTTCTTCTAGCTGTTCTGTAGAGCCTTGTCCTCCCTCAGGAATGCTCTGAACTGCTTGCTTCTGAGTCTCTGGCTCTCCAGAAAAGCCTGCTTTTGCATAGTTCTTCATCATACTCTGCACCTCCACAGCCAGACTTTTCAGTTTCTCCTCGTACTCTGCCAGTGCATCCTGCTGGAGCTGCAAACAGAGACCTCAAGTCACTCTCCAAGCACTGAAGCTGAGCAGACATTAGTCTGAGCATGGTATAAAGACCTGCTCTGAGAGCGCCCGGTATGATGAGATGTTAGCGCTTCACAGTTGTGTTCTCAGCCCGAGATGAATGGTAGTGCTGGCACAGGGAGCGTAGGAGTGCTGCTCCTCTGATTTCTGTCTGTGTAGGCTCCTGCAGAACCACCTTCTAACTCATTCATTTTCCCAGCATACTGAGGAGTGGGTGGCCAAAGTGTATGTGCGTGTGTGTAGGATGAGTGTAGCGTCAATTACAGAACGTGCAAGGAAGCCTGATCCCCCACAGTGTTTGGGATTTATACTGTACTGAGGGACAGCACTGACCTCGAGATTAATTTCTGTGTTTACCTGGCTTTCTTTCTCCTTGATTCTTCTCAGATTATCTGCCTGCTTCTCTTCCAGTTTCTGCTGGCACCTGGCTGTCTTTTCTGTCATCTTTAAAAAGAAAAAAAATAAGAAACCATTCAACTTGTCTCTCTCACTCTCTCCCCCCCACCTCCCCCCATAAGGGGGTGGGTTGCTGAAGGGTAAACATGAGACCCCTAGGGGCTCCCCCCTTCCGTACACCTTTGCACATCATGAAATAGGTGTGGGGTTACACTGTTAACTAGTTGTGCTTCAAAACAACCCCTGATTTAGAAATGAGAAGTATCCTGGACAGCTCTCTGCACTGCATCTCTGACCTGGGGCGAGCTCGCTAGACCCTTACGGACCGGCGGCCTTTTAGCAAAGGTAGTAGCTGTCTTCAGCTGTGCTTTGGCTGTCTGAAGTACGTACTCAGAGCCCCCAATGCAGTAGCATTTTAACAGGATTTAAATACCTCAGAGAACTGACACTCTCTCTGTGAGACGTGCTGAGGATGTACGCAAGACACCCCCTTGCAGAAAACAGAGATGCTGTGGCAGACTGTCACAGAAGAACTTACCAGTTTGATTGTTTGCACCACTTCCTGAATGTGAGAGTTATTAATTTCTTTCTTCAACCTTTAAAGAAAGGAAATGTAAATAACCCTATAATTCATCTGTTATCTTTAGCAGTATTGATAAACAAGTTTTATATGAAGTGCCATACAGTAAGACAGGACTGCTAGTGCCCACACAGACAGGTGTGTTATGCTCTCCTAGCGTCCTCCCACACAGAGAGGTTGCTGTAATTTCAGGAAAGGCAAATAAAACACCATTCAAATTTGACTGAGAGATAAACCAAATAATTGGGTGCAAAATTCTATTTTTTTTCAGCTTAACAGACAGCAAAGGGACCTTGCTGTGAGCCGGAAGGAAAGGAGGCAGCATACCCTCTTCTGTACCCTTGAACATGTGAAGCTGTTGCAAACTGATTCGTGTCACGCAGTACTTGAATACACAGGCTCAGTAGCAGAATATTATTTTTATAACAGTGAAGGGGAAGGCAGGTGGCAGCCATTATATACCCAAACACAACCTCTTAACCGAGAGGGCTGCTGGCACTGATTACACACAGATTCTAGAGAGGCTGGGGAAGACCTGCCTTTGATTCTAGGGCAGATAAACACCCAGGCACAATGGGAGGCAGCAGGTATTTCGAAGTGCTCTTAGCCTTCAGCTGAAGTGACTGGAAGGTGCCTGTCACTTCAGCAAGAAGCTTAGGTGTGGCGCAGGAGAGCCAAAGTGATGGGTGCGTGCCACAGGAAGGGTCGTCTTCAAGGTCCAATTTCTCTATCTGTATGCTCTCCCTCTGCATTCCACGAGCTCCTACTCCCTGAAGGGGCGGCAAGGGGCATTTCTAAGGCACTACTCCTCTCAGGCTATTCAGAAGTCCAGTAAGTGAAACCAATTTTGCTGACAGCTTTACACAAAAAAATTAAGCCTACAGCGAAAGCTCTGGAAGCCACTGTCAGCAGCAACTGCAGGAATGACGTTATCGCTGCAGCTAGGGAGCAGATGTTTGGCCTCACTGCATATGTGCCTGCGTACCGGAATGCAATGGAGCAAAAGCATTAAGCCAGGAGATGAGGGCAGGCCAGCACCCACCCCTTGACCCCTACAGCTCTGCCACTACTTGTTTGGGTCCTTCAAGAAGCTTCCCTGATGGTGACAGAGACTGGTGCAGCGCTGCTGCCTGCCTGGAGCAGGACAGCTAGCATTCTGCATAGACAGACCCAGTAACATCTACCCCGGTACCTCTCCTGAGCAGCCTTGTCACTCGTATTCCTCATCATGGTTTGGATTCGCTCCACTCTCTTTGCCTCGAGCTTCTTCTTAATGTCTTTAATATTGCTGTGGAGAGAAAAGAGTGCTGTGAGAGACAGCTCCAGAGACTGAAATGGCCCTCCCACACCTGCTCTCTGGAGTGCTCTACTGTCTAGAAAAGCAAAGTTTGAGTGATTGAGCAGCAGAAAGCCCTAAGTCTTAAGAATATTTTAAGTCCTGTAACTTTTTTTTTTAAAAAGGGAGTCATAACAACGGGACAGAAGAAAACACGTTATATAATTATGCTATATTGTATACCTACATGGGGTTCCTCTGGGGCAGCACAAGACTCGCTGAAAGTACTTACGCTGCTAAATTACAAAAGGAGGAACTACATGTCTGTATGGCAGAGCTAAAAAGGAGACCTGAAACAATCAGAAAGGTGGATAAACTCTGGGATGTGACTTGCAAAACAGAAACCATAAACACTTAAAAGGCATTTGATCAACCAGTAGGGAAGATTAAAAGAACAATCCACAGAAAACCTAAGACCTATGCCCCTGTCTGAAGCACATGTCACCATCAAAAATGCTAACTGCATGTCAGAAGGTCACGGACAGAGGAAGGTGCTTGTGTCAGGGCGTAAGAGGCTGCTGACACCACCAGCACCTCATCTTGCCCATCCATGGACAAAATGACTGACACAGGACAGCTGCTAAGGGGGACATAAGAACAGCCGGCAGGTTGCAGCCCATCGGTCTGGTGTCCTGCCTCCAGCAGTGGAAGGGAACACAGGCTTAAGAGAAGTGTAAGAAAGAACAGGCGTAGGGTAATTTTTCCCTCCTTCACCTTCCCAGTTTCCAGTTTATCCTCCTGCCTCTATGCATTTATCTTCCATGAATGTCTCTCATACGTTGGAGTTTAGCCCTACTTTTGGACTTCACAGCTCCTTGCCGTGATAGGAAAAGAACTTAATTTATATGCTGTGTGACAGAAGTACGCCCTGAGAACTTCACTGGCTGCCCCACATTTCTTCTCTTATGCGAAACAGTGAGTAATCACTTCTCTATTCTTCTTCTCCATACCATTCATGATTTTACATGCTTCTGTCACATCCCCCTCAATCATCTGTTCTCCAAGCTGAGTCCCATTTAATTTCTTTTGGTGCAGAAATTACTCCTCAATGCTGACTATCCTTGCCACCCCCTTCTTGCTCTTTCAAAGCTTTTTGCTCAAGATGGCATACTGAAAAGGTGACTGCACTATGGAGACAGATCTAGTGGCGTAACGCTGACTTTGAATCTCTCTTTTCCCCCATAAAATTCTACAAATTCTATTTGCCACTTTGGCCACTGCAGAGCTGTGATTGATGAGCTGTTTGAGAGAAGCATCCACAGCAGCTGAAGATCTGAGTGACAATAGCTCACCCCTGTGTGCAGTTAACTTACGGTTAGTTTTTTTCCATTCACATTATTTTTTACTTACTCATACTGAATTTAACTGCCATTTTATTGACTGTTGCTCAAGATCTTTACACCCTTTTGGAGCTCCTCACAGCCAGCCTTAGATGTGACTGTACAAAATGACATCGTACTTATAGCAAACCATTACCTAGCTACTCAACCTGTTTTTCTTGGTCTTGTCTGAATATGCTGAATAGCTGAGAGAAAAAGAGAATCCATCTTGATGGAGGACACAAATAAAGGAAGTTTTGCCTGACTTGGAAACTAAAGGCTGACAGAGGATTTAATAGGAAGGAGGAATGAGTGAGGATTTAGCTTCAGGACAAAGTTACCGCAAGAACAAATGGATGAATGCCTGGCTAGAAATTGATGAATTGATTCTGCCAGTTTATTTAAGTACTGGAGCCAAGATGCTCAATTCACTTAAAAGACTGAGCTGATCAGTCCCTGGGAGGGATTATATGTGATGTACTGACTACAGCATGTAGAGATGACATCCAGTGACCAGCAGTTTTATTTCCTATCTCTCTGAATTAGTCAGTCCAGGCTGCTGTTGTGCCTTGTGGCAGGAATGCTGCTCTGGAGATCACAAGACAAGAGCTGTCTTCCCACCACTGCCACCGTGTAACTGTGAGACCCTGTGTCACATGGCTGTGCCTCAGTTTCTCACCAGAGAAAAAGAAATGCTTCTCTTCCCCTGTATTCACTCCTTGTCTGTAGTACAGTGCTTTGAACTCTAGCAAGAAAGCTACCCCAGATAAGAGCTATGCATTATTACTTTGTTATTTAAATACTAAGTTTACCTTTCTGATGCCTCCTTCAGTGCCTTCAGCTCAGCTGTCTGCTTCTCTCTGGCAAGCTCTATTATCTTGGTAACTTGCTGTTCAAGGGAAGAAAAGATGATCAAAACTAAAACGAAGATGAGACACAGCACACCATCCGTACCTAATTACCACCAGACTGAGCCTGATCCCTCCCTGCACTGACTTCCAGGGGCCACCCAACCCATGAAGCTTTGTGCAGGCCCATGCACCACCACGACATGAGTTCAGATGTGCACACAAATCGCACCGTGCTGGTGAACTGGCTCCACCAGGGCTCCAAGGGCCCTGTGAGCCCTGTCACACACCTCTAGGTTATCTTTATGGACAGCTTCCTATCTCCTTGTGCAGGAGGTATCACCAGATTCACCGCACTTGTGGGAAGGTGGGAGTCAGCAGCAGAGCTTACCTTCTAAACAACAGAGACTAGCAGCAAGGGAATGGGCCTTCTCTCTTGTGGAAACAAAGTTCCGTGAAAACTCCCGACAGATGCGCCTCAGTGGTCAGGCCTGCCCGCACTGCTGCCCGCACTGCTAGCCTCAAAGGGACACCCTGGCTGCTGGGCTACGTGCTGCGCAGTGAGAGCTTGGGTTTTGATTTCCTTTTCGTAGCCTTGCTCACTAAATCTCACAGTCTTTTGACAGCTGTGAGACAAGAATGTTTTATTCCTTTGGCTTCTCCCTCTGGTGATAAGCATGATTTCCAGGTAAGCTAGTTCTCAAGAGGTGTTTTTTTTTTCCCTTCAGGGCTGGTAAAAAGGCTAGAACAGCCAGTCTTGTAGACGGCTTGCAAGCTGCTTGTCAAGCCAAAGTGCACCAGGGAATCCAAGACTGAAGACGCGTGATGCTAACTCCTTTGGAAAATAATGGTAAGAAAAGGCTTCCAAATGCTGGAGTTGTCCCCCTTTCGCTGGAACATGTGGTGTACGCTGTATTTATCACCACCACCACCTTGCGGACTGCACTTTCTCACAGGCATTACTGTGTCTCTTGCTGGTGTTGGCTAAAGGCGGGGGTCTGAGGGTGTGGGAAACACCAACATGCTTGTGACACCTTACACGGACACTTACTTTGACTTCTACTAAGTCAAACAGCAAAACACTTTCCAGATTTCAAGGGGAATGAGACCCAGCCCTGCTATCAGTGCTAAGGGCTCCTAGGAGTACTGTCCTTCACAAGGCTTTCATTGTATTGGCACCAATACAGCTATGGCAAGCACTGAATGCGCTGGTGGGGCTGCTCTGTTCCCATGTCATCTGTCCTGGTTGAATGACAGCGGTGAGCACGGTTGCCCCTATGGCGTGTCTGTAATGCTCTGACGGTTGCCACTGGTGAACCTGCAAGGCTTCAACACACCTGTCACCCCAGCTCTGACAGTACAGCGTCAAGCAGGGAGCCGTGAGAAGCGTGGTACTACCTCATGTAGCCATGCTCCTCAAGAATTGGCACCTGGCAGTGTATGAAGCTGGTAAATGCCACGTTAACTCCAAGCTAAGCTACCAGAAGAGTTTAAGCAGATGGAGCCTGACATGCTCCAGGGCAGTGCTTCTTGATTTTTTTCAAATTGCAGACCTATAAAAATGTTTCTGCTGTATTTTTATAGCTTCTAACAAATAAGGACCACTACCTACATTCTCAATTATGTTGTGTAGACCTGGAAATTGCTCTGAGGGGTGTCTTCTGCCTTGTGGCCACATTTCCAAGCTCACAGTTTAGTGAATAACTTGGTTTTTCAGGCCGTCCTTGCAGGGGCTCTCTTAGGCTACATTTTCTGTCAACGCTTGCAGTCCGTACCTCTGTGGCGTGCTGCTCTTTCTTTCTTCGAATCCCATCGTGGTGCTCCTCCCCCAGGTGGATGAGGTCCATCTCCAGCCTCTCTCTCAGTTCCAAAACTCGGCTATCGATGCCTTCCGCCATTTCTACAGGATCTGCACAGGTACCAACGTCACCTGTTGTCAAACTCCTGCAGAACAGATACAGCAGCTGTGCTGCTTCTAGAGGTGCTGATACAATCCTGACCTTCCTACCCACCGCTCAGTGGGAACACCCAAAACCCTATAAACCCACAGAGACGGGGATGTCTGCACCACTCCATGCTTCCTTCAAAGGGGAGCCCCGTTTCTCTTGGGGGTTCCTCTTTTTTGGTCTGGGGTAGCCCACAGGTCAGGCCCCTGCTGCAGACCCCATGCTGTATTTACCTCTTCTTCTGGGTTTTCCTAGTGTGTATCATCCTTTTCTTGCCTCCATAGCAGACAGGCTCTGAAAAGAGTACAGAATATTTTTGCAGCAGCTCCTCCCTCCGTTTACTTCCTTTCCGCTCCAGCTCCTTCAATTCCTTCTCCTGCTTCTTCAGCAACTTCAGAAAGAGCTTCATCTGCTGCAGTTCTGTGAGGCTGGCTGTCTGAGGCTCTAAAATACAAAACAAAGAGAGGCTGTTTGTACTCACATGGCATTTCTCAACCTGCTGTGATGCCTTCTGGGGTCAGTTTTTTCCAGCACTGCCTTCATTCAGCTTTTCCTCCCTCTTTTCAGCATTGCACGCAGCTCAGTTTGTCATCTGGTGGCTATGTGGCACGGGGATGGCCAGAGGAATCGCTGCCCTGTGGTATTTTGGCCAGAGGAACATGCCAGTGGTGATGTACCAGTCTGTCTGTCTTAATGCCTTGCACCCTTTTCCACAATTCTAGGTATCCCAAAGATAGCAGTTTTTAAGCTAGTTGGCAGCTCTAATTGTAAGGGAAAAGCTTTGTTATTTCATTAGTGATTTTTCTGCAGAACTGATGACAGGTGCTTTCATCCCTTCCAGTTTTAATGCCTGGCATTTCTTCAGTTGGGAGGAATAAATGACAGGGCTTTTGAGGCCGATGAAAACAAGAGGGGAAGGATGCCTGGGAACTGCTGGAGAACGTGTTATCTGGCAGTAGCAAGTCAGTCAGATGCAGTTATCTGTGGCAGAAAGGCCACAGGGAGTTATCTTCTCAGGGGAAGTAACTTTGTTTTTCTTTTTTGCTTGTAATGTGTAAAAAGTAAGTGAACTTGCAAGTGCGCCTGTGACATAATGCTGTGCTGTGCAGGTCCAGCTCCTTCTGAAAGGCTCGTACTGCGGAAAGCGAAGCGTACAGCTTAAATGCAACCCCTCCGACAGCGAGCCTAGGCTCTCGGCCCTGAGCCCACTGTGCTTCCATATTATGTGACACCTTCTACCA
This sequence comes from Falco naumanni, assembly GCF_017639655.2. Taxonomy (NCBI): domain Eukaryota; kingdom Metazoa; phylum Chordata; class Aves; order Falconiformes; family Falconidae; genus Falco; species Falco naumanni. The sequence continues at coordinate 19,742,851 of NC_054063.1, forward strand.
GAGTACGTATTTAAGGTAATCATAGCTCTGTGCTGGGGAACCCTTTTCTTTAGAAATAACTTTCAAAAACAAAACTTGATGTCTGTAACAGTTACTTGGCAATCTATCCTGAGCACAAGTTCATGCATGTGCCTTCAGTACAGTTTTGTGGCATAATTAGGCACGCTGGTTACTAGTGTTTTGTACTAATTTGTATTACACTGCATTAAGACACAGAAAAGCAGGTGAACAATGTGTTATTACAGGGTGCATGTGTGCTGAAGGCCACCTGCAGCCACATTACCCCTGGCTTAGTGATGGCAAAGGAACCATCGAATGTGGCCAGAGCAGAACTCGTGTGACAGCTCCAGCCTCCCACTTTGCTATAAAGTTGACTTGCAGCAGCGTTCCTGCAGCCAGCAGCCTCAGAGGGCTAAAGCTGGTGCAGCCCAGAGATCTGACCTACCCGTGCAGGTAACAGTGGCCCAGCTTGCACAGGGCATACTCCAAGCCTCTCTTCTCCTTGAGACAAGCTGTGAGCTCAGTCCCAGCCCGAGAGCTCACCACACACCACAGCGGTTGTCAAAATGGGCAAATGGTGCCACAGGCAGCAAAACTGGGTCCCTGAGCCCAAAGATCCCTGTGGTTTGCCTTTAGGGCTGGCTACAACAGGCAGGGTTGGGTCAGGTCTTTTTTAGTTTGCAAAACAGGTGCCATCGCTATCCCAGTCAGGAATTGTGCAGAGAGGGAATGTAAGATGAGTGACAGGGCCTCAGCCCACGTGGGCCACACAGGAGGAGTTACCTGCAATCTGCGTCACTTCTATCACATTTTCGTCCTTGGTGAACGCCGCTGCTCCTGAAATCACAAAAAGAGGTTCCTCTTTATGTTCTACCTTGGACCTTCAGGTTGAAAATGGACAGTAGAGAGCCCAAGAGCATGGGCCACACAAAGGATGTTGGTGTGAATACAAAGGAATTAATTAAGCTGCTGAGATGCTTAAGTGCTTGGGAACTCTGTAAACAGGCAGAGTGGAAAGGGAACAGCGTTCTCTGCCTTGTCAGAGAAAAGACTTTTGCTTTGTATTAGTTCAATATCGTTAGCGATGATTTGGCACATGTAAACTTGTTTTGATTAGGTGAGAAGGATATTCTGGTCTGAAATTTGAGGAAACTAATTGTTTAGATACCAACATATTTCAAAGGACACTAAACACATTGATACAGTCAGTACGGAAGAAATACTGATTAGCTGTCAATTACCGTAACACACAATAGCGAGGTAATCTGAGTGTATGGTAGGGGATGTGCTTTTACCCAACCTGAAGGCCAAGAAGGTGCCAGAATGGAAAAAACATACTGTAAGAAGATCTTTCTCTGCTAGAGCTTCTTTAACCTAGTAATAAATGCTGACTTTGCCTTTTGGTTTCTATTAAAGCAAATTCATAACTTTTTTTCAGCTCAGCTGACTGGTCAGTTACGTAGTTTTTAAGTTTTTCTGTTATGTTAATGGATCCCCATTTAATCTAGTGGTCAAAAAACAGGTGCTCTTACTCCCACTCTTGCAGAACACCCAATGTGGGATCTGTTCACTCTGATCCTGTAATAGATCTTACAAAGAGCCTGGTGTTCATCTGAGCTGGTGAACAAAATTACTAATCTTTAAAGCTCTGAAGTATTATACAACTGGACTCTGGTGCAAGTGCAGTTTCAGGGGGATCTAAACATATTTTAAATGTCAGAAATCAACAGCAATCCACAGAAGAGAGACCCTTGAAAAGAACAACAAAGAGGTGAAGGGCAGTGAGGTACTGTGGGATAAACCCAAGCCAGATCTTAGAAGCTTTGTCTCAGAAATACCCAGAATTATCATGTCTTTGCTCAAAATCCATGTCCAAACTCTGATTTTACACTTAAAGAGACTACACCTCTGTCACAGGCCACTTCTTCCTTGGACAGTGGTTCCCTCTTAATGTAGTTATCATCTCCCAGGGCTGAACCTGAAAAACTGAGGTCATCTGTCACAGTCCTCAGCATACACGTAAGGAAGCACAGGGAAGAGCAGTACTACCCTGGTATGTTAGCCCTGCCTCGGAGGGGACAGATGTGTTTGCGCCAGTTGGGCCTTCAGCTTGTTTACCAGTATTCTCAGTAGATACCTGAGATTACTTTTCTGTTGTGAAATAAAAGCAGTATGCACGTCACACTCACTCCAGCCCAGGAGTCAGGGGATAACTACAAATTTTGCCATTAATGACAAGCACTAGAATTTAAGTTGGTGACTTGACCAGAGAGGTTCTGACCCCATGACCAAGGATCTTCACCCTCCCAGCACTGCTTGTTTCCAGCCTTTTGAGTGTACAGGCTTCCCCTTTTAGCTCACCCCACATCCACAGCTTTACCTGCAGGCCCATTAGAAAGAGGAATGCTGAATCTCCCAGTGGAGTCTGGTACCCCATTAGTTTCAGCAGATGGGAAGTTCCTCTGTGTGCCAAGCCTCTAAAACAAAGATCAGAAGTAAATCAAAGCTCTATTATTTCAGGCTGATTCATGCAATGTATTTTAGAGACAATGACAGACCTTGGAAAGTCTTACCTCCGCTGAGCCATCTTTTAGCTTAACCGATCTCTTGTCTTGCAGACTGAAGAACTTAATGGGGTTGGAGAGAGCAATAGTCAGATCTACAAAAAAAAGAGGAGGCCTTTACTCGGATTATCAAAAACCTCATTGTACTCTGATTTTCCTTGCCTTCTGGTTTCCTTTCTGGCCTGGGACAGGAAATTGTGGAGAAGGGGTATTTTGTATTCTCTGCCTGCAGAAGCTTCTCCCTGACAACACAAAGGAGGGGACCGTTTCCACCTCAGTCCCATTCTCAGATGATGGCTCACAACGGATGCTCAGGGCTATGAAGCTGAAAAGACCGTAGTGCTCCCAAAATCCAAAGCCAGGTTAAGATTTTCCTAACCTGCACAGCTCCCTGCTCCAGTTCCAGTCCAGTGCTGTACAAACCTGGTGTTTTTTTACAAACATGTCTTTAAATCAATAATTTTGCAGGATTTCCCCCCTGATTAAGGTTCATTTGTACACAGGGGAAGAGAGAGTAAACATGAGAAGTATTCGTAAGAACTTCTGTGGTTAATGCTGTTACATTCTGCATGGCTTTGATCATGATTGTTAAAAAGTTTTGCTGTTAATACCTCAGCTGGGGCTTCTTTCCCGATTCATATCTTACCATCTGACCATCCCCTTTTTAAAGGATCACTCTACCTCAGTATCAGCAAGAACCTCCCTCTCTTCAAAGGGGGAAGAAGAATGCTCCTGTGCTCCCTAAAACCCTATTCTCAACAGCCCCTGAGAGTTACCACCTCTTCACTCAAGGAAACCTCTCCCTGCTTCTGAATAAAAGCAGTGAAGAGGCTGACCCACCCCAAACCTGGGAGACAGTGACATCTGCACTGCACGTCAGGCAGTGCCACGGCCTGTACAGGGAACCAGGCGCAGCTACAGCGCAGCCACCCACTTTTTCCCTGATGAAAGCAATGCTGTGATGGGATGCTGGCAGGCGCTCAAGCCCCACCCTGACAAGGAATTAAGGGTGCAGCAGGGAAGCACCCCGGGGCTGGAAAAATGCTTCTAGATCTGAGTCTGGACAAAGGCAGCGCATCCCCCCACGTGCATTCTAACATGTACTACCTGCCCAAGCATCAGGAACGTAGTCCTTTATTTCCAGGTACACAAACAGAGAAGGCATGGTGAGTGGCATGTTACTTTCGCTGCGGAGACAAACGTGGTGATAGCCTGAAAGCAGAAAGCAGAAGAGGTAAGCTGGCCGAATCCCGGTCCCTTCTGGGCTGTGTGCTCCGACAGTAAAACAAGTCCCTCTTCGCAGGAGGGCATGGTGAATGTATTATGGAGTTAAGCCAAGACTACAGCAGGACGAATCTGAAGGTTGCACTGCCTATGGGAATGGAGATTAAGTAGCAAAACATGCAGATGTTCCTATTTTCTTTACAGCTTCCAATGAATAGGTCTCAAGGGCACAAAAGCTAAAGGAATTTCCAAGAAATTTACCTGAATGCATTGCAATGACGGGAATTATGCGATGTCCAATGAACTTCCCTCCTTCTTCCCAAGCCACAATTTTAAGAGATGCCAACTCAGGCATCATGATCTAAGGGGAAAACAGAGTAAGGCACCAATGTCATCACCTCTAACTCCTAACAGCCTAGCAGCTTCACTAAGTAGAACTTCACTCTCTCCTCCTTCCAAAAGAACAATACCATCTCTCCGAGGAAATCACAGCCTATTTCTGCACCTTGTAATTTAAGGCTACAGTTTATCACAGACACAACTCAATCTACAGACTCCACGAAACACAGGCTTCTCAGAGGACAGTCTACATGGAATCACAGGAGGGCAGTTTACCTAAAGAAAAAATGGGGCAACACACCTCCACAGCACAGCTTCCATGAAGTGATTCACCAGAGGAGGGCATGAACTCGGAAGCGTAATTTAGCAAGCATGGTGACTTTGCCATAAGGGCTCTTGCCTCTCTCCTCCCCCATTTTCTTCTGCAATAAAATGAACTAAAAATTACTGTGCCAGAACTGCAGCCTGAAAAGCATTTTCTGAAATTAGGATAATATTTATCTACCACATCCCAAGTAGGCTGAAAATATCTGCTATTTCACTGCGTGCGTGACAGAGGTGAATTGCATAACATGTATTTCGCCTTTGTAACTTACTGCAGAAAGGTCAAACGTTACTATCACCTTTGACTTAACTTCCCCATACCCTGTAGCCGGATTAGTGGCCACTGAATTCTTGCGGAGAGAGGGCAGATTTCTCTATTCTAGCACAACTGAAAACCTCCCACTGATCCCATTACTTCTCCAGTTTGTCTGTTTCTCATTTACAGTTTAACCACAGACGTTCTATTCCTCTCTGCTTCCTGGTGCTTGAAGTTTTCAAAGCTGATTAGTCAATTCAATTTGAAGTGCATCACAAATGCGAGACTTGATGCCCGTTATTTCCAGAAATGTTCCCAGCTACCCCCTTGTCTGCTCAGGGAAATCCTGATGGAGAGTTGTTTTGGATACTGTCATTTGGATATTATCTGAGCATGCAACACATAACACCTTGTATGTCTAAAGCTGTGACTCAGATCTCCAGAAGGGAGCTCCTTCTGTTGTCACTGACCTCTCAAGAAGCAGTGCTTGTGGCCAACAGGACCTTTAGGAATTCTCTGTCTAAATTACTATCAAACATTATTACCTTTTCAAAAACAAAAGCCTCTTCTTTCCATACAGGGTTAATGGAATTGGCAGTGGAGGTCAGTTTGGTTCTGTATTTGCGTTTTGTGTCCCTGGGCAACCCAAAGAGCTCTACTTCCACATATGTCTTCACACTGCGGTCTGAGAGGAACTGACCAGAGAGTATCTACAAACAAACAGAAACATAATTAACAACTGCTGAAAAGAATAAAACAGAAGAGCCCATCCACACCTTCACCCCAAAGTCACTCTCCCACCCCAAAACATCTTTTCTACTGCAGCTTCCAATCTACCATAGGCTTTTCTTTACCTCCACCCATGTTTCTTGCTTCAGCACTTCCTCCAGCCTCCTCCCTCCCCATCATCACAGCCTTGGCTGCTTCTGTGTGGCAGATGCTAATTTTCTGTTTTCATGCGATTATGATTAATTTAAAATAGCGAAAAGACTGGGAGTTGCCATGGTAACACTCTCCCACAGGACTCTCCGAGTTCATTTGCCACTAAGAACCCTACTGGGTAATAAATAGTGGGGACATAGATGCCAGTTATATATGTGGTGCCAGGAACTGGCTGTCAGGGGAGGAACAGCACCACAGTTTGTACTTGCCGTGACAGACAGGGTACTTGCCACCACCACGTCAATGCGGTCCACAGAGAAGGGGTCAAACTGCTTGTCTGGCCGCCGCATGAATTCATGCTTGAGCAGATAGCCACACTGGCCGTTGAACTCAAACAGAGCCATGTTCTGCTGCATGGGGACATCTGAGAGAGACAGAAAAACACAGTGAGAAAAATTTCTGTGGGACCTCATCAGGTGGCTTGTGCGCTACGAGTGAGCTGAAGGATGCTGTATTTTTACAGCCCCTGCTAGCCAAAGGCTCACAAAGCCATTTCAAAAACTAATTAAGCCTTTCAGCACCCTACAGGGAAAAATATTACAGCAGCTGTTGTAAGAAAGGTAAGTGGTTTGCTTATGATTGCACCATAAGTCATGGGTAGAACTAAATTAAAACCTACTTTAAGGAGTACCCACTATTTTGGGGTGCGAAGTAAGTAGTTGTCTGAGTCCCTCTGCTCCTTCCCCCTCTCATTTTGGGCCTCCTCTCCTCTGCCACTTCTCTTGAGAACGCTGGCTTGTGGTTTCTGCACCCTTCTTCACCCCTCTTCATAACCAGTCTCTCACTCCCTTTTAAAGCTGCTGCTTTTTTTCTCCTACTGAACCTACAGCTAGTCTCCTACACTCTCTATACATAAGACACTCCCTTGAGGAAGGAAGAGGGGTAAAGAATCGCTTTCTCTGGAGGCTTTTCTTTCCTTCTCATGCTGGTGGTGCAGCAAGAAAAGGCTCTTTTTCCCTGTTCAGGTTAAAATAACCGGAAATAACAGCACAGACAGGCCAGTCCTGTAGCCAGATGGAGCTCTGCCTGCTGCCTCGCAAAAGAGGAAGCAATCAGGGGAAGCAGGAGCTTCTGATGCATTTCTGCACATTATTTAGTCCGACATCACATTACAGTGCAGCTAGAGAGGGTACCCAGACACTAAATGACAGCAAGTCCATACATGCGTGTATGCACAAGTGTGTAGGGCCAGCATCCCAGGCACTGTATGCCAGGTTTGTGCTGGGCCCAGAAAAGTGCTTTTGGTCTGTGGAGATGGAGTCAAAGAAGAACACAACTTTGGGAGAAGGCACACAGAATAAACGCGTTCAGGGAAACAGCAGCGAAGGAAGAGACAGTGAATGCGAGCACATAGCCTCACCCGCTCAGAAGCTGGAGGACAGTGTGACACTCACCCATGGTCTGGAAGTTAAGTGCCACCATCTGACAGCCGACATTCCAAAACATCTGGGGCATGTAATTAGAGGAGTCCATCCGGGTGCCTTTGGGGTAAATCCGGCTCATCTGTCGCTTGTTATATCTGCAGTTGCTCTATTGGAAACAAGTCTGGAGCACTCCTTGTGTACCCTGGGGCTAGCTCACGTATCCAGACCATGAAAATTGTTCAGGCTCTGCTACCAAACGCTCAGAGCCTTCCAGACAGGAGGAGAAGCCCTGGCAACAACAGGCTCCTTTCCCATATCCTTTCCACTTAAAAAAAAAAAAAAGCATCTGGCAGCCTTGGCGTTCACTACAGCAGGATGCATCCTGTCAAGAATCTCTGGACAGCTCCCAAGCCACCCTGGAAGATCCCATGCCTCTTGCACCTGTACACCCAGTATCTCTGATGAAGAGTTCACCAGGTCCTGAAGCCAGAAGCCAGCTGGATGTAGCTCAGCCTCGCCCAAGCTGCAGACTGGCTCTCCTGCCTCACACAGCCAACTACACTGGGCAACGGTTGCCAAAAGGATACTCCACAAACTGTACTGGGAACTTGGTTAGTAGATCATAAGCCTTCAACTCCGTGAAGGAAGAGATGACGTAACTCCGGTTCTTCTCTAGAAACAGGAGATGAGAAAGCATTTAGAAGAAAGGCATGCCCAGCCCCCACTCTGTGTGTGGGGACTGACAGACCCAAGAAGCACCTGGCCCGTTTACGCCCACCTTCTCCCACGTACCTTTTTCTATCAAGGCAATTTACCTTTCTCTGGTCCCTTGAAAAGGGACTGAAGAATAATACTCCATAAAAGGTGATTTACGTTTACCAGGGAGACACGGTTGTGTACTACAGGACAGGAACCTCACGGAGTACAGACAGGATGGGCTCACAAAGCTTAACTAGCGATAATTTTGCCCATCTCTTCCTAGATTTCAGTGTCATTTACAGAAAAGCTCCTGCCTAGAATTTTAGTTCCAAGTGAATCCCAATATTCAGTGTCTCACACAAAGTTCTTTAATTTGTTAAGTTTCCCCTTCCTCTATTTTTTTCTTTTTCTTTTCCTTCATAACTCAAACCAGCTTACACAAAGCTAGACCCAAATGTGGGAACTGTTTAGAGGAACCTATAGTGTATAAAGGAATAGCGTGCATTTCCAGTGTTTCAGACGTTTCTCTGTCCAACCACCACAGAAGAGGAAGGCCAGTCACACACATTAAGAAAAGCTGGGCTCAATCCTGCTCCCAGAAGCAGCAAAGCAAGCCCACTGAGATGTCACTGGCCTCTAGGCTGGGTTTTTTCATCCTCAGTTATAAAACTGGGAGCAGCATCTGACATCTCACTGTCTTCTCCTTAGCAGTTCCTTACTACAGGGAGGAGGGCAGAAGGGAAGTGTTTGAGCCCATGCACACGTTGTGGGAGAGAGAGAGAGAGCACAACAGAAAATGGGTGAAAGCAAGTCACCAAGGCAGGCGGAGAACAGCAGCATCTGAAAGCACTGCTCTCCTGGGCGAATGAAAACACTTGGGATTCTGAAAGGACTGACTTTGACTTACCAGCAGAGACTTCAAAGGAGTCAAATTTGATGGGCTGTATGTAATTAACAAGGCTGGACATTTCCTCGTACGCTGTCACTTCCAAACCAGCAGTGCCCTGAGCAGAAAACAAAATCCAAGAGAATACATAAGAAGAGACTTTTCCTAAAGATGGAACAAAACACACCTGGGCTTCACAATCACAGAACTCCGATGGCTGCCCTGACCAGAGCGCACCAGTTTCTTTGGCTTCTAGGTCCTACAGTGACATTGTGGGCAGCGTAGCCAGGGGCACAGTTTCTAGGTAGCTCGGAAAAAACAGAAACTGAGGCATACGGTGAGGTCTCAGTCAGTAAGTAAGGAGTCCAGGACCTCTTTAACCTCTCAGAGCATGGAGTCAGGGACAACCCAAGGGCATTGTTTTCCCTCCTAAGCGATACGAGGGAGATGGAAGATGGAAATGGGAAATGGATTCTTTTACTCAAGGGAATGCTGACCTCCTCCTTCACCCTTCAAGCAGTAGCACTTCATGTTTCAGTAACAACTTTTATCAGACTAAGGCTAAGCCTCTCCAAACACCCTGAAGGCAGTTATCTCCAAGTCATGCAGAATATCAAAGGCAGAGTCAGAAATAACAACTCTGTGCTTGCAACATAATTTCCCTCATTCAGTTTCTCCTGCAAAAGTCTTGTGGCATGGAAGGAGGAAAGTCCCTGGCTGATCATAGCACAGTTCATTCCCCCTTGCGTTCTGGGGTCATCTTTGTTCAGTATGGTACGGCCCCAGAGAAAACTGAAGGCCAGAAAAAATAACCCCCAGAAAAGGAACAGAAACAACTGACAGTACCTCATCTGACTGCATCTTTTTAATTTCCTCTTCATCCAGGTTTCCGAGATGTTCATCCTCTTCCTCTGGTTCCTCTTCAGCCACATCACCTGCCCAGACTAAGCACACACAGCCCACATCAGCAGTATATACCAGTAGCACACTGAGACAAGACATGGCAGATGGCTAGCATGAGCCATGCATTTAGCTCTGTAAAACCTCACCATCAAGTCATGCAGGCACAGTAAATGGAAGAATCCTACAATTTTATCAACCAAATCCAAATACAAACTAGCACGCTCTGGACTACCAAGAGTCAAGAGACCAAATCATTCCTCCTGCAGGCTTCCCTCATCCCCCACAAGTGATAATCACAATGCTATTTTCCCCACCACGGTTGCACACATTTGTGGGAATAAATGTCCATTTCTAGGTGCTCTGTAGCAGTGCTCACCTTGTCTTTCTATGACTCCAGGTGCTCCTACCATGACAGGGACTAAAAATACACTGTCCTACCACAGGTTCCCTGAGCCCAAGAGGTGACAGCCTTGAGACCGGAGAAAGGCAGCAGAGTGAGGATGAAGGTTCTATAAACCTTCACGAACCTCAGGGTGAAGAACATGGTGAATTTGTGGTTATCATAAACCTATAAGCAGTAAGAAATTATCCACCCTTCCATGAAACCAATAGCCAGTGTGTATCAACGAATTACCAACTCATGCAGTCATATAACTCAGAGCAGGCAGAAGAGTTGACTGATGGGCAGGGCATAAGTTGATTGTCTCTTCTGGTTGGAATAAAGTGTTTGAAAATATTCTGAAGATTTCATTTCTCTTCCAGGCTTATGCTGCTCCTTGAGATAACTGAACTAATGACTAGTACTGGCTTGCCTCAGGCTAGTATTAATGGCTGATTTGGAAGGTCTCCAGTGGGCCAGACTGGCTCATCTAGCTGTACTAGTCCCATTTTCCCTTCAGACATACCGGTGTCTTCGGCATCCGTAGGGGCTGGCTGCTCAATGATTTCTGGTTCCACATTCCTCCCTTTCTTCAAAGAGTTCTGCCTCTTCCCAGACATAGATTGGTCCTTTTTGTTCTTAATCAAGATTTTCCCTAAGAGATCCTTAGGACTTGGCAGAGGAACTCCTGGCTTCAGCTGCAACAGATAAACTTTGTACTGAATTTCCATCACAACGACAGAATTCAAACGCTCATCTCTCCAGTCCCTCCCAGTACCATTCCTTTGGCCATTGGTACATGGACACATCTCTCACCCAGTGTATATTTTAATTTCTCCACCTGCTGACAAATCCCACTGTATCTGTGCAGATTTTTTTCCCAAGATTTCACCTTTGGTTTCAGACCAGCATTTGGTACCTCTCAGCCCTCTTATGTTCTGCTGCCTGCACTTGGCATGCTCTTCCCAGCCACCTATCCTGCACCACAGCTAAAAGAACATCTACATGGCCTGAAGGCATCCACACACCTCTGGCTTTCACATTCCACCTACTTCTCTCATTATCCCAGAGCCTCAGTCCTAGATCAGCACTCAGGCTGTATTTAAACACTCTGCCTGCAGCAGATTTGAAAAAAGATCCCAGAGTAGGTGGCTCAAGCAAGCCAAGGATGTGTGACTCAGACTGTGCTTCTAGACCTACACTCCCTGTACAGATAGCAACAGGCCTATTCATATTTAACTAAATACACTGAACTGTTTCTCCCCACACACCCACCCTGTCCCTTCCTATTGCCCGGACAAGGACATGGGTCTGGACAGCAAGCAACTGCCAGTTTGCTCGCTGCTTCTTTTCAGCTCTTCTTTCGATCTCAGTGCTTTAAAATAGATGCTTGGGCTAGGTTTCTTAAGTCTTCCCTTCCACTACATATCCCAAGGAACTGCCTCATGCTTTGCAGAATACAGGCACTGCCTATTATTTGTAAATCAGTGTCCCTTGGCAAAGGTAACTGAAGTAGCAATGCACACAGGGATCACCAAAAATGTCACTGTCCGCAAAGATACATGCTTGTACAAGCAAGCTGATGAAGAGGGTCAAGCAGATCGGGAGCTTTACTCATCTATTCTGAGCACAAAGCCATGTGTGTGGTTAGCTGTGTGCATAGGTTGGAAGCAGGAATTCAGAGGCATTGGTAGGAACAGCCTGAAGCCCTTGTTCCCGTTTCTTTCCAAAGCAAGTGCTGGCAGATGAATTTGAAACAGTACCACATACAAAAATACACAACTGGTACAACTTGGCCACCTAGAGCTCAGTTGCCAAAGTCACTCAGGTCACAGTGTCAAATAAGACTAGAGTCAGGCAAGTGCTTGGGAAAACCTCTGCAACTGAGAGGTCTCCCATCCACTATGTTCCTCACTCCTATGAGCCAGGCTTATTTGCCCATGGCACTGCATTCTCTTTCACTGGCCTTGCATCTGTTATGGCCTCTCCTAGCACCAGGAGTGACCAATTTTCCCAGAATGACCTCTACAGTAGCCTCCCTCCCCGATTTCTACTTACTGGGTATTTTTCCAGCGGCTCTGTCAGCAGCATATCTCCAAATATGGTTCGGCAGTACTCAGCCATCTTTGCCTGCTGCTTGGGCCTGAAAAGAGATCAAGCAGGTGTGGACAGGAGAACAGATACCCAAATCCAGAGCTTAGCATGAACAGCTGTCTTGAGCTCTAGGTACCCTACCCAGAAAACCACCTCCTGCCTTCACTCAGACAGCTATGCAGATATTGAAGTCCCCTCCCAGGTTGGCTCCTATTTGTTCATACTCTGCCCCCCACCCCACCCCCCACTAACAGGCTGCACAGTTGTGGTCACCCTCACTCTGCACCTTATGGCTCATCTTTTAGCTCTGACTCACCTCCAGTTGCTTCAGAAATCTCAATCCATGTTTCATTTTTTCATTTCAGCTCAGGCACCCATTTAAAACCCAGCAGCCCTTGCCTGTATACCTTTTGCTCTCCCAACCACTAGATACTCACGAGTCCACGTGGTTCTCAAAGGACAGGATGACAGGGTAGAGAGATGTTTTAAAAGCGCTTTCTGCAATGGCCTCAATGGCATCCTAAATGGGAGACAATGGCCAGAGAAAAGATCAGCGCCCGTTAATAGCAGAGACACGCAGCTGACCTCCTACTGAATGGACTCCAAACTGATCACTGTCAGGAGCTTCTTCTCTTTAAAGTAACTAAACTTTCTCCCAGTACGAAGGTGAGAAGTGTCATCTTTTTCATACCCGCCTGGGCTTCCAGCTCCAGAGGATACAACATGCAGCTAAACTCAATAGCTTGCATAAAAAAGCTGAAGATGTAAGAATAAGACTTTTTATTTTTGTTACATAGTTTAGGGTATATATAAACAAATGTGAAAGCACCTTGCCAGAGAGTCATGCTGCTGCTACACGCACTTTGAATTGGGAGAGAGAGATGTATGCAGTACCAGGTTAAAGTGTTTCAAACCCTATTTATACTCACCTCTGAACATGTCCAATTTTCTGTCATTTCATCTGCTTATAAAATCCTCTGTCTAGCAGCAGAGAAAACCAGAATGTTCAGTAACCAGCAGTGCTGGCACTTCAAACGCAAGTACCATGGAAACATTCTCAGCATTAATGATTTAAGAAAATAATCATATTTTCTCCAAGACTCTGTTAAACTGCCACAAATTTTCTACTATTTTCTGTTCTGGTGCTGCTAATTGATAGGGCAAAGAAGTGTCATTTGCTGCTTTGCAGCTACAGGCCCCTACTCCCCCCAACATCCTGGTTCAGCCATGATCTTCACACTGAGGGAGGCTGCCCCAGCTGCTCCTCCATGCACTACTTGGACTCTCTCTTACAAAAACCTGCAAGGTTCAGAGGAGAAGCTACAGAAAAAGCTACTAAAAGGCCACAGGCAATGGTAGGAAAGGGAGAGAGGTGTGGAGGGGAAGACCGAGGTGTTATGTGAAACTAAAACTTGGGCACATGCTGTGTTAACAGGTTGTAATTTCCTTGAGGTACAGTCACATGCTTTAGCAGAACTCTGCAATTACAGCAGCTACAGCTGTCATTATTTCTACTCTCTGTAGTGAACTGCTGTGCAAAAAGCAGCAGTGGCACAACAGGATTTGGGAAATTACTGACACTGAATATGACAATACCTCTGATCTTAAGGATTGGGTTCCCCCAGCCCCCAAAATATTTTAGTAATAGTGAAGCCTGGGAACTGGGGGGAAGGTACAGAATAAGAATGAACAGCTTTAAAAAGAATCTGAAGTGCCTCTGCCTGTTGGCAGCAGCTGTGTAAAGAAAGGAGTGCATAAAAAATAAGTGTGATGCATCGATTTTTAACTTGCAAGATGTTTGTAGCTTCTGTGGTTAAATGCCAAGTGGTTAAAATTCCAAGGGAGAAGCAGACTTTGCACTCTGCTTCTGAAGCCTGGGAGCTGACTCCTCATGGAAGCCATCTGCCCAACATGCTAGAGGGCAGTTCCTCCACTGAACGCACTCCACACACTCATGTAATTGGGATGTAATTGAAACCTATTCTTCCAAAGTGCCACCACGTAAGGCTGTAAGCCACAGGAACCTGCTGTAGACCAGTTAGAAAATAAACTAATTTTAATGGTTTGTTTTCTAAAAGCCACCCTGTTTGTTTCTCTAACGTGCATCTATTCATAAATCCACCACCCTCATGGTTTGTGTCCATCCATCCATCTGGCTACACAGCTCTGTGCATGTGGGCACATCTACTCAACCACCTCTCCATCGCTTCTACCTGACTGCCTGCATTTCCCTCATTCATTCATCTTCATCCAGCCAGCAACCTCTCTTCTGGTCCTCCCACTCCAAAAATGTACACAGACTCCAAACTATTGCGTACTTGTTCATCTTTCATTCTTTCTACACATTCATTCACTTGTCATCTTGCCATCAATCTTTTCCTCTCAAACATCTTTGCTCTCAGCCCATCCATTTGACAGTTCCCTCAGCCAGCCTCCTCAGAGATCAGTCTACAGCCAAGCAGGGGAAAGCATCCACGGAGAAAATGCTTTCCATACCTTGAAGAGGATCTCAGTTGTCATGGTGAACCCGTGAGTGATGATCGGCTCCTCATCTGGAGGACGGCCCTTCCAGCAATCCAGCTCCACGCAGCGGCAGCCAGCCAGCAGCGTCTGGCGATACATTTCAGGAGAAGAGATCCCAGAAAACTGACCGGCTGGAGGAGAGCAGAAGGAGGGAGGCTCAACGTTACCTGCTCACATGGGACAGTTTTTGCATAAAACAGGAGCAACAGAAATCTCTGCCACCCTTCGGCAGGTGTACGTGGCAGACTGACAAGACATTCTCAGTAACAGGCTGACATTTCTTCTTCTCACACAACATTTAATTGCCAAGCCCCTCACAGTGCATTACAGCTCTCGGCCCTCCAAACTTCAGGGCAGATACGTCTGCCTGCCTGTCAGTACCACTCTTCCACACCTGGTGGTGGTACGTAAGCGCTGGGGCTGAGGCAGATGCCGGAACCGCCCATACCTGTTAAATACGTGTTGTGTGACGAATTGATGAAGTAGTGAGAGAGCGGCTGGGTCATGTCCTGGTGCAGCACCAATTTGTCCAGTGCTATCACATTGTTCTCAGGGCCACAGAGAAACCAGACCATCCCCTCTGGAGACAACTGCCCTACATGAAAAACAAAGCTGTTAATAGCATCGGCACAAAATGGTTCTGGCACCTCCTTGCCAGTGTACTGCAACGCAGGGGCTTGTGAGAACTGGGCTGATTGCTCTCCTTGGAAAGTCAGAGTAGCAGAAGGTGCAAGTTCCTCTCCTACTTCCATACCACCTCTATAGCAAGACTTCTGGGCTGAACAAAACTCACCTCTCTGGATGTTAATCCCACTGGGCTCATACTTCTCTATCAGGCTCTGCACCTGCTCAGGTTTGGCTGGTGGGAAAAGGATGTCATTGAGGCGAGAGTCTCGCTGCTTCTTGTTGATAAACTTCGCTAAATGCTCTTTGGTCATGTAGGGCTTTGCTTTTAAATGGCTAAAGTGAGAGAAGTACAGAGGAGCACGGGTTAAGGCCTGTGTACTACCCAGAAAACCTTTTCACAAAAGAGAGGTTGGTCCTTCCTCAGGTAGGCAACGGCTGCCTGCCTCCCCGGGCCCACACATTTCTGTTTTGTCTACTTTTCTTCCTATAAATGATGCTTCCCACTGTGGCCCTTCTTCTTTCTTACTAATTCAATACTGTAAGGAGGCTGTACGTATTTGAGCCTCTGACTAAAACTCTAAAGGGACTTGAATTTCAGAGCACACTGAATTGCTTTCCATACAAAGCCAAGTCCATTTAAGAAGTCACAGATTTAGCTACTTGAAAAAAACCAAAGGCCACTGGCTACTTGTGAGGATCTATGGTTCTCACGCTGTACATGGCCTTGTTTGGGGCAAGTCACATGCAGTATCACATTCGCATGACCTAGTGCTGATCAGGAATCAGCCCTCCTGATGGTGGCAGTTAAGAAAGAGTCCCTGCAGCACTGTGAGGTCTCATCCTTTTTTTCAGGCTGTGAGTGAAAGTGTTAAGTGCACTGGCACTGTTTTGTGACCTGGCTTCCTGCATGTCTAAGGTTTGAGACAAACCATGTAGCACAAAAATCACCTCGCCCCTCCTTTTTCCCTCTCTTTTGCCACGAGAGATCCCAGTTCTTTGCTGTAGCTTGAAGGAAACTTACTGTGAGGTAAATATTTCATCAATCTCAGGCCGTGGACACAGATTCATGAGGAAAGTTTTATACACGGTCTCAGGGAAGTCCTCTGGGTTGATGGCATCGTTCTGAGAATGCAGTAAAGACACGTCAGTATCACAGACCCATGAAGGCTTTCACCTCTCCGTTAACACCCGCAGTCCAGCACCTGTTTGCGACAATGCAAGTAAGCAACTGGCACATCTGGCAAGGTGTTTAGGGAAGAACACATGCAGTGAAGAAGCACCATAACGCCCTATTTCAGAACAGACAGTTATTTAAACTGTCCCTCAGTGCCTCTTGTGTGATGGTGTAAAGCTAAAGCTTGATGCAGTGGCAGGAGCTGTCAGAGGCCTGGATTGTACTCTGTGCATTGGCAGAAGCATCAAAATTAACCATCAGATCTGTTGCTTCAAAGAGCATAAAGTGAAACAGGTGGAAGGGAACGTTCTGCTTCTTGTGCCACATAATGCAAGCAATGGAGTCACAAGGGTTACCACAATGCCAACAGTAAGAATTGATCCTAGCCGACCTGCAGTTAAGGCATGGCAGCTAGCAGTAAGGAAGAGGTTTCACAGCAACTAACAGCATCTGGGATGATGATTTTTTCATAGCCAAGGGCATCACAGTCTGGGTAGACAAAAACATTATTCTCAAACTAGCGAGACCTTTGGCTACCTAGAGAAACTCTTACCTTGCCCTTTGGAAGATGACAAGCACTTAATGCTGCTTCCACCCTTTTCCTGTCTGCAGGAAACATCTGAAAAATACTGACCAGACAGAGAAAAAGAGAAATCACCACAATGTAGCAGGAGTGAAGTCAAAAAGCCTGCATTTAGGTGGCTGGGAGCTGCAGCCAGAGTGCAAGACACTCAAAATGCACAGTGAAGGAGACAGAGGAAGACTGTAAACATGAACCAGAGAAGGGAGACAGTGTTTCTCCAAGGAAGTAGCTGATGTACCAAGTCCTATAAACCTACAGTGGATTTTTTGACTGCTGCCTTAATATAGAAGTTCTATATTTCTGCTATGGACTCTGTAAGAGCCCTGTCACTGAACTACATCAGCTTACTCTCAAAATCCCTCCTCACTACCCTTCCCCTTCCCCTCTTGGAGCTGCTCCCTGTGGTAGCAGGCCTCATGCCACAAATTCCTCAGACACTTTCCCCCACAAGACACTATCCCATGTGGTAGCTGGCATTAGCAAGGAATAACTTTGTAGTCAAGACAACAATCAAAAAAAGCAAACAAATGTGCAAATTTGCTGCTTTAGAAGAAGTCAAAATTTTCTGGAACCAAAGGCTCTCGACGAATTCAAGGAACAAACTCATTACACAAGCTGGTATACTGCACGATGGAAGGACAAAGGTCTGCTGCTGCAGAAACCAAAACTCATCTCCAATTTAGAAAGCTAGGCACTGGTCTGCAGGGCAGAATTCACTTGGTCAAGCCTTCACCTTAAAGCAGTCCCTTTGCTGCACTATGGAATAGTAACAGTAGCTGAACTCTATCTACTTTCAAAATATCCCCGTCAGCAGCAATGAGGTCTCCTCCATGGATAAATTTAGATGTCAGCTCTATTAAGCTCCTGGAATCACAGGTGCTCACAGCCAAAAAGGGGAACAAAAAGTGCCAAATGTGTTGACAGGTGGAAGAGTGTTCAGTGGGAGCTGCAGCAGGCTTATGCAAACTCAGTGCATATCGGTTTCCAAGCTGCCCTTTGCAAGGCAAAAATTGCAGCAACCTTGTTATGATTCAAAAGGGATTTAAATGTCGAAAGAGAAAGGCAGATGCTCAGTGGAATTTTCAGAAGAATCCAGACAAAGAGTTTTGAAAGCCTTACATATACTTGCACCTGGAGATACTGAGTATTTTTGTAAATCTGGCTCTTAATCTGGACTATTTAATAGTCTAACGCTTTATACAGTAAAGCATTTTTACCTCTGCAAGAAAGCAGACCAGGGCATTGAAGAGAGGTACATCCTGTACCAGACGTTTTTCCTAGCTTATGTCAGAAGAATAAGCCATTTTCTCCCTGCAGTAATGCTACCTTGCTTGCATTTTAAAGATCAATTCAAAGTACTCTTCCCTAGTGTGAGTTATTCATTAAAGACCTATACATTTTTAAAAGCCCTTTGATGAATACACTGGTTTCTGACAGAATGAAATCTTGCTGGTTGGTGGTTTAGAAAACAAACAACAAAAAACGTTTATTGTTGAATAATGATCAACCATCCAGGAGCACATTTAGCCAGCATAGACTTAATCTAGAATCGTTATGCAATATAGCACACAGTAGGTAGCGTATTTACTACAGGTGATTAGCACTTGCCTCTCGTAATAATGTAACGCAGCATAAACCTAGAAGCAGAGTGGTTCAGAACTTCCCAGTGAATACACACAAATGCACTATCTGCAGGTCCTTATTCTTAAAGCAAAAGATATTTATGCACCCTTTTGGGTGAACATGGAATTGAACGTGGCAGTGCAGCCTTTGGTTGCTCTATGAGTTGAATCAACATGGAGGAGCCACTGGATCAGCCATGGAGTAATTTTACTAGGGAAGACAGCGAGTGGCACAAAACCAGTTCTAGATTCATGCCACGCAGTACAGGGGAGAAATAACAGGCTGGTCTTTGCTTCAGCAAAGCAGCCTTGGTTTGTTCTAACAGCAGTCCTACCCCGGTGCACAAGGCCAACCCTGGGGCCAGTGAAGGGCAAACCTCCACGTTCTGTGCTTGAACTGGCATTGACGTTGGCCCAGAGGGCTGCCTCAAAGGCTGCTTCCCTCTCGTGCACATCCAGAGTAAAGGCTGGGCAGTGGAATTACACTAGTGAGAACGGCTGGTGGTCCCACATGAAGAAAGGAGACAAGTGAAAGTGATGGATCCCTACACTTTAGGCTAGCTAGGGAGTCAGGCAAAAAGTTCTCCAAATACAGAACTCCTTATATGAAAAGTTAAATTAATCCTATACTTCATCCACCTTTCAACTCAGGTTTGCAAAACAATCTATGATCAGAATTTTACCAAAGTTGTTTGGTTTTGTTGATTATTTCTCAGCAAGAGCCAGAAGGTGAAATCTATGGCTGTTTAAGGCAATTTCTTGCTGTAGGTGCAGGCCACAAAAGTTCTCCCCTTCCAGACCCAGATTATGTCCCAGGCCCTTCCCTGGGAGGAACCTAGGTGGCAGCAGGAATCCTTTCATAGCCTGAATCCAGAGGGAATGATCTCTGCCTCTTAGGTGCAGAAAGAGCAGGCAGCTGAAGCCACCAGGTAACCACTCCCGTACCAGCTGCTCTGCCTTCAGTCTGACTGAACACACAAAAACCCAAATATCTATACTCACTTCCTGACAGGAATCTTCCCCTCTGCATTAAGCTGCATCTTCAGCTTCACCAGGCTGTGAAAAAAACCACAAAATTATGAAAACACACTTGTACAGTTTTAGAGGTCCTATTAAGTAATGAGAAATAAAAAATATGCAACTGGGAAAACAATTTAACAGTCAACTGAAAATCAGGCCTTTCAGATGTCAGCTTACCTCAGATAGAATCTGTTACTGTTTCGTGGGAAGGAGAAACAGGCAAATTATAAGAGCTTAGATATCAGAAAAAATTCCTCTAAAACATAAGATATAGATATAATGATACGTCCTACTATTTAGCATTCCTCAGCAATCCTAGGTTGCCAACCAATTGGTATTACAGAACAAAGAAAAGAGGCAGCACTTCGTTGGGGTGAGTGCTGTGATCTCGGTGGGAGACCCGTTTGAGGCTCAGAATTTTAGTTTGTCTAAATACCACAAGTGTGTTTGACTGGCTCAAGCGCTTCTGTGCCAGCCAGCACTCACACAACATACGGCACAGCTACCAAACCCCTGCCCGTGCCTTGGGGGTCCTGCACTGACACAGGACTTGGTTTGGAGGCTGCCAAAGGACATGGATGCTACACAGCCTTTTCTTTCTAGTACACATAGAAAGGGCAGTACGTGAATGTTTCAGAGAACAATGTTTGTCAGAAATCACTTACATTTTCTCTAGGAAGGTGTACCGAGAAGCGTTGTATGTGAGAGGATTCCGAACAATGGCCATAATATCCTCAGCCCAGCTCTGGGAACAAACACACACACAAAGCAGAGGCAGTTGGACATTACGGAACTGCACCAAGAAGTACAGAGCGACAAATGTGGAAAGGGCACAGAACTGTGGAACAATTTGGGTTGGAAGGGACCTTTAAAGATCATCTAGTTCCAAACCCCCTGCCACGGGCAGGGACACCTTCTAGACCAGGTTGCTGAAAGCTCCATCCAACCTGTCCTTGAACACTTCCAGTGACGGAGCATCCACAGCTTCTTTGGACAATCTGTTCCAGTGTCTCACCACCCTCATGGTAAAAACTTTCTTCCTTATGTCCACTTAAAATCTTCCCTTTTTCAGTTTAAAATCATTACCCCTTGTCCTGTTACTACAGGCCTTGGTAAAAAGGCCTGTCCCGATACTGCTGGGCTCCAAATCCCAACAGCTGCGCCCTGGGCTTGGCTTTATCACATTCCTACTGCCTATATTCACTTGACACTTTACCACGGAGTCTTTTCAGCTGTCTGTTTATCCACACAAAGCACATGAAGGACAAAAATGACATATTAAATGTCTTCTACTGGTCCTTTTCCATGCAAGGTACAAGCTTCTAGAACTATGGAAGTACCACACCTTACTGGAACATTAACCTGGTTGTTTATAACCTTGCCAATAACATTGACAGGGTTCAGGTTCCCCGTTTTCCCCTCCCCTTTCCCACTCCCCACTCAATGCCCCAATCCTTAGTGTCTCCCAGCACTTCCTTGCCCTCAGGACCCAATACCTTGCCAACATTCTCCTTGTAGGACACAAAGTTATGAAAAGTGAGGTCAACCATGTCGGGGCCAGATACAATAGTCAGAGTCTTAAGCAGGAAGGTGCTGTGAGGATAATCCAAGTTAAAAACCTCTCGGAGCTTCTGGCACTGCAAAAGAAACAGAACAGATGGGGATGAAGGGAGAATGAGGCAAACTATCTGAAAAAAACAGGGCCCAATCCAAACCCTGACCCAAATTCACGGCAAGCTTTTCAAGGGTTGCAAAATCATTTAATGTATTCTTCCTTTCCTTGGCTTTCCTTATTTTTCATCTTTACTCTGGAGCCTGCATTACCTGGATCCTCCATGGAACAAAACATTGTGACTATCATTACTGTGCGAACACACTGTTTTGCCCTGAAAAAGCAGAAGTTGGAGACTGCCCTTAAAGAAATTCCTTCTGAAACTTCAGCCTGAACTTGCAGACAAGCCAAGGAGTATTTGGCCTGCTCATACCAGAGGTGCATAACCAGGTTAGCACAGACAGCCATTTGTCAAAACACAGGCTAAAAAAAAACTCTTTTAGCTTAGTGTGATACCTTTTGCTGTAACCTCCCTCCACCACAAGAAAGATGTATTTTGGGACCTGGAAGCTCTACCAGCTGTAGACCTGCTTGCTGCAGAGGTGGGCTCTCTCCCTCCAAGTCACGTTTGCTGCTAGTTGTCAGTTGCTAGAAGTGTTTTTTCCATAGCAACTGCAGTATCCTACAGCGATGGCTCACCAGAGATTTGTTTTGTTAAGTATAAGGCTCATCCGATTAGTCATACTTGGATTTCATCACCATATAAAAGTATTTATAGAATCCCTTTAAATTATTTAGCATTTTCTGCATTCCTATGTAAGGCATCATTAAACCAAGGTATCCTGGAGTTGTACTGATGGTCGCTATTTATAATGAAAAGATAAAATTCCCGTGTCCTAGAATAAAGCACAGCCATTCATTATCTAAAGCGCAGGATATATCCATACAAAAGCAAACAGGGAGGCTGCCAGAGCACCTGCTCCTTCAGAAACTGCAGGCAAAATTAATGATCTGGGATTTTTGGCAAAACAGGTCAGATTCAGAAGTTTAACTGGAACCTGAGCTCTTGCTGTAGGCACAGACCTAGAGTCATGGCTGAGTTTCAACAAGTTACACCTTAACACATCACATGTCACGTGAACCACAGCGAGAGAGGTTTTAGCTAAATGATTTCACCTTTGCGTTTGCCATAAACTCGGAGCGTGTACAAAGTCAGTCGCTGCAGTTCAGCTTGCATTCAGGGACTTGTTAAGCTGCTACTAACTGGACCAATATCTGAATCCCTGCAAGCTGAAGAAAGCAAACTCCCCGATCTTAGACTTCCATGGACCTTAATTTAGCCCAAGCCAACTACAAACCCCAATATGTAACCATCTGTTTGCATATCGTTGTGATTCAAATGGAAGGAATTTCCTTTCTGCCACAAAATTTTCTCTTTACATTTGGACTGTAATAGCAGAAACTCCAAAACTGCTCAGCTTCACGCATTCTTATGTGTTTGCATGACATCACACACAAAGCTGCATATATATTCAACAAGAAACTCTGCAGACTTTCCACTGCATTTTTCCAAATTTCTGGAGCACTTGCAATGTTGACACATCTGTAGCAAACAGACATCTTCAAGAAGAACAGGATTATAACTCAAGATCATCTGACTGCTGTCTCTCACTCTAAAAGCGGCTCTCCGCAGGAGTAACTGAAACCTGTATAATCCAAAAGCATTTGGAGGGAAAGAAGGGGGAAAGCAGTCAGCCACCCAGATTTGCCTGTTTTCTAATAGTTAGGGAATTTCTAAAATGGCTCATTCTTGCTTTGTAAGCAATTTTCCTTTGCAGAAGCGAGCAGCACCCACACACCCACACCTCCCTTCCACACTCATAGCAACTCCTCGATGGAGTCTAACTTTTCATTGCAAGTGGCAAAGCGTTAGGATTTTAACTTCAAGTTTAACTTCATCTTGCAGACCCACTGGCATTTGTTCAGTTTCCTTACCTCTAGTGTTGTAAACTACGTGAAGCTAAGACAATAGAGAACTTGTGGTTTACGCTGAACTCATTTCCTGCATTTGTTACAAACCGGCTCCTCCCAGCCCTTCCTCCTCTGCAAACTAGTGTTGCTTGGCTCTCCAGCAGACATTGCTCTTCATGCCATGTCCCCAGCAAGCTGAATGCTGCATCAGAGCGTTTGCCTTTATCTAGCTGTGCTCCACCAGACAAACCTGCTGCCTGCCGTGTTTGGCAATGGCTTGATATCCCACCACCTTCTCAGAAGTCCCCATTAGCTTTAGCCTGTGCCGCTTTTTATATGCCATGCCCCTTATCAGCATTAACTTACGGCACCTCCTAACGCCATGGTGAAGTTGATAGCTTCATTTTATGAGAAGCAAACTGCAGCAGGGAGAGGATGATTTTGTTAGGGATCTAAATTAGGTCATATTTTCCCAGTGACTGACTTCCTGCCTGGCCTTAAGCAAGCTGCTTGCTTTCTGCTGCCTGCTTTACATGGGGATTATCTCCCTCCCAGGATAAACACAGTGATGTTGGCGTTAACACTGAAATGAAGATGGTGAGAGGACCACAGGCTGTGTCCAAGAGCACTGAACCTGATGCCATGGTTGCGTCTTGGCTCTTCCATAACCTGTACGCCTTTAGCACCTTGTGCTGCAGCTTCACTACATAATTACTTCGTGTCATGTTGCAGGTGGCCATAACGGGAAAATAGGAATTACTACATGAAAAGCAGGACAACCATATTAGCCATGCAAATCAGAAGGGAAATGTGCTTAGCAAATCCACTTAAACTCCCAAACAAACAGAAAACAACCCATCAGCAGAGCGGTTGAAATACAGATTCAGCTTGCATTTCACTTCCCACCCTCCTGATTTCCCTAAAATCCTCATCTGTACAAACCACATTCATAGTCCAGAGAAAAGCAAATTCTGATGCAAATATAAAGAAAGAGCCAGGCTTAATACGAGAGACAGACAGTCATTTCTCTACTTGAAATGGGATATAGCCTGGGATAACCAGGACTTGCCACAGCTGCCTGCACTCACTGCACTCTGACAATTTTGTATATTCATGAAACATGCAACATGATGCAATGCTCGTGGTATTAGAAGACAGGACGTGACAACGAATCTTCTCTTTTGGAGAAGGAAAGTCTTGTTTGGTTGCCAGAAAGCAAAGGGAGCACCAAGATTATTCAAATGCCTTTGGTTCTGCAGGTAATGCTCATGTCCTCGGTAGCAGCACCGCTCCATCACGGATTCAGCAACGAGACCCGACTGCCGAGAAGCAGGGAGGGCTGTCCTGCCACCAGCTGCACCACGGGGGCCCCCCCTGACTCTGCGCCAAGCATCTCAGCGAGATGAGGCAGAAAAAAAATATTACGCAGATGAAGCACTCTCAGCTCTCGTTGCTGTCTTATCTAAGGGAACCGGAAAATGCAGCAGCACACAGATTCACGCAGCACAAAATAACCCACGGCACTCTGGAATCGAGCAGGAACAGACTGCAAGGGAGACATGCAGTCTGTGCATCCTCAGTATCTTCTGTCCCTGTGGTCAAAGAGCTCACTCTGCAGAAAGATGGAAGAGGCAGAAAAATGGCCCAGGGTGGTAAAAGGCTGTTATTCAGCCTGTGACTGTTTCCTTACTTGGCCTCTGCTCTACTATTTACAAATCCTTTGCAAGCCACAGGCTTCTACCCGCTTTTCTCTTGCATGCACATGTATCAGTTTGTCTCCGTGCTTCTTGTGATCACTCTCTTATTTGGAGGCCTGAACATCAGACTTTTAGTTCCATCCTGTGCTCACACACTGCTGAATCCACAGCGTAGCGCTGAGATAATGCTCAATCCCCAGAGCTGCTGCTTTCCCCTGGGATGCGGCAGAATGACTGACCACCCACAATGTGTTTGTAGTCTGCGGCTCAGCCCTCAGCTCAGCTCCCAGTGCAACGTGAGTGCTCCCTGCATTGTTCCCAAACACTACTTGTTCCTACTTTATCATCTCACAATATGGCACATGAAATACCTTGGTATCATTTTCTCCCTTGTACATGTTCAATTCAGAGTCTGCATCTCTAAGTTCAGTGACAACAACATGCATATGGAGGATGAAACTGTTTTATAATCATGACAGTCAGAAAATACAACTTCTGTTTTTGTAAAAAATTATGCTTGTTTCAAAGCCAATGCTTGCTGAAATGTCTAAACAAAACCCAAGACGAAGCCAACAGCCCAGCAGTCTGGCCTAAAACATCATGTATTTTGCTCCTAATTATTACATTCTCTGTCAGCGTTCTGGGGTCTTGGTGCATCAGAAAAAAAATAAAATGGAGCAGACATTATTGTTCCTTGTTACTGAAAGGAAAACACAGAATTGCATCGTAAATAACATCTTGATCTGCTTTGGCATGCTGCTGAACTACATTCAATAGCTTTTTATCTGGTCTCATTTATGTTCAAAGTCCCTGCTAATTCTTATCTTCATTACTCTTGAACATGCGCCAAAGTTCATTCTGCCCCATCTCTCAAAAAAAAATTTCCATGGAGAAAAAACACCACAGAATACTGAGTAGCTCTCAGAGAAAATAAAACAAAGGGGGTGAAAAGGGGAAACCTGCACATGCATAGATGAGGTCATGGGAGGACTTGAGGGCTGTGTGCACGCTTACGTGCTAACACACCAGGAGGCAAGGGCTCAGGGCGGGGGCAGAAGGGAGAGTCGAGTCTGTCGGAAAGAGCATGGTCGTCCCTCACCTTCAGGCAGGTTCAGTTCCAGGAATCATTCCTTCTGGGGCAGATAGCAGTGGCCCTTTTCATTTAGGGGTAGCTCCTACTGCTGCCAGCCCTTAGTGTCTTGTCCCTTTTCCAATGCCACACTTACTGTGCGGGGCACAACAGGCTGAGCACTGACTCCCTAAACACGGGCAGTGTCAGGAAGCAGGTCCCACCAGTCCCTGCCTCCCAGCTTGCAGGGACAATGCTGTGACCTGGGCTGGCAAGGGACTGTGATTTATGGCAGGTCTTTTCAGAAGTGTTTTTACTGTGTGGGCGCTTTGGTGTTATTCTTCCTGCTGTGTATAGAGAGGTTACAAAGGAAAACCCCAAAACTCTTGCTTAACAGCAGCAGGAAAGTGTTACTGAAATAACTCCCAACATCTACAGTACCCCACCAGCAGGAGACTCATTTCACCTACGTTGGTCTGAAAGGCACTGGCCACGTTCCACCCTCATGCAGCTCAAGCTACAGCCAAAAAGTGTACAGTACCTTGCAGACGAGAGCAATAGTGCTGATGCTCTCAATAAAATGCTTTCCTTCCTTATAAATTCCTTCAGTCGTAATTCAGTATGAAAACCAGAACAGCAGCTTTGTCTCAGAGGCTGTAGATTTACTGTGGTGTCACTTGCAAGGGGAAAGGATGCTTGATCTACTATTGGTACTACCCAAAGCCGGGATCATGCTCACACAGAGTTACACCAGTCGGCACCCTTCTCCTCTACTTTTAGTCAATGAAACAAGTAACCATTTGTATTAATTGCAGCAGTTACATCCCACGAAGACTCCAGGCCATTATTTCATAATAGGGGAGACAGCACCCTTTTCCATTCTTCCACCCTTCACTTCCAACAGATCTTGGTTTGCTTCATCACACCAGTTTTTCATATTTATACCTTTTTGTAATGATACACCAGACATAGCTGCCATATGTGGAGGGTGTGGTGATTCACATTAAGGAGTTTTCACTGCTTTCTGCATTCCTTTGAGCAAATTCTGCTCTCAGGAAAGCCAACTGAATACACAACTGAAGGCTTTAAGCAAGCCCTGCAGCAGCATTATGGATAGCATAGCCACATGTAAGACAGACATGTCCAGGAGGGGATGGCACAAGACCTCCCATCATCCCATAAGAGAAAGGTGGATAAGGAGCCAGCCTAGTGCATTTTAGTACACGTTGCCACAGAAATGCCAGAAAATTCCCTGAAATAAAACGGAACTTCTTTTAAATGGGTCTCTCTGAAATGCAGAATTCAAAAAGCACTTGGGATTTTCATAGCAGAGATTGTCATCAAGTGCATCATTTCTGCCTGTTGTCAAGCACCAAGTGATTTATTATTTCCAATTGTTTCTTTGTAAAAAATGAGCTGTAGCCAATACCAAGAACTGTAAAATACTGTTTCTGGCCTATCACAATGGCTAGAATACAACAGCTACACCAGGTCAGACCACAGGTCCATCCAGATGTCTGGGGGAAAGTATAAGAACAGGGCAAATGCAATGATACTTCCCTGACACATTTCTGCAGCTTCCAGCAATTTGTGATTCAGCAACTTCCTAAACCAGAAGCACTATCTTGCATTTAATGACCCTCAAAAGGCATTTCCTTCTTGTCCTGACTTTTTAAATTCATGTACATTTCCAGGACTTGTGCAGGAAGGCATCCCACGGTGCAGTGACATGAGGTGTAAAACAGCAGCATCTCCTTCTGCTTGTGCTGAACCTGCCTTTGGAAAATTCCATTTGATGTGTAGCTCTCACACTGGAAGAAACACTGAGTAACTGCTTCATGCTCACCTTCTCCAGTCAACTTCTGATCTTACAGCACTCCACAACACTCCTCCACATCCTTATTTTTTTTTTTTTTTTGCCAGACTATAGTCCCTGCCTGCTCGGATGCTTTTCCTACAGCAGCATTTCATTCTTTTATTAGTCTTGCTGCTCTTCCCTCCTTCCCTCCAGTTCTTTGCCTCACTTGAGACAAGGACACTAGAAATCCACAGGTATGTGGGTGCATTCCGGGTGTGCACAGTGGCATAGTTTCCTAATTCTCTCCTTGTACTTCCTAACATAAAACTTAGTTTTATGAGCAAATACTACTGAACACTGCATTGGTACTTTACTAAACCCTTATGATCTTGTTTCTAAGTAGCAGTAGTCAATGCTGAGCCTGTCATTATGGCAGATTAGGATTGGGATTTTTTTTTTCCTGTGTGCATTGCCTGATTTTCAGCTGTACTAAATTTTATCACTTATCGTCCAGTCAATCAGCAATTCAAGGTCTTTCCACAAGTGTCCCTTTATTACCCCAAATAACTTGGTGCCATTGGCAAACTTTGTCTTATCTCTATACACCTCTTTTGCAGATAACATATGAACACACTGTATGTCACAGGCCCAAGCACTGATCTTTCTGGGAGCGTGCTGGTTCCCTCTCTTCTCAAGGGACCTTTTATTTTTTCCATGCAAAGGTGTCCTCTCTTATTCTGTTCTTTAAGAGCCTTTGCTTATGATGGGAATCACACAGACCACTTTTCAATCTTATTAAAAAAGTTTAGAGCTAACTATGGAACACAGCTGTTGCTTCCCACTCCTCTCTTGCTTTTTGCTACCCTGGTACTGCTTATGAATTTCCTCATTCTTTTCACAATCTTCTGTGCTTTTATTAAAAATCTCTTTTAAAAGGCCATTTTAGCTTTCCTCTGGATATGAAATGTGGTCATCCCAAAACTGTACTGTGAATTACTCTTAGAAAAAAATAAAGGCGGGTGTGTGAGAGTGTGTCTTGTTTCCAGGGCAATTCCTTGCTTGTGAGCAGGGGTTCGTTACCAGAAGATGCTGTTTCAGAAGAAGGTCCTTCTGTCTAGAGGCAACTCTGACACTGCACTTGTGCCAGTGTGTTTCTCCTGGTAGTCTCCAGTTAGTCTTCTTTAAACAATTGTCAGAACCTAGGACATCACTCACCAGCCTGCCTGTTGCCACCAGAAGGACATACAATACAACTATGGCCTCAGTACTTACACCATCAATTTATTATCTATATCAAAGCTGAATTCATTTCGTAAGCTTTCAGGAATAAACTGTTTAACACCCTAGAAAACAGGATCTCACGCCTCTCCTTTAAGCTGGCCTTTTCCTTGGTGCATTCTGCCTGGAGTGTAGCACCTAGCCCTACAAGCTCCAAATATTTTATCCTCTTAAATGAAAAACAACTTCTGAGAGCTTTTTTCCAAACAAATATGCCCACAAAACAAGTTGCAGACAAAGTTTTAGGCTTGTTGAAAACTCAAGTATGTTTCATTCTAGTCAGCTTCCAAGAAGAAACACAGTTTCTCAGAAGGAATTATGATTCTTAAGAATTGCGTAAGATGGGTACTGTTCTTGAGCTCTGCTGTGCCTTTAACACCCACCTCATTATGGTCTTTTGAGAAACACCAGTTTTGGGGAGCTCTTGAACAGGCATTTTCAAAGCAGTACTAAGAAAACAGCTGTACTACTTAGACAAAGAGGCTGCACTAGTCTCTCAGTATATATTGCAAAACCTTCCCCTTTTGCATTAGGCTGAGAATCGCCTATGTTGTCTATATGTAGCCATTACCTTTACTCCTTTGTTTCCTTTTCACATTCTAGCTTTACTTCAATTTTCTGCTTGCCTTTTCTGTACATGGAAATGTTAAAAAACAAAAAACAGACCCAGAAAAAGAGTCCTACCCAAGGACAACTTTGCAGCAGGAACTCAAATTATAACTGAAACCAAGAACAAAGCCATTATCATGTGCTTCCCTTAGTCTGCCACCCTACAAGCAGACAATTTAAAATTATTTGGGGAAAAAAAATAAAAACACACACTAGGTTTTTGCTAAACTATATTTTCTTCCCTTTAAAGGGAAAAAAAGACCCCACCACACACTGCGTTGGAATCTCACTGTAATTACAGGTTTGTAGCTGCCTTGACCCAGCCTGTGCATCTCTGCACAAGAGAGAAGCTCCAGTGACTCAACAGAGAAGCATCACAAGTCTCCTGTGGGACTTCCCTGTGTAGCTCAGCGAACGTAAAGGTCAGGCCAAGATTAAAGCTAGCCAGATGCATAGCAGGGGGGAGAACACAGCTGCTGTGCACAACACAAAATAAGTCTTTTGGCAAGTTCTCTGGAGGGGAATTGTTTCTTTCCTAGCCTTCTGGCATATTCTTTCCAACAAGCTCATATACCATAGTCTTGAAGCGCCTTTTGGGTGCACTGAGGAGCCCTGGGGAGTTCAGGGACAAGAGTAATGATGCCTTTTCTGTATTTACGTAGTTGTGATGTAAGGAGACAAGGTCCTCTCCACCTTCTTGGAACAGAAAGCCAGGATAAACCGCCGCAGCTTATGCCAAAGCCCCAGGCAGCCTTGCCTTTCCCACATGAACAACCAGCAGAAATGAAGCTATGCACTCACCTTGGGGATTTTGGCAAACCGCCCTACTCTGGTATCTCGGATGCTGGTTATATCCAAAATTTCCATTTCCTGTGACAGAATAAGGACAAGGAAGATGAGAAAAGACATAAAAAGGAAGAAAAAAACCCACCACCACTGCAGAGCCCCCAGAAACTGCAAAGCAGGTCTCAGCCTGTGCCCTTCCCTGAGGAAGAGCTCTCCTACCAGGAGCAACGCAGGCAGGGAAACATCAGCAGCTGATATGCCAAGCTGGCAGGCTGGCTAGTGCAGAGGCAGCAGTTTCTGCAGCACTGTCCTCTTCAGGGTGAGCCCAGAGGCCCAGTGTGGATTACCACAAGGAGTGTATGACATGCATACAGGTTTATATGGGGACACTCTACCCCAGTTACAAGTCAATGTGTTAATACAACCCACTCATGTTCGCAGCCTGTCTTTTGCCTCCACACATTCAACACAGAGCAGCTGAGCTGCAAGGCAGGCAGGACCATTTCTCTCCCCAGGTCACTCCCAGCAGACCGTCACCTAATCTGTTCTGAAGCAGCTCCCATGGAAGACATTCCACAATCTTCCCCTAGGCAGCCCACCCCACGTCCTCATTACTGGCTAGTTGTCATGTTTATTTTGTTTGTTCTTTTAATATCCAACCTGAGTTTCCTTCCTCTGTTACCGATTTGTCTGCTCACCACGGATCTGGAGAACAAATTATACTTGTTGCACTAGAGAATATTATTTTCCAAGATCACAATAATAAACAATGTGGATACCATGTCTTCTGGCTGTATCCCCATTATATTGTCAAGCAGGATGGAAATTTTACTCTTAATCCCACTCCTTTCTGAACCCTAGTGCGAAAGCAGTGCATTTTTTCTTTGTGCTCATGATAAGCAGATCTTACGGAGTCAGCCAAAAATTAGTAAGTCACATGAGTTCAACATACTACTGACCATACCACACCATGCTCTGTACTAGCCCATCTCTTGTCCCTGGCTGCTGTGCTCATGCCAGCCTTCACAGGACCTTCACAAGCCTGCCCCAGCTCCCTCTGACAGTTAGTGTTTGCCCACCACTCTTGCTAGCTCACACTGTCTGCAGATTCCCTCAGAGGATAAGAAAGATGCCAGACAAGTGCTTCCCCAAGGATGTAAAACAGGCTGTTGCTCCACTGCAGCTCTCACATTTGTTTACAGTTTATTTAAAGGTGCTAATCAATGGTATTTTTCAGGAACATGTGACCCCCTCCAGTCTAGGTTTCCTCATGTCAGCTATGCTACCTTCCCAGGTAATTAAATCCCTCTCACTACTAACCCACAGAAATATCTCTACTTATGATGGGTGACAATAGCTCCCCTTGCCCCATTTTGTGCACCACTTCTTCTTGCTGTCTGCTGGAACCTTTACAGCCAAAATTCTACTGCAGGAGCAGATCTTGAAAGGGGAGCATGACTGAGATGGCTGGAAGGAGAGCACATCTAGAGGGATGTGACAGTTCTTAGCTTTGCAACACTGTTCTCTGAGGATACAGCTGCATCACAGTGCCCTGTCCCAGCTGGCATTGAGGCACCCTTCTGAAAAGGCAGAGCTCATCAAAACACATCATGTCTCTTGGCCAGGGCACTGTGCAGGACTACCGTCTCTGTCTCTTTATCTACCATGCCTCTTCAGCATGTAGGTCACGAGGAGGAAGTAGAGCTGAACCACAGCTCTGCTCTGGAAAGCAGAAGTAAGCCCAGCCTTCCACCTCCAGTCAGCCAGATCTCTCCACTACTCATCAGTAAGGAAATGAATTCTCCTTCCTAAATTTGTTGCCTCTCACTCTCTTCCAGCAGCCAGCATCCTGCTGCTTACCTTTGCCAGGGTGCATGCACCATCCTGGCCTGAGAGAAGCACAACTTGCTCTCCAGACTGTATGTAATGTCTACATCACTACAGTCATTACTTTTATTAAAATGTCTAAAACCCCAACAACTCAGTTCATTACAACAGGCTGCACACGGTACACGTTAGCTGAAGCTGCATACACCTAGCCATTTCTTTCCAACTGCACCACCGTACGGGTTGGGAGAATCATTTAGCATGCTGGTTAACAGTGATATCAACACCACTGTTCTTTGTGAAGTCCTTTGAAGCACATCTAATGAATTTTGCAGGTATAAGATGCCGGCATGACAAAAAGGTCACACAAATCTCTCTGGCATGTTCACAGCTTAATTTCTTGCCCTTTTCTGGAACTCTGAAGACAGATAAATCTGCCCATGAATAAGTACAAGACTCCCAGGTCCTTTGAGAAAGGGCTTCCTGCTAAGTGGAACGAGTATGGTAGTTTGTTCCCAAGTGCAGACCTCAAGCACTTAAGGTGTTTTAATCTCGCACAAACTTAACCTGGCTATTTGGAGACCAAGCTGTGAAGTCTTAGCACTTACCTTATTCTGATAGGTCCAGTATAAGTAAAAGCCCTTTGGATCCACTCGAAGAATCACAGGAGAAGCACCTGCTGTTTCCTGACAAAAAACCAAAAACCACAGAAAAAGGTTAGAACCTTACACGATGTGCTGGCTTGCTTTCTTTGTGGAGAACCCATCATGGGACGTAAGGTTCCCAGTTCAAATATAGACGCGGTTGGGTGAATCATCATCTGTGATTTATGGAAATGAACCAGAGTATTTTAGTACATCTCCAGAGTAACTGCGTGAGGCTACAGAAGCAGATCTCTGCTGAAGCCCAAGTCTCACCAGCACTAAGCATTTAGCTAGAACAACTCTCTTGGAGCTTTCTATACAATGGATTAAGAAAGTACCTGTAGATGCAATTAATTGTTTCATTTGAACTGCCTTCCTCCCAAAGCACCAACTTCATTCTATGAACTCCCAAAGTAGCCTAGGCCAAGCAGAGGTAGCATTCATCTGTGACACCCACCACCTAGGTGCTAGTTATCTGGGCAATGGGTCTAGTCAGGAACAGGTCAAGGAGGGGTCCAACTAATACAGCAGACAAGCCTGCTTTACGTGGCAATTCTTAAACTCCGTGGACTAGCTCTACACGGACTGTGAAAAGAAGTGGCTATTTAAACACCAACACTACAGGCACAAAATTAGATTAAATTATTCAGGGCTGATCCCAAACCCCATACAACTGCGAGGCCCTCCAGATCAGAGCCAAGGCACATACTGCAAAGGCGAGATAGGCTACTGTGAGCTTGTGTGCTTTGACTTGGAATAATTACACTGCGTCTGCATGTCCAGTTAAAGGCAACTCCACAGACATTTTCAAGACAGCATCCACTCCCATCTCACACACAAGCCTGTGCTGAGAGATGAGTTAGTGTAAGCTCTTTGGAGATAGAGATGAAGGACACTTGGTGCCTCTTCTTGGGTCCCAGCCCATTTGCTCATTCCATATAGATGACTCCTGAACTGCACCTGACCTCTGGTGCCACAGAAGACAGGATCATAAGGCCTATCAGCCATTTCTAGGAAGGCTTCAAATTCAGTTCAGGAAGCTGAAATACCCAGCTACTGAGATGAAACCAGTAATGAAATTTGGAAGTTGTATTTGTCACTTGGCCTTGGTTTCTTCTGTTTGTTATTGAACTCATGCTTTACCCCAGAGTGTATTTGTATTTCCTGGGACCTCCATTTCCAGATCCAGTATTCTTCATTAAACTGCCCATGCCACAGTATGCTCTCCTTTTACTCCCTACTTTCTCATACTGTACCAGGGACAATGCTGATCTGCACAGCATCATGCCCATGTTCCCAGAGCTCTTGGTTAGCTCCCTGAACACATGGCCACAAGCCACAAAGAGCAGAACAGGCACTATACTACTAATGAGTATCATGCCATGTTTCTAGATTAAACTTATCTCCTATGAAGCAGCTTTCTTGAAAGCAAGTTGAGGCTGCAATAAGGACTGCTGATGGCTGGCCTCCTGTCAGGATCATGCATGTAATCATGATCAGGACATGCTTGGCTGTGGGGTGCAGGTAGACTCCTACAGGGTGGCTCCTGGCAACAAAGGAAGTGGTGAATTTTACAGAAGACAGTCTGGCAGCCAAATTGGCTGCTGCTTACACTGTGGAGTTCAAATCTAGGGCAGAGAGTAAGCATTGTTTGGTAAAATCCCGTAATCTATAATCTTTAAGAGATAGAAATATTTTTGCTTCTATTATGAGGTTTAAGAATCAGCATAAAAAATACACATGTATCTGTTCCACTTAAGAGGTCAGCTACTACATTGTGCCCTACCCGAGGTGTTGAAAGTGTTCCCAAGCTGGTTCTTGAAATAAACTATCATCCATGTAGTAGGACTTAACCTCTTTAGCATTCAGCAAGCTGGGGCTACCAAGCAGAGTAAACAAAGTGCACCTGAGTTGTTCCTTACCCCAAGATGTGGCAGCTAACTCAGTGGGGCAGGACAGAACAGTCCTGCCTGTCAGAGATCCTACTGCACTCTCCTCTGGAGAATACATTACAAATGCTGGACAAGGTGAAGGCACTAGAACAGAAAGTGTGGTTTTCCTTTTCTCAGGAAATGGTTGAGTATAGTTAATGTTCCAGTCCAGTTCCACAAGATACAGAGCAATGCAAGGAGCCAATCTGATCTACCTTCATTCCTTTGCCTCAGATATTGTGGAAGGCGTTCAAAGCTGTTACCAACAGCACAGCCAGGTCATGTCAAAGAGCGACACAAAAATGCAGGCCCATGTCCTCTAAAGGGCAGCAGTCCTGCAGCCTGGAGCTCTTGCCATCACTCTTTGCAGCCAGCTCTAACTGTGGAGTAGGAAAGCAAGACGAGATGGAGCAACATGACCAGGACAGCCCACTTGTGGAGAAGGTTTTCATTATTGCTGGAGGTCAAGCCTGTAAACTACTTAATGATTAGAGGCAAACATTTAGGAATGTTTACAAAACTGTAAACTTTAGGAAAAAACCTACATAGGACTTGAGGTCCCCAACTCCTATGGTTGCAGCAGGAAATAAACACTTGGTGGGTCTTGGAAGCTCAACTTGACTCACCTTAGGTTTCAAGGGAGCCTAACTATCCCAGGAATTCCCAGCAAGATACTTAACAGCTTAAAGATTTTTGGAAAGTGGTCTCCAAGGACTGAGCATAGAAAGTCAGCAGCGATTTCAGACAAGTTTGGCTACTGTTATTCTCAGAAACCAGATCCCTGTTCAAATTTAAAGAAGCCACAAGCACGTTCTGCAGGCAGTGGGCTCACTGGAAAGAAAGGGAAGGCTGCGCTCTCCACCATACCCTGGTGTCATCCTCCTGTTTATGTACAGCTAGTGGAATAAATGCCCAGTGGTATTCCAACTTGTATTCCTCAGCATCCATCCTTTCTGTCAGCTGTATATTAGTTTGCGCTCTCATTCCTCAGTGCCGCGGGACCACCCCTGCTTATGCTGCACACAAGTGATCTGCCGCCCCCGCACACACTGCCTTGGGACTTAAAACTCTATTCCAGCTTTACACCCAACCAAAGTAAGCACTAATCCCTCCTGCACCGCTGCTGGAGGCTCCCTCTAATGCATCTCATTCACACTACCACATCAAATGTTTCCCCCAGATCTTGGTGAATAATCATAACCTGGCCTGCCCCCCCGTTTTATCAACATTCATGCTCAACAGCAGACAATTCACGCTTCAGACAAAACAGATAGGCAGCTGCTGTCCTCTTGCTCAGGTATGTGGGTATTAGGGTACACACTCTTTTGCCTTCTTATAAAGCGAGGAGGGGAACTATTACATTCCAATTAACTTCTCTGCTGCTGTTCCACACACACTCTTCCCCTCACAATGAAAGGCAAACAGAGACTGCAAACCAAGTGTTGTGACAGCAGAAGAGGACTCGGAGGCTCTGGTGCTGTTAAAGCACAGGTCTCTTGTTGCTTGGCCACTGTGCACTTGGTAGCTCACTGAACCACCAGCCAGGCAGGCGTGGGAGGACACAGCTCACCCTCTGATCCACTCCAGCAACAAGGCCATAAGAGGAAGCAACTTGGAGCCTGATTTCCTCTCTATCTGCAAAGCACGGACAGTCCGCTCAGCTCTGGAGTAAAACCTACCCCTGATGCTCCCCCGGACAAGTCAAAATGCAGCGTGTGCCTCTCAGCCTGAGGAGACTCCCAGCAGCGACCGCCTTCCTGAGAGCTGGTTCACAAACACAGACAGGACCCTGGGGTCCTACGCCCAAGAAGCTGCACACACAGACCCAGTGGCACACTCCATTCGCTTCCATCCTCCAAAATAACAAGAGGTGCAGAAGCCACATCACCAAACCCTAACGCATGTGCCCTTTGTTTTTAGCTCTCAGCTCTCCTGTTCCTCTCAGTTCACTCTCCCTATCCATCACTGCTCTCAGGTATGACACACAATGTCCCACCCCCTGTGCTCAATACATGCTCCCAGCCTCCCCACAAACCTCAACCAAAACACTGTATCTGCCCTACCACCACACATATAATCTAGTGAAGCAAAAACCCCGGTACTCACATCATCCCATTTGATGAAGCGCTCACCCTTGGACAGATACTCCTTCACCTCCGGGGGCTGCAGGACAGGGGTAAGCATTGACATTCTGTCCCACAGATGTGCTCCTCGGCTACCAGAAGCAATAGCAGCTGCACAGTTTGCTCCTCCTTGGCCCCCTCTCCTCTATCTCTGCCTCTCACATGGCAGGGAGCTCTGCCATTGCCACTGTTGGCATCAAGCAAACAGAGCAAACAGCTTCTTATATCCCAGCCAAATTTAGGAGGGGCAGGGACAGGCAGGCAAAGACCAATGAATCTGCATTGTAAATCAACAGGTCTCCAAGCAAGCAGAAGCTCAGCCCAAGGTCACCTAGAGGAAAGCTAGGAATGGATTGAGATGCCCGCGTGGGCAGTCATGCACGCACGCCCGCTGTCTCTCCAGGAGGGACCTACTCCTCAGAGTAGTACTTGTGAAGTGCACAATTCGTAGCGCTTCCGCAACTGAACTTCCTTAAATGTTCTCTTTGACGAAGTGCAGGCATTGCCAGCCGACATTCAAACTATTTCAGCAGATGTGGTTACAGAACAGCTCAGGCTTTGGCTACAAGCAGACTGCCCCCTTCATGTGACGGGCCAAATATCACATAAAATAAATGTACTCTGCTCTGTACAGACTCCATTTCTGGGGCCACTGGCTGCACCGTCCAGTCCTTAACGTTTTTCCTTTCTCTTATGGGTTCTTCTGAATGTCAACCTGAAAAGTGAGACAGACCAGCAGAGCAGATGGGAATTCCACAGACAAATGAAATAAAACATTCACAGGAGTCCCTAGGGACTGCAGTATTCTCCAGATTCACTTGGGTCTACTGCAGATACTGTGGGAACACAGAATGGGAGAGATGTGTAAGGTGGGGATTATAACGATGAAGCTGCAGGGAAGTGACAGAAAGCAGAACAGAAGGTTAGTGGCCAACAGGGCAAAAACAAGTTCCTGCTCCTGACCTTGAAATAAAGGAATTGCATGTGGATAGCAGATGAGAAAAGAGTTCTGGTGGCAGATGTGGACTGGCAAACCACAAAGAGAGTGGCTTGTGAGAAGGACTGATGTGGGCAAGGTTAATTTTAGTCAAAAAGGCAGAGCCCCACAACTAATCAGAAGCGGAGATAACTGTGCTACACTTGCTGTAATAGGATTCCCGGTCACACAGTCGGATTTCATCCTTGTTTTCACCTATGAAAGTCAAGGTATGGGTTTGACATTGCTCAAGAGGGACATGATACTGTCAAAAGTAGTGCAAATTCTCTGAGAAAGGTGGACAAAAACTCCCACTGTGCCAAGGGAGCCAGCTGCAGGGTTTTGTTGCTTCTTTCCCACCCCAGCTTATCCAGTCTGATAAGGCCAGCACTTTAAAGCAGATTGGAAAATCCCTGGGGCAGGTTGACTGAAGGAATCCTAATGACATTCTCAAATATTAGTGGCATGAGGCAGGAGAAATTAGGTGATCCTATAGCAAGTGCTCTAGATGCAAAGATGGCAGCAGTTACCAGAGGCGCTTGCTGCAGAAACAGAGAACCCTGAATAAACCTCACATCCTTCATACATTTCCTTCAAGGGTTTATCTGTCTGACAAATTAGGAATAAGAGAGTTTCTACATTTCCAGATACCATCAAGTTTTCTACATGTACTGACATGTTTTGCAAGGCACCACACCTCCCAAGAATTGGCTACCCAAGCTAAGGCTGTTAGCTCTGTTTCACTAGGGCAGCAAACTGAGGTGGCTTAGCCATAGCTGTGGTCGCTCAGTATCAGGGCTGAGACCAGGGACATAGGAACCCATCACCTCCAGTCTCATAACCCAGCCACACTCGTGGTATTAAGCTTCCTTTGCACGTGTGTCAAAGTGAAATGTGCTTTTCAGCCAGCTGACAGAGCACTGGGGTATTCCAGGCCCAGCCAAGACAGCACCACCAGGACCTCCCCACTCAGAAACCGCTGTTACTACCAAGCAGCAAAGCAGCAGATGACAGTGTCTGCCCAGATCTCAGAGGCTGAGCTGGAAGCTCTCAGGGGTATCAGCAACAGCCTGGCACTCAGTATAAATGCCAGTGAAATACCAGGCACTGCTGGGTGGGTTTTGCTCTCTATGCTCCTGAGGTGTCTTAGGAACAGAGCCTGAGGCCTAGGTACGTATAGAGAAAGGCCATGGGAACACAGGATGCTGCAGTGAGGAGTAAAAGTTTTCTCTGTCCTCACCTGATCCCTTCTGCACAGCCAGAGCTGTTTCAGGGCTGCTTAACTTTAACTTCGGGAGCAGCTGTGAAAAGGAGAAAGAGCAACTGATCCTGGTCAGAAGTGCTGCAGTCCTCCCACCCTCTGCAACACAAAACACTACAGGAAGGCCTTGGAGGTCACAGCTGTGAAGCGAGAGGTGGGATGAGCTTTGCCACTCAGCACTGCCAAGAGCAGAGGGACTGTGAGATCAGAGCCACAGCTACTGGTTCCAGTGGCCCATCTTGTGTTTACCAGAGTTACAGCTTCATGAGCCACGTCTGCTTCCTGTCAGAACCCAGGCCCCACAGAAAGGCTCCATCTGTCCTGCATTCTCTCAGACCTGGATATTCAACAACTTTGTCTCATCAACAAACCTAAAGTAGGCAAGAATCCTGCCACAGTTTTACTTGCTTGTTACTCAAGGTCAGCTTCCCCTAAGGGATAAAACAATTTTAAAAAAAAACAAAACCAAGCTAGCAGCTGTCTTACAAGGCTGCACGGCACTGCAGAACATCAACTGCCGAGATCCCTGCTTGCACAAAGATGGTCACAAAAGCTGAAGCTCACTTCCTTTTGCGTAACTCAGCCTCCTTATCTTTCATTTCACACTCCTTGCTCTATGTGGGAGCTTCTGTCCCTTGCACAAGGGATGGCTGATGGAACAGCGACAGAATAAAGCAACAGTCCTGCCCTCTGCTGAAAGCTCTGATATCAGAGCAGCAGAAGCAGCAGCACTTTGAGCAGCGTTTCTTCTAATCACCCTTTATTTTCTTTCTCCTGCAAGGCCCATCACCCAGTGTATACTCACCCACGTCCCCTCTGTTCAGGGCCCCATGCCTCCTTTGCTTTCATCCCTTACCTTCCTCACTGCACATCCCACCACCCACTACAAGAATTTTGATATGCACAAATGTCCCCCTCCCTCCCTTTTTTTTTTTCTTTTCTCTGGAGGCTCTTCCTTATCTCCCTGTCCTACATATTCAGCAGCTTCTACCTCCCACTGAAGTGCCTGCAGGAGCAAGGCAGTCAGCATTACCCTTCAGAAATTTTACAAGCTAGGGTCTGTAGACAGTGATTTAAGCCACGCTGTCTATTACACCACCTTGACTGGATGGCTTCCAAGTTCTAGCAAATTATTTTGTAACCTCAACCCCAACCTGTTTCTGGTGCACACACAATCTGTAAGAAATCTCTTCCAGCACTGCTCCATTATCATTATACCTTGCAACGGGTAATACTGTCCTCTAGTGAACAGCTATGACATTGCACAGCCAGCCTTTAGCATTGCCTTTGAACACCAGTAATGAATTCACAGCTAAGCAAAACCGAGTTCATCCTGCTGCTCCTCTTCCTAGTCTGCCCTTTGAGCCCTGGGAATCCTGCAAAGATTAACGACACCATTAGGACCACAAAAGCCAATATTTTCTCACCATCCCTGTAAAGGAGAACTGCTGAGTGTGTGTGCCAAGGCATATTTTGTGTCCTACTTTCAGTCCAAACCACAAAGCCAAGGATTTCTGACAGCTCTCAGCTGACAGCACGACTCTTCAACTTGATTTGCAAAGGTCAGAGGGCAGTGGACAATGGCACAGAAAGACAAGTGGCCATAGATGCCACAATAACATAAAGCAGTGAGGTCCTGTGTGGAAAAAAACCCCAACAAACAACGAAAAAGCCCAATTATCTGGCCGCACCGAGACATGGTTAGGTCCATAATTAACTGTTCACTAGGCAGGAATATGCAGCAGGAGCATGTTATGCTTACAGCACTGACGGCTTTCTGCGTATTTCTGAACTGCACAGCTGAGCGATGCAAGCAGGTATGCACACTATTTAAACATGCTATACATTACTGCAGTACAAAATTAATTACTGTACAGGGATGACTGAACCACACAATCCCTAATCACTAGTAAAAGAATAAAACTTTCCAAGATGGGTCATTAACAGAAGAGGAAGGAGGATGAAGAGCAGCAGTACACCAGACAAAATGCCTGTCTTGCATTACCTTGCGGTAACAGAGCAGCAAGAACACAAAAGCGACTCCTACCAAACCTGGAGGTGAACACATCTAGTTGCCCCACAGCCTCCAGGATAACATACTGAACTGGAAATCTGGCTGCTGGGGAAGGACACCCCATTTTGCTCTTGACCTCATCAACTTTTTCTTCCTGCTCTACCAGCCCAACTTATTTCAACTATAAGCTCTCTCTTCCTGTGGATGCATTTGCTGCCTGCCACAGCAGATGCCCAGTCTGGGTCGAGACCTTAGTATTACCGTAGTATTTCTGCCATACTCACATCCTCATTGCTTCTGCTTTTCACAGTCAATTGGTTCTGCAGCCTGGACTTTACTCGCTCACTCCACTTCCCTTCGTTAGGCCTAATCTGTTCCACTTATAACAAGGTCAGATCCCAAAGCACATTTTACAAGAGCAATCTCCTACGGAGGGTCCAAAGCAGCAAACCCAGCTGCCTCAGTAACTGCATCTGCCCACGTGAGTCAAGTCCAGAAGAACACAGTCCCTTTGGACAGGTCACAGAGAACAAGACATTATTTCAGCTGCACCTCAGGGGACTTTGAAGATCACTGTCAACACCTTAAACTGAGATACCAGGGAGAGAGGTTTCTGTCTTGCCCCAGGTACTAACAGCTTTAGGAATGGGAGGAGTCACATATTTTTTATGGTCTGTCTCTGCTGAGAATAAGCACGTAAAGTATTATTCCTGAAGCATCGGTCTTCACTGTGAAATAACAAAGAACGAGCTCTCTGATACACAACAGCTTCTGCTCAAAGCATTCAGGGTGCAGGAAAACCCAAGATGCAGTGGAAGAGAGGCACGCTTCTTGCCCCACCCAGACAAGAGCCCAACCAAGAGCCTGGGCACAAACTTGGGTACTGAGCATGCTTTGGCTCTTCCCCTTCAGAGGGCTCCGAGGCAGCCTCTTAATACAGGATTTTCCAGGTAAGGTAGCAGATTAGTCCAGTCTTGAAGGCAGGATTGAATCCATCCTCCCCTGGGAGGAGGCATGTCTGCACATGTGGGTCCAGAAAGACAAGAGCTCTATAGCTGAGAAGCAAAGCTTGGTTCCAGCATCAAGCTGAGGCAGGTCATGGGGCCATCACCAGCACAAATGCACCAAGTTTTCTGTGTGGGTTTATATAACTGTGCCCATATGCATAAACCCCAACTCACCAACTCTGAAAGGCAAAGCATCCCACTGAATCCCACTCAAGAGAGGTTCCTATTCCAGACTACACCCTGGTACAGCCCTATTTAGAGTCAGGGACAAAAGACCAACAAAAATAGGCTATAAATCTTCTCTGCACTGGCCTTACCAGCAGGTTCCAAGTTAAAGCAGACTGCTAGCTACCCAAGAGCCCCTCCACCTACTCAGCTAACGGAACTGTATAGGTTTCAGCCATGGTCTTCCCTGGCCCTTCCAGGAACTTCAGTTCTCCACATGCTAGACCAGAACTCTGCTTTTGTAATACTCAGCCTTCCAGTATTCCCCTTCTCACTGCAAAGGCCTTTGCACGCTATATTCCAAACTCTCCACCTTCCTGAGGCGAAATGAGCTTGTGAAGCAATGACATATTCCAGAAAGAACACGTTTTCCATCAGAGGCTGCAAAGGAAAAATCAGGTAGGTTTGCAGGTAGGCCTACAGCCTTACAGTTTTAAGTGAATAGTGCAAAATTGGAGATTCACAAGCTTTTCAAGCTAAGGATCACCTTCACCTAGATCACTGAAGGGGTTGCTGAAAAATCTCAGAAGGTACAATGGCTCCGCAGCCCCTGGAAGCCAGCAAACCAAGCTGATTCACTCCAGATGACACCCCCAGCAACTGTAAAGGTGAAGCTAAGGAGCAAGATCTCACCAAAGTACTAATAATTGATAGTCACCCGTGCGTGCGTGGGTAAGGGGTTTACATCAGATCAGAAAGAAATGAAATCCAAGGGGCTTGCCTAAAAAGCAGGTGAATACACGCACAGCACAGCCATCTCTTCTTTCCACTGACACCCTCCAAGAGTCTCATCTCCCTGTCCTACCAGGAACAGCCCTTCTTTTTACCTTGTTTATTGTTCTTTGTGCTTTTTACATAGCTTTTTCTAGCCTGATGAGTGCAATCAGTGCAGTATATTTTAAATAATCTCTCATCTGTCTGGAAGTCAAAATTAGATCTTGAA
Organism: Falco naumanni; assembly: GCF_017639655.2. Lineage (NCBI taxonomy): Eukaryota > Metazoa > Chordata > Aves > Falconiformes > Falconidae > Falco > Falco naumanni. The sequence continues at coordinate 19,786,085 of NC_054063.1, forward strand.
AATTATTGTATTTCATCACATTATCAAAGTGGAACAAACACAAAATGACTACAGATTCTTAGAAAAGAGCTCTCTAGGAAACGTTTAACACCGCACGCAATTCCACCCACTCTTTTTTGAGCAATCAGATAAACACGGCAACAGGAAAGCACAAGTAGAATGGAAATTGCCACCAGAGCACAAGGAAGTCGCCTACTAGGTCACTTCTGTGGCATTCACAGTGTATGAGCGGCCAAAGGCAGTAGCATGTTCGTGAACTGCAGTGACAAATACAAGGCTGGCTGTACTGGTGGGGACAGGGGAAGGTGTATCAGAGCTGGCTTACAGCTACTGAGGCATGTTCACAAAGCAGTGCAGCTGCCCAGGTACAAACACCAGCTCCTTGTTAGTACTCAGGGCATACACAACAGGGTTAGATGTCGGGTTTGATTTCATTCTGCAGTTCACAATTTGTGGTCTTTCAGATTCTGGTAAATGAGCCACAGCTGGTCCCCAGGCTGACATGACCTCCACAGTATTCTTCAGCTGACAATGCATGCACCATGGTCCACAGAAAATTGAGGAATATACTGTTACATAACCAAACCCATTTGGATACCTCTGCTGAAAATGTACACATGCAGAAGAGTGGATGTTTATCAAACTACTGGATCTGGAAGAACTACTTTCCTGAACAGAATGGCCAGTGGCTTATAATACAAGATTTATCTTAAGACAATACAGCATTAACAAGGAATCCCACTTAAGCTCACTGCCAGCAAATCTTCCCCCTTTTCACAGGTGTACAATATAGCAGGATTGAACTTCCTGCTGACATCTTCCATGCTTTCTGTTCCTGGAAGCATCAGAACAGCCCCTCTTGCAGGACTTCACAGCTCCATTTCCAGTTGCAGCCTGAACCCAGACAGAAGTGTGAACACAGTAAGATGTAACACATGAGAATCAGCTCGAGCAAAACTGGGAGAGGTTTCAGACTGCTATTTTAATTCAGTTAATTAACCCTCCTTTGCACAGGCTTATCAACATAAGTCCAGCACATTTTCCTTACTCAGCTACCAAAGCCAAGCACAAAGAAATCTAGAAGTCAAGAAGTAACAAGTTTTTGATTTTTTTCTTCTGCAAGGAAAAAATACTGTGAGATCATGGAGCATTACCACATTCAAAGCTATATTATTTTAACTAAGGTGAAGGTGAAAACCCATGCTGACTTCATACAAAAGTCTCTTTGGATCTTTAAAGAGGTTAAAACTTCATGCTGCCTTAGTTTAACTCAGCAAGGTCCCAAACAAGCCAAATCAAACAGACTTTGAAGAATAAACAAGTTATTTGGTCTAACCAAGAGCTTGGCTGCATGGAGAGCTGGCCCCAAAGATGGCTGGAAGGACCATGCACAAATGAACAACTGAAAAAGCACCCTTCTTCATCCTGAGGGGGGAAAAGAATCCAACCATCCCAGACTGAAACAGCAGGAAACCCAGGCTAAACCTAGATCACTATTTTTAGGGCTGCATCATGAGATTGTGTATAAAGCTGTCCAAGAAAATCCTGCTCCAGTGCTTGTAGGGGCAATCACAAGTTGGTGCAACTCTGAATAGTTATCATTCTGCAAACATAATAGTTTATTTTCAGACAACCTGTGTCAGTGCTTTCCCAGACATACATGTAAGTAATACCATGTATGCGTATATTTGAATGCATCAGGGAGAAGCACAACACATACACATTCATTCTCCATGCAAAGGTGGGTGAGTTCAGCTTCTTCAGACCATGAAAACCAGAGGCAAAGATGCACACTCAGATTATGTGGCCATTAATAATCAGTCCTATTGCTTGAAAAGTGGTGGTTATTTTCAAAATACAGCCCTCAACTGTGTTCAGATACTCTGTGTGTGGGTGTGTGTACATGCACATTTCCTCCTTGCAAAATGAACAATGAAGTGCTGATTTCTGACTCCCAATGCCTGCAGACTGTGTTTAGAGTCACAGCCACAGACAGCACAGGTGCACACCCAAAGAGGAGCTCTTTTTTTCCATTAAAAAACCCACATCATTCCCCCTCTCGAAGTCCTGCACTTAGCAAAACAACTTTCCTCTCCACAAACTTCAGTGTGAAACCTCTCAGAGCACCAGGAACCCCTGGGACTAGAGCTTAACATTCAAACAAATGGCAGTCTCTCGTTTCAGTGGATGCCAGGGCACTGATAAGCCACCCTTGTCAGCCTTTTCTTGGTTTCAGAAGCATGTTATGGAAACAACTAACCAAAGACAATTCATGTTATCTGGGAGACTTCCCTGCCTCCAGAATGCTGACTGAGATCTGTCTCTGCTCAGCAGTACACCTAACCACAAATTACCAGAGCTTCTGAAATGTTGTGAACACCCCTGCTATACAGCTAGCCAGGTGGCTCTCCCCACTCCAGAGTCCAAACCATTGCCTACATATGGGACTTTCTAAACGTTAAAACCAAAACAATAAATCTTTTTCAGACATACTTTTCACTCTCAAGAGTTTTCCCACCACAAGGGAACACTCACTGTGCAAGGCTCCCCTGCAAGCAGGACATACTCTTTACACTGTGCAGATGATTCACAGGATAATAAAATGGCTCAAATGGGCCTCACCAAATTGACAATGCAAGGTTGAAGCTGCTGATGCATTGCTACCCCGAGCCAGCAGAGGCCTTCTGCCCAAGGCCTCTATCCTGAGCAAAACCAGACCTCTTGCTGTTGTATCTCAAATTCAGCATCACTTACTATCTTTCCCACCCACCCTATAACCCCTGCAGATCACTTTCCAAGTCAGCGCAAGACAGTGGGTTGTGCATGCTTCACTTACCACAGCTAAATCAGAAGCTGACGGAATTAAAAGAACATCCCCAACCACCCCCCATCTGTTATTGGATTAACAGGAGAGACAGCACCTTCCCACATAAAACAGAGGAGATTTCAAAGTGTAAGAGGAAAATGCCAAAGAACAGAATCTGATTCCCTGCAGGCTCCACATGGGAGACTGGAACAACAGTGTGAAATAAGGCGTATTTCCTTTAGAAGAGCAGAGAGCAGAGCATGAGAGATTGTCCCGTCAGTAACAGAGACATCCTCTATGACAGAGAACTCAAGCCTAGCAAAGTATTTGCTCAAGGACTTCAGCCCAGAGATTAATTTAAACACACCTATGCCATCCTTTAAACATTAGGAGTTGGGTAGAAAGTCCTCATCCATCTCTCCCCTCCCCAGCTCACAAATGTGACTAAGGAGATAGTATAAAGTTTAAAAACCAACACACAGCCAATAAAAAAAGTTACAGTTCTTTATGAAGTCTGTAATTTGCCTGTAGAAGTCACACTGCTGGAGACCTACATGAGGAACAAAAAGCAGGGCCAGAGTTCAGGGAAGGGACTGTACAGCATCACAGTAGTAGTGAATTACGATTTTTAGAGTTACACAAACTAACCTGATTGGAGTATCAAACCACACACTTCGTGGAATAAACTGATTTGGTAGGGTGTCATATCAGATTGCCTCCTAACAGCAGGGCACAGGAAGGAAATGCAGAGTAGCTGCTTTTGCTGAATCAAAAGCAGGGGGGCAACAGGACTGTGGGAAGTGTCCAGCCCATCCATTGTCCCAGGGCAGGATCAGCAGTGACATTTATCAGTTCTGACAGACATTAGTCCAGAGAGCTTCAGGGGGCCTCTTAACAGGGGTGGCTCGATCACCTCCCAGGCCATCCAGTTCTGTGCAAGGTCCGCACAGAGGTAATATCTTAGGCTAAGAATCTTCCCTTAATTAAGTCTTCACTGTCCTGAAGCACTAGATGCTATCCACTGACTCTGAACACGGGCAATCAATAATACAAGTTCATTTAGCTACATCCTTCAGGGGCCTTTGGAGAGCAAACACTCCCCATTGCAACAGGTAGCAGCAGAGTTCAAGCAATGGCATTCAGTCAGGCAGGTGGAACACCAGATCTTCAATCTGTCTCAACACTTGGGCTTTCAACTAAACACAGGTGTAAGGCAGTAAGTAGCAGGCTCATAAGTAAACAAGCATTCTACTAGATGCTCAGACCAGAAGTCAAAAATTAGGTAAGCTTATAAACAAAAGGACCCTGAGGAGTACAATGCTTGGACTGCCGTGAGAGAAAAGCTAGATGTTCAAGGGCTATACAGCTCTCCATTGTTGGCAGGTCCAGTCCCAGGGTGCACCATGTGTCCTTGACTCCACTTTGTTTCAGGTGAGCAATCTCTTCAGTGTTCTTTCAGGGAAAAAAAAAAACTGAGAAAGGACTAATTTGCAAGCTTTGTTTAGTGCCTGACACATTCACTGGCTTTAAAGGACCTCTGAGCTCTGCATCCCAGAGCTCCATTTCTGCACCACAGGAGCCTGCTCAACGCACAGCTTGGTATTTCTGCTAAAACCCAGAGGACAAAGAATATACCATTATTGCAGCTTTGGCTTCCTGGCTCTCATTTGCCTTTATGGGTGGTTGTTAGCAAGAAACTTAAGTTTAGGAACAGAAGGCACACGCCTCCTGGCAGCTGCCTGCACTTGAACAAAAGGACCTGGAGAGAAATTCACACCCATTTATTTGTTAACAGTAAAAAGAAAAGCGTCCACCTGACTTGGGCAAAAGCCAACAAGACTCAGTATTTAATGAACTTAAGTCATTCAAAGCTGAGACAGCAGAGGTCTTGGCATAGAGAACAGAGCCTGAATTTCTTTAACAATACCATAGAACTGTTGTCTTCTAAGAAGGGAAAGTCCACACTTACCAGAAGGCACACTACTGCAGCCTTAATAAGCAATAAGTGCAATACAGACATGAAGATGCTAGGCTGAAGGTAGAATGTCTCTAGAACTACATGGTTCAGTTTTAAGACAGCTACATATCTGTAGTCCTGAGTTGCAGAGCAGAGGGGAGCAAGACAGGTGGGAGGGCAGGAATCGGCATAACTCATGTTGGATTATCTATTGCTACATTTTCTAGCTGGAGCAGGTTTTGTTGTTCCTTGAGTCTACATTCAAGTTATACGAGGTGTAACGGGATCTCAACCACACCACATTTTCTGCCTTTGCTGGGCCTGTTTCTACAACTTCCCTGCACATCCTTAGTCAATGCAGTCTGCCAAGGCCTCCACTGATGGAAAAGGAGTGCTATTAACTGTGGGATTTATAACAAAGTTTTGTTGAACAGAGGGAAAATAAAGCAGCACCAGCAGAAGAGCAGCAGTCATTTGCACAGACATTAAGAAGGATAGGTTTACTTCCCAGGAGAGGGGAACCAATTTGGGGGACACAGGACTAAAATACAGAGCTATAACTGCTTTTTATTATACCCACCACCTCACCGTTACCTTCTGTGCCTGTTTCCTGTATCACTCTGCTCTTTTCAATACCCTTTCTCAAACTCAACATAATATACATTGAATACCTAACACCACCAGAGCTCCAACAGTTGTCTACCAACCTCTAGACACTACAACAGGGTAGAGTTAAGCCATAAAGGAGAACATAGCATCTCCAAGGAAAGACCTGAAATGCTGGAAGAAAGACTAGACAAGCATCAGGCAAAAACCTCATTCAGCCCCAGGGGAACTGCCTGTGTATGTCAATCCTCTCCCTCAAAATCCCAGAACTGGAATTAAGGAAAAGCATAGGGAAAAGACTTGTGGGTAGTAGTAATTCATCATCCTTTCACCAGAGACAATGATTAATTGCATCAGTGGCAACACCAGAGATCACAGACAGCATAAAGGTTTGGAACAAACCCATTTCTGCCCAGGTGATTTGAGGAAGAGCTGTGAGCAGACAGCAGCCCAGTGAGGCTCTGCCCATCTTTGCAGCATTCAATGGCAGGAAATCAAAGGCCAGCAAGAACGTGAACACAGACCAGCAGCTCAAAGGATGACTTAAAAAATAAGCTGAAAGTCTAACAAATTATGCTAGACAAAAAAGGTTCAAACTCCATCTTAAAATACTCTTGTAGCACAAACCAAAAAGTCTCTGACCTCCAAATAAATAGCTGTGACGTACATAATACAGAGGAAAGGTGTGCTGAACTCCTAATAAAGTTACAGAATTTTTCTTTGAAATGCAAAAATGGAGCAGCAGACAGCTGCTGAATGAAACAGGAGAATCAAGGGGAGAAGGGGTTGGAGGAAACCCATCAAGAGAAAACAGCCTGAAAAATTAGTAGAAAATTTTTGTAGGAATCTATAAATTCACATGTACCACTTAAACTAATTTTTCAGGCTGTTGGAAAGAAAGAATCTACAGAACAACAAAGAAGGTGCATTTTATGACTCAGTAAAGTTTTGTCAGTAGGATTACATCAGCTCATGCTACTCAGGCATATAGAATTTGATTTCAACAAGAACACAGCCAGGTGTAATTAGTCAGGGCAAGAAGTAAGGGGGCCAGCTCATGCTACCCAGGTGTCTGGAATTTGACTTCAACAAGAAGAACACAGCCAGGTGTAATAAGTCAGGGCAAGATGAGGGGCCCCATAGAAAAGTCATAATACCTATTCACAAATGTTTCCTAGAGATAGTGGATTACAGCAAAATTACATGAAAAGTAAGTATCTCATGAGAACAGAGCATGTTGTTAGCTGTAGTTGAGAATCACAGAATCATTTGAGTTGGATGAGACCTTCAAAAATCATCTAGCCCCATTCCCCCTGGCACAGGCACTAAGCCCCCTCTGCCCTGAACAGGCAACAAAAACACCACTACCCTTGTCAGCGCTGGTGAGGCAGCCGCAGTGGAATCCACACACTCTGGTATTTACACTGCATAGCCATGATTTGTATTACTATAGATGAGATTTGTGCTGAGGCCAAAGTGGCAGAGGATCTCCTGGCAACATGTTGTTACAGCCTTTAGCCCTTCCCTCTAGTCAAGAGGAAGGTGTGAATGAACAGAACATTCCCTACCTGCACAGCTGCTCCCTCCCAAAAAACTTATTCCCCCAAACTCCTTTGCCCTTGTAAGAAGAGCAGGAAGAATTAAGGTGCCCCTCACTGAAGGGTTTCCTAGCCCCCTTCCAAAGGCTCCCTTTGCTGCTGGACACAGGGAGCTCCCTAGCCGAGGGTCAGCATGCACAGATCCATCATTGCAGTGCTACTCCTCCACAGGCATACAGCATCCCTGGAGCTTTTGGTCAACACAAGCCACTTTTTTTTCCAAGAATTACAGTTACTTTTAAGTTACACCATTTTATTCCCTATCTTCTGCCACAGTAAGTCTTCCTCAGAGCTGCAAGCTCTACGCTTCTTCCTGCAAAAACTAAGGTTTTCCCTTTCTCTCCCAATCCTCCACATTTTTCCTGCTATTGAGAGTAAAAATAAAATGCTACCTTTAACTCAAAACTCACTCACTTCCTCCGATGCCTTTCTGGGTGACAGTCATTTCTCCAGCTGCTGTTAGCCTCTTTCAGGACTGCAACTCCTCCTTTACAAGAGCTTTTCTGCTGTGACACACCTGACCAGCCCAAGATTTAATGGGAGGAGAAAATTATTGAAGAAGGAGCAACTAAATCATTCTAAACAACAAAAATTTTGCACCATATAGAAAAAATTAAAAAGGCTAATCCATGCCCTAGAATAGTGTTTTAGCTGTCTCCTGAACAGTATAATGCTTTGTGGGGGGACTAACATGGGGAGTAAGGTCAACCCGTAGCCTAGAGGCAGCTTTAGATTGTACCTGTTATGTATTAATCTATTATATCGGTAGGTTTGGGACTAGCACAATGCGAGGAGGATTAACCAAGCCTTCCTCCCCAGAGGCTGCTGCTCAGCCAGGGCACCCTCCCAGCTGCACTGAAGGCGCAGGACCCCGGGGACCTGCAGGCGGGAGTCACCGAGTGACCCTCAGTGGAAGGGCGGGAGGCTCCCGACCCCCTCCCGCGCTAGGCCGCTGCCAGGAGCCCTCCTGGCGCTCACCCCCCCCGCGCTCACAGAGCCCCAAAGGCAAGCCCCAACTGCGGCTTGCCTCAGGGGGAGCGCCGGGGGCGAGCCCGCCGCCCACAGCCCACGTACCTACCGGGGGGGGGGACGGCCAGGGCCACCGGGGACGGCCCAGGCCACCGCCTCACAGGCGCTCGGGGGGGCGAGGGCGGGCGGGCGCGCGCCCCCTCAGCTAGCCGCACGCGCTCCGCAGGGCGGGTGGCCCGGGTGTCGCCCCTTTAAAGGCGATAGGCACCGCCCCCGCGGGGCGGGGCTGCCCCTGGAGGCCCCGCCCCAGCCCCGCCCGCGGCCGGCGGAGCCGCCGGAGCAGCGCGGGCCGCGGGCAGCGGCACGAGCGGCGGCCCCGCGAGCGGGGAGCGGCATGTCCTGAGCCGGCGGCGGCGGCGGCGCGGAGCCGGGGCCCACCACGGAGGGGTCGGTGGAGCAGCGGGCCAAGGGCCGGGCCCCCATGAAGGAGAAGGAGGCAGGGGCGGAGCGGGGCAAGCCCGCCACTTACACCGGGGACAAGAAGGCGCGCATGGCGGCCAAGACCAACAAGAAGTGGGTGCGCCTGGCCACCGTGCTGGCCTACGTCCTCTCCGTTTCGCTGGCCGCCATCGTCCTCGCCGTCTACTACAGCCTCATCTGGCAGCCGGTGCGCGGCGGCTCCTCCGGCCCCGGCCCCGCCGCCGGCACCTCGCAGCCCCGCACCGCGCCGCCGCCGGGCCCCGCGGCCGGCCAGCCGCCCGCCCCGCCGCCCGCCGCGCCCACGCAGGAGGCCCCGCCGCCGCCGCCGCGGACGGGCCCGGGCCCCGGCTCCGACGCCGGCGTCGCCCAGACGGGCCGCCCGGCCGCCTCCCCGCTGCCGCCCGGGCCCGAGGCGGGGGCCGCCGCGCTGCGCCGGGTGCGTGGCAGCCCCTGAAGCGGCCGGCGGCGTCCCCCGCCCATCTCCGCCCCACGGGGGCCCGGCGGGCGGCGGCTGCGAGACCCCCGGCGCGGCCGAGCCGCGGAGGGCTGGGGCTACACACCGCCGGGCCGCGGGCCGGGCCGCGGGGCTTGGACTGGGAAGAACTGCGGCATCTTTCTCCCCCCATTTTTCCTCAAAAGGGAATTTTGTGGCTTCGCTCCTTCCCTCGCCAGGGCTAGCTTCTCCTCGCGAACCCGCCGTAATCCTGCGCTATTTATGCCCGTCTGTTACCTAGAAAAGGATCTCGGTGTCCAAAATTCCTCACTATTTACAGGATCAGCTGGGAACTGTACGAATTTCGGGGCTGTAATCCATTGTTTAAAAACCGGTTTTGTTTAACAACGAGCATAAACTTATTTAAAAACATGTGAAAGGTAAATTGACTTGTTTACTATATTAAAATATTTTCCCAGTATGAAAGTCTCTGTAATACAGTATGTTCTCTTTGGTGGTGGGAGGATGGGTTGGGAGGGACGTTGAACGTCCAGGGCTTTCTGGGCAGCAGAAATGATTTGTCTGCTGCAATGGGCAACTGTGGCATGTAACATTGATTTATTTGTCATTGGTCTCCTCAGGTGAGGCTGGAGAAACCTCCATACGCGCCTGACTCCCACTAACCGTGGGCATCAGCTAAAGCAGTGGTGATGAAAGCTTGATCTTTCGTGGCAGAAGCAGGCGGAGGTCTCGCGGCGGCATGCGGCGCAGTGTGCTGCGAGGTGCTTCGTGGCTTGTGTGCCCCTGCTCTTGCCTGCATGGGATGGCAGAGCTTACAGAGCGTCATGGCACCTCAGTGGCACCCTGGAGCCAGTGCCATCAGGAGGTAGGTCTGTGCCAGCTCGTGGTGTGCCCTGGGCAGGCTCGCCTCCCAGCTTGAGCTTTTCATGCCCCATAGTCGTCATAGTCTTCAGAAGCATTCTGCGGGGCCCTCTTGATGAGCAGTGCAAAAAACCCGGCCTTTAATGGCTGTGGGATGTGGACTATCAGCTGGGAAACTGTAAGGCTTGTGTCATTCTGAGCAGCTGCTTTTCAGATTGATGGTTTTGGTTGAATGTTTTAACTGTGCGGCTGCCAGGCTATCGCGCGTCCCTGTGAAATGATCCCAGGAGTTCAGTTTTCCTCTGCTGAGGGATAAAAATGTGTTCTAATGTGGTGTACGTATTTCAGTTGTGCAAATCACAAAGGCGGTGTAAAATATGGCACTTGGTTTTTTTAAAGTTTGGGGTGCGTGGGGTGTGTGAATAGCTGTTTCATACCTGGATCCGTATGCTTTGGGACTGGCAGCTGTGTGTTAAGCCTGTGTCATTAGCTGTGCATTTCTTTTGCAGCATCTGTTAAAGGTAGAAAACAAAAGCAGGGGATTCCAGAAAGAAATCAGGCAAAAGGAGGGAGTGGTTTGGGTGGGATCCTCCACCCTCCTTTTCAATTTTCTGGAGAGCATGCAGGAAAGTCTGTACGTTGTCACTGTGCTAGAAAAGAAAGCTAGTTGTTGGGAAGGAAAAAAACCTTACGCTTAGTCATTTGAGCCAAAAGCATGCATGTGATCATTGCCACCTTTCTGCAGGGCAGGTAGAAGAGCTGGTGAAGGTGCTGAAAGCCTGAAGTAGGCAGCTGCCCTGCCACCCTGTCACCTCCTGGGCTAAACTCTTCCTATTTATCCACTGCAGTGGCAGGGCTGACGGTATCCTGGCAGCAGCACCGGGTCGCAGCTTTGGCCAGACGGTTGGCTGCGGTTAGCCCTGTGTGTGTCTGTGCTGTAGTAGTGGGTGATTTTGTTCCCTTGGCAGTTCTGCCTGCAGCACGTTGATACCTGCCCATGGGGCTGCCACATGCATCCTGGTGATAATGATGCCATTTGCTGTCCTTGGCGTACACCTCTGGTTGTAGGGGCAAAGGCTTTTCTGTAGCTCTCTCAGGGAGGAATGCGTGAAAGAGGAACAACGCAGGCTCCTTGTTTGGTGCCAGTTGAGTTTAGTCTGTTTTCTTGGCTCTGCTACTAAATGCAGAGCCAGTTGGGAAGTGTCTCTGGGAGGGAGCTTGTGTTTAACTTTTAAAACCTTTGAAGATAAATAAAAGCTGGGTAGAATTACAGGGATGCTGGGATTTCTCTGGTCTTGACCTGCAGCTCAGAACTGGTGAATCTCTGGTGGCTTTGAACAGTGCATCCAATGTATGCTGGATGTACATGGACTCTTGGCATTTTTCACTTTAAATACAATTGCTCTCAGAAGACTAATAGAGCATGGCTGTGTAGAGCAGATGGAAGAGGAAGTGAATTGAATTAAATGGGCTGCATGGCCCTCTTCCAACCTGTCATGTAACTGCAGAGAGATGCCTTGTATTTGGGAGCAGGAACAATTTAAAGCTCTTCACCTGGTTTGTGGTTTTGGTGGTAAACGATCTTTGGGACAGTGAGAGTGTTCAGATCTGCTTTATCAAAGGGAACAGACCCATTGTGGATGGTTGCCTCCCTTTCTGATGCTAAAAATAGTTGATAAGCCAGTACGAAGATGGTTGTGACTGTCTTCATTCCTGTATGAAAGTGCAGGCTTGGTGAGTTCCCAGACTCTGTTTTTGCATCTTCTCCTCTGGTGACAAATTGAGATTTAAGTGAAACATTCGATTTCTGTACCTGTTACAACTGGCGTTGGAGCAGGCTGTTACTTCACTATTGTTGTATAAGTGTGCAAGGGGAGGGGAAGCTTTGGCTTGTAAAGATGCAGAAGGATCACAGACTGCTGGCTGAATGGACAGGGAGCTTTTGTGATTTGGGCAGCCGCCTTTTCCAAAGCCCTTTTGGACCTAGATTCTTCAGCTAAAATCTCTTCTACATCCTTTCCCTAGCTAGGATTCCTATTCCTCGGAAGGAAAATGTGTTTCCCTTGAGATACTGTTGCCAGGCTGTGATAAGCCTGTCTCTGTGCTCCTTACTCTCTTGGTGGCAGACTGTCCAAGAAATCAGTGGCCAAGAGCACTTTGCAGATACCTCTAGTAACAAAAATGGCTTGTCTGGACTGGTTTCTGGATGTAAGCTAACTTTTAAAAATTCAGGGTACTAGGGATTTCTGGGGAAGTAGGTTGGCTGCAACACACGACAGCTGGATTGTCATCTTGGTTGGTGAATCTTTGCACGATGTTGCCATTGTTGTATTGGGTCAGTCATCTGCATCTGAACGTAATTTTTTAGTGCCCTGAAATGGTGCAGTCACCAATCTCTGGTAAACCTGGGGGTTAAAAGGCAGGCTGTCTTGTTATCTGTTGTATTACTTCAGCTCCAATTCAGTCTTCCCCTTCATTGCTCCTCAGGAAAAAAAAAAAATCAGTTCACTTAGTGTAATTGTATTAGGTGAGATAAGGCACAGGCTTTTGTGTTGCTTCCTAGATAGAAATCGCTGTAACCTCATGATTTGTAATGTTATTTCCTCGGAATTGCTAGTGAGGGTTGCTCCCTTTACACAAACGCTGTCCTGCATGTTACTTGCAAACAGAACTGTGTCCCATTTCCAGTGTGAAAGGGAGTTGTCTGAAAGTCAGTTTGGATGAAGAAGATAGTCAAATGTGAGTGAAGCCTCTTAGGCCCTTTGCTTTAGTGACATAAGGAAGTCTCAAAAGTTCTGACTGTGGGATGTTCCTGTAAAAGCATGATGACTGTAAGAATATGGCTGGAATAGTGGCATCTGTGTTTCTATTTTGTTACTTCATTTTCTTATTGATTAAACACACTAACGATTCCATAATGCCAACTTTTCCTCCGAGCTTTGAGTCTCTGTACTGTTTAAGGCCTGAGTTCCAGATTCTTGTCCTCTTAAGAGCCTTTAAAAAATGGCAGCAAAGAACAGAAGTCACTGTACATTAGTGCTTCAGGTGCTACTTAGTTCTGAAACACGGTGACAGAATGCATTGTCAGGTGTTGAGGAAAGGTAAATACCATGGTAGCTTTGATTTTTTCAGTTCCTACTCCCAGTAATCACTTAAGTGGATGGAGGGAAGACCAGGTCATGTTCTGGTTTTCCTTTCTGACTGAGAAGAGTCTCATGAGGGAGCAATTGGACTTGTGGTGAAGAAAATTTCTGCTAATACTGTCTTGTCCAACTCTCACGTGACATTTCAGCACTGTGTAACACTGCTTCTGCTTTGCTCCTTACAGAAGGATTTGAACTGCAAGCTCTGTCAAATGGAAGTGCTCCCTAAAAGAAGGAGCAGTAAGTGAGGAATTATCAATGATGTCCAGACAAAGGTGTGTCTAGATCAGAGGATGTTTTTTCAAACCTTCTTGATTCTTTCCTTGCACGTAGATGCCTCTGGGTTTACACCTACTTACTGATGTATAGTGCTTGTCCTCTGCCAGTATGCGCTGGTCTTGTCCCATTAAGCTCAGTTTGTTCAAGGTGAGTGCATTTGGTGTAATTCACGTGCAGAGGGACCAGAAGGAAGGGAAATGGCTGGAAAAAAAGTTATTGGAGCATGTAATATGCTCCAGCAGCTAGCTCACATTTTAATTTTCTAAAAGCTACCTCTTCCTCACCCATGTTGTCTCCTGGTCTCAACTGACCATCTTAATCCCAGATTCCTGGGACGGGGCTGTTTTTCTGACAAGGAAAGTGGTGTTATTTTTACTCCAGATCTTGGCTTAATTCATGAGTGTAGCTGAAAAGCAGGCTTGTGGTGTAGTGTTGACAACAAAATCAGTGGCTGCTTCAAAACAAATCTCAGTGGGCCACTCTTCTGAGGGTTATGCATGTGGGGAGGGGTGTTACTGAGAGCTGGTTGTGAGTCTTGGAGGTGCTGAAGTGTGTGGAGAGGGGTACGGTATAAGAAACAGCTATACCTGAGCTGGAGCATGAAGCTAAGGAGGTGAAGCTTGACTTCTGTCTATGCCGCGTGTGTTCAGAGACAGTTTTGGGAGAGCTTCACATCTGGTCAGTTGTTGTGTTGCTGCACTAAGCTGGTACAGTCAGGAAGTGGCTGCGGACTTCCCAGTGTGTTGGCTTTGCCTGCCAGTAGCTGCCCAGCCTGTGAGCCTGTGAACTGGTTGAGCTGTTCTTGAACTTGTCCTTTTTTCTGAGGGAAGGCAGCAGGCAGTGCTTTGAACTGCACAGCAGTGCTGTACCCTGCTCCTGCTCTGTGCCTCTAATTGACTTAAAAAGCTTTCCACATAACTTAAAAAGCACTAACTACTGTATTACACACTCCAAATACAAAAATTCCTGTCTAAATGCCAGTTTAGCTTCAGGCTCCTGCCATTTGCAACCAATTTATCTGGAGGGGAACTGGTGTTGAAGATCAGTGAACATTTCCGTTATTTCTGCTTCTAGACTCTGTATAAGGCTTCACTTGTTAGTAATTTGTGCATTCTGCTTCTGCTGTAGGTATTAGATTTGCTGGGATAAGAATGGAGAGCTGGAACTGCTGTCAAGATTTTATGTCGTTGCCTCGTACAGTAATTGGCTTGGTAAAGCTTTGGAAACTGAAGCATCTCCAACTTTATCCAGATGTATTTTTGTCCTTGGCTTGAGGGTTTTAAAATTGATCTCTTTATACAAGAGTTGATTCGATAGTCTGAAACAAATTTTGATACAAATTGTAGTTACAGAGTTGCTGTGTTGACATTTGGTGGTACATTTTACCAAGTAGAAGAGAGTCTAGCCGCAAACTGTTTCTTCTGTTTAAAGAAAAGGGTGTTCTGCCTGAGTTGCTGCTGTTTTTTCCTGTTGTCTGGAAGAGCTAGAATAACTTTCACAAAATCCCTGAGCTACCAGCCACTGCTGGGAGGAAACATCTACCTCTTGTAGGCAGATGACTTTGCACTCTGCAAGCTGCCATCACATTTGCTTGCAAGAAAAGGGCTGTGGCAATGAGAAGGCTTTGATGCCTCTGAAAAGTGAGCCTTGCGTTACAATGCAGGCTGTCTTCACTGCAGCAAGCTTTTCGGGTGAGTTAGCCGAGCTAGCCCAAGAGTGAAGTGCAGTCCTAAGGGGTAAGCCATCTGAATTGGAGCTGTTGCTCTAAAAAGCAGAGATTACTGATTCAGTTCAGAAAACTCTACATGTGGGACCGAAAAACACTGAAGAAACTGGAGCTTTTTCCTCATTACAACTTTTATTTCATATAAATAATTCCTCTACATCAGATTTTTCGATTTTTCAGTCTTTTCTCTCACTGTAAAGAAGAAACAGCTAGCCACAGTTTTCTGAAAAATGGCAATCCAGGCACCAACCAAAGTGCATTCAAGCGAAGTGTTAATGAGCAGGAAAAAAATTACACTTAGAAACAGGCACTATCTGTACAGTCCCATCCCTGGAGCTTGGTACAGACTCAGTCCTTCCTAGGCATCACTGAATGCAAAGTTACTTGGATTTGTAGGAGAAAAAGGAGGGAATGTGGGAAAAGTGACAGTTTTCCTTTCAAAAAGGAGTCTAGGGCCATAAAATACAGCAACAACTGCAGCTGAGTTTTTTATCTCTACAACTAAGTGCTGGACCAGGGGCAATATAAAAGTTTGTTTACCTGGCTGTGTGCCTGACTGCTGCTGAGGTACAACAAGCTCTTGATCTGAGACTGTATTTTGCGTGGACCATGAGGCAAGCCAGTTCCTGGTATTTGCTGGTAATGTCTCAGTCTGACTGGACCAAGATTGAGATCAGTCACCTGATGTACAAAATAATAATAAATTTAAAAAAAATAAACAATTGTAAGCAGGTTTTTGAGCCGGTCAGGTAAGGCATATCAGCCTTTAACAGTGATGGAGAATCTCCAGGACATGGAGCAGTTTTACAGTCTGGCTTCTTTTTTCTATCTGTTCTTTTTATCTGTGGGATGAGTCCAAATAAACCCAGTCTGGTCTTTGGTGGGATTAAGATGTTTCTGCTGATAAAACATGAAAGCTGCACACTCTGTTTCTTGATAATATCTGGTCTGATGCCAGTAAACTCCCCTGAATTTGGCATGTAGAGGAAATTCCCAGGCTTGTTCTTCATGAGATAGGTGCTGTAGATCTAAGTTATGTGGAAAACCAAAATGTTTATCTGTGCAAATATTAGTTTATTAAAACAGGATACAGTATTTCAGTCCACACGTGCCAACCTTATCGCCAAGGCACTCTGCCATTTTGGTTAGTGAATGCGTCCTGCAATGAAATCCAATAAATCTCCACGCATATGTGTCTGCATGTATGTGTACTCCTGCACCAAGTTTTAGAGCAGCACTTCAAAACAGAGGTGAGATCCTCTTTGCTCTGTCATTCAGAATTCAGAAACTATGTTGTGTTATTCCTTGTGCCTGTCTTCTGCCACCTTAATTGGTAGCTGTCTTTCAGCTAGGTCCTGGTTTGCTGTGAATCTCTTAGCTGCTTGGGGAAATCCGAGCAGCTGGGATTCTCGCACATTTATGCTTGTAAATGCTCATCCAGATCCTCGATTTGAAAGGTGTCTTTTAAGGCCAGGTCAAAATGTCTGCATGGCAGCTTCCAGGGGAACTGCTGCCCTCTTATTCAAGCACAAGGCTATGAAAGGCACAACCATGAACTTTAAAACATTTGATAGGAAGCCTTAGACCTTCAGCTCCAATTTGGGCTGGGTCCTGCTGCCAACTCCTTTGTGCAGTGTGGTGGAGAAGGAAAATTATTGCATTTGTGCTGTCCTCCTCCTTGCCCTGCTTGGCACATAAAAGCTGCAAGCATCTCCAGCTACTGCAGATACTCCTGGCCCTATGAAGTGGGCATGGTGTTGTGCTGAGCTTCATACATACCTGCTCAGTCTAGCAGCCACCTCAGAAAAAAGCATAGGCTCCTAATGTGCTGACCTGGCCTCTGCTGCAACAGGAGGAAAGCAAGCTGGTAAAGGACGAGGTGCAGTAGTTGATGTGTGCTTGTCAAAAGCACCTGCACCCCACAGTGTCACTGGAGGACTCTCCATCCCCTTCGTGTCCCGTGGCCCATGCAACTACCGTACGCTTCTGCCAGCACTTCAACCACATACAAACCTCTAGTACAAGAGCTGCCCTAAACACTACTTTTTCATCCAGCTACTGAACTACAATGTAACACCTCTCACCGGGTCTCCTAATGCTCTGCTGTGCCAGTTGCCTGCTCCCTGCCCGACAGTGACGGGGAGCTCGCACAGCCCCTGCCGTCCTCCCAGCACATGCAGTCCCCTGCCAGCCTCTGTGGGAGGAAACGGGTGGTGTGCCCAGAAACTTAAATCTTAACTTTAAGCAGAATTAGTTATTAAATAAAATAAAGTGCATCCAGTAGACATTTCATGGGCTTGCCACACAGCTGCAATATAGGCAAAACAAATACAAAGGATAAGTGACCGTGTTTTCTTTGTAGGTTGGGAGTGTGTGTAGCCTTCCCTGTCCTTTGGCATATGGATAGGAAAGGGTGATGCCAAAACTGGGAGTGGGGGGTGTTGACGGGGGACCCCATGTGTTGCAAATGGGTGCTGAAGGGCACTGGGGAGGTGCTGAAAGATGATTTCATAGAAGGTAAAAGAGTGAGGACAAGCTTGTGCTCCTCTTCTCCTTTCATCCACCACCTTCAGCGTGTTAGCCTGTGAAACAAAAGCAGAAACAGCAGCGGGATTATCAGCCTTTAGGGAACTGCTGAGCAGTAAATTAAAAACGTCTGCTGAGTTTCAGCCTGACCTTCCTGCACGGCTGGGGCTGCTTGGGAGGTACCACTGCAGCGTAACCCAGATCCCTACGTGCCACATCCAGTGGGAGCAACGTGCAGCTCTGTGGCCCAGGGGATGGACTGAATGTACCAGTCTCGATGAAATGCTCCCAGTCCTCCTCTGGGTTAGTTAAGACTACTTTAATCTCTTCTTTTGTCTGAAGGACTGTATGGTTTTGTGTGTGTTTGTGCAGCACCTGGAGCCACATGAGGAAGGGCTGATTTTGCATAGGGCTTTGTGGTCCTTTTCTGAAACCTTGCCTGGGGATGCAGCACTTGTGTTCGCGAAGTGTCACCTTTTCTGTAGTGAAAAACCTAACCTGTAAGTGGAGACTGCTGTCCTGTAGCTGCCTGCAGACCCAGATATGTTGATTTTAATTGGGAAAGACAGACTTTTTTTTTCACCTCTCCTTGTAGTTGCCAGATGCTTGGCTGCTGCTCAGAACTGCTGAGCTGGCATTTTCCTGCATCCATGTTTAAATCCACAGATCTGCCTTTTGCTGATGCAGATTTCAGCACCCAAAGCTCCCAAGAAAGCACAGAGAGGGGATATAAAAAGAAAAACTGATTAAATACCATGAAGGCAGGAGAGGCGATAGTAAGCTTGGCTCGCATAAAAAGGAAACCTCTACAGGAATCATTCAAGGACACAGCCATGGATATCTAGTAAGGAACTGCACTGAAATCGTACCTGAGGTACTGAAATAATTGATGCTGAGAAGAGACTCTTAAGACTTTTGTGCTGGAGACATTTTTCATTGCCCTGTACATGTGCAACGGATGGGGTTGGCCACATCCTGCTGCTGAGGGGGTGCTTAGGGCTGCAGCAGCACATTTCTGGGATTTAATGCTACTGGGAAGGGCCAGGAAGCAGATTTTCAGAGTTGCTCTTGGTGGTCCACATATTGTAAAATAATCTGCTTTGAAAGTCAGAACTGACACCAGAGCTAGCTCTGTTTATTGTTAATCTCTTTTATTATTAATGGTTTCAAAAGTCTGATTGACAGCCCTGTGCTGTTATTGCCGGTAGACAATTCTCATTCCTGTTTTGCAGTATTATTGTTTCCATGCAGACACCTTCTTGCTGTGCATGAGCGAGTCCTTACAGCCAAGATACTGGTGGGCTTTAAAGTAATTACTTCTCTTAGTAATTAGACATAGTGATTAGCATTTCTCTCATTTCAAACTGTATCCTCTTTTCCATGCATAGCTCAAGGGCTGGTCGGAGATTTAGCAAGCTCCGTGCTAGCGTGACTGTTGTCAGTCAGGGCTCAGGAGAGCGATGCGGCTGTGTGCTGCCTTTGACTGTGCCATCAGCAGCAAGGGGATGCAGTGCCAAATTCCCCTCCGTGTGTCACTGTCACATGGGAGGATTAATGCAGATCGCTGGTGGTCTATCTCAAAGGCTCCAGCTGCCTCACATTTCCCAGCCTGGCTGGATGTGGGACATCACTGGGATGACTTTCACAGCCAAGCCAACAACAGCCTGTTGTAGGACCTACTGGTTAAATCTCGTGTCATGGGGGTAGATGTACATGAAGTCCCTGAAGACTAAAGCTGAACATAGCTGATGAAGTCTGGCAATTTGGCTCATCTTCCTTCATCTGAGATTAGTGCCATCCATCCTCTGCTTGGGTTGGAAGACATAATGTTGTTTGGTCTCTCCGGAAGCAGGCCCAGAGTTTCCAGAGACAATTTTGTTCTTAGTGGACCACTCAGACAGTCTCATGAAATACTGCAAGGCAGATTCAGGCATGACGTGTAAGGACCATCTGTTAGACATCATCATACCAGATTTTCTCGCTTAGCTTTTTAAAAATGGAGATATATATATATATATTTATCTGCTCTTCCCAAGTGTACTGTCAGGCCAGAAAAAAAGATCAGTAAGATCATGAGGCATCTTCTGTCTAGCGCAGGCCATTAGACATCCCTGAATTAATTCCCATTTGAATTAGAACTGATTATTTAAGGGGAAAAAAATCCTAATCCTGTCTAGATTTTCCACTGGTAGAAAAAATATCACTGCAACCCTTGATGAGCTTAAATATGTAAAGGCAGTCTTTGGTGGAGATTCCTTTTGGAGTGGTTTAAGATATTGTCACTCTCTGTAGTCTGCCTGTTCCTTCTCAACAGCAGAGCTGGCAGAAAGGAAGATGGGGCTGTGCCGTGGCAAGGCAGGCCCTGATGTGGTACAACTAACTCCTTTTCATGTGGGGTTTACATTAAGAGGGTTAACACAGTGGGCTGAGGTACGGTCACGTGCTCCCTTCTGCCAGCTCTGTCATAACGGCAACAACTGCAGGCTACAAGAGCAGCTCCATTTTCAATGTTTAAAATGGCAACAGCTTGCCTGTCAGAGCCCTAAATTATGTTTAGACTTGTTAAGCTTGAGTAAATAGCCATAAGGAAGTACAGGTGCTCCAATGACTAGCTTTGGCCTGGGACTCTTGATGCACTAACAGCTTCTAATAGTTCCTTCTCTCCTCAAGTCACCCTGACAAACCAAAGAAGAGACAGAAGCTCTTGAAAAGTGCCAGAGAGGTTTAGGAGTACAGAGCCTACATTTCCAGATGGGATGTATATGCTAGTTGTTCTGGGTGTCAGTGAAAGCATCTGCTTTGACAGTGGTCACCAACTTTTGACAGAAGCATACACAACTGTCATCAAATCCATCCTGTCGCTGTCAAAAGCACGACACCGGTACCTCATGCCTGCCAAAGCACGCTGGTCAGGCCAGCCTAGAAGGTGATAAGAGTCCCTGCTTCAACCATGGCATGCTTCCAAGTCACCTGTCCTCTGACAGGGAGCAACCTTTTTCTCATTTTCCCATATTTATTCATGGGATGCTTCAATATATTGATTCTTGCACCAGCACTGTTTTCTGGCTTGAATGTTTCTCCTCCTCCATGGGTGTTCCCTACTGCACTGTATTTACAGAGATCACAACTCCCATCACTTTCTGCCTTCATTTTGCTAGACTAAACAACCATTCCCTGAACATCCCTGGAGTCCTTCCCTGTGCCTCTTCAGTTCAAGTACATTTCTCTTGAACCATTCTGACATAAAAAAAAAATTCCCTGTGTTTTCCACTGTTAACAGTATTTTCCCATGTCGTGCCACGAGAAGGGCTTTCCATCACTCTAGAGGTATGAAGATAACTGTGCCAAGTCCTGTATTAAGCCATACCACTCCCTAATTCTACATGAGGACTAAGCTTTCCACGTTGGTGGTACATGGTACTAAGACGTGCTCTGGGAATTGGAAATGCCGACAGCATAATGGTGGGCTCCAGAAGGTGATGTGGACTGCAGGAAGGACCAGGGAGGCCGATGCTATTCAAGTCAAGCCCTTGAGACCTCACCCTGCCAATCCTAGGCCAATTTCCAAGACATAACAGCAGATGGCATCTTCTTGTCTCCTGAACCTTAATGAAACTGATATATTCTTTGGTAGCTCCATAAATGTATTGAGAAGTGTTGGTTTCTGCTTGTACTGCTTCCTGCACCAACCTTTAGCACTGGTTTACATCAGAAAGCTGACCTCTTCTGACCTCCTCAGTCCTGCAACACACAGGCCCTGCCTGCCCCACTCCTGTTTACGTCAGCCAGAGCGGCAAGGTCAGATCCCTGGAGCTGCTCTGGAAATCTACCCCCAGCTGCATTTTCTCTAAAGATGTTAAGATTAATTTTCTCAAGAGAATTCAGGGAAAAGCTTCTGTGGTTTTTGTGTATCGTTTACTTCTCTGGGACTTGTTGGACATTCTCCAGGGATTCCAGTCCTGCACTTCGGGTAAATATTTATTCCTTGTTATTTGAAGCAAAGGATAAAAGCCCCACCACACTCTCTGCACAGCATCTCCAACTGGTTTGAAGGTGCTGGCGATTTTTAGTGCCATAAATAGACATTAGCAGTGGAAGCTGTGAAACTCACATGGGGGCTACTTACTGCAAGGAGCTGCTGTTCTGCAGAAATGGATGAGTAGCATCTGCAGTGGGGAGTGAGATCTGCACATTAATGTGTGGGGGACACGGGCCCCACAAAGCCCAGGAGCACAGCAGGTGGAGAGCACATTGTTATCACTGATCACTGATGTTTACTGCTGCTACAGGTTATCTGCTGTGCTTTGCGACGTTGTGAGGTCCGTGAACAGAGGGCATGTCCCTGGCATCACATGAAGTGACCTGGTACAGGATTTTCTACTGGATGGGAATTCCACAATATAAACTTTTCAACGGTATGATATTTTTACAACCCTTTCAGGGTTGATAGGTTGTATTTTGCAAAATCATACCATCTGTTTCAACACTGATTTTCCAAAAATTGCACAGTATCAAAACTGAATCACCAGTATTTAAAAACATAACATTAACATTTTCTGTTTAGAAAAGGTTTAACAAGGACTCCAGTTTGGGCTTTATGAAATATGAGATGTTGAAGCAGACACATTTCTGGTACATGCATGGCATTTGTCAAATCTGTATTTTTCACTGAAAAAAACCCCTATCTCACTGGTAAGTTACCTGCTACCTCCTAGCAGGAAATCATTAACCAGTCTTGATAACCCATGACAACAGATTCTTCCAGATGCTTCTCCTTAAGGCTAGTCATATTGCATGTAGGTCTGGTTTACATTAATCATCTTCCTTTTTCTCTACAAAGTCTCTGTCCTCCAAGACAGTAGCCATCCAGATTATAATTTGGGTTCTTGGCACAGACTTTGCTCATGTATTCTACCAGGTGCTTCAGGTCATTCCCTGGTGTAATGTCCACTGGGTACGTGGACACAGAACACAGTAAAGATTTCCAGCTGACCTGGATTTACCAAAACAGAGCTGCTCGGTACCTCCTGGAGGTTTGCAGAACAACAACCCATTTACCTTGCCACATAAAGCCCTTCATCAAACAAGAAAATTTGTGATACCATTGCTCACACACCACAGGGTGAAAGACACCCCCTCCTTCCCCTGCTGCAGTGGGATAACATTGTAATTGTGTTGGCTTGATGTCAGATCAACACAGTTAGGTACGGACACCTGCAATTCAGTGTAAGCATCAGCTGTTAAAAAATATACAGAGGCACCAGCCCATAGCCTCTTAACTGGATTCTGGGCTATTCACTGAGGACTAGCTGTTCCTTAAAGATTATACTCAAGTGGTGAGAGGAAGCAAATAATTAAGGCAGTTTGGGCACCTGAATTCATGGTACTAGGCACAAACAGAATAAATAAACTCTTAATTTTGCATTCTAACAAAAAGTGCAGCTCTTCATTTAATGCTTGATCTTACTGCTCTTTCAGCTTCTTGAATGATGCTCTTTTCCCAGTTCTTGCTAAAGCTTGCTCTGCTGGATAATGCTGCGCTTTTATTAGATAGGCTGAAAAAGGCAGAATCATCAGCCTGCCACATGGTTACATTCGTGATGGTACTCAGCTGATGTAGCAATGTTTCCCTTGAGCACAGCCACACCTATTAAGTCCCTTTGTGGGCCACCCGCAGTGGCTTTGCTGAATGCAGGTTTCCTACAGGTTGCATTTTGGGCAATCCTTTACCTAAAGCATCAGCTGCAGGCATCAGGCTCAATAAGCAAAAAAAAAAAACAAAACCCAAACCAAAAACCCAAGTAGAAAATCCCACCAAAGATTCTAACATCCCTCAAATGGGGGCAATCCTAAGGGATCTGGTTCCAAAGAATTGCTGTGAAGTAACACTTCAGGGAGAATTACATGAAAATAAAGTAGAGCTTTGCAGCTTTTTATGCATACTGTGGTCTAAAACTAATCTGTCTGTAGAGCACTGGGAAACAGAAGCCAAGGGAGAAGGGAAGTGACTGTTACCAGCCGGTGGTTATTTATGACTGCCATCTGTGTCATTGTGCAGCCTGTCATGTTGATTTGGGAACTTCAAAGCAACAGCAGGAATAGACACGAGACCTTTTCACTCCAAAGACACTGACAACTTAACCGACTTGAGCCAAATGAGCTATTGCTTTTTTGGTGGTTGTTGTTGTCATTGTTGCTATTTTGTTGCTCCTAGGAGCCCTGCTGTCAAGCCATACAGATGAACTGTTCTCCTTGTGCTGAGCTAGTGCTAGAGAAATCCAGGTCTTGCTTTTTTTTTTTTTGTCTGCCAAGGGATGTTCCTGACAAATTGGACACAGGGAGCAGACAGCTAAAGACAGGCCCTTCTGTCTTCCTCTTGGCTTTTCTCCCCACTACAGATAGATAAATCATGGCAGAATTCACCCTGTCTGCAAGTGATCTTGTTTGGGAAAGCCAACCCTGATAGTGGCATGTCACTGGTGCAAAGGGAGAGGTCAAATTGCTTTGTGCTGACTTCAGCAGATAGGAGGTGACGTTGATGCCCTAGAACATCATTAAAGACTAACAGGCAAGCAGCACTCATGCACTCGTTCTCTAAATGCTCTTGCAGCTGACAGAATGAAAAAAAAACCCAAACCAAAAACCTGGAGAAATCTATTGCTGGGATGGGGAAACACAGAAACTGTGGCACTGGCTCACCCTGGTACCTCCGTGGGTGGTGAGAAAGCCAGAGGCTTCAGTGGAAAGTGAAGAAACCTTCAAATGAAACAACCACAGACTGGTGTGCTCAGAGAGGACTAAAGGAATGAAAATGCATTCTCTCAGTTTAAAATTTGATGTAGCTGTGTTGCTTCCTGCGATTCTAACACAGATCAGCACTGCCACTTTAAAGGCCCTCACCCCAAGTGACCTGCCATCCATATACTGCACAGGGTTCCTCTGGAATCGGAAGCATCTCCTAAAATAAATTACAGGAAAGAGCAAGAAAGGAATGTATTTTGCTTTAATTCATCTGCCTCAGAAGGTGGTACCTGATGCTGAGTGCATAGTTTAGGCACACCTAGAAACTCATCTTAACCTATTTGGGAAAGAGAGGAAAGTGAGGCAGGAATACACTCTCTTGTGGGGGCACACTCAGGCAAGGGAAAGTTTCAGCTAGGAAGTAGATGGGAAGGCAGGCAGAATGAAATGGCAGTGGGTAACTGGGACACCAGTTAACCCCTCATTTTCCCCTGGCATTACTACACTTGGTGTTTCCCAAGTAATAAATATTTTCAGAGAACAATACTAGTCTCAAGTTCCAGCTTAGCCAAGCAGATATGTGAGTTCTTAAGTGCAAACACCAGGTTAAGTCACCTTCTTTTCTCCAAGACATAAAGGTACGTTTATAATTAAGCCTGCTGTAATGAGTTCAGTGAGGAGTGATGGAGTAAAGAGCCATGCTGAAGTGAACTCGGGGCCCTACTACCAAACCATAGGAATCTCCATTGCTGAGATGAAAATGGACTATTTATTGTTTCTTCTTAGCTAGTGTCTAATTAAAGTTATCCCGAGTGAAAAAAGTAGTCATCAGTTCCTTCATCCTCTACTTTGGGGGGATTTTTGGTAGGCTGGAGAGGCATGGCCTGGACAGTAAACTCCCGCTATGTGCATCCAGGTGTCTTTAACATTTTCCTAAATGCTATTGGAATTCATTTCCCTCACTTGAAGGAATTTTAGTTCAAACACAGACCTAGCTCCTGCTGGTTCTTAGTGTTTTGCCTTTTTTTAAATAGCTGTAACGCTTGCGCTTCTCCATGCCTTTTGTATAGTATTGGATTATAGTGAAAGTCTTTGTTAGCAGCTTAACCACTTCATCCCTAAGCTCATTTGTACCTCTGGGATGAATACTAAGCAATACCCGGTGACAAGCTGCTGGGTCGGGGTCTGAAGAAAAGCCTGCTGGAATCAGGGAAAGGCACTTGGTGGGGGTGATCTGCCTGCCTCGCTTTGAGCAGCTAATTGCCTGAAGTGCCTACTTATGGAATATAGCTGCTGCCTTTCTACTTAAAGGATAGAGCCAGGCGCAGCCCGAGAGCAATTCTGGTGTTAGCAAGAGCTGGATTGCATTCTGGAAGTGCTCATCTCTCTTCTTTGAAGCAAAACAAAGCCCAGATCTTAAGTTAGGTGCCTGTGAGCTCAGCCTGAGTTAGGTGGGGTGAATTGCAACCTTACTGCCTAACCTGGTAATAGAATCACATCCTGACTTACTGGTCCGATTCAGCACCTGTGGGTATGATATCCTGATCTGTGCATGACATTGCCTGGAAAAAACACGTCTTGCCAAGGTAGCTGCCAAAGAGCCCCTACACTCTCTCCTTGCCTCTTCCCCCTAATTTCTACAGTACTTTTCTGCCTGTCATACTTTGGTGTTTCTCTTGGCTTTTCTTGTTCTGCATTTACCCCGCTGGAAGAAACTTCTTTGCTTGCATAAAACCTGGAGCATTGCTATGTAACCAGATCTGTTCTTCCTCCTTTAGGTTTGGCTCATAAACCTTTTTTACGGGAACCACCTCACCCTTTGTATTTATAACTGCCTTGCACATTAGTGTTACCACATGTGTAAGCCAAAGTATAGCATTCACAGATCTTGTACTGTGAAGAGAACCCCACATGCAGCCCACCTTCTTCAAACTACTGTCCACGATGTGGGTTTCTATAGCTTTGCAAGTGTTTTGGGAAAGGGGCCATGCTGACCTCAAGTTACTGTAGTTGTGATCACCCCAGAGACAGAAATAAATTAATCCGGCTATCCTTTCTGAGAGTTATCCCTTCCCAGGAACAGTTTCAGTTTGTGCCCTGACTAATGCATGTCATCAGCCAGACTCAGCAGCCCAGTCTTCTGTCCAAATTTTCCTGTCTAACTTCCCATTGCTTCCCTGACCAGTCCAGGACAGCTCTTTGGGATACACAGATTTAGACTACCTGAGGGATCCATATAATTATTAATGAACATTTCTGGATAGTTATCTGGTGTGATGCATTATGGTCACGGAAGACGCAGTCGTGGACCTGTACTATGGCTGACTGTGTTAATGGGATAACAAACACACCACAAGGAGTGGGCTCAGGAACTCACCTTCTGTCTCAGGCAAACCAGTGCAATCTTTGCTAGTTGAGAGTGTCCCCACTGTCCTTGTCCTTGCAATCCTCAGCCTGGTCCCCTTCCCTGGGCTGTGATTTTGCCGTGTCCTGCTTGGACAAAACAGTCTTGTCAGAGTTGGCTTTCCCTGGGGGCAAAGGCTCTCCTCTGTGTTCAGTGCCTTCAGCATCTTCACCTCCTTTCAGTGCAAGTGTCTGCCCCTGAAGGGCAGTGTTATGGGTTGCTTCCTCCCCTCTTGTTTTCACCAGCTGTCCTTGACTTGCATCCAGTCTGTCTCCTCCTACTGTGTCCAGCTTTCCTCCATGACTGTTTGAAGAGTCCTCAGTGGACTCCTGCTCTGAAGCTGTGTTTTTCTCTAAGCCAGCTCCATCTAAATTCGCTCCCATGGGCAATGACAAGGTCTCCTCACTGCCACGCCTGGTGGCCTGCACAGTGCTTGGAAGGCTGCTCTGTGAAGCAGTGCTGTCAGTGCTCTCCTTCTCCTGGCAGATGTCAGAAGTGCCAGGTTTCCCATTGGCATCTTCCACAAAGCCTTCCTTACTTGGCTTGGGCCCTGGCTCCGAGTCACCTGTGCTGGCTGCAGGTGCCTCCATGCTGAAGCTCTTCATGCCTCTCCGCTCCTCCTTCTGGCCATTGTGGGCAGACTGGACCTTTCCACCTCGTAGCCTTTGTGATGAGGAGGCACCCTGATCTTGGAGGCTTGGCTGTTTCACCTTCTCCTCCAGTTCAGCTGTGCAGTTCGCTTCCACCCCATCCTCACCTCTGTTCTTCCGCTTGTCCATACCAAAGCTCCTCTGAGAAAAGAAGAAGATACTCAGTTCAGCTTATTGGAATATCAATATATGGTATTCCCTGTCTATAATGGTACTCAAAACTTGAGGAAAAATTTGCCAAGGCCATTAAACAATGAAAAAAGCTGTAAGTGGAGAAGAGAAGTGTTCAGGGACCAGAATAAGTGGAGTGGTTGTGCTGACAAAGGGTCAATGCAAGAAGTGAAGCTGCTCTCACATCATGCCACCTGGAGAGTGTAATGAGGGTACATTTATCCTAACATAGAGGTGTCCCAGCTCTGCAGTGGCTGAGAGCCTTCAACTTTCCTGATAATGCATGTTTTGAGAAAACAGCCAGCCTTGAACTCATGAACTCACCTGGCTGTCAAGGTCATCCTTCAGAAAAGACATGTCCTCGCCTTCTTTTGCGTCCCATCTGTCAAGAAAAAAAAATATCAGAATTTAGGCTTTCAGGTTCTTATATAGCAAACCCCTTCTCCCTGCCTGACACCTGGAGAGGAATTTCTGCCAGGCCATACATTCCTTGTCTGAGCTCGCTGACCAGGCAATGAGAGATAAAGGTGGCAGACATGACTAGTCCAGTTCCTTTCAGCATCTGTAAAGCACACAGCCCATCCACCAGAGACACTCATCTGAGATAGCTAAATCTTAATGAACTGGTTGTTATAATTCTAAATGTAGTGAAAACATAAAATCCAATTGCCAGAACAGACAATTGTCCCTAGACTAATAAGATACACAGTTTGTTTATGCTGATGTCTGCCATAGTCTTGTCCTGCTTGTCTGAGACTGCCCTAGTGTCCCAAATCTCCACAACAGCAGACATGGAGGCAAACACTGAAGGATAAAATTGCTTTGAAGTAGCCTGGGAAATTGGAGATGTGGAGATGTGCAAGCAGACTGCAAGAATAGCCATAAGGATTAGACTGAAGGTCCCCCTAGCCCAGGCTCTCTTCCCCTCTCAGCACCACTAGCAGATGCTTAGGGTAGAGTTTGGAAAGAGCGCAAGCATGTTGGTACCTCCCCTTTACCCTACCCAGCTTCCAGAAACGTGCAGCTCTGGGATTTCCTGAGCCTAAGATGGTATCTCTGGGTTGAGTCATGCTTAGCAGACAGTGTCTTCCAAGGATTTGTGTAAGTGCATTTTGACCCCATAGTAAATTCCCAGCAGCTACAACATCCTATGCCAAAGAGAGCCACAGCTTAGTTAAAGGCTGCAGGACAAACTGCTTTCTTTTGCTTGTTTGAATTTGATAAGGTGAATATAAATCCGAATCTGGCCATGCAGTGCTACTGGGCAGGGAATGGGTCTTAGCAACCCTTACCTTATATGTGTCCCTGGCAAGTTATATCACACACACACAACTAGTTTTTATATATATACACACATATTTCTCCCTGCCCTATAAACGCATCATCTGCAAAGGTGTGTGAGATTAAATTCTTCTCTAGATAGACTCAGCTGGGCTTACTGGTCTCTTCATTCAACAGATTTGGACCAAGATACAGAAATGAAAACACATATTTAGATGACAGCAGAGTCAGGCATTTCCAGAGGCAAATGTGTTACAGTGATCCCATGTGCCCTTGTGAAACTTGTGTGGGAATTACCATCACAGGCTCCACTATACAATCACACTAAGCTGCTCCACACTGTCTTTTTATCTAGCAAAGTCCTTAGGGCAGAAGTGAGTTGCATTTGCAAGCACCTCAAGGTGCTCTACAGAGTTTAGAGCTGGATGCAGTGTCCTTAATAAGCCAGAGGGCAAAGCAGCTTGGAGCAGTCCTACAGGGCTTAGAGCCAGACCCAGCACCCAAACCACAGCCAGTGAGTCCTTGCCCTGAACACAAAGTAGGTCCCTGCTGTGGTGCCAGCTCAAGCTGCAAAAGGTCCCCCTTTATTGGAAGCAGCCCCCACCACAGGGATTGTGTTTTCAGTGGTGCCCTGCAAAAGCTCTGAAAGTCAGGCTGTAGGGATAGAGCTCCTCACACATGGTCAACCGTGTTAAATTTCAGCGTGGGCTGCCCTCATGATCAGTTCCCTTCTGCACTCAGCATTGATGCAGGTGGGGCTGATGTCTGCGTTCCCCAGACAGGTACCCTAAACAGAGGAATGACTTGCTGATCGCAGGTTTCTGCCTCTCCCTACTCTATCTACTCTACTGCTGCATGGCTCCTGCAGAGCCATCCCAGAACAGGCCACTTCCACGAGTCTAAAGATAGGCAAAACTAGCTAGACAGCAATTTTGAAATATTCAGCATCTCTGCCTCACATGTTCCTCTTCCCCATCGTTACCGCTAAAACACCAGAGTGTGTTATTAATCACTAACATGCAATGAAAATACTCAGTGCATTCCCTAGCATGGCTGCTGCTATCCATGACAGATGCTTGGGATATGGGAACTTGGCTCCAAACTCTTTACAGGGTGAGGTGCTGCTGGAAGTCACCACCAGATGCTCTAAATGGGTCTCACCACTGCTATTGGGTTGCTTGGACTTAAATGGGAGAGGATTCTCTGAAAAGGTAAGGAATATTCAGCACCCCAAAGGCTCTCTGAGCTGAGGTTTGAAAGGAGAGGAAAAGCTTCAGTAATGTTCTTCCCAAAAAGAAGCAGTAGAGCAAAGGATGCTCTTTGAGCTTCAGAGACAAGATTACATGGCCAGAGAGTCACAGGATCCCTTCTAGATCAACAGAGGACTCAGAAGATGCAATGAAGAGATCGGAAAAAATAAAGTCCACGAGGTGGGATGGGTGGGCAGAAAGAGAGCTATTCTAAAGTGATTCTGGCAGGATGGAGCAGCTGGATGGTGCTGAGGGATGTGTCCATGCTGCAGCAGAACAATGTTTGGATTCCTCATTTCCCCCAATTTTCCTGGGTCTACAGGAAAAGGTGAGGATTTTGTGGCATGGCTCCATGTTTCTAGCTACTCATATCAGTAAAGATTAACATACTTCTTTGCAGTTTTAAATGAACCATGATTTCCTATCCTAGTAGCTGATAAATGTGAAGTACAGCAAACAAGAATGAAAAAAAAGTATATTGAGACACCTTCTAGCCCCGTTTCTAATGCATGATGTTCAGGAAGGAGTACCATGTATTTTTCCACTGTGAGATAAAATGAGAAATAATAAAAAGAACAAGAACAAAGAATGTCTCTGCAGAGACAACAGTATGTAAGATTTTGTAATTTCATTGTCAAGAGAATTTAGGCATCTAAACAAGATTCTAGCACCAGCCATTTTGGGGCCTTAAAGCCTTTAAATGGATATGAATAATATCCTGATTGAACCTGGCAGCCCTGGAGGCACAAACATGTACTGGAAAACATACCATCTCAGTTTGTTGTGAGAAAAGGAATCAGGCTGTGGAAGCCCATGACAAGCCAGGCATCCTCTCTGCAACACATCCCCCCTGCAATACATCCTCTGGGCCTCCTGACACAAGGTGCTAAACCTCGCTGTGTCATCTGGCTAGCTGACCTGCCCCCCTCCCCAGATACAGAACACATCCCAGAAACTATTTTCACTTTGAACTGGCTGACATTGCTGGTGTGCTTTGACTCCAATATGCTTCAAGCAGGCATGTCCAAGGCACAAGGGATCTTAAGTCTGCTGGACCCACCACATAAATGTCCTGCCAATGGGGGGAGGTAAGAAAAGCAAGGGAATAAAACTGTATTACTTCAGCAGGTAGAAGTGTGGATACCCTGATATAGCCCTGCTCAAGCTGTCCCAACTGCTGGCAGAGAGGAGGCTGCCTTCAGTGACCTACCCAAGCTCTGGAGCAGAAGAGGCAAACAGAGACCACTGCAGGAAGAGACTCTGAGAGCCGCTAGTGAGGTACAGCTCAATGAGATGTCATCAAACAGCACTCCAAGCTGGTCAGTCAGAGGCTCTGAGACGAGACAGTGTGCAAAACATTAAATCCCAGCCCAATATTACTTCTTTGAACTTCTGCCATAAGTCATCTAGCCAAGGCATTCCTTCTGGGCATGGCTCTGAGAGCTCAGCACAGAAGGAAAAAGAAATGGCTTCAGACCTTGTTATGATTTCTGAAAACCACTCAGTATCTGCCTGTCACAGGCACACTTTGGGGCCTAAGTCAGCCTTTGCCAAGGAGGAGGAGAGATGGAGATGGGGGGTGGGTGGGTTCTCATCCCTTCCCCTGGGTCTAACCAGGGCAGAGATGGAGCCCAAGGCAGGACCTGAGCACAGGCGTCTGACCCATCAGCCGTGACATGGAGGCAGCAGATCATAGCATGATCCATCCGCCTGTTCTGCCTATAAAAGGGAAGCAACAAACTCATTTTCCATTCCACGAAGCCACTCAAAATCAACACTGCTCTTTCGTTTACAGCCTACTGACAGCACACATTTAACCAGCCATAAGCATCTAAATTGTACAGCTAAAACGTCCACAGAGCAGAACAGAATGACTGTATTAGGATTCAGATCAAACACTGGAAAACAGGAGGTTTATCATGCCATCAGGTCCTTCTAACATCATTATTTTCTGAAGTCTTTCCTTGTATTTTCCTGCTTGGGAGGAAGGACAGGGGTGGGCCACATCTGGATAAGCTAACTCACTGCTCCCACACCTTATACACCTGATCATCCCTGAAGGGCCCTGAGACACATCCCGGGTCTCATGGTGAGTCAAAGTGGGCATAACCAACAGTTGAAGACATGACCAGAATAAACCAGATGTACCACCACATGAACCTCCCAGGGAAACCTCCTCTGCACCTTCCCACCTCCCCAGGCCCTGGAGTGCAAGGAAATAAAAGACTCCAGCAGGAAGGAGAGGAAAGGAAGCAAATTATGTTTGCAGTGGGTATACCTCACACTCCCAGCAAACACTAACAGAAACCATGAGCTGCTGCTTCTGTGCAATTTCTTCCAGCCCTTAGGAGCACTGAACATCTCTCCCACAAGAAGACACAACCTGCTCTGTGGCAATAAGGTGTCCCGTGAACCCTTCAAAAAGCAGAGGGAATGGCACTAGATGCGTGTTTTAAAGGAACAGATGGATCAAAGTCCAAAGGGAAGGTGTCTCAGGAAACAGTGTTCTCTGATTAGCTTGGAGGCAATTTAGACAACTGATAACAAATCATTTAAGTTCAGAGGGAAGTAGAGACAGCAATGCTGCATCAGTAGCCTTCCCCCTGAATCCAGTTTAGCCCTAAACTGGTATGTGATTTTAGGAAAGCTGTATTCTGTAAGAAGTGCTATCTTTCAGAAAGGCTGATGATCTCAAGTCACGTGATTTGTGGCTGTTTAAAATCTTACAGCCAGTGTGGTGGTAGTAGTGTCTGCCCAACAGCTACCTGTGCTTTAATTTCTTATATAGTATCAGGTGGATGTATTTTTTTCCTTCAGTTTCTCTCCTCCAGTGCATCTGTTGAAGTAATTCCTGTGCACAAATTTTCTTTTGATGTCTCTGTCTACTTTCCTGTCCCCAGTTTTTAATTCTTCCCTCAAAGCCTGTAGCCTGTCTCTTTTTAAATTTTATTATCTCCCTTTGTTCAGCTCCCTGTCCCTGTTTTGTAATTCCTCCCTCTCTGCCCTGTAGCCCATCACTTTTTAGATGTTATTTCTGCCTCTCTCTCTGGCCAGCTCCCTGACCTCCTTTTTCTTATCACAAATAGCCAAATTTCAGTGGCAAACCTCGGAAGCGGAACCACTCTTAATCCTGAGGGTAGTTGTTGAGGTCTGGGATGTTGGTTTGGCACTGATAGGTTGGCATCTTCAGGTGGGGCAGAACTGTGTACAATCACTGCATCTTTCATAGTTTTGACAGCAACATTCAGCCTGCAGTCTGAAGCCTTCTAAGGTATTTACAGAAAGTAACAACATAAAGCAAATCTATTGGCATGCCCATCCTGCACATCCTCTGGGAACTGCTGTAATTCCCTGATGCAGCAGTCAGTGGCTAAGGGAGAGCAAGCATGAGCATAGCTCATGAGATTTTCTTTCCCAAATACATTTTATTGGGGATGGAACTGAAGAATGGAAAAGGGTGAAATGTAACTTACAAACAAAGCCAACTTGATTATTTGCATACATCCATTTCTCAGAACTAAATTTAGTTTTAAAAAGTATGATTAACTAACAGACCTTAGGAAGACAGAAGATAACCCATTTTTATGCTGTAAATAGATTCCCAGTCCACAGCATAACTAGCTGAGAGTTATGGCTGCTCAGGTGAATTTCCTCAAAGCACAGCCAGTGGGAACAGAAGTGACATTGTAAGATCTTCAGAGTTAATACAGTGCCAGGCTTCATATTAGACCTACCACTGTCCTGACACAGAATCCTGCCCACACAGACCCTGCCTAACACTCTTCATTTCAGCCAAGTAATGGCTGACCTCCAACTAACTAATTTCTTCTGGGAAATGCTGTGATACCCCTATGAAGCTCATACCTGTTTATGCATCTGTTTAACTGCATGGTCATAACTGACCTGGATGGTTGAGGAATGTTAACATTAAATGCTGCTGGAATGGTTTTGCATCTGGATAAATGAAGACGCCTGGGGTATGTAATCAACTCTTCACCCTTTTGTTGCCCTCTAAAGGGCATGGCAGTGCTGTGAAGGCATTCATTCCTACTAAACCGTCGGTGTGGCTCCAGGAAACTGGAGACTGCACTGAAACTTAATTATGGTGAGCAGTAGAGAAGCGGGGCCCCTGGGAGGATGTGGGCAAACCTGTAAAATGAACTTAGCCTTGCTGATATTCCGAAATTACTTCTGTGCAAATTATTATATTGCTGTGTGCTGCCAACAGCTGGCAGGAGCAGGCCACTTCCCTCCTCACCAGGTTAGGGATCTTTAAGAAGAGTTGTTTAAGAAGAAAAGACATTTGTACCATAGTATTAATTCTAATAACTATTGGTTCAGTTGGGAATTATCTTTGGAGGCTGCCCTTCTGTATCAGTGGTGCCTGGAAGTCAGATTACAATGTGTTCAAAAGCTTGCTGAGGCATGTGCCAGTGCTACCCAAATCTGGTCACAGAGTAATCCTGACCCCCTGCGCTGTTCTGCAGGGAGTTGATGCAGCGGGTCAGTAAAGCGATGATGCACCCCACAAGTGCCACAAACCCCACTAAGTAAAGTCCTGCCAGACACTGTCCCAGCCAAATGGGACTCATCTGAACAACTGCTGTTGTGAAACAACATCTTTTTTTGTCTGTCCCTCTTCACAATTAGGCAAGGAATGGGAGCTGAACATGCATATCACACCCAATACTTCATGGCACTGCTGCCAGTCTCCTTACCTTCTGGCTCTGCCAGTCAGTCTGTCCTTTCCTTTGGCTCGGCTGCTCACAGCAGGTACTGCTTTCGGAGCAGGATCGCTCACATTCACTCCATGCTGTCCTCCACCTAGAAGACAGGTTGGAAATGCCATCCAAGAGCAGGCAGAATCAGCTGACAGACCACTGAAGGGGCCAACATTCCCGTATCACTGAAAAGTACCTCTGGAGGGAGAAGTCTCTGAAGCTGTATACATACCATACACATATTTTCTAAAGTAATAGATATAAATTGAGAATTTAGGGGTGTTTTTTTCTGCATTTCTTATTTCAAATTCCAATTATAACTTTAAATCTTGTTTCTTGAATACAGTATCCCTTGAGCTAGTCTTGGAAGACTTGTTCCCCCCTGCCACACAGCATAAACTGTACCACATAGCAACAAGAGCAACCATGTGGTATGTTCCCAAAAGGCACTCCAAATCTGTGAGCGTGCCTGGAGAGAACTCTTTCCACAAGGGCGTATCAGATGTGCAGACATTTAGTGGGTTGATGCAACTGAGTCATGTGGTTTACTCACCTCTCCCATTGGGAGGAAAGGACCTGTGCTGGAATTTCCTTGCGTTTCTTCCCCCTGAAAGGACAAAGCAAAGCATGCACAGAAGTGAGTGAGGTTCCATAATGGACACACAGCAGAAAGCCTGGTGTTCAAATAAGGTGTCACAAGGGAAAGCTTTAGTTCTGCCAGTCCATCTCCTGAGAAACAGGAGTGATGATGGACTTATGCTAGTAAAGAAGCCAGCATGTGCCACAGGGATCAGAGATGATGTGCTCTGGAATAGGATTGCCTCTCAAACCAGTGTTTGGGAAAGGAGGCAGTGCTGAGCCTCCGTATTGTGTTGTACAAGGTTACAGAAGCCACTGCTCTCCCTGGGAAGGTAAAAAGCACTAGCACCCAGACGCTCAAATCCCATCCCCTGAGCACTCTGCAAAGCAGAGAGGGCTGAGACCCCAACACTGCGCTCAGAGGCGTTTGCCCAGGAAAGCCGAGTTTCACAACTGACAGCCACGACAGCTGCTGTGGCACTGGGAGTCGCACGATCAGCATTCACTAGCGTCAGGACAGAGTCTAGGTGTCCCTTGCCAACCTTTCTTATTGCTGGGATTATCCAAGGCTGGCTCCCCATCCTTAACAAAGTCCTCTTCAAACCTGCAGGTTAAAAACAGGCATTGTCAGACCTGACCGTTCTCCTCCGGTGTGCAAAAGCGTGGGCAGGAGACCTTGAGACGACGCAGGCTCCAGCCTTTGGCCCTTCTGCACCTGCCCACTGGCAAATATGTGCAGGTTTATCAGCAGGAGCTGAAACTGCATGCACTAACCAGGAGAAATGAGGCTGTGAGGCAATTCTACCCCAAAGGAAAACTTCTAAAGCCTTTACATCACTACCCATATGTATATATTTAATTTTAAGAACATCCATGAAGCCTACAGATGCCTGTAGTGTAGCTGTACCATGCTCAAATGCAGCTTCCCAAGCTTCCAAACACAATGTGAAGTAGCTTCAGGACTTGTCATGTCAGATCAGACTCGTTTGGTTGGTTTCTAATCCTGCTGTTTTGTATTATGGCTTTTCTCTCAAAAATTGATATACTGGAGAACAGTAGGGCTCAGACCTGTCTTGCCAGCACCACTCAGCACCCACTTAAGTCAATTTGCCTCTAATTATTGAGGTCTCAGTGACTGAAAATCTATGTATTCTGTCCCATTCCTCCACCAAGATTGTCCCACCTATCTGCTCTGTATACAAACTCTTTTATCAGCAAACCTATGTAACATTCCCTAACTCCACACCCTATCAAACTCCTATCCTGGTGCAGGGGCCATGTCACCCTCCAAAGCTTTCTAGCTTGTGACCCAGCTGAACAAGCACAGTTAGAGGGAGCATTTAAAGCAGGGAAGTGTCAGACCCCATTAGAGCTCTCCTATATTGCTGTTGCCAGAATTTCCCTCATATCATACAGGTGGCCCTTTGAAGTGATCCCCTCACACCGCAGTGCCTGAATGGGCTCAGATGAGGTGTGGTGGATTTACGCATGTTGGCCTCTCCTGTGATTGAAAAGGAGAAACAAGCAGGGCAGTGAGAAAATCTGTGGACTAGCAATATGAATTTGTCCATCCCTGTTTCTAGAAGAGCACCTGCACCCTCCTGTCATTGAATTTGTCAATATGGAGATCGAAAGGATCCTCCAGATTTAGACCAAGTGGTGGTTCAGGCTCCCCTCCCTTCCCCAGTGCAAGTCCTGGTGGGACCAAAGGCAGGCAATCAGCACGCAATATCTCCCACCAGGGTAGGAGACCTCATGTCAGAAAGAAAATAGGGGAATCACTGTGGTATCTGGTCCCACTGAGAGACATATATGATCAGGAGAAGAAAGAGACAGCAATGTGGATTTGGTCAGAGAGAGGCACATGACAGCATGGGATCTGATCAGCAAAAAATATCTGCACAAGAACTCATCGCTGACTTTAGATGGCCTGCTGCAGACAAACCACCCTAAGACAGCGGAGGACCTACATGTGCTCCGACTTCTCCACATCCCAAGCCCGTCGCCACTCGCCCTTCGCGTTCTTGTGACGCGCCAGTCGTTCCAGGTCAATCTGATCTCGCTCCCTCTTCCAGCGTATGTACTCTGAGCGTTCCCGTCCAGTCATAGGAAAACTCAGGTCTCCGGGACTCTTCTGCACTGACTTCCCACCATCCTAAGTGGAGGCAAAAGAGCTTCTTATTAATAAAAATGTCTGAAACAGCTGCATTCAGTGTACTTCGTGCTGTCACCACCAGAAATGTTCAGTAATATTTGAAAACAACTTGGACACAGGTCAGCATCTCTCTCTCTAGTGATGTGCACACAAAAGGGCTCTGTTTTACTCATAGCCTAAATATACTGGTCCCAGGGCTGGTTGACTTTACAGAGAGGAAAACAGAGGCAGGAAGAAGTTACATAGCTTGCTTGGAGTCACATTGTAAATCCATAGCCAACCACAGGGTTGATTCACCCCATTTGTACTTGCAGTTGCTTCAGCTGCAGGCATAAATTAGACAGCAGCTTTCACCTGCTGTGTTTGTGCTCACCTGAAGGTTTTAAAACCAAATATTCTAAATTTTTCCTGGAAGAGGCACTTTGCAAAGGTTTACTATGGCATATAGCTAGTTTCTGGAGCCAAGTCCCCTCCACCTGAAGACTTTGGGACACTTAAATCAAAGTTATGCCTACAAAACCCTTCACACTGACAGGGTTGAGAAGGAAGACAGCCTCCTGTGATCACCAAGCATCTGTAGGAGCCCACAGCTAAGGGCTGGGGGAAATCCTGTGCCCAGGGCACGCAGTACTGCAAGTGCCAAGAGCAGCACTCTCAGAGCAAAGGGGCTCTACACCTTCGTGGCTTTCAGCCTCTTTGTTTTGTTGTCAACCACATGCATATACATGGTTAACAGAAGGTCAGTCTGTTATTTAACTTGAAACTTAAGACAAAATATGTAAATATCTATAATGAAAAACAAGAAAGAATTTGGAAAATAGAGGATGTTACAAATAGTTAAGAACACGTGGCCTTGGGAGAAGGGATAAACCATAAATATGTCAAGCTGGGGCATAACAAGATAAGCTCAAGGAGAACCAAATGGTTAATGAGATCAAATAGAAAATTACTTGAACTATGTGTGAACTATCCTAATTAGCTTACTAAAAGATCCACCCTCAAGCAAAGAAAGCCCCCTCCCCACAGAACCTGCAGAGGCGAAATCACAAATAATACTGTACCTTTAAATGGAGACGAAGCTCCTGAGAACCAATGAGAGTTAAGTGACTAAACATAATTGTGAACAATTGTTCAAAGTGTATAAAATGTTTTTCCATGTGTTAAGAGGTGTGCTAGCTTTGCGGATTTACCACCCAGCACCCAGCTCTGTGCAGACATGCAATAAATGCTATCTTGGCTCCATGTGTGAGGTTGGCTTTTTGCACACTGGGTAATGAAGTCACTTTGTGAGACAACAGTTTATCACTCCTCCTTGTCATAGACTAGTTAAGAGCTGCCACTGTTCTAAAATGTAAAGCTTAATGAAAAGACAGTTCAGAGCTGATGGCATATGGCTCTGTGTGTGCACACACATGTAACCCAGTCATCAGGTTTATGGATGTGGTGGGAGCAGAAGCCAACTGGCCATGGCTGTTGTCGAACAAACAACTTAGTGCAGAGCTGAGTCCTGGGGTGCCAATTACCAGTAGATAATTCATCACTTCATACACATGCCCTTCCACACCATCCACCCTCACCACCTCCCCAAGCAGGAATTAACTCCTCAGCACTGCACTGCTGATAGAAGTAGAGCAGCAGGGAAGGAATGACTGAAAGCCCTGTTACCAAGGAGACCCACCTGCGTGGGCCAGAGATGGGGTGACAGTAATTGCTCCTCCATTCATTAGCTGGCAAGAGCTGGGGGACCTGAGACTGCATCCCCAAGAAAGCAGAGATGAGGTCTGCAGGAAGGGAAGGCACACCAGGGCAAAAAAAAGGCAAGCACTGGTCCCTGGGTTGGGGGACAGGCCACAAGATGCTCCCCACAGCTTCCAGCCCCATGGCATGGTAAGGCAGGGTGCATCCTGCCACGACAGACCCCGATGCACCCACAGAGGAGAAGCATGCAAGGGCTGAGCAACACACAGCCAGAGGGAGTAAGGTTCAACCTCCAGAGCTGGAGGATAAGGGAAGTGCCTGCACCGTTACCTTGGCACTTAGCAAAGGGGAGGCCAAAAGCAAGTGAAAGACCAAGGCTGATGCCCGTGCTCTCTTGTGGGTAGATGCAGAGGTAGAGGCCACAGAGCAGAGGGAGCTGGTCCCTGACCAGGGGCTCACCTCAGTTGCAGCATAGCTGAGGTTAGCTGGATCACAAAGCTCCCCTTTTCTGCTCTGGGGGGCTCAGCTGCAATTAATGTTCAAGAGCCCATCTGTGTCCTGCTAATGAATCACACTGAGGTGGGGCTATTCAATTTGTGCTCCATTAATTAAGAGCATCTGCAGGCTCAGAGGAGCCAGCATGTCCTCCACGGTTTGCATTAAAACAGTCAGTGGGAAGGCCTGTGCTTTAATTTATCTCCATCTTACTCAGCTTCTGCTGAAGTGAAGAGCTGTAGCTAATATGGCCTGAGTCTTTCAACCCACAAGGAAATGATTTTGGGAGAGAAACTAGCCAGGACTGTGCTGCCACATGGGTGAGCATGCCACCCTTTGTACCATCCCTGCTGCTGTGCTAGGGACTTAGGCAGCCATGACAAGGTGTGAAGGGCAGGTCCCCTGTTACCTTTTTCCAGTGCTGCTTTGCTTCAGGTGTGTTAGCTGCTCAGCAAAGCTTTGGATGATGAGAGGGATGAACAGTGGAGACCACATCAGAGCACTTCCTTTAGGACTGAGGCAACTGGTGAGGCAGCGCATCCTACTGGGTTCCTCTTCCAAGACAAGAGTCCCCGCAAAGGGACACAGAGCTCCACTCACCTTCCGGCCATGCTCACTCTCTGGGCCTCTGTCACTGTCTGATCTCCTCTTCTCTGCTGTTCTCCTCTCCTCTGCCTGCAAGAGGACAGACACAGGAATTATTTCAAGGATTAAGTCAGTGCCTCCATCCTGTGCCCACCAGGACACGTAAGCACTGCCCAGAAAAGGTCAGCAAAAGAGAAAAGATCGGTTTCCCGGACCCTGAATCAAACCGATATTGAAAAAGAATTAAGGAATGTATGAGAAAAGCAAGAAAAAGGGATGCATTCCCACAGGTCCCTCTTCCTCCCAAGCCAGAGGTAGAGAGGTGTCCTGTATGGTCCCATTTCTTTCCAAAGCAGGCCAAGTTACACGTACCTTTTCAGATTTGGGCCAAAGACCCAGTTTATGATTCATCTGTATGAGAGCTGGGAGCCCACCTAAGATGCAGCTAAAAGCCAGCACAGTAAACCTGGGCGTGATTTTTGTCCCTGTCAAACACTGTGCCCTTCCGCTGGGGTCCATCACTGCTTCCACTGGATTTAGCTGTGCTGCCACCAGATTGGCAAGCTCTACTCTAGTGTCGAAATCCCCCTGCCTGGCAGGAGGTGAAAATTAGCCCCTCCATCTTAATGAACTACAGACACCAGACATGAGGAATACCACGGGCCAGGCAGTTCTCTGCCTTTAGGTGGGACTGATAATACACACACAGCCATGTCAGAGGCCAGAGTAGGATCACAGTGGGTCTTAGCAAAATAGTCTGCAGAGCATAAATACTTTTTAAGAAAGGCTTTCTGCCCTGGTTAGATAGCATTGTTGGGGTGCCACTGGGAGGGCTGCTTGCCATTGCATGTGTCAGGCAGATGAGGG
The DNA here is from genome assembly GCF_017639655.2 of Falco naumanni. NCBI lineage: Eukaryota > Metazoa > Chordata > Aves > Falconiformes > Falconidae > Falco > Falco naumanni. Next base: position 19,827,087 of record NC_054063.1, read on the forward strand.
TAGGGTACCTACCTGCCCCCCATGCTGTTGAGCCTCTCAGGGCAGGTGCTTGCTTGGGGCTCTGCTCTGGGGTGGCCACACACCTCTGTGAGTGGCTCCCACTCCCACCCAGACGCTGCCATAGCATGTGACTTGCAGCACAGTGGCTGCCAAGCAGCACATTTATCACGGCTGTTTCACCCCAATTTGTAACCGTACATGGCAGCTCTGGGGCTGCCCTGCACAAACATTGCTGCAAGCAAAGAGGCCTTGGCATGCTGCAGCCCAGCAGGCCCCCTCACGCCCAGCACCCAGGAGCCAAGGCATCCAAAAATTCCCCTCCCTGCTGAACCACTAAGGGGCAGGGAGTATGTGGGCCTGAGATTAGCGCACTGCCATTTTGCACCACCAAGCAAAATTGAAACACAAAGAGTAAAGTCACAGCACAAACTGCCAGGTCAGCTGTTCTAGAAAACGTCAGTGCAGCGAGGTCCAACCCAGGCTGGAAATAGAACTTTTATTCCAGCCATTTGCCAGCCCCAGGTTTCGCTCAGCATTATGTGGCTGGACGTGGGAAACTTGGGCTACTAGTCTCAATACCTGCTGGCTCTGCGCAGCCTCCTAAGGCAACTCATCCCTGCTGCAGCCTGTTCCCACGTACCCGATGGGATGGTGCAGGGAGCAACCTGAAGGCAGACGGTTTGGGTATTGTCCACATGTGCTAAATCTGAGGCAGGTGGCAAGTGTGGCCGTGAGCCAGTGCTCATGGACATTACACTCAATGCACGACAGCTTCACTGGTCTGACTGGTGTGAAGCTAGTGTACCTCCAGTACAGGTGGAAGCTTGTGTAAACAAATCCTTGGAAATAATGATGAAGATTTAGCTATATTGTCCTAGGATTTTTCAGCAAAGATTTAGGAAAAATTGCAGAGGGGTCTGTGCTCAGAAAAGCCACCCCTCAACATATCCTGGCCCGTTGCGAAACAAGGCCAGGATATGGTGAAGGACGATACTGGGTATTTATTTCAAAAGGTTGCTAAGAAAACTTAAGTAATGAAATATGCTCCCCTCCAGGCTTCAAGTCAACTGCTCATGCAACCCCATTTGAAGAACCTCGCAGCGAGGGATCTAATGAGTCTCTGCAGCCCCAGACTGAGACCTTGCATTAAAACAGCAGAAACCTGGAAACTTTGCTTATTTGAGGAAGCTGGCTGGGGAGCAACGCAGTGCAGATGGATGTCTAGCCTTTAAAGCAGCTGTAAAAGAAAGTCACCATTTTAGAAAGACTACAAAGGAGAAAGCTGCTGCAGAAGAGCTGGAGCCCCTCCCTCCCTGGGGAAAAGCTTATGCGGGAGGAGAGACAGGAGAAGAGCATCCTCAGACTGCCTCTGAAAAGCCAGACAGCTCATAATTGATGGGGAAACTGAGGCAGGGAGCTGCATGGGTGTGCTTATTGTTTCATCTGAGTCTGCATATTTCTCATGCAAAGAATGATTTGGTTTGGACCCTTTACAATGCCTGATTGTGTCCCCGAAGACAGGAACCGGAAAGCCAGAGCATCCGCACAGCCGGAGCACAGAGCCAGGGTGTGAGTAAGCTGCGGGGGGAGCAGCGTGCCTCTGCCTGTCTGCAGCCCAGCACAGCTTGACTTCAGCCCTGTCTCTGCCAAGGAGCAGCGAAGAGCAAGCCTGCACCCAGGAAACATGCCGCGACGGCCCAGCTGTGGGACCATGCTGCACCTCGAGACACGGGAGAAGATGCAGCTTCTGCATGGCTGGCCAGCGCCGAAGACCTGCGTCCCTGAGGCTGTCCCGTTTTGGGCACTAGCTCTTCGGTGCACATCACAAACTGCTCCGTCACAGGGACACTGTACAACTCGCCAGCCTTTTACACCCATCATGCAAAGCCAGACTGCCTTTCTCCTTAGTCTGCTTTGATTTTTGCTTCTCAGAGGGCGTTGTGGAAAACAGGACCAAAAAAATCTAGCTCTTTTCTACCAGGAAAGCAGGTCTGAACTGTGCAGTTAAGAGAATATGGTTAGCTTTGCTTTTGCACTGGCTCAGGAGCAGATTTTCACATTTGCTCCATGGTGCCCCAGAGCTGCTGTTAGCCTGTTATGACACACCCAGGCCATGGGGAAGCAAAACATGTTTTTCTCCTCCTTCCTCCTCTCCGCCCCCAAAATTATGAAATATGACAATGACATTATCATCTCATAGTTTAACTATTCCTGCACATCAGGGGAAGAGATGCAAGGAAGGAACAAAACCCTTAAGTAGACAGAGAAGATTACATTTGTTTATCCTGAGATTTATGCAAGGATTTCTTAATTTCTCAGCCACAGAATGATGTGGGGTGGGGCAGAGCCTTCTCCTAACCAGGACATGGCCCTGGGATCCCAAACGCTTTCTGACACTGGGTTTGTTTGACCTCCTGACATAGGTATACCCAGGTAATATGCAATGGTGACAATGCTGATGCCATTATCCAACCATGTTAAGCATTGTTTAGTACTAATAATTCTCCAAACCAAAAGCTTTGACAGGCTTCAACATCTGTGGGCTACCTCACTGTCTTCTTATTTTAAAAATAAGTACCAACAGATGTGTGTTACATTAACCTTTTGGTAGCCACTTCTCCAGGCATGTGTCCACACCAGAGCTCGCATTTCTTTTGCAGGAGATTTTTGTAAGAGCTTAGAGCTGGTTTTCCAGTGCTTGGATCCCCCACTGGGCAGGATTTTTGAAACTGGTACATAAGAGGATTTTTTTTTCTAACTCTTTGGAAAAATCTGCCTACTAATTGTGCTGCCTGAAGGGAGCTAAAGACTTTTAAGCCACCCATTCTGCATATCTTCCCCTCCCATCTGCAGTGTAAAAGCCTTTCTCCTGCCACAGGTTTAATTCCTCTCCTACACAATCAGGGGAGTCAGACTCATCCCTGTAAGTCCCTGAAAGCAGCTTTTGTGTCTCTTGATTACAAACAGCCCTTTCTGATACATATCCTGGGAAACTCTGTGTAAAAAAGGACCATTTAAAAGCCCTGAAGCCCTATCAACTGTCCATTTAAAAGATGATTTGTAACCTGCTAATTAACCATTATGCTCCTCTAGTCCTGGACTGCTGGCTCACAGTTCTAATATATTAATGATCCTGAAACACTGCCAGAGCGTGGAGTAGCTTTTTAGGAAGACTGGTGCTAAACATCAGGCATTATCCCTCACCCTGCTTGCAGGGAGAGCCCTGATGCAGATTTAGGGGCAGCCAGGCAGAGATGGGAAGAAAGGTCACAGCTGTGGTACCTCCAAGCCAGCAGCAGCACTGGAGGTCGTGAAGTTGCACCAGAGAGCTATGTGCTCGGGCTAATTCATTCTGCAAGGAGACAGGATAATTTGGTACCCCAGCCCTCTGTGCTAACACAGACTGAAAGAGTCTTTCACTGGGTAGAAAAAAACAGGCTTCAAGATGGCAGGGTAATATAAGGCACTGGGGCTGTTTCAGAAAATGAAATCATGAGAACAGCTTTTTTTTTTCTTGCATTTCCTCTTTGGCAGCTTCTACCACAGCTGTGTGCTGCCAGCTGTGATGCGGTCTGGGACCGACAATGTGGTGCTAGCTAGAAGCACCAAGGGTAGCAAGAATGGCAGTCTTTATTTTTTTCTTTTTATTGAATTTCATGATGAATAAAAATAGAGAAAAATGTGGGATAACAATGATACCCATCAAATGTTTTAATAGGATAAATCTGGTAAGTGCAGAGAGGAGGAGGCAAATTTGACAGTGGCCAGGCTACGGGATGTAACTGAAGTGAGAGTGATGGATGTGATCCTCTCTCCTAGGCACCACAGGCCTTTGTGGGAAGGAGGACACAAAGAAGCCAGAATGAGCAGGGAACCAGCTGGGGCACGAGGCAAAAATCCCCAAAGGATGGACTATGCTGGGGTAATAAGGGGGGCTGAAAGCTAATCCTTGAACTGGGGGTCTCAGCTCAGGTCCTAACACACATCTACCCAGATAACAACACTGATACCCCATCAGGCTCTCCCAGTAGGTGATCAATTTGGGGATGAAAATGAAGTTTCTCTTTTGGGTTAACAAATTAACAAAAAGGACAGAAGACAAAAAGTGGTAAGAAAATGCTGGTTTCCATGGCAGAAGATTAGCAGGGGTGTGCCACTGGAACATGTGCTGCTCAACATGCTCATAAATGGTCTGGAAAAGGAACTGAATAGAGAGATGACAGTTTGCTGATGATACTAAATCATCCAGGGCAAAGAATGTAATTTGCCAGGAAAGAGCTGCAAAAGATCTCTTGACATTGAATGCTTGCATCATAAAATTACAGATGAAATTCAATATCAACAATACAAAATAACTGACATGGAGAAAAATGCCTCTTCTTATATATGTGCACACGGTAATGAAGCCTGAACTATGATTAACACTCAGGAATTAAATATTGGTGTTATTGTGACTAGTTCTCTGAAAATGTTAGCCCAATTATTTTAAAAAAAAAAAGCAAAGAAAATGCAGAGTTGCTAGAAGAAGAATAGAGAACAAGCCAGAAACATTGTAATGTCACTGAGTACATCCACAAGAGACCACAGGTTGAATACAATGTGCAGTTCTGGTCTTTTTGTATTTAAAGAATATAGTAAAAATACCAAAGGCACAAATGAGGACAGTGAGAGTGACCAAAAAGATAGAACTACTTCCTCACCAGACATGCCTAAATAGGGTCAGTCTCTTCAGCCTGCAGAAGAGATGGCTGAAGTGAGACGTGAAACAGGTCAATAAAACCATTTGTGCTTTGGGAACGTGAACAGGGGATGGTCTATACACTGCTTCTCATGATGCAGAAACAGCAAATGGAGTTATCAGGTAACAAGCTTGAAGAAAAAGAAGGGATGCATGTTTTCAATACAGCATGTCACTTAACATGGAGGCTCCTGGCTGGAGATGTTGTAGGTGATAAGGTTTAGATGGACTCAAAAAAAAAATAAAATTAGAATTCAGGCAACAAAAAGTCTGTCAAGGAGAAAGATGCTGTTCTTAGCAGAGGAGGCTGCTAACTTGGGGGCTGGCGAGTATATGACGGGAGGGACGATTGCAGGCTTCCCTGATGCCGTGCTGCTGGCTGCTGCTGCAAACACTTGGTGTGAGTGCAAACACTGCTGCACTAACACTCCTGTTCATGCACAGCCCACACCGGAGCGCTGCTGCAGTGCTGGGGCAGGGCTGCAAAGCACACCAGGGCAAGTTTCCCTGTTTATCAGCTGGTTCCCTATTTACCAGCTTTCCTGAAGTGATGCAGTGCCGAGCCACTCAGCATTGCTCACATGCTTGTCATCACCACATCTAGAATGGCAGAGGCATGCTGTAACCCTGTTTACATAGGGGAAATCGAAGCCCAGGGCTGCCGGGGTTTGTGGGTGCTGTGATCCCACTAGTGCTGGTGGATTTGGCTTCCATTTCCAAACCAAATTGCTGTATTCAATATCCCTGTGACACACACTGAGTTTTGCAGGCTAAAATTATTTAATAGAGGTTTTATACATTTTGGTATTACTAACTCCAACCTGCTCTCTGCACTGCAGCCTTCAAGTACCTTTTGGAGAAACACATTGCTCTGAGGCACAGCATGTGAGATAGACTTGCCTGATTTCAATTTTTCAAGCACTAGCTCTATCAGAACAAAGTACTTGTTTAAAATACTAATCCTTAACGAAGCTTAGGAACAGCTGAAGTGACAGGATGGGCCAGACCAACTCTCCCTTGACTCAACCAGCCCAAGCTGGCATGATGTTTGAGATGTCAACGTGACCTGTCACTTCAGGCCCCATCTGCTTCTGTCATTGATCCTGGGAAAACGCTGACCAAGTGCAGATGGAAGAAAGTAGCTTGCAGAGGTGGCCATGAAATCCAACCACTTAACTCTCTTAGAGCCACCTCCTTTTGTCACTTGCAAGGTGCCCACTCTCAAGCTGGTTTTTGCCCTGGCTGTTGCAGCTGTTGTCTGAAGTTACACAAAATGGTAATATGAAGATATCTTCATTAACTAGAGATGGAACAGGGCCTGATCAGTCTAGGGAAATCACTGGGAACAAGGGAATCTCCTGAGCTCAGCTGGACTCTGAAACATACCCAGCTGGTAACAGGTACTGGAAATTAGTTTTAAGCACTTTCATATCTTTTTCCAAATTAGGAATCCAAAGAACAACAACAAATATCCCACGAATACCTATTTTTAAAATAAGCTCATTAACACGCTCTTCCTGCCTCTCCATTTCCCAGCCATGGGAGGTGTGCTCTGTGGCAAACCCCTGTGCTTGCTCCCTGCCTCCTGTGCAGGCTGGGAAGGCACGAGGTCCCCAAAAGCAGCCTGCCTTCCAGGGAGCAGTATGTTCCCATTATGCTCTCTGTGAGCTTCCAAGAGGCTGGGGGAGGTATGCTTCAAAACTCAGTAACAGAAAGCAGGGGACAATTTTTCTGTGACAGCAAGAAGCATGATGCTGTTGCTAAATGGGTCTCGCCAGCAACATTAGTCCAAGACTGCTGTTGAGCCAGGCTATCTGTCCAGCCAGAGGTGTGATCAAGCAAAACTTATCTTTCTTTTCAGTTTTAAGTAATGCTGAGGGCATACACTGCTCCTCAGTAGTGTTATTTGATAGCTAGACTTACATGAAGCCTCTGTGGCTTTCCTGTGCTCCTGACAGAGATCCTTCTTTTTCTCAGCCAAGGTGAGAAGGCACCAAGTGGCTCTGCACAATCCTTCTCCCCGTGGACGTCAGCACCAGCAGGCTCTCATCCAGTACCTAGTAGGCCTCCCTCACAGCTAGGAGAGTGAGCTTCAGTCCTACCCTCTGCCAACCAAGCGCCTGGGTTTGGATTAAGGGGGAAAAAAAGGGAAGACTTTCAATGAATTTTGGTATCTGAGGAGGAGCAGCACAGAACTGTTTGCATTCCTGGGGATTATCAGGATTACCTTCTAGCTCAAGCTGTGTGAAGGAGACCACTGTGGCTATGCACAATTGAGGAAAGGAGGGTTGACAGAGTTATGTGAGCTCCTTGCACTGCTATACGGAGGTAATTGCGTTCATTGGGTATTAATTTAAATGAATGAGCTTAAATGAATGGTAGCACAGTGGGAGCTGAAAGTAGCAGGAGCAAGATGCTGGACACCAACCTCTGTTGAATCACTGAAATCAAATCTGCCAGGCATTAGGGACTTCACACCAGCATTGCCAGCCTATAATGCAAAGCATCAGATCTTTGTTGGTTCATTTAAAAAGGTGTAGGCAGACAGGGCTTTAAGCCAGCGCAGCTGTAGGCCTGCTTTCATATGCACTCTGAATGTAACTGCTTTGGGGGCAATATGAGCAAGGCATCACCAAAACCACATATGTGGACAAACAGCCTCAAATTTCATGTTTCATAATGAAAGCACAGGAGATTACCTTTCCCAGGGTTGTCCATATACTAAAAACAGCACGCAGGATCTGAAGCCAAAATCTAGGCACTCGTCCTGCTGCTCTCTCCTAGGACAGTCCCAGCCTTGATGACCTCAGAGACAAGTATTTAAACAAGCTCAGCAAGAGCAGAAGTGGAGACACTTGCCCTGCACATCACAGAATTACATTTGGCAGGCTCAAGAACAGCTACAGCACAGGCATGGCCAGGTCACTCTCACCATGTCTAGGTGTGTTCGTGATGCCTAGACTGAAATGGGCAACATCTGCCACGTGAACCTCTCTGGTGAAGGGATAGTTACTAGTGGCTCGATCAGGCAGCCCATACAAGGTTTATGGCATCCAAAAAACTGCTCAGTAGCCATGAGAAAGGAGCACATGGGCTTTCAGAGCCTAGGTAAATTCTGAGGAGAAGGAGAAGCTGAAGATTAATGTGGGCAGTTAGCAGATGGTTGGCTGCTGTCCCAGAGAGGGTGCTACATAGGTCTCCCAGCATTCCTGGGTGTGTTTGGCAGCTACACTAGGTGTTGTTTTCCTTCCTAGTCTTTGCTGATCCTGTTTGCTGCAGGCATTCTTACTTATCTGTGCAAACTCTCAAGTAGGAAAATATCACATGCTTCCATGTGTGTAAAGAGGAAGGTATTTGCAAAGAAGTATTTGAAATATGCTTCAAAGATTAACAAAGTTCAGCCAGCTCACCCAGCAGGTTATGGCCAGGCACAGCAGGACTTGGGTTTAGAAGCAGATATTGCCCAGCTTGGTTAACTTTGAAGCTGTGCAGTGAATCAAGAGGACAGTGCTGCTGACTCAATCTGCTGTATGGCCCCAAAAAGAAGTTGGCAAGAGGCAGGAGGTGGGATTCATGCCCCATATCTGGCAGCGCTTTCATCAATCCTCCCAAAACAGCATCTGATATTTCTGATGGACGCAGTATGTTTAAAAGCCTGCTAGCTCTATTTAGGATCACAGAGAAGGGAAAGGATTGTAGCCTTTCCTCTTTCACGGTGATGGAATCCTGAGTGTTTTATGGTGATAAGCTCTACACTATTAATATATACTCGCTCCCAATGTCCTGTTGCTGGGCTAGTTACTAATACATCTCCACAGCCCTTCTCGTGCCAGCAGAACAAGTGGATGCCACTGTTACGCTGCAGTCTGGTCATTTGCAATGCACTTACTTTTTCCTTGTTATCCATGGTGATGGCAATCTGCATCCTTCTCCCCCGGCGGAAAGCCACCAAATGGTCTGTCTCTTCTTCGCTCAGGTCTGGCACTCTGCCTGGGCCAGGGAAGCACTCGGCACGTTTCTCACTGACGATCCGCTTGCCCTGGAAAGGACAGGATGAGTTGATGACACCCCCTTTAGCCCTGTGCAGTACCTTTCCTAAGAGAGTGGCCACCCCCAAACTGCAAAGGATTTTGGTTTGGCAGAACAGAAATATGAGTCACAGTCAATCAGTTTATAAAGCTGCCACCCTTAAAGTAGGGTGCATGTTTAGCTGAGCACGACTTAGGTAGGGTGGGATTTGCCCTATGCCAGATGCAAAGCCCTATTCAGATGCTTTGCATCTGAAAAATTGACATTTTTATTTTAGACAGGCAAGCCATCTTGCATTTGTGTCTTGGAAAAAAATGTGAAGTTGTTCTTTCTCCGAACGTCCCAATAAAATGTGAGGCTACATTGGAGCAGAAGCCTAGAGGCTGAAAGAGAGGAAAACAGCGGTGTTCTCTCCAGCCTTACACACAAAACAGTTACTACCCTGCAGTATATTAACATTTGATAATTTATCATTTTCATAGTCACAGTGCATTCATATTTCTGGAATGATTTATTCAGCAGTGGAATAGTTTAGAAAACTGATATATAAACTCCTTGAACAAGGGCAGTTTACCCCTTTCAGATATTATTTCCAGCTGTCTGTATCAGTTCACGACTTTACTGCATGGATTTACATCTGGTTCTTATTTTGTTAATTATCTTTGTTGCTGGCTGAGCTCCTGCCAGTGTCCTCAGCCATCACTTCCACAAAATGAGCACATCTTTTCTACAAAAATACATACTTTTTCTCATTTAAAAGTATCATCTTTCAGTTCCTTTTTTTCCCCCCCTTTTTATTTTTGCCTTGCAAGGAAATGAGAGACTTAATAAGTCATCTCCATCTTTACCTCTGATCTTTTTCTTTTCTTTTCATCTGTATGATTCCTCTGCTCAGCTTTACCAGGGATGAACAAACCTCAGAAGCTTCCCTCTCTAAAGGATGGTATATTTTCCTCTGTTTTTCTCCTTGGACTTTTCACACATACTGGAGTGTTGATTTCACAGGAGCTCAAAACCTCCAAGTAAACTTCAGTGAAACCTGGGAACTTTTCGTTGCTATGAGCTTGGTTTCAAAAGCAAACAGCACACACTGACCTCTGATTTGTATAGAAGTCTTGCAAGCATCAGTGAATTTGCCATGACATGTGATATCAAGATGTCTTGTATTAGCCTCATCTTCACTTGACTCTGCCAGAAGTGCAGATGTTAGTAAGGAGGGAGCCTTGCTGTAGACAGCCTTCGTCAGCAAGACTTTTTTTATTGCTTGTCCAGTCATCGAGCTTCCTAACACATGATAAATGTTTTAGGAGGTACCTGAGTACTTCCAGCATCAGACCTTCAGTCTCTTGTTTATTCTTTCACATCTGTGTAATTTTGCTGTCTCAGCAGAGATAGTTCTTGAGTTAGTCTAATGCACGTGAGAGGAGGAGTGGGTCCCTGCACTGCCATTGTCTGCCAGAGCTGTGTGGACATGGTGGGAACCTTTTTCTACATTCTCTTGAGTATGCACAGCTCTGGTTTTAGGTTTCAGCTGTAGCTCCTAACAAGTTTTGCTGCCCTTAGTAGGACCCTTGCTATTTCTGCTTTTCTTGAAATAAGTGAAGCCACATGTTGCATTCAAAGCAAGGAGCTGCTGCCAATCTGTTTAATGCCATTCTAGTACTTTCCGTCTTGTTCTCTAAGTTTATGTCAATGCAGCCTCCTGCTTTGACTGCTGCCAAGGACCAACATCTGTGAGCCATCCCCAGAGATGTCAAGATCTTTTTCCTGAGAGAGTAAAATCTGACTGTCAAGAGAACAGGCAATCATTTAAATATGGAGTACAACTGTCTTGGCATCTACCATAGCCAGACATCTAGGTGTACTTTTGCTTGCAGCTAGGTTATACATTCTGTAAAAGTCCCCATGCCTATAAACTGTGAGCTGTTTTAAAGGTTTTAGTCTACGTATCTCTCTTGAGAAGGGTAGTATTTTATCAGAGATCAGGCAGAGCCAGAAAGTTCAAACCAGAATCTAAACTGCTATGAAATCCTAGCTTTACTCCTGCTCCACAAATAGGGCATGCTATACCATCCTTAATTATACATCCCCTTGCAGTCACAATGTTTCAAGCAATTACATTACTGCAGCTTAGCAAGTGACTGCCTAATGACTAAAGTCAGAACTGGTTGAAGATGTGAAGGTCAGTGGCAGCTTTCACAGCAGTGACCAGAAGACAGTGGATTTTAGGAGCCTGAGAGCAATAAGAAAGTCAAGCAGCAGAGTGGAGACCATGGGCTTCAGGAAAGCAGGTGTTGAATTGTTCAGGGAACTGGCAGGCAGGATCCTGCAGGAAGCTGTCTTGAAGGGGAAAGGAGCCCAGGAGACCTGATTGATTTTCATGGCCAAGGCACAAGAACATAAGTAAGGACTTCCTGTTGTGCAAGAAAATGAGCAGGTGTGGGAAGAGGCCAGCTTGGCTGAGCAGGTTGCTCCTGGTTGAACTTAAATGCAAAAAGGGAGTGTGTGGGAGGTAGAAAGTGACAAGCTCTCAAGAAAAATTATGGGAACAGGACCTGGGCATGCAGGGAAGAAGCTAGAAAACCAAAGGTCATCTGGAGTTGAATGAAACAAGTGAGAGATGTGAAGGTCAGCAAGAAGGACTTCTGTAGATACATTAGCAGCAAAGAAAGTTAAGAAAGCTGTTGGCCTGTTGCTGAAGGCAGGGGGTGGGGGCGGGCAACTTCGTGACACAGGGCACAGAAAAGACTGGTTACTCTATGCTTTCTTTGCCTTGGCCTTTTACTGGCACGGTCTGCTCTCTACCTCCTGAGTCCCTAACTCAGTGGCAGAGTCAGAGAAGTACTGCACTCCCTCAGCATCCAGGAAGATTCAGTTATGGACCATTTAAATTAAGTAAGAAGGTGGGACTAGGTGGGCCGCATCCAGGGGTGCTGGGGGTGTAAGCTGATGCTGTGAGGCTGCTTACTACTTCAACATCTTATTCAGGGATCTAGATAATAGGACAGACTACACCTTCATAAAGTTCAGGGGTGACACCAAGCTGATATGCCAGAGGATGGTACTGTCTTTCAGAGGGATCTTGACAAGGTGCAGGAAGGTTAACAAAAATGAATTACAAGTCCTGCACCTGGGACAAAAGAACCCCAAAGAATCCCATGTACGACTATGGGCAGGGGCCCAGATGGCTGGGAGCAACTCTGCAGAAGTATTTTGGGAGCCTGGTAGGCTACGACTTGACCATAAAGTGAACAGTAAGGAAGGCTTGCCTTTCACTTGGTTCCATTAGCATGAAGATAGCCATCAGGTTGAGGGAAGTGATTATTTCCCTCTGTTTGGGCCATATTTGAAGTTTCGTGTCCATTTTCCCTTCACCACAAGGTGAGAGAAGTATAGACAAATTAGAAAGAGTCTAGTGAAGGGTCACCAAGACAGTTACAGAGCTTTGGAGCACAGGATGCACATGGTGAGGCTGAGTTTGTTAAGTCTGGAGGGAAAAGAGAAGGCAAAGAGGGAACCCAGTTGCAGTATTCCTCTGTCTGAAAAGGTGTTACGAAGAGAACAGAGCCCAACGGCTCTTGGAAGTATATAGTGAAAAGGCAAGAGGCAATGGACAAAACCTGCCACAAGTCAAAGTACAACTGGAATTAAGGGAAAAAAAGTCACAATGGTGGTAGTCAAACACTTGAAAACAGGTGCCAAAGAGGCTGTGAAATCACCGTCACTGGAGATTTTCAGAACTTGATTGGATTCAGGCCTGAGCAACTTAAGATAACTTTTTAGCAGGGGATCCAACTAGATGACTTGCAGTGGTCCCATCCCACCTCAACTATTTTAGGACTCTCTTATTGTATCCTAGTCTGTAGCCTGCTTCAATTGTGAAGTAAAACTTATTTAGGTATTACACCTGTATATGTGTGTATACGCACAAATGCATGTGTGCAAGTAATGAATTTAATATGCAAGTGTTTATTTTGTAATTTTACCTGTTTTCTGTAGCTCTGGCCTTTATACAACTAGGACTAAGTAGTACAGACCAGAATTCATGATCAGTCAGCCACAAAGCTCACAAGCGCTTAGGTCTTGGCTTTTAAGTGGCACCTGCTTCTGCATGACTGAATCACATAATGTCCCCAAAGGTAACATATTTCCATTGCCAGAACTATTAGCCAATACAAACACAGGATGTTTTAAATCAAAATGAATATTTCAAATCCTGTCTATGTCCTGTGATTCATGTATTTTATTCCTAAATTTCACTGAAACTGGAGGCTGGAATTAGAATCGTCAGCATAGGATTCCTGCTTGCAGTCGAAGAAACCAAAGTGGTTTTTCTTTATGGCAGTGCAAATCACTGTTAATGGATGTGGGTGGAAGAAAAATTAACCTTTTCAATAGACTATCTTGGTTTTGTATTTCAGACCACAGAGCTGGGCTGGATAATTTGAAGCTGCAAATCTCTCCTGCTAACCCCTCTGTGTTCATGGGGCAATGTCTGCGGCCACAAGAGTATCCTCTGGTCTCATTCACATTGGCAGTTATGCCGAGAAGATCTAGTAGCTCAGAAATACATTATGGGCATGGTCATTTTACGAAGTTACTGCATATCAGCACTAATGGCCATGCCAGTACTCCTACCTTGTGATAAACAAAGGAAAATGCAGTTCTATTTAAGACTATGTAAATGGACACCTTTTATATGGTAGCTTGCAAAGTTATGCTAACTGAATCATCTGTGTTCCAGATATATGAACAAACACTTCCCTCTGCGATGAAAGGGTAGTGAAAACTGAAATCTTGTCAGCCACTGAAAACCTGAGCCTTCCTATTTAAACTTTCTCCCACAGCTAGAAAGGATGAAGTTACAAGCATCACTGTGTGTGCTTCACAGTTTTCCTTTATAAGGAAAACTAAACTCTTACATGTGGAAGACAAGGACGAAAAGTGCTTAGCAGTTTTTTGAGGCCGCCTGCACATCACGGGTCTGTGACTTAACCACAGAAATTTCAGTGGAGTCACAACAGGGACAAATAGAGCCTCTCTGTTTTGGAATTGGTGTCTACAAGACTGCATCTCTCCTCTTTATCTCTCCATGCCAGCCTCTCCTCTTCTAAAAACCTGTTCGTCGCTCATATCTTTTGGGGAGGAGGGCTCTGTAAAGCAATCTAGGCAATTGCCCAAAGCAATCTGTAAAGCAGTTTTCTACAAAAGACTCTTTTTCTTTTCCCCAGCACCTGCCTCCCTGGCAGCAACCCTTCAGCCAAGGAGGCTGCCTGCTGCCGCCGAGGAACTCTGCAGCCCAAGCAAAGCACTGTTTTTTTCCTCAACATGCAAACAGTCCCCACAAAGGACAGTGTTCTCCTACTGTAAAAGCAAAGCTCTTGGGAATCATGGGAATGACACAAGTAAGACCCTCCTGCAGAGGGCCCAGTCCTGCACGACTGCAATACATTTCGGGAGGAGATGAGATCTGCTGACATCCTCTGAAGGCAGCCAGACACATTATGCCTTGTGGAATAGGCTCTTAACTGCTTGCTGTCCTGTCTTCCTGCTCTATTTGTAGCATGATTCAGATGCTGAAAATATGGGGTGGCTCTGCTTTGGAACTGCTGAATCGCTCACTCGAGCCTGGCAAATACCTTGGTGAGTTTTTTTAACAGCTCAAGCTGTACATCGCTTTGTTCTTCAATGATTATTATTCCCAGGAAATATATTTGCTCCAGGGAAAATCCCGAGTGTCCTGGGGCATTCAAGAGCATACAACTTCCCTCCTTTAAGCCCTGAGCAGGTATGTACAATAATCCTAGGTTGTACTGCTGAGGTGAGTTAATGAACTGGAGAGCTGGGCTTGCTCTGTCATAAACAGAGCAGCAATATGAGGTGTTCAGCACTCTAGTTAATTTTTTCATTAAGAAAGTAAGCCCAGTGAGGGCTTAACAAATTAATAGCAAGCTATTAATCCAGAACTTGTACATCAAACATTAATTCTAGCTTAACTAAACAGCTGTTCCCTAGAGCTCTTCAGTGTTTAGGTGGTGATGGCCCATCCTTTAGATAAATAACATGTTCACAAATAACTCTTGCCAGGGAGGCCCAGCACCAGGTGGCTACATCTGAAGATGACTTCATCACTATCTGAGAAAGTCCTTCCTGAGGAGGGACATGGGCCCGAAGTGCAAGAAACAGCAGAGCCATCACCCGAAAACCTATGCAGAGGACCTTGTTCCCAAATACTGTGGGCAGGACTGAAGCCTCAAGCACACTACAATGAGGTAGCAACTTCCTTGGGCCATTAGATGTTAAAAGTCACAGTGGGAAGGCTGGCTCATCGGCAAAGCCATTAAACCCTGCAGTTTATTGAGCAGATGGCAAGGAAGACTGAGAGGCTGATACAGGAAATATCTGTTTAACAGAGCTGCGATAGCTGACATATACAGGCTGGGAGACCACCAGCTTTTCTAAGTAATACCCTCTCTCTCCCTCCCTCACTCACCATATTGCTTCTGGCTAAGACGTGTTGCACAAAGGCACATTCTGCTCAATGTGCCAACATGTGTCTTCTTTTGTTTATTATTTTAACAATATCAGTGATTTCCTAGATTGCTTGTCCCACATTGGGAAATCCTGTGCTAGCTCCCAAAGCAAGAAGCATCAGATGAGGAAAGCACCCATGCAGAACCAACAGGAACAGAGAGCGGGGCCCAAACAGCTGGCAGTACCTGGCAAAGCCACCTTTTCCCCTCCACAGGGCCTGTCCCAGCTCACTCACTGCCTGCAGGAGATTTGAGACTCTGGCATTAGCCATTTAGCCGCAGTCAGACAAAACTACACCGCTTCCCTTCTAGCAGTTCACTGAGAAAAGTCATAAATCGAGAAGTGCCTATCTTATGTCTGAGGCATGCCCCAGATTGCAAAGGCTGTGTTAAAAACACCCACCTGAGGAGCGTCAGGAAAAAGAACATGGGGAGCAAAAGAAATCACTGGACTTCTGTCCAGTTTACACAATTTTCCAGCTGCCTTTCCTTTGGGGCTTCTTGCTTTATGATGATTTGTGCTCTTTAGAATTGAATGTAAATAGTTTTCTGCACAGCCCAGCAACTCTGTTGCTTGAACCTTGCCACAGTCATAGGAAGGTTGGTGATGGCCCATTTAATCATCCCAGTATCACCAAGCAAATCTCTCACCTGGTGAAGCTTTACTTACTGGGAATCTGAAGCAAGTTATATACCCTCTTTTAATCTTCGGCAGCCCAGAGGATGCCTTAACAGGGCAGCAGCAGCAACAAATCAACTTCTACTTCATGTGATAGCAAATACAGTTTTGTCCAAAATCTAATATTTTTTCCCCTCTCACCCATTACAGTTTGATGCTCTTCGTACTCATCTGTTTTGAGAACTACATTTAAAGTAACTAAAGGAAGATTCTGGATTGATGCCTCTAGCACATTCACCAATAAATCAGTTTTCCTCTGTCATCAAAAGCCAGGCTGCTGGGTTGTGCTTTACACCAACACACAGGAGACTTTGGGGGGCTTCTAAGGCATGTGAAAGGTGCTTAATGCAAGTAAACTCATATATACCGTACAACAGGGAACTTATGGGGACTTTCCACAGAAGTCTGAGTTTCCAGCAGAAAAATCTCAGTGGTCTATTAATTGGCCACACTGAAAAACACTGGCACAGGGTTTAAAGCAGCAATGTGATTTAGCTGTCAGTGCTTTGCACTAATACAAATCCCCATCTACAACTTGAATTCTGAGCTATAGATTACGGAAACAGCTCCAGGGGACAAAACCTGTCTGTGAGAGCCACTCACTCTGCAAATGTAATTGCTTCAAATACAACGCCCCCATGCAAAGCTACATAGCCATGAGAAACCTTGGAGGAGACTCTCAAGTATTTCACTGGTAAAGTTCAGTCAGTAATGAGGATTGTTAGATTTCTATGTACCCTTTCTTCTAAGAAAAAGCGGGGGGGTTCCCCTTACATCAGGAGGTGGTTTGGTTGTGCTGGAATGAGATTTCATTTGAAACGGATGTTCATGCTACCAGTAATCTGTCTGGAACAAAGGAAGTGAGAGGCCTCAGTCCCTTTCTCCTGAAAAATCATTCTGAAAGGTGCATTATTTCCTAAATGATTCAGTTCTTCAAGGTGACATATGACTTTATAATGGCATAGTGATTGTGTCCTATTTCTTCATGGAAAGAAAGGGTAACTAGGTCACAGAGAAACAGAAATTAAAAGGTATTTTTCTGATTTTGTGCCTTGAACATTTCCAAGCTGCCTCAGAAGGAGAAATGGCTCTCCGCCTTTTGTTTACAGCACTCCTACCCCAGTGTACCGGGCGGGCAGGAAGGGTGGGGTTTTGCTTCATTGCTCTGGGGAATGTCTTTGGCTTGGACCTCAGCTCAAAAAAGCCCACTCTCATTTTGTGGGCCAAGCATGTTGCTGTGCCTAAAAGGGGACCCATGGGAGCACCCGTTGCTGCCACCGTTTCCTTTTCGCAGTGCTACTGTGATGGAGACAAGGGCTGACCTTGTCCATCCCAATGTCTCAGCAAGACACAGGGCCAGCTGAGGCTTTCTGTCTCCTTCATATCGGCATGTTCAGCACAAAGAGGCTGTGCCCACCTGGGTGTTGCACCTCCTGTTGTCTCAATGCTGTCTTCTTAGTCTTAATCAATAGATAATCTTAACTCTTGTATTCTTTTGGAACATATTCAACAGCAAAAAGTATCACCTGCAGCAATAACCTGCCTCCAGAGACTCACTAACTAGAGAGCTTCCCTGAGTTCCCATACAGGTGCATCTGTACATGCAGATACTGTTTTTTCACAGAATGTGGCACTTCTGATCCTTGTTCCTCATTTTCTCAGTGGTCAGACTCACTAACTCCAGTGAGAACAAGATCAGTCCCCCGAGATATACTCCAAGGGATGAAAATAAGAGCATGAAGCTCATACAGGCACATACTTCCTTGAACATTCTGTCAATACTAACTGCCAAAGTTTTATCAAACCCTTCTTTGCAAGTAAGTCCCAACATGCCAAAGCTAACATTTCGATCATTATATCTACATGCTCAGACTCCATGAGGGATGAGGTAGCACCCAGGAGGGGATGCCTTGAGATTTAAAAAATGAAATAGCATTTTCAATTACTTTTGCCTTTTTGTACATTTTTTAATTAAGTCCGCAAATACTGGGTCACATTTTCTGCCAGTCACATTGGCAGCTGCAAGGGTACTCATGCTGCTCTTTTTTCTTCTGCATTTAAGACTTTCTGAAATATGGTAACAGGGAGAAATGATGCTTGTTTTGCTGCCAAACATCACTGCCTTCCTGGGAATAGCCGGGGAGTAATGCAGCTAAATCTGTCCAAGCTGCCAATTATTTCCATCCCTTTTCCGGGCACAGCAACAGAGTTTACTAAACCCACTGGTGGCCCAGGAGGGCAATGAGGTGGCTGATCTCTCAAAGTGAACTGGCTACACCTGGCTGAACAGATCTGCTAGGCAATTTAGCAAGGGCTGGGGGCTGACTCCAGTGAATCAGACAGAGGGTGGAGGTGGGGCAGGAAGTGTGGGGCAACCCAAGGTGAAAACTGAGATTGTACTGAGAAATGAGAGAATAGGACTGGGAAGGGAACTATTCCCCTCAGAGATGAGACACAGGGGACATGATAAGCAGAAAGCTCAAGCAGAAAGCAGAGCAGAAGCCCCTTTGTAAGTCAAGGGGCTGCAGTGTTAAGAGGAATCCTCTTCCCTGCTCACCTTGGCTTTGTTGTCCATGGTAACAGCCAGTTGCATCCTCTTCCCCATCCTGAATGTGAACATATGATCTGCTTCCTCCTCCTCCTCTTCCTCACTGCCAATGCCAAACCCAGGGCTCGTAGGACAGGGGCTCCCCCATTTCTCACTCACCACCCTTTTGTCCTGGAAAATGAATACTTCTGTTAACAAATCTAGGCCCCTTGGCTCACCAATGCAACTCCCTTCCCCAAACACACCTGCACGCAAGCAGGGAGGCCAGCTACAGAAAAGGCAGGCCTTGCTCTGAGGAAGCTTTCTGCACCCGGCACAGCGCCGTGACATTCTTGGGGAACAAGGGGCTCATTGTCTGCTCAGCAGCAAAACCCACAATTACAGCGGGTCTGGAAAATCCTTTGCACTTACAAATCTGACATTTCAGACTAAAATGCCAGAGTTATAGGAAACAAAAGTCATCCTCATCTCTTTCTGCAGCACACTGAATTAGATTGGGAAAGCCTAAGTCCTGATGCAGATGGCCTTGGAAGCCAAGTGGATGGCTCCTGAGAGCGGTGCTCACCATCGAGAGGGCTGGGCTATCTTGTCCATAGTGTTCAGTCTGGGTAATTGCATCTTTCAGGTCCTGTATGAGAGAAAAATGTGTGCAACAGCGCACCTCCAAGAAAAGCAAGGGCCGGGACGTGGTTGAGAAGTGAGCAACACACTAGCCTGGATCTAACAACCCAGGAGTGATGACTGCATGGAGGGAGGGTGGGATGGCTCAGCCAGCTCTGTGCAAGCTCTGGCAAAGGACTTCACCCAGGGGTTAAAGCAGGACTGGCCAGGTGGTTTACCAAGCCCCGCACTGCCAGGAGGGGTAGAAAGGGCTTGTCAGACACAGATTTGGTCCAGTTAGGAAGGAAGCCTGGGACTTGTGGTCTTTGCCCTGTTTGTGGGAAGCCCCAAAGCAGCCAAGGGCTATTTGCTTTGCTCACTCACAAAGCCTAAGGAGACTGTGCTTTTGCCCAGCCTACAGGCATTCTCAGAGGCATTCCTGATGCCTCTAGTGACACACGTACACCTGATACAGTTTGCCTACTTATTTACAGTCATGTTGACACCTGGGACCCATCCAGGGCCAAGGATGCCTGTTCACACATTCATTCATTTGCCTGTTAATTCTGCATGCTTGGTGACAGCTGCCTGGGCATGGCTGGAAATTGATGTGTATCACCTAACAATTACTCTGAGCACACATTTCAGCAGGGTTTTCACTTTTTTTTGGAAGGGCTTAGGAGCTATGTCCTATGCCTGAAAGAGCTTTGCTGTGGAGGCGCTCTTTCAGAAATGTCACTTTGCTGAGGTAGGACTGGAGCAAGCTCTGGCCCATGATGAAGGAGAGGCAGCACTTACATTGTGAGCTTTGGTGATGGTAATAGTGAGGCCATCCTGCTTGGGTCTCCTGGAGGTAACAGCCATTCCCTCCTGCTCAGCTCGCTTTTTGTCCTCTTCTATTTCCTGAAATACATACATACCCTTATCATCAGTCTGTACTTGGATGTCTACAGATGTTCATTTTCCTGTTTAGGATTTCTCCTAAATGGACCCACCTGCAGCTCTAAAAGGGGAATGGGCCAACTTGTGTCCCATCTGTGTGCCCTTGGAAGGAGTCACAGGCAACTGTGACCTGCACTACCTGTCCCTGTGCTACAGGCATCTTAGTAAATCTCTTGTTGACTCAAGAGTGTCCTCTGTGGTCTCAGCACTTGCAATGGAAAGCAAGCACAGAGTATGGGGGTCCCTTTCCAACAGGCAGGAAAAATGATCAGTTTGAGGTTTGGGAAAGACTGGGTATAGGACCCATGGAAGATGCCAGGCTGGCAGGAAGGGCGGGCCATGCACAGGTGCTATGGTCCCTGTGCCAGTCTGGGACCAGGGCATCATATGTGCCCAAGGAAAGATGGCTGGCACCTGGCTGTCTACTAGGCAGCTTCCCCCAGAAGTGGGGTTGACAGGTGGGTAGCATTTCACATGGGAGTAAGAATTCCTCTCCCCCAGCTGCCTGTGGCATTTACCCTTCCCCTAGCTTTCTGCTATGTACCATTTTTTGCTGCCACCAGAAAAGGTCCAAAATGGTTCCTGTGGCATCAAAGGAAATGTCTTCTAAGCAAGACCTAACACAGAGCACCTCTCAGTCTCTCAGCTCTGAATCCAAGACACAAAGCATACTTTGGGTTCTCAGGTTTTAAGCACAGCTCTTTGTCAAACTCAAGAATGCCCATCCAGATGGCAAATGTTAAAGAGCCCCTAAAGCCAAGTGGCCTTGGGCACAGGCAGGAAAACATCCCTTACAAACCAAGGAGGACCCTTGCGCCAAGAGTACCCTCAGGCTCTCCTACTCTGTACTGCTGTGTACAGTTCCAGGTTACCACAATGGCACCCAAACTAGCTCATACAAGCCAGGCTGGATATCTCCTGCAGGCCACTGGGTAGACTCTCTTGACCAAGACAGAATCAAAAAAACCAGACTCCAGCTGGATTACTGCCTCCTAATTCAGAAGGTAAGTCTGCAGCAACCAACAGCCTGCTAAAGCCTTGATTTGCCTTCATCTTCCTTTTATTTTCATGGAGTCCCTTTTCAACACCTCTGTGCTCCATAGAAACACTCATACTGACCAGGGAAGAGCTTCAGCCCCTATCAGTACCCTGGTAGAGAAGATAAACCTACCAAATGTCTTGAGGATGCAACCTCCTATACATTCAAGAGTATAAGCATGAGGCACTGGCAAGGACAGATGGGGAAAAAGTCAGACCAGTAAGAAGTGAAGGGGTGGGAATGGTGTGATGCAGATAGAGGAAGACCGTAGGGTGAGAGGAATGCTGCAGCAGCAAGGCAAGCATCAGCAAGCTTGCTTTCCACTGCAATTCAGGAGCTGCAGCTAAAGACAGAGCTCTGCCCACCTGCTCCAAATGCTTTCCAATGTAAAAATGACACCTATATAACAATGTCACTCCAAAGCTACTGACTATTCTCTTTACACTGTGAGCTGAGGACTCCAGTACAGTGCTGGGGAAGGTAAGAACCCATAGACTTACCTGGTATCTTCGTATAAGCGCTTCATTCTTCTTCCGCAAAGCCAAGATTTTCTTATCGAGTTCAACATCTTTCTGCTCTTTCTTCCTTAACACTGCATCATCCACAGCAGCATCCTGAAAACAGAAGGAGCAAAGCTATTCTCAGTCACTGCACCAACAGGATGAAACCTGCTCCTTCTGTTTGGACAGGGTGAGAAGTGGAAGAGTCTTTCCCTACCATTTCTCCCCTTGGTCCTCCATTAAAAAGATGACTGAATCTTGCAAATTGACTTTTTCCTGACAGATCTGACCTTTTCTTTTCTTAGAATTTTTGTTCAGCCATGAGGTAGATAAAGCAAAAGCCTGATATCCTGTTGCAGCACAAACTAGTAGGCTGCAACAAGGCTTTTACCATAGGTCAGATTCTACTGTCTGTGCTGTTTCTCCTTCCTCCAGAGGTCAGACCACACCACTCCCCCACCATCCAACCTCCTTTCCCCCACTCCTCAGGGTTATTTAACTACTTAGCCAGAACGAGCTACAGCCGCACATCATCCATGTCAATCAATCCACTGCCTTCGAGGCAAGGCCACAGCTGCATGTTATCAATGCTAATCAACCCACCACCTTCACTCCTCTACAATGTCCCACTTCTATGTCTGTCTGTCGGTAGGCTCCAGAGTTAACACACTGCTTAACTGCATGCAGTAAACAACACCTCTCCCTGCTGTTGGTTCAGGTGTTCTCAGGCACATCAGTTCCCCTTCATTGACATTCAGATAGCACCTTGGTTACCACAAGGGATAACAAATCAGATTTTTTAAATTCTAGTGACGGCAGTGTCTAGCGAAAATTAATGCTGATGAGTATCAACTCACTGCAGTAAGCTGATCCATATCGTCTAGACTCTGCCTAGTGTTTGCATGAAGAGCAAGGTGGCAAGGCTGAGATCTTCAAGGCACTACAGGTTTATTTTTGAACAGTGTTTTTGTGCTTTCCTTATCAGCATGGCATCTGCATGCTGCAGAGATCTCATATTCCCTCCCCTTCACTCACACAGAGAGCTGTGTAAGGTGAAGTGAGACTGAGGAGGGGAGGAAAGGAACCCCAAACCTTTTGCACACCTGGATACCTATTTTGCTGACATTGCAACTCTATCTACCAACAGGCTACCCCTGGCCTGCCGCCTTTGCCATTTGGCCCTGTGCAGTCAATCTGCCGCAGGAGCACTGCGGCAAACCCAGCCTCTGTGCACAATGCATATTGCCCACAGTGCCGGGAGAATTTGGAGGAATCAAGAAGCAAATGGAATGAAAACATCACCCATATTGCTACAACTAGATGTTGCTCCTGCGGGTGATTCTCAGGGTTATGTCCCTATGAAGCAGAATCAGCCAGCGCGTGGTGGAAAGGCACACTGACAGTCCCCAGGGACTGGTGAAGATGTTAATTTATACCAGCGTCCTCGGGGGCCAGCACCGCCACCCTGCAGCTGCACAGGGCCATCCTGGCCCCATCCTCACCCTGGAGCTGTCGAGGTCTCTGGGGTCAGTATCAGACCCTGCTCCAGGGCACCTCAGCCCCCAGCCGTACCCCAGGGCAGGGAGAGGGCCCTGCCAGGGGAAAGCTGCTCCCCACTGCCAGCCCCAGCCTCAGAAATGCCCCCAGCCCCAGCCAGCTGCTAACCTGACGGCCACTACAAGCCTGGTCCTAACCTTGCTCCAGTTGCATGGGTATACTGGGTGTGACTGGTGAGGATTTGGTAGCAGGGGGTGGGCTGCAGAGCGCCCTGTGAGGGAGGAGCCCGGGACAGCCCCCAGCCGGCCACAGCCAGTTCCAGCCGGCTCCGCCACCGGCCTCCCGCCAAAACTCAGCCATTCAGGGGAGACCATGGTGCCCCTGAGCCAATCAGGGGAGTCCGTGGCGCCCCTGAGCCATGGAAGCGAGGTGCCTCTGCACCCTTTAGGGGAACAATGGTGCCTCTGCAGAAGCACCCTGAGGAGAAGAGGGGGGTCGAGGTCAGAGCAGGAGGAGGTAAAGAAGAAAAAGGCCCTGCTGGGAGGAGGAGGAGAGAGACCCATCCCCATGGGGACTCTGGAGGGGCTGCTGCTGGTGCTGCTTCACCTTGCCAAAGGGACAGCGTGCCCCGTGCTGAGGGACAGAGCATAAAAACATGGGGGTGAGCAGCGCCGGGAGGGAAGCAGGGATGATTTTCCTAAAGGTGTGTTTGGATTTATTTTTCTTTGAAGCCAGAATCAGTCAATAGATAGTTAATCAGCAAATAAAATGGATTAAAATTCCCCAGAACAGTGAAGTGGTTTTCCTTGTGACGCATGAGCAAGGCATGTTTTTGGCCCATCCCTGTTGGCTTCCTATCAAATTCCTCATAAAACCACCAAGACCCTCAAGACAACTGTGGGCTCCCCCATTTTTATGGGAGCAAACCACCACTGCCTTCCTGCGAGTGAGTATTTCTGCTGCCCTTGGTTCTTCAGGGCCGACGGCTCCCGACTGTGCCCATCCCAAGGGCAAAATCCCCAGAAGCATCCTCCACTGCAGGCTCTGTGGCATTCAAGGCTGGGAAGAGCTTCTGCACAGGCAGGAGGGGTTTTCCCTTCATTAATCATGACATAGCAGGTGTGACCTCCTTCAGGGAAGGATACATCAGGGGCCAGCCACAGCAGCTGGGGACACAGGATCTGGGTCTGACACCCGCTGTGCCCTGGGTGCCTTTGTGCCAGCAGTAAGTCAGGCAGTCCGGCTCCCCAGGGTCCAGCCTCAAGCAGTAGCCAACGGGCTTGCAACGCCCTTCTCCTGGGAAGGGAGGGTTTCTCCTGTGACCTCAGTTGCCTTTTGCCTGGTCCTCATTAGGTCACCAGAGGAAAAGCTGGAGCAGTGGAGGTCCAGAGGAGGGGATGGAGGGGTGCTGTCAAACACAGCCCTTCTGAAAATGAGCAAACATGCAGTGAGAAGCCCAAAGTTTGAAGGCAAAGAATAAAACCACAGATGCTGTAGCCCAGGGGAGAGAAAGCCTTTGACTCTGCTCCATGTTCCCAGCTACGTTTGTGAATTCTATCCGGTGATGTATAGGTGCTCCAGCCTCCTGAAATATATGTGTCTATAGCGGGCCAATGCATTGAAGAAGGCAGAATTAAGGTGCTGGGAACCTGACCCTTGTTTTTTTTGTGTGTCATGCAACATTTCACCAGGATGGGAATATCCTGTCCATTTGAAAGCACAAGATTTAAGATGAGCTGCAGGAATTAATTCCTTAATATGAGAAAGTTTTCAGCTATTTGGGAGATAGACACCAAGTAAGAATGTGGGTACATTTGATTAGCTGGACCTTCAGCAAATAATTCCAGGTAGCGAGTGACAATTCAGCCAGGGGTTAGCATCACTGCTCTTCCAAAAGTGTCATAGGCCTCCTGGGAACCAGGGCTGCAAATCATCCCCAGTGTGCAGGGCCAGCACTTGCCTTCAAAGGAAGGGATCCAGCTGCTGAATCACCATGCACCCTTGCAATGCTAGGTTTTCCCTTCAAGGGCTTTACATGAAAAAAACCCCAAAGCTAACTATGTTTCAGCTCCGAACAAGAAGATCTGTGCTTGATCTGCAAAGAACAGGGCCACGGACCGGGGGGAAGTCTGCCTGGGTAATGTTCTTTGGAGAAAAGGGACTAAAGGTTGAAAACATGATACCATCACAGAGGGGTGTGCTGGATGTCAGAAACCAGAGAGGGAAAAGGCAGGGGAACCGGTTTGCTAAGGCAGACCTCAGATCCTGCACAAGCACATCCTCACTCATGCCCCTGATGAGGGGTATTTTATCAGTGCTGATTTAACAGCCCCTGCCGAGGGCCACCCTGCCAGGACACAGGCACACGTTTGTGTTCAGGTGGAACAATGGGGACATTTAAACTGCCTCCACACATTCTCCTGCTGGACAATGGGATTTTGTCAAGGTCTGCAGGAGAACTGAACACGCTTTTCCATCGCCATCAATCAACCGGGTACACGACAGGTGAGTAGATTGTGTATGTGGGTGGATACACTTTCATGGCCATTTTGCAAGGCTGATTAAAGCTGAATTCAGTGTTTACCTGAACAGAAGCTATTCTGCGAGCACTAAATTGGCAGGTTCGCTGTTTGCCGAGTGCTGGGGTGTTGGCTGCTTGAGGGTGGGATCAAAGTGGTGCATGCCCTCAAACACACCCCTTTCATCTTCAAATTCTTTTGAAGAAGGACTGACAGAGCTGCCAGCTAAGGAAAATTTTAAAAATTCCTGCAGAGATTGTATTTGTGCTCTTCTCTTTTCAAAGGCAAAAGATGGAAAAGACCTGTCAGGCCATTCTCCCTCTCCACATGAGACTGCACATTTGTCAGCATTTTGTCTACATTGCAACACAGCTAGTGCAGGGGGGAGGGGGGGGTCTTTCCATTTCCAGCTGGAAACAAGTTGCTGGAAGGAAAGTTTTGCCAGTATTCAGCACTTCTCCTCCCCTTTATTAACAAAGCCATTAAAGTATTTCACTCTACGTGATCTTTTCAGCAAACGCTGGGGAGTTGTGGATGAGAGGTGGTCCCTTGCCCGCACACCCCGGGACCGCAGAGCAGCCCTGCTGTGCACAGAAGCACCGAGCGGCGTTTCGAGCCCACGCACCAGCTCACAGGGGCTCACCCATTGTACAGTTAAGCCAAGTCAGCGTTTGCTCGTCAGCTGCCGCTCTGAGCCAGCCGATAACAGGGGGACGTGCCCTCTCCTCCGCTTCTGGAATGAATCCACCACCCCAGCCCGTGCTGAAGCCGATGCTCAGGATGAAATGTGGCTACACCATGCCCTCCCCAGAGTAAAGCTCTTCCGGGGAGCCAAGGTGCCCGTATGTCACAGTGACGGGAGAGTTATAAATGGCTTTGGCAGAAGAAACGTGCGATGGCTTTGAATCAGAAAGCAGCGGAGCCTGATGCCTCCTAGATAGCAAGGCAGAGCAATGAAGCTGCAGAACGAGAGGCCTCTTTTTATTGCAAATAGAAATGTCACAAAAGGAGAAATGGAAAGCTAGCGATTTCATGCTTCAATTAAATGACGACATCTCGTTCTGTCATACCCCCCACTCCTAAGCGGCACACACACTTCCTACGCAGCTCATCAGGGGCCAGAGGGACGCCTCGCTCCAGACTGTCTCTGCGCACAGTGTTTTCCCGCATACTTCTACGATCGCCTGCTTCTACAACAAGAAACCTTGGAGGCAGCAGGGTTGGAAAAGCAAGAAAGACAGAAGGTGGGGGGGAGGGAAGAGGAGAGAGGAGCAGGGCCCTTAGCGAACGCTCTTCTGCGTAAGCAAATGCATCCGCTCTTTTTCAGAAATATCCTCTGGCTTGACAGCTGCAGCTGAAAGCCTTGCCGGGATAGGCAACATCCAGCACTGCCTGGGTTTCTGTCTGTTATCTACCTGGCTTTCCCACCCCCCAGGAGGCACGTTGTCCTGAGCCAGCCACCACAACCTGCCCCGGCAATGGACATGCAAACCCCGGCACCCAAAATCCATCCCCCCAGCACCCCCCCAATGCAGTACTGCTTGTTTGCTCCCCGTGCCTGCTGGCAGCCAGGCGAGGTTAAAAAAAAAACAACAAAGCGACAGCCACCAAAAGGCCACCCTGAAGGAAACGAGTGCAAGTCCTTTCATGGCCTTTTTGGGTGAGGGACCCCACTGCCCCGTGCCCCTCCCAGGCCCCACAGAGGCAGCACTCACAGCTCGGTGCATGTTGGACATCGGCAGCGAAGCCCAGCGGATTCCAGAGCAGAGCTAAAAGAGGAGAGCCATCAGACGGCCTTTCTCAGCACTGGTTGCACAGCATACAAGATCATGTTTTGATTACAAAAGCCTCGTCTGGGCTCCCAGCCAAGAGCACTGGCTGCCTAATATACCAAGCACAGACAGGGTTTTGAGTGCCTGTGTCCTCCTCTCCAATCTCACTCTCTTTTTAAAAGAAACACTCCCCCTTTTCCCCCCTCCTGACTCCTTTTAACTTCCTGATGCCACAAGCCCTCGTTCAAAGTGGGAAAAGCAGGGCGAACAATGAAAAATGGATCAGGCAAACAGCTTGACTTCACTTCGTGGCCATTCATGGGGTCGTGTTATTTGTTATGCATGGCTGGTTGCACGCCTGGCGGGGGATCAGGAAAATAGCTGGGGTCCTGAATGTCTTGTGAGTGCGAGTATGTGCATGAGCTTGCATGGGAAAACCAGTGCTGGATTTGCTTTTTTCTGTTTCATTTCAGTATTTTCTGGGAATGATTTCTCCACTTTTACAATGTGCATTTCTTTCAGGGAGGGAGCAGAAGCAATGCTGTGGGGTGGGCAATACCAGCCAGCACCGTAACTAGCAGAAAGCACATAGTCAAAGGAGAGGACCCCTGTAAGTCCTCTTCTGAAAGCTGCCAAAATGACCCCCGGAAGAGTCACAAATAACAGGGCTTTGGGAGAACAGGCAGCACTCATCTGCTGTGTCTTGGGCTGCCACACTCAAACCTTTATCTCAGCACCGCATCCTGGCTGTGTGCTATGATCTTCCTCAATGCAGGCTGGCTGCCCTTTCCCTCAGCCTCCAGGGGACCCAGGTGAAGCAAGAGGCGAACAGGAGATGGAAGCACACAGGGGAATATTTTGTTGCCCAAGGACTGATGCACACCCCAAACGTAATGAGGGCCCTGCTATGTTCATGTGTTAAAAAACCCAGGCAGGCCCACTGCTGGTACCTCTCCCCTCTAAGGCCTTTGAGCAGGTCAACTGCTCACAAAATCCAAAAAGTTCAACCTGAAACTCAGTGTGGTTCAAGAGAAGTCTCCCAAAGACTGAAGAACACTGAATCTGGTCCCTTCTCTGCACATAACTAGCTGTTGGAGATCAGGGCTAAGGCCCTAAAGGAGCTGGAAGCACAGCTTAGTAAAAAGCGCTTAGAGGGAAAGACTGACCCATATTAATTAGTAGGGCTCAAATGATGAAAGAAAATGGAAACTATTTCACAGGCAGTGCCTCTGGATTCAGGCTTAACAAAGGAAATGAAGACTGCTGTGGATGGAAAACTGGGAAAAAAGACATGAGCTTTGCTAAAGCCTAAGTGCTCGTTAAGAGGTGTGCAATGGACAAGCCTATGCAGGAGGTGCGGAGCCATGCAGGGTTTCTTCGTGTCCTGGGAACACAGGGGAGCTGGGAGGATGGTGCTGCCCTGAGTTTCCAAGTTGGCACTTAAAGTCCAGCTTGGACTTAAGGATGGTGCCCAAATGCATAGTTCCTTGTGAGGGTGGAGTGATGGCCCATTTTTGGGCTGGTGGCCGCAGGGACAAGGGCAGCCCTGTGTGAAGCTACTGGGCTGAGTCAGGGAGTCTGTGCTCATGGAAACTTTCCAGTGACGGTACACTATCCTGTTTGTATGGTGGTCATGTTCCTGGGCTCAAGGAGACTGCACATGCTGCTGACACCTGGTCCAGGTTAAAACAGACCCACAACCTTATCCCAAATTGCAAGGCTGGGTTCTTTGCACAGTGCAGGGTAAACACTGTGTGCAGCAGGGTCAGTCATGCTGCCTGTGGATCACAGAGCTGAGGGACCATGTCATGCATCATGCCCAAGTTGTCAAGGCTTACTAAGGGCTTGCAAGGAGTTTCTACAGACCTCATAGCCATGGCATCCTAGATCCCTGATGCTATCAATGGTGTGGCCAAGCTCTTCCAGCAGCAAGCACTGCCATGAGCAGGCATGAAGAGCCCCAAAATACCTTTGCTGATGTCTGTGGAGAGCTGCAGTTCCCTTCAGGCCAGTGTTGGCTACTCCACTGCCCTTAACAGAAAGACCTGACATTCCTCAGCTGTCTTTTACCATGTCTGAGTGGCACAAATGACAAGCATCTACTTCTGCATTGTCATCTGAGACCAATAAGATGAATGCTCAGTTAACACTGTGGACATGAAAACCCAGGGGCAAAAGAGCCCATCAAGGGGCAGAACAGGCTGGTTTGGGACCTGCTTGTGCTCTTGGGACTCTCACAGAGTGTAGAAAGCAGAACCTTATAAATATGCTGTTTATGGGGTTATATGCATGCACATATATTTCCTTTTTCTGGGTGTCATGGCCAGACAGGGTTGCAATAACACCACAGCTGTCTGCAGCTTGAGGGCTTGCTCTGACTGTCAAAAACTCTGATTTGTTCTTAAATGCAGTGTCAGTGCTAAGATTAGCACTGCCTTCCCATGGGGTCTGTGCCTACCTCAGGGTAATGCAATCCTCCAGGTCCCTTATCCTGGCACCAGGGAGGAAAAATACCCAAAGCTCTTCCACTTGGGAAGGAGAGGAGCCAAAGATGGTTCCCAGTCTCATGCTCCAGTGAGAAAGGTGTGCTGCATGCATGACATTTCAGGGGTCCTGAAGGACCTTGGGACACACTGAATCCTGTTCACATGAGCACCCCTACCTTGGTGGCTGAAGCACATCAGTACGGCTCTCTTGGGCAGTTGGTGGCAGCTATTTCCCAGCATGCAGCAACTTGGCAGAGTACTTCAGGCAGGGAGCGTATATCACATTCATGTGCAACAGGAAGGATGTTTGGAGAAACCAGCTTAATTACTCACGCAGGAATTTGTCCACCACCCTCAGGGTTAATCCCTTTATTCTTCTAAAATTGCCAGAAGACCTTTAATAGGCAGGCATGGCCTGATTCTGGGCTCTTTATTGTGTCCTGGCTGCTGTGGACTGGCTTGTACCATCTCTGAAGCCTACTCAGCCCGGAAGCTATGGGGCATACCTAGAGTAGATACCCCAGGCTGGCCCTGCAGTTTCTGCTTCACAGAAAGGGGGTGTATCAGCTCTTGCTAACTATTGGCAGCCCCTGAAGGAGCAGTCCCTGGAGTGGACAGCAGCCTGCCTTCAGCAAAGCCTGAAAGCTGGAGGAATCAAGAGGGCATCAGGGGGGTTTTGGTGTGTTGTCCTGCTGGGGCTGCGCTACACAGGAGCTTGGCTGACCTCCCTTGAGCACAGCCTCCAGCTGCCTACCTGGGGCTCCTGCTCTCCACGCAGGGCAAAGTGTGCTGGGGCAAAGGAAGGAAATCAAGGCAATGACCTGTCCATTCTGTGCTCATGACGGTGAAATAGTTCCCTTCTCTAGCTGTGCGCTGCAAAGCCTCTCGCTTTCAGTTTCAGCACAAAGAACCATCTGACAGGAGTCTACAATCTCCCCGCTCCAGGACAGCGTTCAGCAGCTTGCAGAAAGCACTGGCCTGCATTTTGACAGCTAAACTATTTGTTTCCTCTCTGTCTCTCTGTTACACAAAGGCTGAAGGAAAGAATCTGATTCCTCAAAAACCCCAAACCTGATTGCCCCAAGAAGCATTCCTGGCATCCCTTCATCAGCCCTTCCACCATCAGGAACCACCTTGGCTTGAAACCCTCCCTCCTTTTCCTTTTGCACTCTGTGAAACTCCTCCAAAGCCACTCAGTCCCACACTGTCACTTTTCCTAAGTGCACTTCACCCATCTTCATGTTGGCTTTTCTCCATTTTTTGCATGACCACCATTTAGTCAACAGATGGCACTCGGTAACTGCTGGGAGAAGCTGGGAGCCAGCTGCCAAAAAGCCCACTGTAGAAGGATCTTGAAATCAGTCTGTTTTGGGAGGCAGTTTTTGTATCATGTATTGGGACTGCAGATAAGCCATGTGGCCTAGTTTCAGAGATGCTCCTGCATACTGCCGTATGCAGCAATGAACTCGTAGATCATCCTGCCCAAGGCTCCTGAGCAGAACCGGCAACCCCTCTCCAGGCCTCTCAAATAGAGGGAGGGATGGGAACACCCTGTATGTCAAAGAAGAGTTTCCCAGAGGCTTGGAGGCATCTTTCATGTCAACCACAGAGCAAACTTCCCCACAATAAGCAAACACCTGCTTTGCCTCCCTTGCTTACCCTCCGGCTCTGGTCCTTCAGCCAGTTGCAATTGCAGGACAAAAAGGTGTGTGAGGCATTTTCTCCAGCCAGCCAGGAGAAAGGTCAGCATATTCCCTAGACGGGAAGGAGGGACCAGCCAGAAACCTTAAATGGGCTTTAGCTGGAGAGACTCATAGGGATCAAAGGACTGCTGAGACATTCATTTTTAAATGTATCAATATACAATTAAAATGAAAACTACCGAAGCTAGTTAAAGGATATAATGGCAGCTTGGTCCTGCTTAAAATCAGTGAAGATCATAGCTGCCTGTTGCTACTTCCCATAGCGATACCAATCATAGCACCAGCACAGAAGCTTCTCATGGCGTGCAGAGCAGCCCTGTTCCTGTTGGAGGACAAGTCTGTCCCCAACCTGCAGCCTGCAGGCTCTTGCCCCAAGTCCTGTGGGTGACATCTGTGCCTACCCACATTTAATGTCACCTTGAAAAACTCATGATCTCATCACTTCACCTGACATTTTCTGCTCCTGAAAAACTTGTAATTCTAGTGTAAGGCCTCTGAAGGAGTTACAGGCTGAGTGAAAAATAAGAAGATCTGTCCTCTTAGTTTTTCCCACTTCCAGACATGCACAGCAGAGCCAAATGCAGGCTTGCTGACCCCATTTGCTACATCAGCCTTCAGATGTAGGACATGCGACCCAGCCTTGGGAGGGGTGCCAGGCTGTAGGAAGTGGCCGGGACAGCCAGTCAGGCAGGTTCTTTTCATCTTTTATGGAAATGTAGTCCTTTGGGAAAGTATGGAGAGCTGCAGACAGTAACTGGTTCACCCTGGGTGAAAACTGTCATCAGCAGGGGCCAAGGGTTGTTCCCCGTTCCATGGCTTCAGCCCAGAACTAGGAGGACATGGGCAGCCCAGTGGCCTCTAACTTGTAGTGCACAAGCTGTAAATGAGCATGCCAAGAGCCAGCTGTCTCTTGACATGGTCATGTGCCCTTTGTGAACTACAGAAAGTCAAAACCATTCAACACATGGCTCCTTTGGGGCAACATGAGTGGCAACATGACCCACTTTCAGTCTGATGCAAGAAGAAAGAAGTGGTAAATTCAGCATCTGCTCTCTAGGCCCACAAGTGCCTCTCATCCCAACCAAGCTCAATCGAAATCTAACAAGCCATTTCACTTCCCTTTGCCAGCAGAACTCAAAAGCAAGATCCAAAGACCAACCTTGGCTCCAGGGTCTAAACTGACCTTCATGGACTCCAGCGGCGTTACATTGCACTGATGCTGCATGGGTTCGGTTTGGGCTCAGCTTGCAGGCAGACAGGCCTTTCTTGTGCAGAGGGTTAAGGTGCGGAGCTGATTTGGAGGACAAGCCCAGGAAACTGCAAGGGCCAGCCTGCAAGAGGCACAAAGACACCTGGAAAGGGAGGAGATGAAAAGGGGAGTCAAGGTGGCAATTAAATATTAAAGGACCAGTTCAACAATAATTAATACTTGGGTGGAGGTACATGAAGTGCTTGCAAACACTTGCTGCACTGTACCTGGCTGGCTGAGTACCTCACTCAAGTGGCAGACAGATCCTGAAATTGCAAATAATCCATGCTCCAGGAGGAGGGAAATCATGATTCAAGAGGGTGGATTAAAACCCAGCTGGAGACTCTGGTCCTTCTCCCAGCTATGATCAGAACTTGAGACACGTTTGTCTTATTTCAACTCTTGCATATGCTGAGGAGCAGCTTGTGATAAATTTATATTACATTTACTGAGGGCCAAGAAGAGACCACACAGTTATACCTGGGAGGTTTCCTAACTGGACACAAAACATCATACTCAGAAAATCCCTGGAAAAACACTTGAAGAGTCATCATATGTGCTTGCCCTGTTCTTACTTTTCTCTGGGCGTCCATTTCAGGTCTCTGTGTGAGCTCCTGGGTGAGGTGGCCCTCCATTGGGAATGTGGACATTTTGTTGGTCCTTCTGATTTGTTCCCTGCGGTGTGGCTGAACATGTTGCTCAGGGCTAGGGGCACTGTGCAGCCCAAACATGGGATTAGGGTGGGCTGAAATACAGGGTTTAGAACTGGGTTTGTAAAAAAGGAAAAATTCCACTTCCTTTCTCCCTGGAATACTGCATTTCATTCTGTACCTTCAGAAGGAATTGATTAAATAGCACCCTTTTTTTGACCTATTGTTATTTTAATCTTTTGTTGAAAAAGGTTTGGAACAAATATAAAGATGCCTTTTTCTGGAAGCATCAGCTGAAATATTTTAAGCATTTCTGAAGCTCAGTTTCTAACCAAAAAAAGCAGAAGCATTTCAACAATTTCAGAGATGGAACCTTCCCCCTACACTCTCCTACTTGCTCTTGGGCCAAAACAACTGCTTTTCATATACCCCATGACTCTGATCCTTCTGAAATGGAACATTTCATCCCATTTCCTCTCCAAAATGTCAATTAGGTCATCCCTGGATGGCACTGATGCCATTGGGACAGAACAGCTTAGTTCTTGCTGAATCCTGCACGTCCTGTGGGGCTAAGATGAGACTGGCACAGGCAGGACCAGCAGCTTATGGCCAGCTCTGCTCACTCGAGTTTTCTTCCCATTGCAGGGGACCGTACA
Organism: Falco naumanni; assembly: GCF_017639655.2. Lineage (NCBI taxonomy): Eukaryota > Metazoa > Chordata > Aves > Falconiformes > Falconidae > Falco > Falco naumanni. The sequence continues at coordinate 19,861,227 of NC_054063.1, forward strand.
GGAGCCAGACCAGCCGTAATCTTGCAGGATCCAGCTGTAAAGCTAGTATTTGTGGTGTGAGTAAGGGTTAGCGTTGTTATTATGAAGTAAAAAGGGCAAATTCACAGCTGAATACAGGTTGAGGATTGCTTCATGGTTAATTCCATGGTTGCGATGGCCCTGGGCACGTGATGGATTGGGTCTGAGCGGGTACCAGCTGCCATCTGTGTTACTGCAATGAAGGCTCAGAGGGCTAAGGAATTGCTTGTGCCAGCAGCACTAAGTAGCTTACGGGAGGAGCGTTAACAGTAGTTTAGCTCTGGTCAGCTATTAAAACAGTGATCAGGAATGGGGCTGGCAGCTCAGCCCTGCCAGGATGGGATGTCATGATCTTTTGTTGGGATCTGCCAGCCCTGCACAGACAGGAGGAGTTTCTCCTGGCAGAGGGGAAGACCTTGTTAGTGCTACATTCAACAGCCAGGATTAGGGTTGTATTTCAGAGCAGTTCTTCTGTCCTTTGTCATCCCTGGTCCTATTCCCAACTGCAGCTCTGATCACCACCTTCACAACAGTCCAGAAACCTGCCAGAGCCACCAAACTGATTTTAGGGATATCACCACTGCTAGCATTAGCTTTTCCCAACTAGCTTTTATGGTTGGAATTTACACTCATCCTCGGCAAGACTACAGTGTTCCTATTTTGAAGGAGGTGTGTCAAACCTTAGATTCAACAAGATAAATAATGACACAATAAGATTGTAAAATAAAAAGCTCTTCCCATGTTAGAACTTCCTAGCTGACACCACTGGTCATTCATCTGATTATCTTTTCCTTGGTGTGGACAGACTCATACAGAGTCTGTCTCATACAATACATGAGAATTCCTCTTGTCCTTAAATCTGTTAGCACTGCCTTAACACACCCAAATGAGGAAGGGGAGAACAGGAAGCACTTAAAAAACCCTTGCCGCAACAGAAAGAGCAACACAGTCCTCTCTTCACAGGGCTGGAGCAGGAGGGCAGACAGTTAAACACTCCCTGGAGCTCTGAGGCAAACTTCCCTACTGAAAAAATTAGATTAGCAAGGCTGAGAGTCTCCTAGTAACTGATACTTGGCTGTGTATGCCAAGTGGTGATAACACAGGTCATATCAGCCTGCAGAGCTACCAGACAAAACCACAGGAGCCCACAGCATTTGTAACCTCCTGCAAGCAGCACCGCTAATGCCAAGGAAGGAGTGAGCTCAGGGGAGGAGGGATCTCCAGGTCGAGAGGGAGAGGCCAGAGCTGTATGTGCAGGGAGCATCACACGGCTGCCTTTGGAGGAGGCTCTGCGGAAACATTTTGAATGCAAACACTTTTGTCTGCTGACACAGAAGGGCTGTGTGCAAAGGAGGGGACACAGATCCCCAAAGGCATATGTACCTCCATCTAACAATACTTAGGTGGTTGGAGGTTTTTTTTATAAGATTCCCCTGCCATCCCCCCCACCCCCCCTGCCCTGTATTGGGGAAATGTCAGTTCAGGAAAAGACTTTTTTCACATGAAAGGCTCTGTGCCAGCAAATCTCCAGTTTAAAAAAAAAAATTTAGTATTCTGAAATCTCGGAGCTGTGGCCCTTTTTGTGTTTCCAAAACCAAGTGCCCAGACCCACAGACAGCAGCAATGTGCTCATCTCTCACCTGTGTATTCCTCCGCATCAATCAAAATCCCCCTTTTGTGCAAAGCTTTGCCACTATACACTGAGAGACCCAAGGTATTGCCAGCAAATAGTGCCTCCTGGTGTACTCCTTGTCATGTTTATTAATGACCTGTCCTTCTGGAATGAAAAATCAATGCCTGAGACTCACTGACCTGCCATACTCCCTTTTCAGCAACAATTTACCTGCATCTAGCCAGGAGCAGATACAATGTGACAAAAGCAAGGTGTGCAGAGATGCAATAGATACAGCAGAAAATTTGTGGCTTGCTCCCTTCTCTATCAGCATGGCATGATTTATGAGTCTCGTTCACATCCTGCTTCCTCCCACATCTTCACAACCAGAGGGTTGTGAACTTTTATTCACTTTGAAAGTTCAGGTCTCTGGGATTTGCTGAGCTCTTCACATTGCCTTTTGTGGTGCCTATAGAGGCTATGTCAAGGCTGCTGCTCTTGTCTGGAACTGAGAGAACTGAAAGCTGTGCTTAGGAGTATGGGTCACACATTGCACACAGCATCCCCTCCACCTTTAGCAGACTTCATATGTGCTGCGTATCATGACTGACAGCACTCGAAAAAACTCCCATTTCTGGGATAGACATGGGATGTACGGAGTGGGACTAACAGCATGCCAGGGCTTTCCTGAAGACTCAGCCCCTTCCAGATAAGTGATCCCATACCTTTATTTGTTCCTAGGGCTTAAAAAGACCCATTCAGCTCATTATCATGGCCAGGTCTCCTTTCCTATACTCCAGAGACATGGGTATTCCAACACAGGCTTTACTGAGCTGTGAGACACTTGGATATAGCGTATTTTGCAGAATCAATCTTGAAATGTGGGTCTCGTGAACTGCAGGAGCCTGGGAAAGGGGATGGCTGGTTCTGCAGTGTTTGATCTCCTGTGAGTATTTGGCCAAGTCCTGGCAGGACCATGCTGTGCAGGCTGTTGCAAGATCCTCCATTCCACTAAAAGTCAGCTGTGATTTTCAAACCTTTTTGAAGCTAAAGAAGGCACTGTAACAGAGTTAATCAGGGTATGTTGGTATATCCCAGTCTTCCCTGTCCTTTCCTAGGCTGAGAATTTATGTCCCAAACCCTCATAAAAAGAATATTTACACGCAAAGGGTGAATTAGTCTGGGATATGTCAGGATGCTCTGAGGGAACTGGCTCACTGTCAATCACACTGGGAAATGGTGCGAACATATGGGCTGCTTCAGAGCAAATGTGGCTGTGCTCCCAGCACAAGGCACTACAGAAAATGGTACAATATATCTACAGTGAGATTTTCCCTGCCAAGACAATGCTGAATTGGGTCTCCATGGGCCTCCTGCCCCTTCAAACACACAGCAAGCTCATCTCATCTCTTATTTGCTTCAGCTTGCAAAGTACTGGTGCCCAGAAACATAATTGCCATATGCCTGGTACCTTCTCAGCCCATGCTATTGTGTCAATAGTTACTCGAAGGTTTCCAGCACTGCCAGAACCTCGCAGTCACCCTGAGAAGCAGAGAAGGGCACTGCACAGACCTCCTTTTCCTGTGCTGTGTGTGGGCCATGCTCCAGCACACACCTTGGGCACATGTGATGGACAGAAACAATAACTGGCCATTAAAATTGCCCTGTGAGCCTGATTCCTCCACCCCTTTCAAATCTTGTGTCTTATGCTAATGCATATATTGTGGAGGATGCTTCCTCTTGGCACAGACAACTCTGCACAAATTTTGGAAGATGGCAGCTCCTACACATCCCATCCCAGGACTGGTCACAAATGGCTTTGAACAAATAGGCATTTAATCTGATTTTTTCAGTAGTTATATTTCTAAGAATTCACAGCATCAGTTCACCTGCATGCTACAAAAAGGCAATCATGGATCAGTTCATCTGACTCATGTAAATGAAGTTGCATGGAGGAAAAAGATGGGCCCTGTTGAGTGCAAACGTCTGCACAGACATATGTCCTGCGCACAACAGCATTGCTCGTGCCATGCTGCCGGCGCCGCAGATCAGCAGCAAATCAAACTGGCTCTATAAAGGAGATCAAACATGCATCTAGGCCTTTCTCTTTAGGCACCCAGTGCCGAAGTTTTTGCCGTGTCAGCCTAGGTGTAAGCGGCCGTTCGAATAAACAGGTCTGACTAAGATTTTGGCATTCAAACCGTGACTAAAGTGCATTTCTCTCTCTAAATTAAACCCTCTTGAAGATGCAGAAGGTGGGTAGCTATATTTATCTGTAAAATAAGTTCTGTACAGTGAAGGTCAACGAGGCTGAATCTGCTAACACAGCGCCAGCCTTACCATGGACCTGTACTCCAGCTAAGGAAGCAATTTCATGGGCTGAGATAACAGAGGGTTTATGAAGCAGAAGAGGCCAGGACTGCTGCAGCTATACCCATGGAAATCTTCCAGCACGGGTGGTGTCTGGCACGCTGTTGCTGGCTTGGAGGAGCAAAAATACCCTTGCTGTTTTATTGCTCCAGTGAGCAGTAACAGGCCAGGGTTTGAATGTAGCTGGCTGCAGATCTGTGAGACGTTGCACATTGCTTGGAAACAGGCAGCCTGCTGCAAACCGAAGCAGCTGCACAGTGATCTTGCACAGCCTTGCCTTGACCACAGTGACTCCAAGGGCTTGGCTGTCCATGCAACTCATGAGTGATTTTGCAGTGTCCAAAACATCATGCTGGTGTCAGCACTGCAAGCGGTCAGCTTTGATCGTGGTGTTCCTGAGACCCAGGGTAGCATTGCCTGCAGCAAGAGAGGCAGGGATGCATCCCCATCCAAAGAGACTGATCCAGACCACTCCACCATGCTGACTCACCCACTGTGCTTTGCCAGGCACTGGGGAAGAAAACGTTCCTCTGGATGTAGGATGGTCTCAGCTTGAAGGAATTGTCTTGCGGGCATCATTTATGTTGCTAAAACAGTTTGGGAGCCCCATTTGCTCATCCTTCTTGCCCACTCAGGCTTTTTTTCCTTAAGGGGATGAAATCTTGGGATCAGGACATACCTGCCCTAGAATGACACTGAGATCTGATCCGCTGGTCTCACGTTGACCAAGCACGGGGAGGCCACAGAGTGGCAATATTACAAATGGCAACAGGCACTGGGGACAGCATCAGCTTCTGGCCGGTGGTGTGTGCTGATGGGCACAGGCAGCTCCTCCACTGCTGCAGTGCTGGGGCAAGAGCCAAGCAGGTCCTGAAGAAAGGGACTCCTGGCTTTCAGGAGTTCGGCCACCACATCCGCTCCCTGCCAGCACTCACTGCAGGTGGGTGTGAGCCCAAGCAGCAGGTCTAGGAGGAGCTCCTGCTCCATGCCAGCCTCCTCCTTGGATGTGGATGGCACAGCACGGAGGTAGCCGTATTTGCAGCAGTCTGTTTGTATCAGTTGCCAGGACTGCAGGACTTGCTGTTTCTTTCTCTGTGCTGGCACTGGCTGCTCGCGAAGCCAGACACACACAGCAGAGCGGGGAAGCAACAGAAAGTGGGTGTCTGGCCAGAAAGGCAGGGGCTGGTTCTGGAGCATTACTGTGCAACATGGCTGCACCGGCTGCTGGAAAGGCCCCAGCCGGTGGGTAACCATGTGTTGTGTACACATTCGTGCTGCTTGTTGCAAATTGCTTCAATCAGGGAAGAACCCTGAGGATTTGCCCTAAATGGAAGAAGTGCCAATGTGTAGGTCACATTTCTGTCTCATCTTCCTGCCCCAGGTGCCTGGGGTATCCACCAAACCATTCAAATTGCTATTTTAAAGCTGAAGGACCCTAAGTGGGTTGGGTGCCAGGAAAGCACCGCTCACTGAACAACAGAGCTTTTGCTTGCCTTGCAGTTCACACAGTGATGGGTGATGGGAGCTGGGCAGCACCCATGCATGTGTCTCCAGTGCAGCAGCTCCCAGGTTTACTGACATAGCGACTGGTAGAAATATGATGGTCTGTGTTGCAGAGGACTGAAATGACCATCACAGTTCTCTCTGGTTTAAAGTCCAGTCACGTGCTCATGCACAGCTTGGTGATGTTTTTGTGAACAGGAACCTTTTTGCATACACAACCCGCCTTGGCATACAGCATTTGTTGTTAGTCACTTGTGCACATGGGGGCTGAGAAAGAGGCATCTCCAACTGCAATAAAAGCAGCTTCATTTTTTATTCCCTTTGCTCTTATCTTTCTTCATTGGTCAGCTCCTGTATTGAACAACCCATTACTGATGCAAGTAAGGGGTCCTTGGGCTGTTACTGAGACACTCTCAGGTTTTTCCCAAGACCCAGCTTTCTTTTGCAGGCTGCTGGTGACACTATTTTTCTTTCTGTTCTCCTCTGAGGGAGCCAAATGTCAGATAGGGACTCAAAATGATTGGCAGCCATGACAAGCAGAGCTCCAGGGTCAGGCATCATCTTTGCTCACTGTGCCATCCCAGGGATGCCAGTCAGTGTTGTCTCTTTAACAAATAGTTTTATAGTTTAAAACCACAAAATAGCCTGGTCTGCACTTCCAAAGGGGCCAAACCCCAAAACATCTCCTGGGACAGCAAGAAGGACAAACAGGTGCCAAAACCAACGCCTGAGACTCAACAGAAGGTTGTAGGTCCACCTTGCTTAAAAAAGGTCAAGGCCTTATATTAAATTAATATATTTGCAGTGTAGCAAGAGGCATTCTGGAGGCTCAGGGACCCAAGATGTCCCAGAGATACAATTATCTCAGAGGGTGATGCTAACGCTGCATAAGTAGCAAAAGTGTGCTATCAGGAGCAGGCATCCCCTGATCTGTGTGGATGTGTCGCTGCCTGTTCCTGATGATCCAAAGAGGAACAGGAGCAAAAGGATAAAGGGCAGAGCACAGAGGGGATTGTCTGTGTCAGTGGAGAGAAACTGAAGTGATCCAAGCCAAAATAGCTGATGGCAAATGTTAGCGATCAGCCAAGAGACTGCAAAACAGCCCAGGGCCGCCACACTCCAGTACCCTGCCCTGCCTGGGTGCTGCGTGGGCTTCGCTGAGCCAGCCACTGCTGGTGTGTGAAACGCTGAGCTCTGCTAATGGGAATCAGGACATTGTGAATTGAGCTAAATTCTGCTTGGGGAAACGCTGATTTACAGTGAAGGAAAACAAATTGTGCTGAAAGTAACCGTGCTAAGATAGGGCACCGTGAAATGAGCCACGCTGAACTGTGACTGTAGCACAAAGCAAATACATTGGGAAATGCTCTTGATCATGTCTGCCAGCCCATCGATTTAAAAGCCTTATTCTGCCTCCTTAGACTTCTCTAAGGATATGCTCGGCTTGCTTCTAAAGCTTGGCTTGCTCTCCTAAAGACAAAGGGAGCCTTGTTAGTGACTTTGGTGGGAGAGGGAGGAACCTCCAAACTGGGGGGACTTTGCAAATGTAGAGCAAGTGAAGTGTAGGGTTCACTTCTGACTCAGACTTCTCCCAAGACAGAGGAGAGCTACAGACACAATGTTTGGCTTTTTGTTTGTGACAGAAATGCAAATGGATGGTGAGCAGGAGGGCTAGGAGAAGCAATAAGCTACACAAAATGAAGAAAAGAGATGCTTCAATGAAAAATATATCAAAGCTCAAATGTGAAGTTTTTTTCTCTTACCTCTTTCACAGGTCAAGCAGGGGAGGTAAGAAATCTTGTCTTCAATTCCCACAAATACCAATTAGTGTCAAAAATACTCAGCTCTCCTCCCAGGACTCCATTACACAGTCCCCTTGGCAGCTTTCCTACCTCACCCTGACTCCTGTGGAGACAATCGGGTGAGGTGGAGAGGAAAAGTTTGCCGTGGCTCTCCTGGGAGTGGTGCGGAGGAGGTGGGTGCCCTGGCTCTCCCAGAGCAGTGCTTTCTGACCTTTTCCCATATGTAAATACCTAAGCCATTTACTAGCAGATGTTTCAAGCCCTTCCTGGGGAGCTCAAGCTCCAAGTCAGCCAGCTTTCTGTTCTTGGATACTTTTCGTGAAATGACTAGTTGGTGGATCCCCTAAGTTTCACAGGGTCAGCAGCAGAAAATTGCTGTCTTGGATGACAGAGGATTTTCTGCAGCCTAGCAGCTTCATAAACCTGCTTCATGCCTCAGCCACCTCTTACACCACCCCCAGCGCATCTTTGTCCCATTCACCTGCTCATTTATTTTTCTTCTCCTTTCGCCCTCCCCCCCCTTTCTCCACTCACCAGCTTTTTTCTCTTTCCCACATGTATTCATTACTGTGTGTCATCTTTTTTAACAGTCCAGACCCTACACTTCTCTTTTTTGCTGTTTTTCTCTTTGCTTCTTTTTTTTGTCATATCTCTCTCTGTACCTCTTGTTCACCCTCGTCCACCTTCTTTCACATCAGAGGGACACTGGGGACCAGCTGGACCTGTCTGATGCTGTCAGGTCTCGGATGCGGGCTGCCATTGCTAAGAGTCAGCTCCCACACTGACGAAGAGTGAAAAAAAGCCAATGTGACATACTGACCAACGGCTTCAGCCCCAGCTGTATAGCAGCAGTCCTGAGAGGGACATGGGCAGCCCCACGGACTGCTTCGCACTGTATTTCACAGCTAGCTGGGAGCAAGAGCCTTGCTGTAGTCCCTTGGTAAGGGCAATTAAAAAAAATAATTAATTCATGTGTTGAATACCTTGCAGGCCACAGAGGAAACCTGCCAAGCTGTGGGAGTGAGGAAGTGTGACCACCCCCACTTCACAGACAAGGAGTTCACACATTGGGCTGAGCCAAATTAAAAGCTGTAAGCTGCAACTGTCTGTCAGAAGCAGTGGGATGTTTGCAATTCAGCCTATTCCCACCATCCTTTCAGCTTCTGCGGCTTTATTATTATCATTACTGTTGCAAGTATTATTATTTAGCATTGGGAAGAAAGAAAAGGAAATAGCACCCATGTCCTTGTCATCACATTAATGCCAGCCAATCTTTTCTGCAGATACCAGGTTTCAGACTTTCCTGCTGGACCACATAATAAAACTACTCCGTAGCTGCACCTCACACATCTCTCACCCTACCAGGCAAGCAACATTTCTGTGGCTAAGGCTCACAGAAGTAGGCTGGTCCCCTGTGGCCTGGTCCAGCAGGGATCATTGAGCTGGGACACCAGTGCTGCCAGCAGCCTGTCCTTGGAAATTGTTTGGAGAGGCATCAGCCTAGGTCGGAGAGTCACCCACCCTGGCATCAGGAAAATCTTTTTGTTCTTTAAACTGTCTCAGGCATTTAAGTACTTAAGGCAGGAAGGGCTTATTCTAAGCAGCTAGAGGATTAGTGGGAGTTATAGGATACTCTCTGGTCTAATACTCTCCCTTTTTGCTTCAGCTTTTCTGTAGCATGTGAAACAAAAAGGATGCCACCCTCGTGAGAAAGAAGGTCACGGCCACAGTGAGGGTCACAGGCATGGCCATGACAAAGGAGAAGGTCGTAGCCGTCACCATGGCCACCCACAGGAAGATCAGAAGGAAGAAGGTCGCTGCCACTCCCACGGCCATACACACGGTCATGAGAAAGGCCCAGGCCCTTCCTAGCACAAGTAATGTCATGGTCATTGGCATGGGAGCGGTTGTGGAAGGAGCAGCCACCTTCCACAAGTTCCATGGGAAGCTCTTCCCCCGGCACAAGGGGACATGTGTGGCTACAATACAGCTCAGTGCAATTTCATGCTACCAACAGACAATGACAGCAGGATCCTGCAAGGAGGGGAACTTGTCTGACCTCCTTGTGTTCTCCGTGCTTTCAACTCAGTTGTTTCAATACTATCATCTATTCCAACAAATTGTTTACTTATTTAATGGCGCTGAAATCCAGAGGGTCAACCCACATACTCCAGAATGCTGCCCTGCACATGCCACGCAGGTCCAGGAGTGCTTCTGGGCACTTTCCCACCTTGCGCCAAAGCAGGAGCACAGCTGTTGGGATGAGTGACTCGCCACTCAAGCGTGTGTGCACTGTCTGAGCCTGCAGCCCCCCGCGCTGCACCCCCGCAAGGCACCTTTCCTCGGGAGCCCTGCGCGGCGCGGGGCTGGGCCGGGCCGGGCTGGGCTGGGGGCTTGGGGGCCAGGCGAGGCAGTTGGGCCCATCTCCCGGCTCGCAGCAGCCCCGGCTCCCGCGGGGCGCTCGGGGTCCCCGGGGAGCCGGGCCAGCGGCGGGGGCGGCGGGAGGAGCCGGGCGGCTCGGCCTCGCTGCCCCCCGCCCCCCGCCGCGCTCCCCGGGCAGGCGGCCCCGCGGCTATGGGCCGGCCGCGCCGGGCCCGCCCCGCCCCCGCGGTCGCGCAAGCGCCGCGCAGAGCCGCGCCGGGGCGCTGCCGCCGCCGCGCCGGGAGCGTTCAGCACCGCGGGCTGCGGACAGCGCCCGCCGCCGGCCATGGAGGCCGCGCCGGGCCCGCCGCGCCGGGAGCAGCGGCCCGAGGGGACGCGCCGTGGCCGCGGCCCCGCCGAGCCCAGGTAGGAGCGCGGGGCACGGGGCGGCGGGGCCGGCGGCGGGGCCGTCGTGCCCGGGGCGGCGGGGCGGATGGGGGGACGGGGCTGTGCCTGGGGCGGTGGGGCCGAGCCGGCGCTGCGGAGCCGGTGCCCCGGCGGGCGGGAGGTCCCGCCGTGCCACCTCCCCCGGCTCTGCGGGTGCGGAGGTTGCCGGTGCCCCTGGGGGGTTTCCTGGGGCCGGGACTGCGGAGCTGGGCACGGCCCCCAGCCCCACCGCGGTGAGTGCCGCCCTCCCACCCCCCAGAGCGCCGGCAAAGCCCCTGGCTGCGGGCCGAACCGCCCGGCCCTCGCCTGCGGCGTTGAGCGGTGGGTGCTGCCCGGCCGGGGCCAGGCATACCCCGCGGAGCCATCCCTGCCCGGGTCCCGCTGCCTGGCTCGGCCTGCCTCGCAGGTTTTATCCTGCAACATGGTGAGCTCTCCCTGCTGCAGCAGCGGGTGAGGAGCTATTGTTGGTGAAGCTCAGCATGTTTCAGACAGAGTACTCATTGCACTAGGCTGTGGGCAAGCACCGTTTTCACTCCAAAGATCTCTTCTATAAAACCCTGCAGCCCTCATCCTCTCCCCCCTGTGCCATATGCTCCCTTACCTGCTGTCTTAAACCAGGCTGGCAGCCACAATCACTGTCATTTTCTGGAAACGTCAACAAGCCCATAATCAACAAGCCCATAATCGCAGGCAAGGAGCCACCCCCGAATTTGCAAGCACACTGCCATGTGTTAGACCGGAGGCAACCGATCTTCTGAGCTCTTCAGATTCTGTTTGACCAGAGCACACCCCGAGGTCAACAGCACACAAATTCCTTCTGAAAGCCAGAGAGTTTCATTCACTTCTGCCTGGTACAGGATAGTCGTGCTGAGATATCCCCACCTGCCTGCAGGAGCCAGCGGGGCAGCCACTTCTCTTTAGATAGCTCTGAAGATCTCATCCAGAGGCCGGTGTGCTTTTGGGTCTCGGTGCTTGCTGAGTGACTGTCAAACAATCCAGCACTGGTTTATATCTTGGGCATTCGACGAGGCTGGCACTGAAGCCCTGTTAGCTTTGCTTGCTTGAGTAATCGTTGCTCATTCAAACAGGTCTTTTGAAATGAGTGCTGCAGCCTGTAAGAGTTACATTATAGAGATGAGTTAAGACATCTGAAACAGTTGTATTTTGAATTTCACTCATGCTGCTCACTCAGGAACTAAAATTTATGGCAATAAAGTACAGGAGGATAGCGCTCACACTCCTAGAGCTTACAGATACCTAAATGCTCCTTTGTGCAAGGCTCTTCGTAGAGCCGTTAAAGGGTTAGCTCTGTAGTCCCCATCCTCTGTTGAGGCTCTATCGTCAACACTCAATCCATCATGAGAAAAATACAGATGTTTGAAAACACTACCCTCCTTCTGGCCTTTTTTGGACTGGGACAACAAAAGGCGTTTTCTTTTCCTTTCCTTTTTAATTTAATTTCTTTTTCTTTTTTTTCTTTTTTTCTTTTTTTCCTTTTTTTTTCCCCTCAAACAAGGGCTTAGCAAACATGGTTTTAACCAGCACATTTTACAGCGTAGCTTGAGCAAACTGCATCCAGACCTATTATGGCACTGAAGGCTGGGTGGGGATCTTGAGCCCTTTGTGTCTAGTTGCATCCCATCACACAGACCTGTACCCGCAGCAGCAGGAGCCGCCTGGGGTAAAGGTAAGGCTGCTCAGACGAGTCAATGGAAAGGATTATAAAACTAAAAATTTCTTGGCAGACTACGTGGGAAGCACAGTTTTGCAGTCTCATTAATTTTTCATGATGATTTAACGTACTCAGGAGTCTCATTAACAAAAAGATTGTAGGTCTTCTCAAGGAGACACACTAGCCTGCTGTTAGACCGAAAAAACCCAAACAAATAGCAACTACACAGAAATTTTTCAGTGTACGAGAATTTGACCCAGCCTAAGGAGGAGATGAATTGCTTAGGAGATGCCTGTCTCTTCCTGTCAGCTAGACCGGGCAGCTAGATAACAAAGTGACAGCGAAACACAGTGAACCCTTCCCTAATCTCTGGAAAAGGGTACTCTTATCTCCTTAAAAACACAAGCAAAGAAGCTCTTTTTTCTCAAGAGCTCCACTGCTGTTTTGCTAGTGGTATGTTCAAAGAGAAAACCTCTATTTAAATTCCATTATGAAAACTCATTCTTAAAAAATCATTTATAGCTCTCAAAGAAAAAGCCATTAATCTAGATAGAAGCTGACCTATAGCATGCAGTTTTAATTCAGAAGGAATTTATGTAGGTGGTTTTTTTTTATTTTATTTGGGATAACTTGGGCAGCTGATATGCAAGCAAAACCTTGCTAGAGTAAGAAAAAAAGGGAAAGAAAATAAAACTAGCTTCTTTTTAATGAATGAAATCTTGGTGCTTAATGCCTAATTGAGCAAAGGTTCCTGGGGAAAAATGGCTCTGGTTGTAGTCAAGATACAGATTCTTGCCCTTTCTCTCGCTTGTTTTTATTCCCCCTTGAGAATTCTCTGTCAACAGAAGTTGCAGTTTGACTCAGGCATCAGACAGCTCCATTCACTTGGTAGGTGTTTCCCACCTTTCATATGCAAAGTGCTGCTTTCCTGATCCTCTCCTTCGCATGCAAAGGGTGAGATAATCTTTCTATTAAAAAAGAGAAGTGCTTATAGGAATGGTCTTGGTGATGAGGGTGGAGCTAGACAGACCAATAGAGAAGCCATTCTTTCAAAATGCTGAGTATTTTTGGCCCATTTCTCACTCAGAGACGCAAGCGCTCTCCTGCTGCGTGGCTCAGAGGGAAGTAAGACCAGAGACATGCCAAAGAAATGTAGTGGCTGAGGAAAGAGAAGGTGGCCATACGCTGTCATTTCCTTGCCCTGCAAAGCCTGGTCTGCCCGAGCTCAGCTCAGTGTGACGGCAGGGCAAAGCCATGCCAAGGGGGAAGGAGCTGGGGGCAGGCAGCCAACGTGGCATGGCTCCAGCAAACCCTCTGACACCTTCTGCAGGGCAGTCTCTGAGCTTCATAGCAGGCTGCTGATCCCTTGGGGCAGGGAGGTAGCCCATGCCAGGGTGGAGGGGACTCACAGCATTTGGTCCTTGGCTCCTGCCACAGACTCTGCAATGCCTACCACTGCTCTGCATGCCAGCAGAAGTGGAATGGCAGAAAGCTGTCTCATTAGAAATCTTGACTTTATCTTGCCAGTTCTCTTGTGGGAAGAAGCTTCTGTCCTTTTGCTGGTTCCCCACACATGAGGCAGGCTGCCTATGCCCTGGTACTCATCTCGGAAAAGCACTGCTGCACTCAAAGTGACATGGGCAGTTCCATATACTGTCTGGACACCTCAAGGGAAAAGATAGGGAAGCAAATAGTGTGAGAAACACAACTCATTGCCATGGGTAAAAGGAGCAGTTAACTTCAGTCTTTCCCTTGCCCTGCACCTCCTTGTTCTCTCTTTTCCCAGCCGTTCTTTGGTTGCATCCAGCTGAGCTTGAAGGAGAAAATGGAGGCTGCCAGACTGCCACTGTAGGTTTTTCTGTGGCTGAGACACCATTTCTGCCCACTTAATCCCAAAGATGTCAAATATCTGACATGGCACAGACAGGGAATGAATGCTAAAAAAAAAAGTTTCTCTTCCCCTGATAGCAGTCTTTTTTAGTGCCAGTGTGGCAAGCAGAGTCCGTTGCAGTGCTCTGCCCAACTTCTGCTCCTGCCTGACAGTAAACACAACTCCCCCACAACCATTTTTCTAGCATAGTTCAGGGTCCTGCAGGCCCAGAAAAGTAATAGCAATATGGCTGCAGGAAAGAAGAACCAGCCTACATCTCTGGTGCAAACCTCAGCATATCAAATATTAAGCCCACCAGCACTATGGCTAATTGGGCGTGTAGCAAGTGAAGACTCAAATTCTGCAGAACTGCCAGCAGTGATTATACAAACTGATCATTATTTGTGAGCTCCAGGTTTCCCTGGAGATTTTGGATAACCAAGGTCACGTCATCATGGAGTTGGAGAGAGATGAGCATAAGGTATCTCGTATCTGGAGGGTGATTGACAGGACTGTAATTGTTTAGTCCAAAATGGAGATAATGAAGAAGAGTCACAAGTGAATGATTTGAACTAGCTGAAGTTATTCTAAAATATGAAGTCACTGAGCAGGCAGGGGTTGAGTTAAGAGACAACACATGGGGGAAGAACGGAACCCAACAGTATTTTGCAGCAAAGATGGTAAACAAGAAGAATGAGCTTTCATGTGAAGTATTAGAATCAAATATATTAACATATGTGCATAAAAACTGGAGGCAATCTGTGATATCCAAGAGTTTGTCATCTGCCTTTCCCACCAGGTTTTGTAGCTGAGGGGTTTTTGGAGGAGGAGTTTTTCATTGCGTGCTTCCTGCATCTCCCTGACCACCTTCCAAGTGTATCTTGTGAAAGCCTTTTTGTTCTGTCCGGTATTACATATTCACCATCAGATAAGGCAGATGTGGCAGTACAGCCATGAGACTAATTTAGTTATGAAGAGCCTCTGGTCCAAATTTCCTACACAGATTAAGCAGTTTAAAGGAAAAAGAACTTTGATTTTGTTTTGAAAAACAAACAAACAAAAAAAACCCCAACACAACAAACAAAAAAACCTCACCACCAATATTGTACAGGTGTGGGAATACCAAAAGCATAAGTTGTCAGTGCAGCAGTGTCTCTGTGAATTATTATGCATTGTAGGAAACTGTCACCTATTTAAACTGTACAAAAATTAGGAAAAACAGCAGGCTCAAGGTATAGGGAAAACAGTAACTTACAGGCATCAAAAAGGGAGTGAGAAAAGGTCTAGACCTTGCCAAAGCACAGCACTACCACAACCCCAGCTCTCTGATGAAAATGCCCTGATCCAGGACTACTGGTACAAAACTGCAAACCCCCCAAAAGATGCACCTGCACTTCAGTTACTGGGCACCTGGGAAGAGTGAGCTGAATTACACTGCAAGCTTGAGCAGCTGGAGGTACTCTCCAGGTCAGCTCTCCCCAACAAACTCTGCCCTTGCAGCTCGCCAGAGCTGTAGGGGATGTGGTGGTTAGCATCTCCCAGTCAGGTTGGTTCTATAATTAGTATAGATGGGCAATGACTAATTAAAGATATAATTTTTTATGTTGACTACCACAGACTCTAATCTTTTTGTCTGTCTGCAATGTACCTGCCCTGTGCTGCGCCAGTAGAGCTGAACTGGCACCCCTCCCAGTGCAGGGATGGCTCTGATAAGGCTGTAACAACTCCAGACAAGACTTTAGATTACATCTCAGGAACAGCTTTGCTGGCGTTTGATTTATAATCTCATGTATTGCATTCGTATACACCAATGACAAATTTGTAGCCTCCCGTTGTAAACTACCTTTATATAGAGCTACAATACAAATCACACACTTGAAAGGCTGGGTAATCCTGCCACTAATCCATCTGTGACAGGACAGCAAGGACTTCATGCAACATGTTTGATATTATTTCTCTTGACAAATTCTGTGGGTGAATGGGATATCATTGTCACAACCTGTCTGGGAGCTCCTGCTCTGGCAACAGCACTCCCTCTTGCTACGCTGAACTAGCTCAAGTCTTACTAATACTTCGGGTTGCAGAGCAGAGGCAACCAAGCACTGGAACTGCTGGGGAGACTTCTCAAGCCTACCTCAAAGAGGTGTGCACACATCTGTCTGCTGGTTTTCTGGCACCTGCTTCAGTGCAGACCTTGACTTATTTCCAGCTACTTTACATATGTCTTGTCATAGGAAACGTTAATGGTCTTGCAGATTCCATCTGGCATTGCTCTTTTTGGGTGCACAGCCTCTTCCAAGGATGCAGAGATGCTTACTTACACAGACACTGGCATTTACATACTATTTTAATATCATTTTGCCATTTCTTCACTCTTTCCTTGGCTATTACCAAAAAATATTCAGCAAAGAAATTTGATAACCCTGAATAAAATCCCCCATGTAATTCACTCCCACTGCATGGCCTGAGCTGCAGAAAATCTGCATTTTAATGTCAGTTATTGCTTCTGAAGTCAGTGTCATTGTAATGAGGACCCCTGAATATGTCATTCATATCTGTAACTATGCTGCAGCTGTCTTCTGGCTTAAAAACTAAAATTAGCATTTGATGGTATCTAATCAGTTGAGATTGCTTTGTTACTAGTCCCTGGACTGGTACACTGCAAGTAGAGCTGAGTCTGTGCCATGAGCCTCCACACCAGCACCTGTATAACTACTACCACAAACAATAGTCTGTTGTAATGATTTTAATGAAATAAGCCCATTTTGTACAATCATGAAATATAGTTTCTCAGTGTTTATAAACTCAACTGATGTTGGAAAGTACATAGCACAAGCTGCCAAAGCCAATATGTCCTTCTTTTGAACAAAATATGAATTTTCAAGCAATCCTGGGCTAATAGTATTCTTCAGATCCTTTTTGTCATTTATATTATCATGCCATTTAACTTTGTGTGCAATTCCAGAGACTTGTAATTGCTAAAATTATGTCTTTTTCTGTGGCTGTCTGAAAAAGAAATTAGGACTCTGCAAATTTTCCAAAAATATTCCCTTCTCAAACATTTTGCTTTCATTTCTTTTCTACATCGCATCAGGTGCCTCCGGCTAAAGTTCATCTCACTGTAGGCTTGCTCCAGCACTCATAATTCGTTGATGACTCGAGACACTTGGTGATTCTAGCTGGCCTGAATCATTCATCATACTTAATCCTTGATGCCAGACACTATGGCAATACACATAAGTCAGCCAGCTGTAGACACCATGGCACATGCTCTGAACAAGGGCCAGAGACTACTGGTGTTTCCATAGCGTTTTTTCTTTTTGAGCTCCAGATTTCTGGGTGCTGCTGAAACTCCCTGACACCTTGGCCAGCTGCATCTTTTGAGACAGTAATTCCTAAGGCATTTTTTGGATCAGTGGGACCTCAGTCTCTTGTGTGTGAAGGAGCTTTTAGTGTCATACAGACTCATAATTCCCTCAAAGTATTACTCAAACTTTATCCAAGCTAGCAATATCTCTCAGGCTCCATAAATCAAGAACCACAGGAACGAAAGGATTTTTAAATTCCTTGCAGAGAAGAAAGCATATTCTGCAGAGACCTCATTACTTGGGAACTGAAGTCTGCAAATGTTTTGTCCCAGTAAACTGAGCAGTCAGAGGAAAGCCAAGGTTCAAAAGATCTTGAGACGTCCCCTTCCTACATAATAATATCTGTTGCTGTCATCCTTGGGAGATGTATGTCTAAAATGTTTCTGAAGACCTAGCGGAGAGTCTGCAGGACGTGAGAGCCATTAAGCCATGTGCTAGGTTGGAGGCTGAAGCCCCTTTTACACCATCACAGCCATCAGGTTCACTGCTCAGTTTTTTTAGTGCCAGGGATGATTCACTCTCCTACTGCCCCAATGTGGAGCAGTGCCAGTCCTTCTGCAGAAGAATCCAACAAATTCATCTTCCCAAGAAGCGCAGATAATTGAGTGTCTTCTTCATATGCAGCCTCCTTTGTTTTCCCCAGATCTCTGTAATCACTCTGGGGTCCTGAGTTAGGGCCCTGCCATTATCACCAGCCAGTGTATTCTTCCCCCTCCACAGTGAAATATCTTGGAGAATTGTTTGAGGGGATATCACCCAATTTTTCAAAATTTTGGAGCAACATGGACAAAGACATGATGGATTATCCATCAGCTGGAATCCCCAAGCGAGTTACAGATGTCTTTATAAAAAGCATAAACCCTGAGACTGACTCTTGGTACAGCAAGTAGTGGCTGAGGTTTTACATTGTGTGTTATGCGGGAGGCCTTTCAGAGTCTCTAGTCTGCAGGATGCAATCCGCCTGTGTAGCCTTTCTGCTGCTCTGCTGTTTTACCATACCTTTCTTTTCTCTCTCAGAGAAAAACAAAATGCAGGACCTTGCCAGACCTGTCTCGCTATGCCAGAGATTGGGAACACCGAGCCCAGCTACAGTGGCACTTCCTGGGAACGAATCTGCCCGGTCCATCACTGCCCCATTCCTGCCTCCCCCAGGCTGGGGGGAGACCACTTGCCCTCCTCCAGCCACACGCTCGGGCCAGTCTCCACTCAGTCCAATGGCCAGGTACCATCGAGCTCCCAGGACTCACAGCAGCAGCATCTGTATTACCCCTGCAACCAGCACGAGCCCCAAGGCAGTTACGGCCTGCCCCAGCTCCCTGGGCATGGCGAGAGGCCTGTGTTGTGTTCCCACCTTTCCAGCAGTGATCCCATGCCAGCTTCCCACCATGAGGCCTCGGAAAGCCCCTGGAAACAGTGGTCCCCCAGGCAGCGACGGCCGGTGCAGCATCACGTTGTAACAGTCAGGTAAGAGGCACATGGAGAGCGGCTCAGGGGCTTTCAAAAAGCATCTCCTGAACTTTGTGGCGGGAAGTGGGAGGGAGTGGGGACACACAAAGCATGGGTTTGCTCTTCAGGTTTGGGCAGCAGCTGCCCCAAAATGCACGGAGGGATCCAGTCTGCTCTCAGAGAGCTGCCATTGCCACACCAGGGAGCAAGATCCGCTTCTCAAGGTGACTCATTGAGTAAAGCCAAGGCAACTCAGTGGCTTCCAGATCACACAGCTGTGATTATGCCCATCTTCTGTGATCTTTGCATTTTATCCTTTTGCACTACAAGACATCCAGCTGGCTAATCCTTTATCTTGGCAGAGTTTCTCAGTGATAAGAGCAGAGTTAATTTATTTTTCTACCCCCACCAAAGCTGCTGCCTGTGCTGAAAGGAAGAGAGGCAGCCGAGGGTGAGCATTGGCTACAGCTGCACAGTGAGAACTAGAAAAATGGGGATGATTATTTGGTTTTCCAGGCTGGGCAGCGACAAGGGTTTCAATTCTGTGTTGTCCGTGACAGAACTGAGCAAACTCCATGGGTGTGCAGAGCACCCCAGTGACTTGCTTGTGTGGTGGATGTTTCTTGGACAGCACTGTAAGGATGTGTACAGGATGGGCTTCCCAAAAAGCCTGAGCTACAATCTCTTCTCCTTCCAGCCAGCATCAACCTTCCTCTCTGTATATGCCTTTAGGAGTCCACTGTTGGTATTAAGGACCATGATCCCTTTACTACAACAGCAGTAGCCACCGAAGTCCAATAGAAGATAGCACAGGATTCCTTCCTTGCCTTTGTACAGCAGACCAGGGTCAAGCATAAAAACCCTTTATGGTCTCATTTTCTAGCCATTAACAGATGATTTAATTTGCTTGTGTTTGCAGTGTAGAAGAATGAAGCTGGGTTAATTAGCATTGATAATATACAACTGTGGTCTGGCTTCTGGGCAGCGGGTTGGCTGATGTAGATAAGGTGCAGGTGTGGCTGGTTAAGTTAAGACGTTGGGCAGCCGATGAAAAGAGGGGAGGAAGAAACAGCAAAGTCAGTGTGTGGGTGCCCTGGGTGAGGAGGGACAAGGAGAAGGCAGCAGAGGGACTAGCATAAAGAGTATGTTGGTATGAGATGGTAAAAAGACCTTGTTGCAGCTGGCTAGTTTTGAGAGTGCTGTGACACAATTGCAGTCAGAGGAAGGGAGCCTGGATCCTTTTTAGCTTGTATGCTATCAACAAAATTGTCAACTATGTTCTCTGTAACAGGTTATTTAAGTAGGAAATGCAGCTGGATTGCAAATCCCTGGCAGAATCTGCTGCACTAGCAGACAGAAAAGTGATAACATAATAATGCTAGAATGGGAGTTTTAATCCAAGCAAATCTGCTTGAGAAGCTATTGTGTGAGAATTAGCACAGGATGGGCAGCGTGCTGCCAGAAAAAGACCTCTCTTTAATAATCTAGTGAAGATTTTTCTTTGCTCCTCTCTCTCTCAAATCTGCAGAGCATTAGCATGATGAGGAAAACACGTGCCACTGACAGTGACTTCCATGGGGAACTCTCCCCCCCTCCCTTCCTTTTTTTATTTCTTCCATTCATAACAACCTGCTGGTAAGGATAACCTGCAACAAGATCACCAGCTGGCTGCCCGGGATGGAGCAGAGCCATCTGCCCCACACAGATATTGGAGGGCAGTAGGACCTTCTCCCAGTTTAAGCCAAGAGCGTAGGAGTGTGAAGGGAGGAGGGAGCACTCGCTGAGCTTGGCATGGCTGTGGAGAGAGGAAGAAGCCACAACTGGGAGCAGTTTGCTAGAAGCTGCATCACAGCCCAAGGCTGGGGCATATTTCAAGGGGACATTTCAGTGGAAATGGAAAGCAGAATGAAAGGTCCTTCAGACGTGGTAACCCACTGAGGTGCAGCTTTTCTGTTAAGATGTCAGTGGAAAGCTTGCCCTCAGGGATTCATTAACAAATGTCACCCTGGTTCCCCTGGGAAAAGCTTATTTCATTCCTCAGAGCCCTACAAGTAGGAAAGACAAATGTTCCTGTGTCAAGGAAACCCTGGCAGTGTTTTTGAGCAGCTCCGCTGGCCTTCTCCTCTAGACTGGACAAATGCTGCCTTTGGAAGGGCCCAGGAAACAAATGAGAGCCACCTTTTTGGAAAATCCTTGCTGAGCTAAGCATGAAATAAAGGCTATACAGGCTCTGCGAGTCCAACTCATGAAATTTAATAGAGAGGTATGCATTTGCCAAGAAAAAAAAATTAAAAATTCAGTAGGAAAGCACTTAAAACAGATATTTTCATAGATAAAAGTTGCAGTGTGGTTTCTATGGGATTGCATTGCTAATGTCCATTACTTTCTACGGGGTTTTCATAAAGGGACAAAAATGAGGAGTGACATCATGCCTTCCCATCCTGTTTGGTTAAAGTGCCAACAGAGGAGAGGTAAAAGCTGTTATTCATTAAACTAATTCATGTAGTCTTGGTGTTTTACAGCCCTGGAAAGGGTTAATTTGCTCACTAACAGCCCTGCACTGTGCTTCATAGGAAAATCATAAATGAAAGCATCTTTTTTTTTTTTTTTCTGTCTGCAGACATGACAAAGCTTTCAGGATGCCAAAAAGGTATGTTTAATATCAAACGCTTTCTGTCCTTCTACCCTATTATCATTGCTCTCCTACCCTGCTATTAGGAAATGCAGAGTGTCACCGCTGGTGACATCCTCAGCAGGCCCAGCTTCAGAGACAAGGTCAGCACTCCCCGCTCAGGGCTTCCCATCCGCTTGGAAAAATCTCAATTTGTTTGTGAGATCAATTTAACTTGCATTAATGAATAGCAACGCTGTCTTGATAGCTGTTCTTGGGGCAGGTGCCTGGCTCTAGTCCATACAATAGCTTTGTAAAATATACTTAATAATCCTGTATGTGTGTGTATGTGTATATATATAGATATATATATGTGTGTGTAGATATATATATTTATGATTAATCCAGCTTGGCCCCCTAGATGAGCAATCAGGAGGATAGCTCATCCATGAAATAAATTCACCTTTTCAAAAGACAAAGGATTTTTAATATATTTCATAAAACTAAAATAATTTGGTCGATTTCAACTTCTGTTTAAAAGCTGATTTTTGTATACTATTTTTTCTGGAGGGTTTGGTTAAGTATCTCCCATCATCAGATACTGCAGCTGATTCTTTTTTTTCCTTTTTTTTCCCCTCCTGGTAATTGGACATGGAATAACCCAAAACAGCCTCCAGAAATTAGACAGTCTAATGCACAAAGGGTAATTTTTGTTCATTTTCATAGAAAAGACTTCATCTATGAAAACAAACTTGATAAGGTGGTCTTAAATTGAAAAAAATACTAGGCCTGACCAAAAGTCATGTGAAAAGCTGTTTGAAGGGCTCATGACGATTTATGAGGAATAGCTTTGCTATTCACCCAGTGATATTTTAGGCAAGAGGAGCAAAGGAGCAGGCAAGCAGGAACATTCTACCTCGAGGCTGATATGCACTGGCATAGCTGCTCTAAGGTCCATAAATATTTCACTTTCCCATGAAGCTCAAATATTTGTCAACTATTTTTGAACAAAAATTCTTATATTTCAGAAATACATCTGAGTACAGAAGAACTACCTAGAACCTGCCAAACCAGAGCAGGAACCCATTCTGAAATCTTACATCTCAACAGATATTTTTGAGAAAGACATAAACCTTGACACAGTGAAACATGCACTGGTAAAAAATTGTGGGACAGTAACTTTAATAGATCATCCCAAAAGAAATCCAGAACGCAGATGAAAAATTTTAGACCAGCTCTTAAGAACAAAAGTAACTAGCAAAAATCCTTTTGGCCAAAGTAAGCTGCTTCTCTGGAAGAGTTTTGTTTGTATAGAAATGTCACTAAAACGTGTGTGCCACCTTATTGCACTGATAGGTGTTCCAGGCATAGCCCTGGCCCATGGGCTTGTACTTGTCCTCCAGACCCTGAGGGATAACTGGTCTGCTGCATTTGCAGATGCTTTTACTGTAGGTTCAGCGTTTGGTTTTGAGACTGAGATCAGGATGAGATTCACTCATCCTGCAGATGCAGAAGCCACTTGTGTGCTCTGTGAACGCTGCCAGCAATCCTGACACTGGTTACACATCAGCTTAGTGGTTTCCATCCTTTTTAGCTGTGCAGATGTCCATACGTCTCCCAACAGTAAAGCAGGCCCCTATATAGTGGGTGAATTTAGACCAATGACAATGGACTTGCTTGAGTTAGTTATTTTAGGGGACTCTTCAGAATAGCCCAAAGACTTCTCAGGGTCCACAGGTTGAAAATCTGCAAGCCAAACTATTAGGCAGCTACTGGCTTACATTGCAGAACAGGGCGGGGGTGGGAGGGGAAGGAAGAAGCTCTTTTCAAATGCAATCTTTTAAGTTAAATATTTAAAGCTTATTTTTGCCCTAGGATGCAGGAGTCTGGCTTTTATTATTTCTGATTGAAAAAGCAGGAAAATGCAGGGAGGCAAAATGTAATTACCCAAGTTAATTAGAATCGCCTGCAAACATCCAGTTGGAGGTATAATATGTTCATTAATAGCTGTAGTAGAGCCTCTAAGCTTTTCAATAAATAAATGCTCAAACCAGAAAGCCCTGATTATTTTACTTCCTTTTACTCACACTACGTTGGTTCAACAGCAGGTTTTGTGCTGATAGCAGAAGCACCTTAACAGCTGCATTTTTTTCTTCTCCTGTTGATTCCAGTTATTCTCAACTGATTGCGGAGTGGCCCATCGCCGTCCTGGTGCTGTGTTCAGTGATGGCTGTGGTTTGCACAGTAGCTGGCTTGCTTGTTGGGAATTTGCCTGACTTTTCAGAACCTTTAATGGTAAGTCCCTACAGATGATACATCAATGTGAACATAAGGAAAATCCACAGGCCAACCAGTGATATATTCTTTCTGCCACATAAAATGAGCCTTTAATTCCCTCCTTCTCTGCAGATTGAGGCAGCAAGGCAGAACAGTAAATCAAGGAGGATGTTAAAGCCACTATAAAAAATGACCATGTTTATCAGCAATCTGCTGTCCTTAACCCACATCTTCACAGCATGCAACCAAAGTTAGACTCCTTCAGGATAAACGTAATGTGTCAGTGATGTGCAGTCTTTGCTGTGTGTCTGACACCACAGAAGGAGCACAGTGTGTGCCAGTGGCAGGCACCAGCCCATCTCTCAGCAATGCTGTGGACTCACTCTAGTGCCCTCACTCTGGTGTGGAGACACTGCCAACACAAACTGGGATTGCTCCTCCTGCTCCCCTTCCACTGCTGGAAGGCTGGGGTTGCCTGAAGGGACTAGCTGGGTTGGGTGGAAATCGGATGGAGGATCTGGCTTTTGCTCCTACAGCCTGTGTGTAAGGCTTTTGAAATGGAAAGACTGCCCCATGCTGAGCTCTGATGCACAGGCTCCTGTTTTCCATGCAGGATCCCACATTTTCTAAAGTCATTAGACTTCCTGTCTGTCGTTAATGGAAGAATCCTGAGAAAATAAGCATAGAATAGAGTTTGTCCAGGAAGAGGAAAATTACTCACATTTCTGTAAGTGACTCTTTCACTTGAAGAGGATAAGAGTCTTAGGAGATCAGAGAAAGAGAATTGTAGCCATTCCTGCAAAGAAGGGAAAGGGAGAAGTTGGGGTTTTGTGTCAACTCTGGGTTGCAGCATTTCCAGGGGAAATTCAGTATGTTTTTCTACAAGATGCAGTAATATTACCATATAGTTTCTGTGTCTAGGAGGAGAATTAAGGAAAGCTAAGCTAAACTAAAATGCAGGCTGATGACAAAGCCCTTTTTCTTGGCTGCAGGGTTTTGAGCCACGAGATACTGACATCGGCAGAAAGCTCGTTGTGTGGAGGAATGTAGAGAGCCATACAGGCTACAAGAAGACCTTTTCCCTTTCTCCCTATGCCAAGAAGAAAAGGTATTTGAGTGTGGTTGGGAGGGGTTGAGGAAGATGTTGCCTGTAAAGTTACAGATTCAATGTTCCAAGATATCTATGTGAATTACAACATATATGCTACACTTAAAGGCAACTGATGCACTGGAGAGTTTAAAATCTGTCTGCCTGCAATAGACTTGGGCTCCCTATTCTGGAAACAAGGAATTTAGGCTCTAAACTGTTCATGCATTTACTTTGCTGTTTACCTTTAAGAGACAGCAGAGGTGACTCAGCATTGTCTGCACAGGGGGATGCAACTTCTCACTTAGTCTCACAAAGATCCCCACGAAGGGGCACAGTCAACCTGGTATAGAAAAGCTCCCACCCAAGCAATGCTCTTTCCAGACCATGATGACTCTTACTACTGCAGCAGTGTCATGCATGGCACCAGAGCCTTGTCAGCAAACATAACCATAGCCAGATGATCTCTAGTTACACCAATAACCTGATCTCTTGCCAGCTATGATGATATTGGCATCAACAGAGGACAGAAGGCTGCTCAGGGAGAACAAGAAGCCAGAACACGGAGAATGGTGGAACAAATCTACAGAGCGGATGGTTTCTTTTGTGGTCCCCCAGGTGAGCGAAATCCTGATGGGGCAGTTAGTATTACACATTCATAAGTCAACAGCATAGAGAATTGCCAGAGTGTTTTAGGACACAGGGAAAGACTCTGAAAGTGCTCTAAGAAAACAGCACTTCAAATGCCACCTGTGAAAGCTATGCCACCTTTCAGATCGTGATCTTCCAGCACTTCATAACTGACTGGCTAGAAAAGGCTTGTTCTGAAATTCTGGAGATGTTTCTCCTTCTTAATTTTTTGCCATACTTCTTTTTTGCCCTTTAGAAATATACTTTAAAAGCACCAGTAAAAGGACTAATGTTTTCACCATTTATCCATATCAAAAGAATCTTCTGAAAACATGGTATATGCCCCGCTCCTTCTCTGTTCCTATTCCCTCTCTGTTCCTTCTTTCTGAAAAAAACTGGAGAGAAAAGCAGAAAACTCCAAGATACCCCAAATTTGTCCCAAAATAGGCATTAGTAAGAAAAAAAGAGGAACAGCATACAGATATTTTTACTCTCTTACCTGCCTCTACTCCACCTCTGAAACTAGTCAAACACCAAACCCACAGGTCCTTGGGAGTTTTTGGCTGAGCTCAAGCTCCTCCTCACTTGTCCTGGGGTGCAGAACCAGATGCCAGCAGCCCCCGAAAGCATGCTGACAGCATGGAGAGCCTATTTTGAAAATGCCTCTCCTGCTGCTGACAGATGGGCAAGGAGCAGAGGTCAGACCACACAAGGCAGATGCTACCACTCAATACAACCTACTTACAACCTACTGTGTTTGTGACCTGCTCCCCTTCAGGGAGTCCTCCATATCAGTCATATAGACAGTAATGTATATATATACTTTTTTCCCCCCTACGAACAGAAAGTCTACTCCAAATAGGTTGGCTGATTCATCTGTATTACCTAACACACTTCCCCCCCCCCCCCCCCCTTTTTTTTTTTCTTCTTCTTTGTTTCAGAAAAGAGCTATTCCCAGCTGGTTTTTATGTCCACAACTGCTGGGAGCTTATGGAACTTGCAAGCTATTCAGTCCATGTGTCAAATTGAACAAGACAAGGTTAGTAATGTCAGGAAGAACATATATACATGCTGTCTCTTTTCTGACTGCTGTAATCTTTAATCTCTAGCTGAAAGGAAGCCAGGCAAAAATCACATAAGCTACAGAACAGGTTTCAGCCTAGGGGACTCCAAAGCATTTTATCTACTTAGCAATAGATGGATGATTCCACCTGTCACTAAAGTCCAGCTGCAAAGTAGCAGCTGCCATTAAACACAAACAAAGAGACACTGAACAAGAACTTGGTCCCAAAGCCAAAGGTGTCCATCAGAAGCTGCTGAGAATTTTGGGCAGCAGAATCTAATTACTGAAATGGAGCTATCATCTTGGAGACTGTGACAGCAAGTTTTGCAAGTGAGAAGCTTAATTGGATTAGCTGATTCCCATAAGATCCAACTTTTCAAGTCAGAGGTTATAAAATATAAATAATGGACAGGGTTTAATTTTTGCAAAAGGCTAGCAAGTTTTAATAGCTTTAGTATTTGTCATTTGTCATGGAGAGGACGGCAAGCCATGGCTGGTACACCTGGAGGGGAGCATTACGGCAAGGAATGAGGAACACTATGGGGTTGCAACGTGAAGCATGCAGAGAGTGTCTGACATGATGGTGTCTCATCTGTTTTTCAGATACGCTCACATGTTCATTTTAGAGACCTCTGCCAACGTACTGAAACCAACGAATGCTGCCCAAGCTGGTCTCTGGGGAACTACATTGCTGTCCTGTACAATAGGTCTTCGTGTTTGGAGATAACCCAAGGAGATATTTCCCATACCCTGGCTCTCCTTCGTGCCTGTGCTCCAGACTACCACAAAGGTATCCTCACTCCATCTTGCATAGGTCCTGAGACTGTGAGACAGAAACACTCTCAGTGTGCCCAAGTCCCAGAAAAATGTACCCGCTTCAATGCCATTTACCAGCTTCTTCACTTCTTGGTTGACAGAGACTTTCTTAGTCCCCAGACAATTGAGTACCAAGTGCCATCTCTCAAATACAGCCTGCTATTTTTGCCTACAAGGAAAGGTGCATCTATGATGGGGATCTACTTAGACAATCTTGAATCCTGGGATCTGTTTGATAACTACACATCTATCACTGGAATGGACCTGGGCCTTAAACAGAAACTATTCCAGCACTATCTTTTACTGGATACTAAATATCCAGTCCTGGCAATATTAGCTATTTTTCTAAGCATTTCTTTTTATTTACGCTCAGTCTTTATTACCTTAATGATCCTGCTCGCTGTTGTCAGTTCTTTAATGATCTCCTATTTCTTGTACAAGGTGGCCTTCAGATTCACCTATTTCCCTTTTGTAAACCTGACAGCAGTCATCGTTCTCAGCAGCATTTGTGCCAACCACACCTTTGTCTTCTTTGACCTCTGGAACCTCAGCAAGAACCAGAACCCTTCCGCTGGGCTTTCTCAGTGGGTGAGTCAAACCATGCACCATTTTGCATATCTCACAGTGGCATCTTGCTTCACAATGGGCGCTGCCTTCTACGCCAGCTACATTAGCAATATCATAGCCATCCGCTGCTTTGCTATTTACATGGGCACCTCCGTGCTGGTGAATCTGCTGTTCATGATGACTTGGCTTCCTTCTTCGGCTGTGCTGTATGAGCGCTACATAGCAACGACCTGCACTTACAAGCCAGAAGACTACTGGAACAATACCGGTCATAAGAGAGTCGCTCTCTCCCTCCATTACATTCTCAGGAGTCTCCAGAACACACTGTCTGAAACCTCCAAGCTGCTATTTGAAAAGCTTCTACCTTGTGGGGTCATCAAGTTTCGGTACATCTGGATCTGCTGGTTTGCTGCCTTAGCAATAGGAGGTGCCTACATCTCCTGTTCCAACCCCAAACTCAAACTCCCGACTCTCGAGACGTCGTCTGTCCAGGTGTTCAGACTGAGCCACCCCTTCGAAAGGTACGATTCTGAGTACTGCCACCAGTTCATGTTTGAGAGGCTGGAGCATGGAGAAGGGCAGCGTATGCCTGTCACAATAGTCTGGGGCATTCTGCCCCTGGATAACGGGGACCATTTAGATCCAAAAAGCAATGGCACCCTAGTGACAGATGTCACCTTCACAATCCAAAACCCTGATGCCCAGAAGTGGCTCCTTGAATTCTGCCAAAAAGTGAAGAACAAAACTTTCTATTACCCTGACACAGAGCAGAAATCTACAGTGTGCTTCATGGAGGAGTTCCTCAGGTGGATGGACAGTCGCCAGTGCTCCCAGCGAGATCACAGCTTCAACCTTTGCTGTAACCAGTTTTCTTTCCCTTACGGAAGCGAAGTCTTCCTACACTGCATCAAAATGATGCTCCTGGAACAGGGCAGGGAAGGGGCAGAAATGTACGATCTGGGCCTCAGGTTTGACGGGGAGGGAAATCTCGCTGCCTTAGTGCTGCAGTTTCAAACTGTTTATCACTATAGCTTCAACTACAGCAAAGCCAAACAATTCTATGAGGAAATCAGCCTCTGGGTAACAGAGGAAATGAAAACTGCCCCTGTGGGGCTTCAGAATGGGTGGTTTACCAGTAAACTAGAGCTGTACAACCTCCAGCACAGTCTCAGCACGGAAACAATGGTGGTCATGGGGCTCTCCATAGCCATTTCCTTTGTGGTGCTGCTGCTCACTACCTGGAATGTTCTCCTTAGCATTTTCTCTGTTACTGCCATTGCGGGCACTGTCCTGGTAACCATCGGCCTTTTGGTCCTCTTGGAGTGGCAGCTCAATGCAGTGGAGTCTCTCTTCATTTCAGCTGCAGTAGGTCTCTCCGTTGACTTTACTGTCAACTACTGCATCTCCTATCATCTTTGCCCCCATTCTGACCGCCTGAGCCGAGTAGCCTTCTCCCTGAAGCAGATGAGCTGTGCCACGGCCATGGCAGCTTCTGCTCTCTTCTCTGCAGGGGTCATTATGTTGCCTGCCACGGTCCTGGCATATAGGAAGCTGGGGATATTCATCATGATGATCAAGTGTATCAGCTGTGGGTTTGCCAGCTTCTTCTTCCAGTCCCTGTGCTGCTTCTTTGGCCCAGAGAAGAACTGTGGGCAGATCCTTTGGCCTTGTGCCCACACCATGAAAGACTATTCTGATGACTCCGGGCTGAACGGAAGCTTTTCCTGTGGGGGGAGTGAGAAGCAAAACCGGTTGCGGAAGGTCCAGGAGTCCAACACTGCAAACGAGCAATACGAGCTCCAGCCCTTGTCCAGAAAACTCAGTGACAGTTTTGACAACAGCACTTCCACAAGCAAGTTGTCCAACCGGCCATCAGTGCTCTCTGAAGACATGCAAGCTGAAGACAACAGGTGCCCCAGAATAGGAATGCATCCCTCCCTTGAAAGAGAGACGCAGAATCTGCAGGAGACCCTTAGAGACCAGCAGGTTGGCCTGTGCCAGTGTCCTGCTTTGCAAACTTCCTCTCCTTACAAGCACAGCAATTCAGAAGGAGAAAATCACCGGGAGAGACTCTGCCAAGACTGTCGATGTCGGAAGTATGGTCTGCAAGCTTGGGATAGGTCTGGGCTGGACCATATCCAGCTGGCTGGCATGAAAGAAGAAGGGCAGCTCAATAAATTACAGTGCTCTAGTGACACTGCCCAGCAGCAGTCAGATTATACCTCAGACAACAGCCATCTTCCTGCTGCTGACACCTACAAAATTCACAGATGCCTTTGTTCTCTTGGCAGCTCTTTTGACATGCTCAACATCTCCAGTGAGACGTCGATTAGCGATTTTGAGCAAGGCCTAAAGCTTGCTGAATCTGCCAGTTCTTGTCCTGATGTCTTAGAGCTGTCTGATTCGTACAGTCAAACAGAGAGAGGTTACTTGAACAGGAAGAGAGATACCCTGCGGCTGGACCTGAGGGAGACTGTGTTTGATATCACTCCAGCAGCATCGCAGCAGAACAGCTCTTCATGGAAAAATCGATTTGGATTAGGCAGCGAAGGTCCGGTTGTGTTACCAAACAGCCAACCAGACATGCCTGACGTTTGGATCAAGCGATCTAGTGCACAAAGTTCTGGTTACAACAGCTGAAACCTTGCAGAAAACAAAACTGTACTGCTAGGGAAAGGGGAAGTTGAAATGTCCTTGGAACTGTAAATATCACTTTTTTCCTCCCACCTCTCCTAGAGCTGAGATTATTTCTTAGTATTTCAGCTGTGCAAGTATCTGTGCTTTCACAGAACCAGCAAATCTGTTACTAGTGAGAGGATGTGAGATCAATCTTGATGGGAGTACAAGCCCTTTGACCTTCCAGTGTTTGGTGCCATATTCACAGCTGTACTGCAAAACTTATCGAGTAAACCTGTTCTGTCATTTCTTAAAAGGTGAATGGATTTTGTTTTCTTGTCAAGGTCACATAGGAAAGAAATAATGAGGTGAATCTCCCCAGATATTTAACAGCAGAGAAAGACAACTCATGTAAAAAAAAAAAAAAAAATCTAAAACCCAAACCTGCAACTATTGAAAAGCTAGATATCAAGTGGAGTGTATTGTTAATAAAAAAAAAAGAAAACCTTTCATTTTCTATTGAATCAGAAACTGCTTTATGTGAAGTCCAGGTCCACAGATGTCACCGAAGTAGTTTAGATATTATAAAAAATCTCATTGAGACTTCTGAGTTGATAGTCTTTTACTGATCATGGAGGAGGCTGCAGAATGCAGCCCAAATCTATTTCAGTAACAATTTCCATTTGTTTTATCAGAAGAAATTCTAGTACTGCCAAAGATTTTCAGTGTGAGATTTCCCCTTTGAGAAAAGTGTCCTCGTCCCTGCTGTGACTCGGGTGCTTTGTGCGTCATCTTCATAGCTTTTTTCCGCTCAAGGCATTACCCACAAACACCTAACTTTTTAAAATTTGCGTATCTGGTAAATCTTGAATTTTATGGGTTTTTTTTTTCTCTACCAGAAACAAACAGGAAAACAAAACACTTCCTTGCCTTTATCTGTTGAAAAAGAGAAATCATTCTCTATCCAAGTTGATATAAAATAAAATGCTTATGACAAACTTTCCTAAATCTGAGTGATGCTTCATTTTCACCAAGAACAATGTGGTACATTTTCTTCAAGTGCCTAATATTTTTCCGATATGACCAGCAAAAGGAAGGTATTAATCTTCAAAATATTCACACCTCCTGACACCCACAAGTGGTTTTCCCGGCTCTGCAGGATAGGCCACAACTGCCTGATGCCAATTAGGAATATGTCCCTTTTAAAGCTAGTAATGACAGTTGAAATTCACAAGGTATTTCAGTTTTGCATTTTCAGGGTGCAATTCTTATGCTGGATATTCGGGTGGATGTTTTGGCAAGCAGAGCTGCTGGCAGGCTGTGAGCCAACACTGACCAAAACCCCCTGTGCATGGGAGCTGCTTCCGTTAGCATTTGGAGGGATCTCCCACCTGTTTTGAAAACCGTGTTGGAAAACACTACCGAAAACATCTAATAAAGTCGGGAAATGTATTATGCGGGTGCTTGCTTTCCCCTGACACTGTGGGAGGGTAATTGTAACTGCCTGAAACACAAGCAGCACTACCGGCACCCTGGCTGCGCAAGGGGAGGGGGGTGCTGTGCTGACACCCACTGGAAGGCCTTGAGGGCTCCGGGCCTCGAGTGCCCAAACCACAGGGCGAGGTAGCGGTTGGCTTGGAGGGCCCTCCCCGCCTCGCCGGTGGCCGGCTCAGCTGCGGGCAGCAGCGCTGGGGAGCAGCACCGCAGCCGCCTGCGACGCCCGCCATCCCCTCAGCGCCTTCCCTCCCCTCAGGAAAAGGGCGCGAAGGAGGCACGAAGCGCAGCGCGAGCCGGCCGGCACGCGCCCCGCGCCCGCGCAGGCCACTCCGTGGGGCGGGGCCAGCGCGCGGCCGGCGGGCGCCCATGCGCATGCGCGGCGGCTGTGCGGCCGTTTGGCGGCGGGTTCGATTCAAACGGCGGCGGGAGGATCAGCCTCCATGGAGGGTGAGTCTTGCCGCATCCCCGTCTACGATGTGCTGCACCGCGCTGGGTATCTCGCGGGTGCGTACCCTCTTCGGGGGAGGGGGGGCTGCGCCGCAGGGC
The DNA here is from genome assembly GCF_017639655.2 of Falco naumanni. Taxonomy (NCBI): domain Eukaryota; kingdom Metazoa; phylum Chordata; class Aves; order Falconiformes; family Falconidae; genus Falco; species Falco naumanni. Next base: position 19,893,406 of record NC_054063.1, read on the forward strand.
ACTCGGTCCCGGTTGCGAGGGCTGCTGAGCGGGGTAGGCCGGCGCGGGAAGGGGGAGTGGTTGGGGTGGGGGGGCTCGAACTCTGCCTTGCTCTGTGGTGACCGCGGCGAAGCCTGGTTACAGGCTTTATTCAGCCGTTTTCTCTATCTAAGGCTTGGGCTGGCGCCTTGTGGGCTGGCGGGGCAGCTCGGCGCAGGGCGGGCCCAGCTCGCTGCAAGGCGGCCCGGGCTGGGCCTGGGGGGCCGGCGCCTTCCCCTCCCCGAGCTCCGGGCCGCCTAGCCCCGAGGGGCTCTCCCGCGGAGACCCTGCTTCCAGAATTCCTTTGATACTATTTATAGCATCTTAGAAATGTGAGGCACCCGGGCTTAACGTTAAAAGCACGGGAGCTAGTCTGTACCGATGGGAGCTCTGTTACTCGGGTATAAAAGCGCTTGTGAGGGTGTCATTTGAAAAACGCTTCACTGGGCGGGGGGGCTTCCTGGAGCCGCTGTGCACAAACATTACATACTCTAAACAGCTGTGGTTTAGAGCCAAATAAAGTTTACATAGGAAGATGGTTCTCTAAAGTAGTGATATTTTAGAAATTAATCTACTCGTAGAGAATTGAAATGTAAAGCTCTCTTAACTGGGTTTTGAGCGGGCTGTGTTTGTTTTGCTTCCAGTACTGAACAACTTTGCTCAGAACCTTGTGCCGCACTGTCTGCTTGATGTTGAGACCCCCTCTATTATCATGCCTGTGTTGGCACTTTCAAATTTCTTCTCATTAGTGCTAGCTTGTAACTATGTTTTAATAGTGTCTACCATTTGAGCTATCTGTGGCTTGTTCTGGACCTTTAATCATGGGTAAAGTTTGAAGACTGCCCTTGGTTGTCGCTACCTTAAAGTCTCTGTTCTAGCCAGATATAATTTTGATTTATCAAACTGAAGGTTTAAGAGATCTAGAGGTTCAGTGTATTATGGTGATCTCTTGTAGACTGTAGTGTTGTTATGGTCTTTTTCTTGCAGAAATACAAATGGCTTTTCCTTCAAAGAAACAATGTGTCAGCAAACCACCAGATCTAGATTTCAACGAAGATCCCAATTCTTTTAACTCAAATGTTCCAGCAGATGGTATCTCCAAAGCTACAAACCAAGGGTAAATGAAAAGAAAATGTTGATGGATTTATTACCTGACGAATGTCCTAAAGACAGCTTAGCATTTTGCAGATTTTGTCAAACTTAACAGACTTGGTAGTCTGCAGGAATGCAGTGGTCTTCTGGTAATTGTATTTTTACCTGTCTTTTAAGGTTACCTAAATCTGCCAAGAAAGTGGAACCGCTTTCAAAGAAGTCAGCTACAAGAGGGTATGTTTCCTCAAATCTCTGTTAGCTCCCCTCATGCACTAATGCTCCCTCTGAAGGGTTACGATGAGCTTTCACCCATGTACGGTTTTCTTGCTCAGTTTTGCTGATTAAAGCCCTTGGTCAGAAACAAGAGCAAGTGCTTCAAAAAAAGGGCACATTTGTGGAAGTAAAAGAGGAGAAATGTAATACTGATGGTTTTGCCTTTAAATCTTTGATGCTTGATTCTACAGACATATCAACAGATACAAACTAGAAGCAGAGCTGAAGACCAAGAATCAGCTATTAGAAACAGCCAAACAGCAGCTACACTCCAGACTAACAGGAGCACAGGTAAGCAAAGCAGGGTGTGTGTGTGTAAACAAATCATTAAGTAATTCTTATATTCTGACCTCTACAGAGTCAGATCATAAGATTGTCTTGCTCATTTTCCTGTCTCCATCAGATGTCAGTAGAGTTTGGGTGGGCTAGGGTTTCTCCCCTGATACCCATAATATCTGCTAGAGCCTGGAAATCAGCTGAGCTGCAGATGTATTTGGATGGATAATGCGTCCAGATCTCTTAAGTAGGCATCAGAGTTCTAATTCCATTTTAAACTCCTGGTGGGAGAATATTTCAAGTTCACAGCTATAGACTTGCATGACATTTTATTAAAACAGCTTCAATATTGCCAGGTGCTTCCTAGCTGTGTTGAGAGAAAATGCCTAGCTGCATTGAGAGAAAATGTGAATATTGCCACTGATGGTTTGAGGTCTGTTAGTTCTTTTTCACCTGTAGCTCCTAACACATGGTAGATAAACTATCCAATTTCCTTGTTCCTTTTGCCTAGTTTCTGCTAGCTTTGGTAGCCCATCACGCAGTGCCGTGTGAAAGTGCATACACTATTGAAGGTATAGGTTCAGAAATGTGTATGGTCTCGTTTCAGTAATGAAGAACACTATCCTTGGTTTTTGCTTACTGCTGTGCACTGACTTTGAGGGACAGTGACCTCATTCTCTTCTGAGTATTTAACACAGAGCTCAGTTTATATAAGCTTATGTTCCTTCATGTGCTATTGTTTCATATTGTTGCCTAATCCTTTAGTACCTTCTATATTTTTCTGCAAGTTTTTTTCCTGTCTGCTCAGCACAAGTGAGAGGCCAAACTTGGAATATTGTGTCCGATTCTGGGCTCCTGGTAGAAGGGAGACATGGACATACTGGAGAGAGTGCAGCCAAGGGCCAGCAAGACGATTAAGGGACTGGAGGAAAGGCTGAGAGAGCTGGGACTGTTCAGTGGATTTTGTTTCAAACAGATTTGATATTTTTGATCAAGTCTAGGTTCATAATTGGCACACTGTTGTTCTTCACCTCTTGCAGATCACTGCAGGAGACACTTGGCACAGTTTTTGTCATGTGCAAGAGGCTCTACTTGTAACCTTCAGTTATAAGAGCTCACTTTATTTCCTAGTTCTCAACCAGTTACTAATCTGAGATGATCGTTCCTTTTATCTCACAGCTTGATTTCTTTAAGAGCCTTTGAGACCTCCTATGAAATGTTCAAAAAGCTTCTGATGCTATCAGCTGGATCACCCTAATCCACATGCTTATTGATTCTCTTAAGAGAATTGCATTCCACTTGTGAGGTTGATCAGCTTATGCAATTGCCTGGTAATATCTGAAATGCGTAGGGAATAATGCTGTAGCTTAAAGATTCGAAGATGCCCTTTTCTTCCCAATGTTTATATGCTCTTCAGTGTGTCAAATGCTTAGATATATATATATATATATATGGGAGGGAGTACAAGAAAATATATGCTAGGATTGCCAAAAAGGAATTTATCTCTAGGATTGAATTTTTCTAGTAATTGCTATGACATGTGGATGTGATAAATGTATTGATCCTGTCAAGAAGCAGGAGTAAGTGTCTGCAACAGACTAATTTGGTGCAGTAGGAGAGACAGAAGGGCAAGATCTGATTGTTGGCGCTAGCGGAGCACTTGATAAGCCATTAGCATCAAGCTCAGTATTAGTGACTAATGAGAAGAAAATCTCTGGTAACTTGCTTCACTTGCAACCTGTGTTAATGACAGGGTACTATAAAGGAGTTAAAGGAGGAGAATGAAGGCCTGCTACAAGAAGTTGAGAAGCTCAAGAAATTTCAGCAGACTTGCATGGTGATTTTAGAAAGCAGAAACATTGATCCTGGTAAGAGCTATGCACTTCACATCCCATTCTAGATCTCATTCTTCAGAATGATTTTTGGGTTTTTTCCCCTGTCATAACTGTTCATCAAATGTTTGGACTCTGCTTCCTTGTTAAGCAAATACTACTGTGGCTCCAGGGGAAACTTTTATCGTAGCTTAAGAGAAAAAGCTCCTTCCTGTAGTAAGCCCTGTCCTGGATAAATTTTGAAAATAATTTCATCATTCTTGCTGTGGAAATTACTTTGAAAACTCTGCTTGTAAGAACTAATAGTTTATCTGTATATTAGAGGTTCACTAATGCATCTCATAAATTAGTTACAGGCAGCAACATTTTGGAGGAGGAAGAAAAGGCACAGGAATGCCAGAAGCAGACAGTGGTAAGAAAATTTTGAAATAGTGGTAGGAGTTCATGGGCTTTGAGAGGGCTGTGTGCTGCTGCCCTTCTCTACTGATGTGATTGAAACAGCTGCTGAGACTTCAATTTATTTTCATTATATTAAACTATTTTCCTTTTGGCTTTTCAGCTGTTAACTGAGAAGCTCGTAGAAGAATTGAGGCTATTTAATCAAACAGCTGCAAAAGAAAAGGAGGTGCTTCAGGTAAGACTGAGACTTTGATTCAAGGTACTGAGCACCTGGTGCTGAGTGAGATTCTGAAGGTTATTTTGCTCCCTCCAGTCCTGCTCCAATCTCCAAATGAACTAGATGGTGAGAGCCTGCAGTATTCATCTTTTGTTATAAATATACATGCATGAAGGAAACTGTTATGTGTTACTCCCTTTCTAAATAGAGGGCTTTAAGCCCCCTTTGCTTTAAGCAAAGTTTCTAGTGGGGCAATGTTAATTCTCATCTCTGTCGTTTCAAGTTGAATTGTATACCTTTGAACTTGAAGAAAGGCAGAAGGTGAAAGTGATATTAATGACTGATAGCTTTCAAGTTAGACTGAATCAGTTCCAAAGTAAAGATGGATGTTGGTACTGGATCTATGTAGATCAGCTCCTCTTGAGAGAGGTTCTGGACTGTTACAGGTGCTTGTAAGTGCCGCTGGCGGAACACTGATCTGCTGGTCCAGTTGTTACACTGGGATTCAGAAGACTTCATCTAGCTTGGGAACTGCTGCAGACCAGTAAGCAGCTTCAATAAGTCTATGTATGGACCAAAATAGTAGTCAAACTACAGTTCTGCCATTCTTGGTAAGAAGCTTAGGAGCTAATCAATGAAGATCACTTTCTAAATTTTGGTTGTAGATAAATTGCTGTTTTCCTCAAGGAGCTAAGGTAAAAGACACCCCAGTCAGGGTAAACTGATGTCAGTTTAGCACGTAAGACCCTGCTGAAGAGTTCAAATACTTTACTTGGAGCTGCTTTAGAGCCTGGCTTTGCTGTTAGTACTTTAGTGTTAGTAAAGTGTGGTGTACACTGACTTCTCTATGCAGATGGCAATGGACAAGTGGAAGTCAGCAGAAGAAGAGAGACACCAGTCCCTGGAGAAGCATTCTGCCTTTCAAGCAGAAATTAAGGAATGTTCAGCAACACTTAACGATTTGGAGCTGCTCCTGGCAATGTGAGGCATGAAGATGGACTAGACTGGGTTTTTTGCTGTTTTACTGATAGTTTAGTGGTCTCTACTTGGCAAACCCGGTTCTGTCGGGGCAGGAACAGGACGGTGGCTGGGCAAGCGGCCGGGGCAGGACTCGTGGCTCTTACTGCTCTACCGGCAGCCGCCGGGGCCTCGCCTGGACCCTCCTTACCGCACGCCGCTGGCGAGCGGCTTCCTCCTCACGATCCTTCGGTTCCTCCGCGCTGTAACTCATTAAACGCGCTCTCAATTCCCCGAGCCTGCGCTGCTGAGCTGGCGCTTTCCGGGCCCCACCGGAGAGGCGGGCGGCGGGGCGGGGCGCACCCCCGGGGCCGGGCCGCGCTTGCGCGCCGGTGCCTGCCCGGGGCAGCCATGGCGGCGGCAGTGATCGGGCGGGCGGCGGGCTGCGCGGGGCTGCGGCGGGCGCGGCGGCTGCAGGCGCTGGGGCTGCGGCGGCGGGGCTGCGCGGGGCTGGCGGTGGACGACACGGTGAACGGGCTGAGCGAGGAGCAGCGGCAGGTAGGGCCCGCCGGGGCCCCGCGCCGCCGGTGGCGGGCGGCCGGTGCGGGGGGAGGAGGGGGGGGCTCCCAGCGGCGCCCCGCCGGGGGTGTGTCGGGGCTGGCGCCCGGTGATTGGCCGACGCCGCGGGGAGCCGGCCTATCCCTGGGCGCGCTCTGGGGGCGTGGCGCGGCCGGGGCGGGAAAGGCCCGCAGCTGCGGGAGCCACGGCCCGGCCTGAGCCCGCGCTGCCGCCGCCTCATCGCGACAGGGCGCTTCCTCACGATAAAGCCTGCTCAGCGTAGCGCTCGGGGGAGAAAACATGCCCTGCATTCGCGCTGGACCTGTTTTGTCAGAAACCGTCAGGAGTGTGATCGCCAAAGGAACGAGTTAACTGGGCCAGGTCGAATCTCGAGGGGGTGTGCGGCTCTCCTAGCGCGTTCCCCTTGCCCAGCGCGGGGACCGAGGCGTTTAGGATAACGGCGCCTTGCCTTGTTGTTTCCTCCTGTGTTCAACCGCAGCCTGGTGCCAGCCAGCATGGCACTTAGCCCCCTGCTGCCCTAGGCACGGGGTGGAAGGCGCTGGCCCAGGCCGGCCGCTGGAGCGCTGTTCCTGGGGCCTCAGGCCTGCAGCTGTAGCCCTGCCTCCCAGGCCGCCGTGACAGCAACAACACGAATGTACTAAATAAACTTACTCGTTCTTGCTTTCTTATGAGAGAAGTGTTCTTTGCCAGGTTCGTGTTCGTGGTTTACAGCCTTATCAGCTTGAATTGACTCGTTTCTTTGTCCTTCTGCATTCAGTAGGTGTCAAAGGAGGAAAATATTCGATAGTTCATATCTGTCTGGTGGAAAAGCTAAAAAAAAAAAAGACTGCAGTAATGTTCGTTAAACTGAATTAAGAGCACTGTCATTGTTATAAACTGGCTCAGACTATCAGGGATGTGTGTCTGAGTCTATTCCTCAATCTCTAATTAAATTGTTATAATTATGGTTTAATCTGCTTTTCTTCCCTCTTTTAAGCTTTATGCTCAAGTTTACTGCTGACAGCTTTATCACAGTGGAAACATTGAATGTGTTTTGGGGTTGGTTGGTTTGGGGTTTTTTTAAGTTTTAAATGTACCAATGGTGGGAAAGCTTGTTTGGTGGTACTGGAAACCAAGGTCTGGGAGGTCATGGAAACTTAACATATCTTCTTAATTGTAAAAAAGAGGATGCTTTGGTTGTGGGTTTGAAAGGCAGAGAAGTGTGGGCATATTTTGGTTTGTTGCTTCTGACCTTTCTACAGGTTCTGGTTAAACAGCAGCGGGTTTCAGTCTCATAAGATTGTTCCTTCACCAGCATTAATTTGTCAGAATAAAGAACCAAACAGGAAAATGGGATTATTAAGCTCTCCTATAAAGTTTGGACAAAGTTTTAAAATCTTCATATTAAAAACACTTAATGTATTGTATATATTTTATTAGCATGTGTATGGACTTCTGCAGAATGTAAGTATTCGGATTTTAAAATTTAGAATAAATTTTGAGATTTTTAACACTGGAGTCTATGAGCATATCTAACTTTATTAAATTTTCCCTCTGCAGAAAATAACACCATAGCTAATGTAGTTCCAGTTTGATACACCAACATATTTTAATTAGTATGCATGCTTGTTGCAAGCATCTGCATATAATTGAATGAAACTCTAAACAGCTACTGGATGGGGATAATACATTATAAGTTCCATTCATCAACTTTCAAAGTTTCCTGACCAAAAACATCTCCTGAAACCATGGTGTAGGCAGTAGTTAAATAACATTCTCTCAGGGTGGGGTAAGATTTTTAAGGTTAAACACTGAGAGGAACTTAGAGAAGATACTGATGTACTTAAAGATTAAAGGGCCTTTCATGTGGTCTTCCAGCTAGTAACCTGAAACATCCATTTCCTTGTGGTCTTCTCCTTCTGGGTTTGGGATCCTGGAGTTGCCTGGCAGGGGAATTTTGGGAATATCCTAGAGAAGATGACAACAATATATTGATGAGGTATAACATATGTGTTTCTCCTCATCTCTTTTCCCAGCTTAGACAGACCATGACAAAGTTCTGTCAAGAGCATTTGGCTCCAAAGGCCCAACAGATTGACCAGGAAAATGAATTCAAAGGCATGCGGGCAAGTATTTAATGTGTGCATTTAAAATAGATGGTAGTGAAAGCCTGTTGGTACTTTGATCTGTACATTAGTCCAGACAGAGTCCTAGTCCACGCCACAGGAACATATGCATTAACTTTTCAAACTTGAAAGCCTCTATAGAAAACAATTTTTTGGTTTCCTGTTTTATGTTTTGTTAATGACTTTCAGCAACCTGGGGCAGAACCCAGCCAGCATGCAATCAAAAAAAAAAATTGAAAAAAAGGATTGATAATGGCTTTGTTTGGATTCTTACTGTGGTATTTCTGCTTGGCTTTGTTCACACTCCTCCTCCAATATATGCTTTGTATTCTCCTAGCTAGGACCCTTCCTTGGACAGCTGAGTTTCCTCTCAAATCTGTTGTGAAAATATTGTGTGCAAATGCTGAAGTGTAGCATTGTTTGACCGTCTAGCTGAAACTTGCCTTCCTAATAAAAACAACAAATTTTGTGCAACAGGATGGTTTGATGGATGAAAATGAGATATCTAACTATTGGTTTTCATAAGCTCCACAAGACTTAAAAAGCTCAGAACATCTGCTAGGATTTCCCAGAGCTCTGATGTTGACATTTTCAGGGATATATGCACAGCTTTGAAGTGAAGTATATAAATTTAGCCTAGTGCACCAGATGTCATCCAGAGCTATTGAATAATACTTCTTGAAGTCTCTGGAGACTATTTGCTGATAATTATCACTGGATGCTGAGGCCATGAGACAAGCATTCACCTGTGGGTCCATCATGTAGTGGAGGGGAAGCTGCAGTCTGAAGGAGCAGCAAAGAGATGCTCCCTTCCCTGCCCCCCAGCATTTGTGTGGTCCTCACTGGGGACATCCTTTGCTACTGCACTATGTCATGAGTTCCCTCTTACTCTGTGATGCTATGTGCAAGACACAGCTGTTGCGCAGGTCTGAAGTCAGCTGGCAGCTCTGTGCCTTCAATCATGAGGCTGTCACTTGAGCAGTGGTGTTGCCAGTGATAATGGGGGTGGTAGGCAAATGGAGGAGTTGGTGAACAAGGAGTACGGTTTGTCCTCTAGCAGATGGACATGTACGTTACAAAGTTCAACTACGCAAGACTCAGTAATGTTTATCTAGGCCCTGTGCATGTCTAGTGTCTTGGCAGTCTTGAAAACCTACAGGTTACATGTTTGAGTGGCCCTTGTGGATTCAGCTCCTTTAGCTTCACAAGTCCAAAGTGTTCACAAATTCTCTGTTGTGGTCGCCTTATAACTTTTCTAGAACCACCTGCAAGGCTGTAACGTTCCCTTTTTTTTTAATCTCTACCAAGGACGCTTCCATGGCTTTGCTTACCAGTTTCTGTTTTACTAAAAGTACCAGCGAATAGCAGCTCTTGTACATAAGTCCGTGGTTTCAGTCATGGATGGCTTGTGCTAACTGCTGTTTGCAGCAGCTGCAGGCTCATAGGCCCACACCGTGCTGCCAAAGCAGTGACAAGGATGCCTGAGGTAAAAAGCAAGCATAAGTTTAAGTCATAACATCCTAAGTAATCTTTGGCAAGAGATAGTATATGAAAGTCTAGAAGTGCAGTTTTTTAAATTAATGTAAAGTTTTAATTATTTAAAATTCTTCTTAAACTGGGCAGTGAGTTAAATTTTAAGACCTGGCCTTCCAGAATTAAATTTAGACTTGTGAATTTTCACCAGATTCAACAGACCACTCCCATGTGTAGCATAACTAATGTCCTTAAGTCTGTCTGGGTTCTTAGTCCAAAGGATGGAGCTGCTGCTGCAGATGGAGTAGGTATTATGTATTTATCTTGGAGATATCACAAGAATAAGGTAAATTGATGTGTTCAGTGAGCTACCTGGGAAAACTTCTTATGCTGATGCTCTGACCGTGCCTCTTGACTGATTGCTTGTTCTGTATTTGTAGGAATTTTGGAAGAAACTCGGGGAACTGGGCGTTCTGGGGATCACAGCTCCTGGTAAGTCTGTCCCCACCTTTTACCTTCTACTGGGTGATTCCTCAAATAAAAGAGACACTACTTAAACACAGGCTTTCCGGTTCATAACAACCTTGTCTGTGATGTGACACCTGCTTTATCCAGAAGCTCCTATCTTTGTGTTTTTTAAAAAGTCTTTCGCAACTTTTGTTACTCTTTACTGACTTGGAATCCTTTTTCTGTGTTAGACTTCTTCTGGATGATTAACAGAATGCCTTTTACAGTTTAGAAGTACTGCTCAGAAATGGTTTCTCCAGATATAACATATGCAGCTCGAGCATGTTTGCGCTTCTCTAATATGAAGCGTTTACTGCAAGTTTTGAAGAAAAGTATCCTAGAACAAACATCCATCTCTAATAGGAGAAGTTAAAGGGTATAAAACAATGCTCTGAAAAGCTGTGATAACTAATGGAGAGCTGACCACGTCCAACCAGTCAGAAAAAATCAGGGTAAATCTTATTCATCCTTGTCCAGGTTAGTTGAAAAGTGTTTTGATTAATGTTATAGATTACTGAGGCTGCTATGGTCATGCTGAATGCACTAACACAGTGTAATGAGGAGAAGCCCTTAGTGGAGAAAAGCAGCCAATGGGGCCTTTATTTCCCCATCGTGAAGTCTGTGTTTCTGGATGTGCGTGTGCAAAGGCTTCTGCAGAAGCAAGCTGAATAGCAATGCGTTGAAATAATGCCTCTGCATTTCTTTCAGTGGCACTGAGTCTGCTTGAAAGAGTCTGTATTTCTGCTTTCTTTCTCTTTACTCTTCCCAATTTACTGCTGCTCCTGTTTTTTCTCACTCTTACCTTCTTTCTTCTTTGATGTTGTGCCTGAGGCTTACAGCAGTTTCCCACACTATAAATAAGCCGTCCCCTCATGAGCCCTGTCCTTTTTGATTTCCTCAAAGATTTACCTCTAAAACCTTCCTATACCCAGAATTTTTTGCCTTATTTTTGATCGTGGAGTTGTGTGTGCTTTCTTTATTGGCTTTGGCTTTAGTGCAGGAGGTGAGGACAGGGATTTAGGATGTGAAGATAATGTGAAATCTTACGAAGATGTATGCTCAATTAAATGGCGTGTTTGGGCACCAGTGGATCAAGTCTATTAAGGGAGCATTTTAAATAACAGTACTTTTTGTTTTCTTCTTAAAACTAAGAAAACTATGTTGGTTTGTAATTTTCCATTCATTTTATAAAGAGCTAAGTTAAGAAATGCAAATATGTAGCTGCTGTGGAACAATAGTACATAAAGACTAATTCTGAAAGGGCAGCATCATTCTAAGTCATGCTGTGGTTTGTATTATACAAGAAGCTGTCTGGCAGGATTATTTTCATGCACCCCTTGCAGTACAGAGCAGTCATGGGCCAGTCCTGCTTACAGCAGGCAGTTACTGTTCGTGTCTTGAGGCAATAGCACCAAACCCATCCGTTCTATGGGAGTGAGTAGAGAACTCTCTTGTTTTGGCATATATGGGAAATTATTAAACCTATCTTTTAGGATATTGATGGTAAAACCCTAAACGTTGATTGTGGCAGTGAGAGGTGATTCAGAGGACAAAGAGCCCTGCAGATAAAGACAGGAGTCAGAACGAGTGCCATGGGAGGAAAGGCTGCGTGTAGTGCCAGTGGCTGTTGTGTTAATTTGATGAGTCAGGAACAGCAGCCCTCTTCGAGCCCAGGTTACACACTCAGCTCTTTGGGCACTGTAAGTGTGCAAACGTATTTGCTGTTACTGTTGTTGCTGCTTGCTTACAGCATTCATGTTGATGACAAGTAGGTGTTCCCGGGTTACCTCGCTGACTACTTCGCAGTGTTTATGACCTCCTGGTTTAGTTCTTGGCAGTACACCTGCTGCTTGCCTGCAGAGCAAAGCTTCTACATTGGGATGTGACTGTATTTGGGTGTGTATAAGTGTGTGTGTAGGTGTATCTCTATATATTTGTGGGCTGTCAGCTGCTTGAGGACATTATGCATTTCTCAGCCTTCTCATTTTTTTCCTGCCTTCTCCCTCTCCCTGTTCTACTGTGTACCTTTAATCTTTACCACCAGTTTTAGACTCAGCTCGGTGTGCCTAGCTGGATTCCCAGTTAGGATGATCGTGCTGCTCTGTCTCACTTCATCCTTTCTTGAAATCTGCAGTCTTGCCACTGGTGAATCACAGCAGTTACATTTATGGATCATTCTCCTTCTGAACTGGATACCCATGAAAATGCTGGTCTCCTGCATGTTTGTGGGCTTAGGAAAGTCCCTAGTGCCCCACTTCTTGAGCAGTTTGAGGATTCCTCACTTGTTAAGGGTCCTTGTTACGACAAACATGCATGGACTTTACAGACTTGCCCTGTGTTCCTTTGTCCTCTCACTGAATACACGTTGCCACCTTACGATTTAATCTTTGTCATAACATTAAGGTTGCACTTAAGGATGGTTGATAAGGACTCATTGTTCTGCAAGTATTGGTAGCATGTTTTAGATGTATCCTTAGGCGTGTTATGTATAAAACTATGCTGTACAAATATGCAGTAAATTATTGATTATGCTGAAGAAGTACTATCAGTGTGCCTTTAAGATAAGAAAACTGAAATTCAGATGACGGGGAAGGCCAGAGGTCCCAGCTCAGGGACAGTGTCAGTCAAAAGCAGAAGCTGCCCTGTGTCTTGGGTCTCATTTAAGGCTGAGCCTGACCCTGGGACCCCGTGCATGTGTGCTATACTCCATGGTGGTTGACATGAGGTTTCTCTTCTCTTTTCAGCGGAATATGGTGGGTCTGCTTTGGGGTATCTGGACCATGTGCTGGTGATGGAGGAAATTTCTCGTGCATCAGCAGCTGTCGGGCTTAGTTACGGTGCCCACTCAAACCTCTGTATCAACCAGCTAGTGCGTAACGGCAACGAGGCCCAGAAAAACAAGTACTTACCCAAGGTACGTGGCTGGAAGAGGTGAAACTGGAAAGGGTTTGGGTTTTGGCTGTGTACAAGGATGAACATCTTTCACAGTGTGTAGCATTTTAAGCACTAGTCGATCTCCATCACCCAACCTTAGGAAATACCTTACTTGCTAAACTTGCCCTTCTCTATTGTGTTAATATTTGTCCTGTTAATCCATATTGACCTCTGCCTGTGCCAAGCTCTATGTCTGTAGGCAGCGTAGTCCAGCTCTCTGGAGCTGCGTTAGTAAATGAGGATTTGAGGTGGCGCTGGATGATATTCTTCCAAATTCTGAAATCGGTCAGAGATTTCTGAATGAAAGTCACTGCTTTCCTATTATGTTTTCCATTTCTCACTGCTTAGGTGCTTGGTTTGCCTATGCTGATTAACTACATGCGAAACTTCATTATCTGGGGCATTGATGTTTGTGACTCAAAAGCATGTTCAACAGATTTCAGGTTTCTAAATGCATGGAAAAACTTAGCTGATACATTGAATCCCAGCTACTAAAATTAGCAGTGCAAGAAACTTGATTTAAGCCACATGCAAAGTATAGTATCACTTCCTCACAGCGTTGTGCAGCCTGCTAATATGTAACTCTGAATTGTCCTCATTGCTGCTCAGGTGTATGTTGATGCCCTCATTCGCTGCCTTTCAGTAAGATGTGTGATCACTTTAGTTCTTGCTTGTCTTGGTTTGTGACAGGGTACTTAACTAGTTTTGAACAGATCACGAAGACTTCTGTGGAAATGCACTGATAGATTGAATTGCTTGAACATATATCTTAAGTGTTGAGTCTGTTTTTAAAAAAAAGAGATCAAAAGGAGCAGAAGACGGATAAAAGTACACAGGGAGAAAAAAAAAGGGTTGGGGGAAGCAAGGAGAAAAGGGCAGGATGAAAGGAACAGGAAGCAACAGCTATGACAGAGCCTGGTATGAGCAGGCATGGAAGAAGGATGTCCATCTGATTTTGTAGTGCAAGTGTGGGGGAACTGGGCTATGAGAACATTGCTAAGGACTTTGCAATCTCTTTTCATCCCCATCATTGGCCTTTTGTGTTAAACAATCCTTGTTTATGTAAAAGGGCAGCCATAAAGCCCAGAACAAGGAGCTTGTGAAAGGCATATGGCTGCCTGCATGGTTCTTTTGGCATCTTCCTGGAGATGGTGTTTTATAAGCAGGGCTGTACTCATCTAGCTCAGACATAAGTTGAGTCATCCTTCTCATCCCGCTGTGATTTGGTTCTGTTCCCTCAGCACAGCAGTACAAGGGAGCTCCCCCCTGCTAGGACTCTACCAGAAACAGCAGCTCTCGTTTGCTGTTCTCACACGGAACAGCTACTGTGGAGATTCAGTGCAGGGGAGAGGGAAGGAGAGGGGGAAAAGAAAAAAAAAAAAAAAAAGAAGGCAGGCTAAAGAGGGAACAGGAACAATGCTACTGCTCTTCCTCCCTTTCTAGTATTTGTCATTTCTTCCAGCTAATTAGTGGGGAGCACATTGGAGCCTTAGCAATGAGCGAACCTAATGCTGGATCTGATGTCGTGTCCATGAAGCTGAAAGCAGATAAGAAAGGTAAGGCTTGTCGTGTGCTGTCTGGATAGATAGCTGGTGTAAATGTCTGCTGTAAATTTAGACTAAACTCCCCAACACCACTGAGATACGGTGCTTGGTCTTGGATATACCAGACCATGTTTGCAGGCTTGTGCTGCCTCCCAGGAGATTCAATATGTTATAAAGCCAGGTAGTGAAGGCCTGAGGTGCACGGTTGAAGGTCTGAAAGTGGGCTTCTGATTGTGGCTGTGGAGGTCGATGGTATGATGGAACCAGTGGTAGGTTCTTTAGTTTGTCAAGCATTTGTTAAACTGGTTTTGGACTCCAGAAATTCAGGAAATTAGCTTTCTTGAACTCAGGAGCAACTTGCGCATGCTGTTTGTAGGGGTCTTAAGGAGCATCCTTGAAAGCCTGTTTTGAAATGAATGGAGTGAGGATATAGGTGTTGGTCTGACGTCTCTTGTGAACTAACAGATTGCAACTCTTTGCTTCTAGGAGACTACTTTGTTTTGAATGGGAACAAATTTTGGATCACCAATGGACCAGATGCAGATGTGCTCATTGTTTATGCTAAAACTGATGTTAATGCTGTTCCAGCCTCCCGAGGTATAACTGCATTCATTGTGGAGCGGGTAGGTTTAACAATTCTCACAAGTATTATTGTAGTGGGTTTTCTAAAGCTAGCTCCTTCACTGGCTTATTTAGAAACCAGCTAGTTTTCTTTCTATAACTGTCACCCCCTTGCTCAATGACCAACTACTTTCTGACAATTGTATACATCTGTGAGACTAGTCCTCTGCTGCGGTGACATGGCATACTGCGCTGTCAGCTGGGCACCCCTGGCGTATCCAAGCATGTCACCAGTCTTTAGGCCAAAAAGCATAGAGAGAGCAGACAAGATTCCAACGTGAAAGGACTTGCTTGTTGCCAAAAATTGACAGAGATATTGGAGGCCTTGTAAATACATCCTACTATCCTATTATCTAACTTGGTGGGCTGGGTTTTGTTGGGCTTTTTTTAAGCCAAGACATTAGAAGACCTCTCTTAACTTCTTCCTCCCATTTTTTTGCACTGCCCCTTTGGAATCCTGAAATGACCTAAGCATTCATGGGCAGGGAGCAGAAACAGGTTGTTCAATGGGGAACCCTGGGAAAATGGGGTTTTTCTTCCCTTTTAAAGATTTGGGGCTATGCTATATACACCTTCACCACAAGGAAGACAGGAAGCTGTGATAAAATAAATGGTACTGGAAATGTATAATCTCAGAGATCAGTAAGCCTTCTGATGGACTTAACCTGACAGTGATTAAATAGTTCAGTTACTGGCAAAGCTTGCAACCCTTACTCTGGGAGAGTCAGTGTTGGCAGCTGTCCAGTTTATGTATTTGATATTTACATGCATTAGAAAATGGATGCACTGGGTTCATATGTGCCCCACATATGTGCATTTTTCTCTGCTCATTTGCTTCCTCTGCACTTACACCTGTTCTTGTTCCCAGACTGGGCAGTTCACTTTGACTCCCTTCACGTTCCTGTGGTCAGGGAAGTTCCACAGATCTCTAGCGATTTTATTTAGTCTGTCAGAATTGAGATTTGAAATGTATTTTAACTGTCTTGACTTTGCAGGGAATGCCAGGTTTCAGCACAGCCCAGAAGCTCGATAAGCTGGGAATGCGAGGGTCTAATACCTGTGAATTAATCTTTGAAGACTGCAAGATCCCGGGTGAGTTGCGTTCAAATCATGGCAGTGTGCACGTGGTGGTTTCCTGTCTTCTTGATCAGATAAATTGGATCGCTAATTACATGCGTGTTCAGCCTGTGACCTAGCGGGCTTTGCAGATGGTTATCTGCTCTTTGGCAGCCTCAAAAGAGAGCTAGTGAAACTGGAAAAGTGCACTCTGCTGGATTGCAGTGAGTGAGCACACCCCTTGTCAGGTAACTTCTGGCTCACCTTCGTGGACCTAACTCTTAACCAGTGCTTCTGCAAAACTGAGGTGGGGCTTCCGAACAAATTCATTTGTTTCCATTAGAGCTCCCCATCTTGTATATCGGAGAGCTTATTTCAAGGGGGTTTTTTGTCCAAAGTCACTGGAGACTATCCAACAGACGTTTGGGTTGCCCATAACATTTCTGCCTTATTTTGGGGTAAGGGCCTGAAAATGGACATACTTCCCACCACGCATTAGTACAGCAGGGACCACCGTAATGGCCATTTCTGTTACTCCAGCGGCTATTTTTGTTGATAGAAAAATTACAGCCTTTATATAGCAAGTGGAGGGAGATGCCTTATCTGAGCTCATGAAAATCCTAATTGCATATCTGCAGAGCAAGTAACTCTCCTGCTCCCCATACACCACCAAAAGCTGCTTTGCAGTAAGTGGAAGAGTTTCAGCGGAAATCTGACATTTCTAACTTTATTGGATCCCTCCACTCTGAAATCAGAAAGGCCAGTGCCCCAGTCTTCAGATCATCTCCTGGGTAATCATCCGTACAGAACAGCATGTTCTCATGGTAACAGGATTTCCATTTTCTGATAACTCGGAGAAGCACATCATTGCAGTGTTGAAAGTTAACACACTTTGCACTCTGGCCATTGATGCTGCTTCTGATCTTCTGCCTTGGAAGCTGAACCAGTCTGATGCTATTTCATATGTCTGCAGGATCTTTCTCTCAGATCAAGATGTCCTTTAGCACTGCAATTCCATCCACTTTAAATTATGTGGGTTTCGCTGTCAGCCACGCTCTGCTGAGTGGCTGGTGTTTCTCTCATAGTGGCTGTTGTCCATGGACTCATTCGGTCATGTTGTACTGGTAAAAGTTGATTCAGAGCCCCAGGGGTTTGGGGGTTTTGGTGGGTTTTTTTTTTCTTTTTTCTGTGATACGCAGCCCCCCTTGTGCAGTCAGCACGCACGTCCTTCAGCTCACCACATACCTATCCATCCCTTTTCCCTGGATGTACAGGAAAGTGTTCAGGCTATTCAGTCCTTTTTTTAGCTGTAAGATGTCATTACTCCTGAACAGCTTTGTCACTGTATTATTACTGATGCTGGCGTTTGTGTTCTGTTCTTCAAAGTGATGTTGGGTATTAGTATTTTTCTTTCTCGCCTGTGGCCCTTCTGAGGTTTTTCTCTGAAAGCCAAGTTCATTCTTCTTCCTCTTTCTAGCCCCATATCATGATGATGGCCCTGCAGAAGCTGCACTTCTCCATACGCTACATCAACATGCTTTTCAGTAAGCAGGAGACAATGCAGTCCATGAGCTTTTGCCACTGAAAAGCAGATTATATCAGGAGACTTATCTGCATGTGTCCAAGTCCCGTCTCATTTTCGCTTTGCATATCACACCTCTCAGATCTCTTGTGGTCAAATCCTGAAATATATATCAGTTCTCCTATATGGCTCGATCTCTGTCCATCTACAAAGCGCAGTTGTTGGGCTTTTAAGTTCTTTGCTAATGGTTACAGTACAGCCTTGCTGAGGTGAGCCCTTTGTTCCTGCTTCTCTTTTTATACTTGTTAACATCAGCACGTGCTTCAGATTGCCCCAAAGTGAAACAGTTTCTTGAAGTTTTTTCTCAGCCCGTTACCTAATGTGGCTATTTTCCTGTTCCTTTTTCACAGAAATAATACTTGTCTTTTTAAAACGTTTATTTGTAACAACTGCAGTGTTCTGTTCAGGCTCTCTCACAGAAGGGGGGATAATGATTGTTCGTATTCTCCAATCTCAGAAGACTAATATACATCACTCTGACATGTGATGAGTGGCGAGCTTTGACTGCTTGCTGTGTAGGCTTTGGTTCCTGTGCTGGGAATGCTCAGAGGTGTCCCAAGCATATCAGACAAGGATTTGCATTCATTTCAGATACACACTCGGTAGACATCAGATGGTAATGCTGTCAGTTTGGGTTAGATACAAGCTAATGGGATGGTGAAGGGGGCTCCCATTTTGTCCTCCTAGGCTGTTAAGTCTCCTATTCTTGTTGGTGCTGAGCGGGAAGATCTCTGGAGAGCACCTTACCCTTTAGAAAAGAGGTGAGAGAATAGCAGCGATTGTACAAGCACTTTGTAACCCTTTACTGCCTTTTCCTTTTTGGCTTTGCTTGGATTGAATATTGACATTTTGGTGGTAGGGAATATATGTATTTAAACTCAGTGCCTGTCTGACTCATCGTGAATGTGTCTCAAGCCAGAAAGAGAGGTGAATGGGACTGAAAGTTGCGGTCCTCCCCCCAGGGAACATGGGCCCTTGGACAACAGTTTTGCACATAAGTAAATCACTTTCCTTTGCCAATTGCAGCTGAAAATATCTTGGGGACACTGAGCAAAGGAGTCTATGTTCTGATGAGTGGATTGGACCTGGAGAGACTTGTGCTATCTGGTGGCCCACTGGGGTAAGGGTTTGTCATCTTTTATAGATGTTTATAGTTTGTCATCTTTTATAGGCCAGAAGGATCCTTCACACTCACCTAGCCCAGTGGGTCTCCAGTGGTGGTTGCAGATCTCAGCAGGAAGCATCTTGGATGGAGAACTGAGATACTGGGGCAGCTTCTGAGGGAAGAGGAAAGGCTGGGAGGAGGTGCTGGGCCAGAGCCGTGGAAGGCAGCGAGCTGCAGGGGAGGCGAGCAGGGAGATCCCGTAGCTGCTGGGTACTCCAGCTGTGCCATGGCTGCTCAGCTGGGCTGCTGCTGGAGGGTGCTCGGCTCCGCACTCCCAGGCAGCCACGGCTTGCTCTGCATCTGCTCCACCTTCTCCTTTAGCACTCCTCCTGCAGGTTTGCGTTTTTTTTAGTTTGAAAGCATCTGTGTGGAACACCCTCCGAGGGGCAAGGGATGGAATGAACCAGTGCCAGATCTCTGCCTTCCAGTGTAGCCCAGGCCACAGACCCTCCAGAGCATGCTTTTAGAAATATTAGCCTTGATGTGAACATTTCCAGAGGTGGCAAATCCACCTTGGTCCCTGACTGCATGCTTGTGTAGCCCCACAGTGTGTATTACTCTGGAAATAACCAGTTCATTGCATCCTTAAAATCCAAAAGGCTATCCAGACTGTCACAGAGAGGGACCACTGGGCTGGGTAAAGGTTTTGTTCTTCATTTATTCAGTCATTAAGCTCCCCAGTAATTGTTTTTACCCTACAGTCCTCTAGTCCTCTTGTTGGTCTCTCTGTACTAATCCTCATGCGGAAAGACCATCCTCCACAAAGCAGAAGGAGGATTTTTCACCCTTCTTGTTCTTGCCTATGCTGGTTTTTATGGTGTTGGCTAGTACTCCTTGAGTCAGCGCTCTCTGGAGATGCAAGGCAGCACAGGCTGCCCTGGCTGCAGCTGTAGGAAAGCTCTTCAGCTCTTCATCTCGGTCCCCTGAATTAAGAAAGTTAGACCTTACCACAAGATGTCCCAAATGAGCAATATGTAGAGCACTAAGGAGAAAAAAGGGACCTTTGGATTTTATTCTTAGCGTTGTGTGAGCGGAGCTACAGGAAGATAGCAGCCTATCATTTTAGGTGTGAGAATCTTTTTGCCTTAGATTACACTTGCGAGGTTTTTTTATTAATAGTTAATAGTTCTGTTTTCCTTTTCCTGCATATCTGTACTTTTCTTAGGCTCATGCAAGCTGTTCTTGACCACGCAATTCCATACCTACATGTAAGAGAAGCATTTGGACAGAAAATTGGCCACTTCCAGGTGAGGCAGAAAAGGAATTAGAAATTTTTCTCATCTTGCTTTTCTCTTTAAAATTAAGATGACGAGAGCTGTGTCACGGGAGGGTTTTGCACAGAGGAGGTTGCGTGGTGTTTGTGCTGGGGTTGCACGATGGAATGACGTTGGTGAGAAGGTGAAAGGATCTCTGAGCCCATTTACCTGAGTTGGTGGGTGAGGGACTGCTGCTGCCACCTGGGAGCCTGTGAATGGAGAGACCCTCCAGCTCCCTGCTGTGTCTTTGCTGAATCCATGATTTCTCTTTTGTCGGGTTTCTCTGAGATAGTTTGGGGAATGGGCGATCCCTAGTGCTCGGGCAGAAGGCGATCTTCCCCTTGCTCATGTTAATGTTTCTCTTCTGCGTCATGCAGCTCATGCAGGGCAAAATGGCCGATATGTACACGCGGCTGATGGCATGTCGGCAGTACGTCTACAACGTGGCAAAGGCCTGTGACCAGGGCCATTTCAATGCAAAGGTGAGCTGGCTTCCACCTGGGCTGTGTCTGCTGGGGGCATTCCTTCCCTTTGGTGCCAGATCACGAGCAGGGTGGAGGTTCTGCACTGGGGGTTAAAATAACTCGCTCGAGTCCCCGAGTGCTTTTCTTTTCCCCTCCAAGGAAAATGAAAGCCTCGTTCTACAAGGCAACAGACTTAGCAGCATCGGTAGGTGTTTATTGGAAGCCCAAACACAGTATCTGGCTGCTGGAAGGAGCTGTAGCAGTCATTCTGAGGTGTTAGCATCTCCGCAGCCGGCACTGTCGCCACATCTCTGTCAAAGGAGGGGACCGAGCAGTTAGCAGTTGGAGCAGAGTGCCCTGCATCCCAAATCAAATCACATCGGTCTCCTGTGGGTATGATGTGCGTTTGTGAGAGACCACCTCCCCTGGTGCTCTCTTTTTTTTCTGTCATTTTTTTTTTTCTGTTTCTGTCTTCATGTGGCCTTTACAGGCCTGACACAAGTGTTCTGCAGTGAGTGAAAGGCTGCTGCTGCTTCTTGCTCACTGGGGAATGAATCCTGTGCCTTTGTGATTAAGTAGTTCGGTCATCTTAGCAGGTGTCTGTAGAGTAATGGAAAGGTCAGAGCGACACAAAGATTGGAGATGGGCAGGTGACACCTTTCCTGACTGTTGTGGTTGTCACTTTCCTTTAGGACTGTGCTGGAGTGATCCTGTATTCAGCAGAGTGTGCTACCCAGGTGGCGCTGGATGGGATCCAGTGTCTGGGTAAGTCGCTGGCAGCGTTTGTTTCTGTGAGTGGTTGCGGGAGGGAGCCAAGTGCAGTGCCAAAGCAGTGTGCTCCCCCGTCCCACCCTCAGCCCCCGACATCGAAGAAATGACTGGTGACTTCTTTTTTGATGGCAGGCGGGAACGGTTACATCAACGACTATCCGATGGGGCGTTTCCTGCGGGATGCCAAGCTCTACGAGATAGGGGCAGGCACCAGTGAAGTGCGCAGGCTTATCATCGGCAGGGCCTTCAAT
This sequence comes from Falco naumanni, assembly GCF_017639655.2. NCBI lineage: Eukaryota > Metazoa > Chordata > Aves > Falconiformes > Falconidae > Falco > Falco naumanni. Next base: position 19,914,778 of record NC_054063.1, read on the forward strand.
GCCACTTTCAAGTAACGTCCGCCGGTGGAGCGGCAGCACCCTGACCACCATGAGGCCTTTGCCTGCACAGGCTGGAGCGCACAGCTCCTTCTCTCCCTGCTTCTGATTCTGGGATCGTCGCTTGCAGACTCTCTTCTCCCTGCTCTGTGAACAGATGCTGCTGGACTGGGCTTTGACAAAATGAGTCACATGGTAGCATGGAAGGAAAAAATGTTTTTTCTCTTCTTGTGATCATCCTGATTCATCCTGTTCATGAGCCATCCTGATTCTCAGCGTTACAGGGCTGAGGTTCACCCAGGGGACGTATCACCATCGAAGCAGGCTGGTGAGCAGTGTGCCTTTGCTGAGCACAGAAAGTCACCCTCCCTTAAAGGAAAAGGGCAGTGAAGGAACAATTTCGTTCTTTAAAAAAAAAAAACAGAAACAAACACCAGAGTTCCATTACATAGCTAGCATTTAGTGTATTACCACTGGAAGGTGAAAATTCCCATTGTGACCTTCTGATGGGATTAATAACTTCCATTTTGGGAACCTGGCACCAACCGCATCATGGGGGTGGCTGTCATGAACACTCTAAGCATCATCAATGCACAAGCAGTGTTTTGGGTGATGATTCCTAAAACCTCGTTAAAATGCCACATCTGTTTCTTTGCATACTTCCTTTCCTGTTCCTGCTGCTTCTCAAGACATTTCAGTGCAGCCCCAAGTCTTTGCTGCTCTGATTGACTGCCTCCCGCGGTGTTATTCATCCAGAGGTGTCGCCATCCATCATTCTGGGAACAGTTAAAATGTCAGACCTGTATTGTGACATCCATGAATGAAGCAGGCAGGAGGAGGCTGACTTTTTGGGTTGGGGTTATTTGTTGATTTGTGGGGTTTTTTTTTTCCCAAAGGTTGTTCTTTTGACAAAAGCATGTACTCACACTCCACCTTTGGTTGGCTAGAGAAGTCAGAGCGAGTGCAGCAGTATTTGTGGGTGTTTTCGGTTCATATTATATACAGCAAATTCAAGTTTACCTAGCTTTATTAAAGAAAATTGCACAGAATAATGCAAGCCTTAAAGGATGAATCACACAGAAAAATTGGATGTTGTAAATATGACAGAACAGTTAATTAAACAGTTGCCATGCAGGCAACATCCCAGCAGTTTTAACAAAAAAGAGCTTAAAGCTTTGTGTATTTTTTTGTTGTTGTTGTTGACATCTGTCTATACTAGGTGACAGTAAACTAATATAGAATTTTAAAATGCCATGGATTGAAGAAAAATTCACTTTCCTGAATCACCAGGTAGGTCACCCATCACCCAGTGTTTATAAAAGTTACGAAACTTCATTTAATTGAGAGCTAGAAAGAGCTTCTAAAGTTACGGTGGTGGTGCCTTCTTCCTAAACTTCGTTTGTATTCGGCCAGTGGATGGCTGTCACTCTGGAAGTGTCCCAGGGTTTAATTTTCAGTCTTAATCTCTGGATGGAGGTAGCAGAGTGGACAGAGGTGGCCTGCCAAGAATATCTTGTTGAGCTGCACCTGAAAATGCTTTGGGAATGAGCCTTGAAGCACAAGTGAAGTGCACTTCACATGTGAAGCACTAAGTGCGTTACTGTACATTAATGTAAGAATTTATTTACGTGACCAGACGTTTATATTTGAACACAGAACAAATACAGATGTCGTCTTCTCCTGGATGTGCAAGTCACAAAACCGCTGCAGTTCCTGCACCCCAACCCAGTGTTCATTGAAAACACCAAGGGCAGGATTTTTCAGATTTGCCCAAATGATTTGGGGAGCAGATTGTGCTGTGATGAGTCAGGGCAGCTGTGCAGCCCTAAATCCCTGAGCCCCTCATCCCCCCCAGCGCCGTGGGCTGCCCGTGCCTTTCCTGGCAGGCTGTGGCCAGGGCAGCTGTGCAGCAGCCGGAGCTGCAGAGCTCCTTGCTCTCTATACACTAGCTGCAGTTTCTGTGTCCCAGTAAAACAGCAGATTTCACTGGAGCGTGGTGGAAGCGCTTGCAGGGGCGGTGCGGAGCACAGGTGCAGCCTCTCCAGCACGTATTGGAAACTCGTATTTTACCTGTTTGTTCTTCAGCTCTTTAAAACGGGAGTGAACCACTGCAGTTTTCCTTGAAGACCCTCACAAGAACATAGGGCCTGAATCACCAAATCACTTAGGTTGGAGAAGACCTTTAAGATAGAGTCCAACTATAAACCTACTCTGACCAGAGGAGCTTCTCTAATGAGTGTTAGAGCCATGTCGGGATGCTAAAAATAGGTTTTCTAAGGTGGAAAGGGGCCTGCAGATTTTGAAACCTGTCCTCTTAACATTGGGGAGGTCTAATTTTTAATACACATAATAAATAATGCCTTCACTTTCTAGGCTGATCAGCACCTTGGAGTTAAAGGTGAAATGAATCAATGTCTAACACATCACAGGACAGGGTGGAGGGAGAGATTCATAAATCTTAAGCAGGGTTATGTTAATCAAATCGCGCTTCCCCGGCAGCGCAGCACGGGCTGCCTTGGCAAGGGACCGGCTTTCCTTGCGCTGGGCAGGTTTCACTGTGTATGAAAAGGGCTGGGGAGGGCTCTTCAGGGGATAAGGGTTTTAATCTTTATATAATACCAATAAAATAAACTTTTGCTGGGTGGCCTGTGCTGCTGCGGGTGTTTCCCTGCAGAGGGCAAGTGCAGACCTTGTCCAGTGCCCACTGCAGCACACCCGGGCTGGCAGCAGCGATGGGAACAGCATCGCTTTCCCTTGCTGTCCCTCCCTCTTGCTTACCAACCACAGGGGGGGGTCCCCCCTAACTCACTCTCTTTTTTAAAAAAACCCACACCCTTATAGCTATACATCTGGGCTGTGCCTCAGGGCCTCCTCTGGAGAGCAGCAGAGCTAATAGGAGATCATGCAAGGCTGGACGTGGGCTGAAGGTGCCTGCTCTGGATTGGTAATAGAGGTTGTCCCAGCCTGGTAAGCCCGTGGCTGGTGGCAGGGCTGGACCTGCTGCGCCTTTCCTGGCCTTCGGGACATTGCCCTGTGTGCAGCTGGCTGGCTACTGAGCAAGCATGGAGAGTCTAGGGAATTACTCGTGAAGGTAAGTAGTTTTATTTTAGCAGTGCGTATACAAAAACGTGGGGAGTTTAAACTAAGCGGGTTCGTGTGGAAGTGTCTCGGAGCTTACTGGGAATCCACAAATGCTGCCAGCCCTGGGAACGGCAGGACCGAGAGCCCGCACCCAGCAGTACCCACCAGCCGAATGGGTTTTGAGGTACTCGCGGTTGTTTTGTATGTGTAAAGCATCCGTCCTGTAGCAGCTGGGTAGGTTTCACGGGTTAGCAGTTTATTGATTACTTGAAAGAAAAACCACACTGGGCTCCCGTGCTGAGGCTGCTGGCTCCCGGGGCATCCAGCTCGGGTGATTTATTTCTTGCCGTGTGTGATCAGAGCTGTTTTGTGGCTTGTTCCCTATGGTTGAACACCTGATGAACAGTCTGAGCTTCATGTCCTCAAGGTAGCAAAGCTTCTGGCTCGGTTTGGTCTCTTACTGGTGAATTTTGCAGCTGAAAGCGTTCTGCTAAGAAACAGCTATGTTTGGACCTGAGGATTTGCTAATCTCAGGATCTCGGTTGACCGCAGCTGCTGCAGCGGGGTAGGCATGCGAGGCCAAGGCTTCCACAACAGCGAGCAGGTTCCTGACCTGATTTGGGCACTGGGAGGGCAGGAAGGTCTGGGTTGCACCCTCCTGCCCCATGTTCCTGCCACGGATGCCACAGCTCTGCTCCCTTCGAGCTCCTCAGCTGTACAACTGAGCTGCAATAAATACTGACAGCATTTGCGTGGGGAAGCTTGTTCTGTGTCCTTGATTGATGTCCCTTTGCTCTGGGAGTCCTCTCTGGAGCCGTTTGTAGGAAAAGCCACCTTGCCACGGAAAAGCTGGGCTCGTGCTGAGCTGGGGCGCTGCCAGAGCAGGTACTGGAATGTTATTTGATGCAGAAACTTGTGTCAAGAGGGAAGTGGAAGATGTAGCGGGGAAGATGGGCTGTAACATCTGGGTGTCCTGCTTCTGGGGGACCTCCTCTCAACCGTGTCCAAAATCAGAGTTTGAACAGGGGCCCGGTTTGTGGGGGTGCCCACAGCGTGAAGGTGGTGTTTGCTTTCTAAACACACCAAGGACATCTGCTTTAAAATAACATCTGCGAGGCAAAAACTGCTGTGGAGGGATTTGGCTGCGGTGAGATCAGCCGTGCTTTGTATCGGAGACTGCACGGCAGCTACGGCTGCAGCGTGGGGCTGAGCTGTGGTTACAGCAAATCTCGTCTGGTCTAGCAAGGGCAAACCACACCGAGACACCCAGGATGCAGAGAGGGACCCGTGTTTGCACAGCATCCCAGGCAGGGCAGTGGCTGTCCTCACTTCCCAGCAGGGACCTGCGTGTGGTGGTTTCCCCCAAAAAAACCCTCCCAAGGGCGCCTGCTGGGGCTGCCAGATGGGTTTCCAGCCTGCTGTGCTGCTGTGGGGCCACCTGCTCGCTCAGCAGCTCCCTGCAGAGCCCGGCTCCCCGGGCCCCCCTGTGACCCCCAGCAGCCCCAAGGGGAGGCAGGAACCCCCACCCCTGCTTTGGTGGCAGCAGGGGGAGCGTGTGCCCTCGTGTCTGTGCATGTGTGTGGCAGAGGATGCGGTTTCTTGCCTGTGGGGCTGGTCCCTGAGGGGAAGGGAGGCTTTGGTAACCTGTGGGGAGGGTGATGTTTCCCTCCTCTGCCAGGCTTCGCTGTGCAATTTCAGTACAGGGTGACACATAATGAAAGTGTCACCGAGTCTTGTTTTCACTGTGCAGGGAGAAGTGCTGAGGCCGAGCCCTGCGATGATGCCGGAGCATCGTGCAGCATGTTGCTGCATCCCTGTTTACGTCCGTCCCTCCCGCTCCTGCCTCCCTCGCGTACCCTGCGGGACCACCGTTCAGAAGCCCGCCTTGTCTGGGCTCCCACTTGCCTCGCAGCCTTCCCGGGGCTCCTGGCAGAGCTCTCTGCGGTGAAACACCGGTGGCAGAGCAGAGACCTGCTGCTGTGTCACCTCCGTGTTTCCCACGTGTGGGTGAGCCAGTTCCTGTGCCAGGGTGGGGGTGGGAGCCTGTCAGCTCTTGCTGCCACGGTGCAGGCAGGGAGGGCACGATCCCCGGCGTCCTGGCACGCTGGCCAGCAGCTGCCGGGGAAGGATGGGACCCTCCCGCACAGCTGTGCCGGCCACACTCCCTCGCAGCGAGGCACCCGCTCTCCCCAGCCATGGCCCGGCAGTAAGATTAGAAAGAGATTTCTTTTCAATATATAAAAGAATTCGCAACTGTGAAGAGGAGACAAAAACATTCTTGAACCAAGGGGACAATATTGTGCGAGGGGGGCCGGGGGGGGAGCGGGGATTACTGTAGCGGAGCCCGGGGTTGCACCGCTTGCACCTGCTGTTTGCTGAAAGGCTGATGCTGAGCAACAAGCAGCTGATGCTGAGGCCCAGTTGTCAGCCTGAATGGGGGGAAAGAAAGCCTCCGACCGGCGCACTCGCCAAAGGAGATGGCAGGCATCCCATCCTCCGGGCTGCGGGAGGGGGCACCGGTGGTGGGGAGAGAAGCTGACCCCCTGGCACATGGAGGTCTGGGCGGCCCTGGAGGTGCAGGTCCAGCTGAACGTCCATCACTTCGAAGGGATCCAGGAGAAACAGGGCCATCTGAACCCCTGGAGAGCACGAAGCTCTCCCCGAGCCATCCTGCTGGTCCAGCCCCAAGCTGCCACGGTGAGTGGGGGGATGATGTCCTGTGCCCCCCTCCAGCCCCAGAGACAGTGCTGCAGGACACCCTGCCCTCACCGCCACCGGCTCCTGGGCAGGAGGCTCCTGCTCTTCCTGGCCATGCACGTGGCATGTCACCCACTCTGTAGGGACAGTGGCGGTGGGACAGCGTGCCCTGCGGCATGAGGGGCAGAGTGGCGCTTGCATCGCTTGGTGTTGTCACCCAGAGGTGCTGAGGTGCCTTGGTGTGAGCCCGGATCTCTCTGACCTGCACAGCGAGCATCGGGACACCCCACTCAGCGTGTACCCCATTGGAGCATCACCTTTGTACAAGCAAATCCTGCACGGAGCAGGGCTGAGAGGGAATATGGAGGTTCCAAATGATGTTTCAGTGGACTGGTGGGCTCTGCACGACCACAGCCCCCTCCTGCACAGGGACGTCTGGTGTCAGAGCTGGGACAGCCTGGCTGGGAGTTTTTCCAGCCCTCTGCAGAGCCGGCTGCAGCTGCCTCCCTTAACAGAGGTGGGAGCAAGGGTGTCTTCCTGCAGCTGTCGAAGGGATGAAAATAGCTCGCATGTCCCGGGTGTCTGCAGGGCGAAGGGGATTGTGCTGGACCGATGCTGTTCCTGTGAGCCATCCATCCCCTATAGCGATGGTGTTGGGGGTTAGGAAACGCATGGCTGGTGTCCTTTCTGTGCCTTGCTGTGGAGCGTGGAGCTTCTCCGGAGTGAGAACAAGCCCCTCGTTGGCCTGAAGAAGCTGGAGACCCCCAGGAAAGCAAAAAGCAGCAGCTGGCTGGTGAGTCTGACCTAGAGAAGAGAAGCAAATGGTTAGTTTTTCAGCCCAGCAGGGTCCCTGCTGTGATTTGGCAGCTGGGTGCTCACACCGGCTCCAAGGGGCTGGCCTGCCCCTGTCCTTGCCGATGGGACCTGCCTGGGAAACCCATGGGGATGATTTCTTTTGCTGCATCTCTCCCTTGGGCACAGTCAAAGCTTGCAACATTGGCCAGGGAGGTTTTAAACCAAAAACTCACCCAGGGCAAACCGGACCAGCAGCCCCATCTGCACCTGGGGAGCTCTATCAGGGTGAGGAGACGATGGTAGATACATGCAAAGGGGACAACGGGGTTCTGCTGCTTTGCAAATGGGGGGTGTCAAACCTGAACTCCATGTGCCCCCCGACCAGATGCCAACCTGTTAAACAGCCTCTGATTGCCTCGCCGGGGGGTGCCGCCGGCATCAGGAGAGGGGCGAAGGGGAGCTTGGTGCCACACAGCTGTCCCCGTGCAGCGCTGCCTGGCTGGGAAAGGGGAGAAATGGCCTTTTGCTTCATCAAACAGCCCTGACTCTTATAAGTGTAGCTAGCTAAAATGCCTGGTGCTGGTGCTGAGGGGGGGGTGAGGAGGGGGCACAGCACCACAGCCGTGGTTATCAACCCCCAGCCTTCCAGGCAGAGCCAAAAGTGCGATTAACGAGTGAGCACGGCAGCAGGGCTTCTGTCGTTTGGTTTTGCAGGTCCTGCCCCTCACACTGTGGTTCCTTTCCGGACCCACGAGATCAAGAGAGAAAAACCCAGCTGGGGAAGCAGCGAGATGCTGAGCCGGGTCCCGCTGCTGGGGATCCAGCCCAGCTGGGGACCGTCATCAGCACCACGGCTCTTCTGTCCGCCTCAGGAGGAGGGTCAGGCTCGGGCTGCCTCTGCCCTGAGCCCTGTTTCAATCTTCCTGGCCTCGGTGTAACACCGGGGCAATCTGAGTGGTGTTCATGTGGGTGTAATTTGGCCCAAACCCCCGGATCCAAGGGGAGCTGCCCGCCGAGCGAGGCCGAGCTCAGCCCCTGAGCTAGCCACGCTGTCTGGCTCTGCATGGGTAAAGCAGAGACAAGCCCATCCACTTATTTACGTTATTTAGTAACACTGAGCAGAGACAGGTCACATCCAGATGCTTTCCAAGCCTGTAAATAGGGAAATTCCACTGTGAGACCACTAAGATATCACCTGGGTTTCAGGGAGTCCCGGAGCCCATTAAGAGCATGATTCTGCAGACCATTGCCCCGGGAAGCATCCCTAATCCCCCTCCTCACACCCACCCGCTGCTGGGAACAGGACGCCGGGCAGCCAGCCCTTTGCCCTGGCCTTGCGCAGCCTCTCCTGTTCCCTCAGCCTCCCCCACATCAGGATGTTTGGGGTCTGTCTTTAAACTCTTATAAGGGGAGAGGCAAACTCTGACCCAATGTGAATCTGGAGCCTGTTTCGAGCTGTAAAAGGGTATTAGGGGACTTTTTCCCGGAGCCTCCTCCTGCTCCCTGTGCTGGCAGGCACGGCTCGCTCTCGGGGCAGCCCCCAGCTCTCATGTCCCCACGGATGCGGTGCCGATCCCTCTGTGGGAATTGCCCTGCTTGTGGGAGCAGCCGGTATCCGCCTGGGACTTGGTGCTGGTTTTTCCCCAAGGAGGCGGCTGCTGTTGCAGCACGCAGAGGCACCCACCCTGCTTTATGCTGACTCAGCACAATTTGGAAAACCAGCTATCACCGGCAGCTGAGAGGTCTCCCTGCAGCTTTCCACACGGCTGCTTATTAGAAAACCCTTTTCATCTCTGTATGTCTATTTTCTTCGTTGCAGCATCGCCCAGGAGCTGTAGGCAGGATCAGGCCCTTGCTGCCCGGTGTCCTTTGCACTCACATCAAAGCCCCAGTGCCTCTGACTGCCCTGAAGCTGCTGCCAGCAGCACACAGGGTCCCCTCCTCCTCTGCCCCCCAGTCCCAGCCGCAGGTTCAGGCTGGAGGTGAAGTCTCAGAGGCTGGCACGGGTGTCTGAGCCATCCTCACGGGTGGGAACCCTTTGCCTCCTGCTCTTTGCTTTATTTGCGTTTGCTTCCCAAGACAGGGGTGCGGTGGAGGGCGGCTTTGCTACGCTGCAGATCTCCTTGCCAGCAAGCCGCAGGGAGGCAGAGGCAAGATGATGATTAAACAGCCAATGCACTACGGCAGAGCGTTTTTGAGAGTTGCAAAAAAAAGCTGCTTTCTGTGAAGTGCAAAATATGCCACGAGTTCAGCCAGGCCCCACCTCCAGGCGGCTGTTGGCAAGGACGAGGGTGGCACTGAGCCCCCAGAACGCAGATTGCCTGGAGGGGCACGGGGAAGGGTAAGCCCTGGCACCCAGGACTGCAGCATCCCTCCGGGAGAGGGGACTGGCTGGCCAGCCAGCTCTTGAATCCGAGGGAATAATTAACCCCCCGGCAGCCTGGGTTTGCCAAGCTGATCTGTTTAACCCTGTCAGGAAAACGCCTTTACCCATCAGAAGGGACTGAGCTGTGTAAGAGGTTAAGGAACTTGCCCAGGACCATCACGCCTGTAGCAGACCAAAATTAAACCTGCGGGCTTGTGAGTCACCGTCATTTTTTCCCTGTCCTTGAGGTTAAAAAATGCAGCTTGGTGCTGCTGGGTCTGGGTTTGGTGTCCAGCCATCAATTCTTCTTATGCCTTTCTCTGTGAAATTAAAAAGCTCTTTAATGCTTAATGTATTCTCCTCGGCAGGCACATACTGCAATCAGACCCCCTCCCAGCACTCCGGTGGATAACCCAAACAAGTTGATCTCTGGAAGTGTCTCACAACGGAGCTTTTTCTCTAGCATCAAATCATTTCTGTGCTCTCTCGCTGCAGCTCCCCCCACCCCGATATCCCTTCCAAGCCTCAGGCTCCCCAAGCGCACGCCGCAAGGTCAGTCCTGCACCGCTACGGCTGTACCGAGACTGGATTCAGCCTTGTGTTCTTCTCCCTGCCTGAGGATCGAGGTGGGATAAAGAGGCAGAAAACCCGCAGAGCTGCCAAAAAGAAAAAAAAAAAAAAAAAAAAAAAGGCTGAGCAGGGATTGCATGCAGGCAAGTCACTGCTGTCATTAGACCAGTATCTTTAATTGCTGCATCTCTTATTCTGCCTGTGCCCAAAGCACTAATCCCAGGTGATTACAATGGACAATGTCATTTAAATCAATTATCTCTCCATTCAGAGCCATCCAGCCTCTCCTTCCTTCACTGTACATCCATGAGCCCCATAATTTATTCATCCTAGGCTGCACTTAAACATCTGCTCCAGTGCCATTTGGGTTTGGCAGAGCATTAGCTTTAAAATTTTATGAAACATAGTGCAGGTGGCAAAATCAGAAATTAAGGATTATAATCATGGCAAAGATGGGCAGGCGAGCAGGACGGCCACACTCCTCCAGGGCTCCTGCCAGCTCTGGAGGGGAGAGGGGAGGAAGGCTGGGGGTGCACTGCCCGTCAGGTGTGCGAATCACGTACTTTCCCCCCCATTTTCCCATTTCTGAACCACAGGTTGGAGGGATTTTTACATCCTCATTGCACTCAGGTGGATGCTTAAAGAAGTGAGAAGAGCGTCTTGCACTCGCTGGGTCTCGGGATTTTGTGGCTTTGTTGTGGCTGCAGCAAAAGCCTTCTGCCAAGGGGATTCTTTTTGGTGGGCGATGTGCCTACTGACCCTCAGCCTGTGAGAAAGACACTGTTTTCTTTTTGCCCACCAAAATGGGACCAGCAGGCTTTTAATTGCAGCCTCCATCCCAGCCGTACGGATGGGAGGAAGAAAGCCACACTGGAGCCACATCACAGTTGCATCTCTAGCCCTGAACGCAGGGATGCGGCTGCTGGAGCGATACTGGGTACACGTGCAAGGAGAAAAGCCCATCTTCTCCAGCACCACGTCACTCATTTTCCCCATGAATGCTTCTACCCCATCAAAAAATAACAATAAAACTGGAAGTCTCTATAAGCATCTTCTCATGTGGCCCTCCTCAGCCGCTGGGGCCCTCCCCACCCACAGCGGGTTAGCTGAGGCAGCGGAACCCACTCCCCCTTTGCCTCTGACCACATCAGAGGCCGCGCTGGGAGAGACATCAGCTGGGCTCTTTGAAGCTGCCTTGGGTGGGAAACCTCACCGGCTTTCCAGGAGAAAGCACCGCGAGTGCTGCAGAGAACAACCTGCCTGAAGGGAAAAGTCTCGAGCATCCCTCTTGGGATGCGGTGGATAGAGGGATGCATTTTCTTCCTATTCCTTCCCCTACCCCACTTTTCCTCTCTTTAGTTTAAGCAAGCCTAAGCTCATCAACTTGTTTATAGGCTATTAATGAAAACACTAAACCAGCACTAAACCTGTGCCTGAACCCATAGGACCTTTTTAATTTTTCTTTCCAGGTGCCTTAAAATTGCTGGGTTATTCCATAGGACAAGGAGGGATGCTCACGGGATGCTGGCGGGATCTACTTGACTTTCCAGGCAGGGAATTAGGAATATTATTTGGAAATTTAGGAAAAATATCTTCACTAAAATAGTGGTCAAACATTGGACCAGGCTGCCCAGGGAGGTGGTGGAGTCACCATCCCTGGAGGCAAGAAACACGTAGATGCGGTGCTTGGGGACATGGGTTAGCGGTGGCCTTGGCAGCGCCGGGTTAACGGTTGGACTCGATGATCTCAGAGGGCTTTTCCAACCCATGATGATTCTCTGATTCCCCCACCAGGATTAACCTGCAGCCCAGCTGGCTGGAGAGATGCTGTGTGCTGGGACCGATGGGCTGTGGAATGTCATAGATTTGGGATGCTCCTCCTTGACTGAAAGGTAAGGACATCCAACATGGTCCACAGCTAACGCTTATATTTTAAAATAGCAGAAAACCAGAGACCTGTGTCCCCCAGTTCCTGCTTTCACCACCAAGATACAACCCTCTCTAAAGCACATCTATTATACGCAGCAGTTCCCTGTGTTTGTAGCTAACAAAGAGAGCTTTGGAAAGAAAATATTTGCTTTAGCAATTCCTCTTTCATCTACTAACCCCACTTCCCATCACCAGTACGTAGCTGGGTTGGAGGGACCGAGGAGCGGGAGGGAGGGGAAGAGGAGGTTAAAGGGGATTTTGGGCCCTGTGCACCTTGCCTCTGGGCTTGGTGCTGTTGGTGCTGAGGAGCTTAAAGATCCAGTGATTTCTGACCTGTCAGGCATCCCAACCCACGGTGGAGGAGAGGAGGGGGGCAGATCAAATCCTACTCCTCTTCCCAAATGTAAAGAGGAAGACCAAGGGGATTAGAAAGTGCTCAGCTGTGCTTTGATGCCTGGAAAGCTTCTGGATATGGGTTTTTTCTAAATCTATTTAAGCACCTGGAAGATAACAAGGTGATAAAAAGCAGCCAGCATGGGTTTGTCAAGAAGAGATCACATCAAACCTCTCTAATTTCCCTCTTTGATGAGGAAGAAGCCACAAACGGGACACAGTCTGACTCTAGAAGGCTTTAGACCTGGTCTCGTGTGACCCTCTGGGCAGGCAGCAGGTGGGCTGGGCTGGGCGCAGTCCCCCGTGCAGCACAGCTTGTCAGAAACGTCCCCCCTGAACAAGCGGGATGGAGGGTTCCCCGCAAACAAGGGGGATGTTTCGCAGGCTCTCCCACAAGGATGTGTCCTGGGAAAAGGTGATGGCTCTTGTGCCGGGGCTCCGCAAACTCCCCAGCCTTTTGAACACCTCCGAATGGGGCCAAAGCAGCCGTCGCCACAAACAGGCGAGCGCCGAGTGGGGATGCACTCCACTCATATGCAACACCATCAGCGAAACGCGCTGGCTAGGCAGCCTGACCTCGCAGCAGGCAGGCGAGACAGCTCTTTTTAAAGGGTTTTTTTTTCTGTCTTTTTCTTTCTGGTGTTCATTGAGAAGTTGTTGTCTTGTATTTCTGCCCCCGCCTGCTCGCAGCAGTGGGCTGGCTGGGGTTGAGAGCATCCCTGCGCCCAAGCCCTGACATCTCCGAGGCGGGGGGGGGCGGCTCACTTTTATTGGGATTTTCTAGAAGGCCAACCGGAGCAGGGAAAGGGAAAGGGGCTGATCTCTGCTGTGTTTCAGGATGTTCCCACAGAGCTCTGCAGCCAAACAGAAACCCCGAGGTTCACCCGGACAGCTCACGATGCCCTGACAGGCTGCTACAGCGGCAGTGCCCTGCAGGCACCCTGTGAGCATCATCCAGCAAAAACCAGCGTTGCTGTAAGTATCTGCTACCGTACATTACATCACTCAGTCGTTCTCCTGGTTTGAAAAGTTTCGTTCACCCAGCCCGGGAGCAGCAGCAAATCCGGGGAGTGAGGAGGCAGCGAGGGTGATGGCGAGCCCTTCCAGCCTGTGCTGCATCACCCTGAGATAACCTACAAATGCCAGAAAGACCCGGGAAGATGGGCTAAACTCTCTGACTGCCCAAGATAAGTAACCTAGGATACAATGCATTTCCAAACGCAGGAGAAAGTTTATAGCACAGACATGGAAGCAATCTTCTTTGCTTGCAACTTCGTTACTTTTGATCAGTTTCCTCCCCCCAGGTTTGCACAAGCCCACCCTCGTTGCCCATTTTAGCTCTGAAAATTCATCCAGCTCTGAATTCCCTCACGCAAAACTGAATGTTACACCGTAAGTGACACCTTCTAGCAGCTTTTCCTCCATTGAACTCACAAAGATGCTTTTACAGGATGGGGGCTGGCTGAGACCCACACCAGCATCCTGAGCAGGTCAGTGCCTCGGTTTGCCCTGTCCTAGGGGGAAAGGCAGCTCTGGCAGAAATTGCTGCCCACAGTAATTAAATGGAGGATTTACCTGTGTTGCTGCTCTCAGGTGGAGTTTGTGCATTCGCCTGGGGAGAGGTTACCCCACCAGCCCCTCGCACCCAAATGCACCCTCAGCATCTCCAGGGGTTCTTTTCAAGGGGATTTTTGTCCTTCAGAAGTCTCCGCTAGATCCTGGTTAAGGGCAGGTGCAGGCTCATGCCTGCAAGGAGACCCAGGGATTGAGTCCTTGGGCAGGAAGCCTGTGTTGGGGTGTCAGCTGGGATGTGGGATGGGACCTGGACTGGGAGGAGTGGGGAAGGCTGCAAATGGGGCAAATCCAGCAGGGGAATTGTACGTATCTCAGGACCTCCATGTACATATCTCGGCGCCTTCAGATACCTCCAGCTGAGCCAGGCTTGCTCGCATCTTCATTTACAATTCAGAAACCAGGTCCCCTGTGAGTCTGGTGCCGTCAGTTTGATGGAGTGATTTGTAACTTCCCTGGCTAACTGCCAGAGAGCAGTGTTCAATCCAGGGCAGCCTTCCCTTTGGAAAGCATCTTCTCCTACCTGCACTGGCAGGAGAGCGGCACTGCTGAAACAGGGGACATCGCATCATTCCCATAGCAACAGCCTGGGTGGCTGCAAAAGGAGAATTATGACTTTGTTCCCCGTTCTGGCACAAGGAGAAGCTGGGCTTTATGGGATTAGGCAGATCCCAGCTCAAACATCCAGGGTAACACTGGAGGGAATAATGAATAGTAATAGCAGAATAAATGGCTTTTGATATAAGGCTCTGTCCAAACAGTGCTAACAACCAACCTTGTTTAAACTTGGTCAGTGCTGGCATGGTTTCTGTGATAAGTGTGAACCCTTTGGGTTTTTTTGAGCTTGTCAAACCCATATCAGCGTTTGGCATGGCTTTTTGAAAGCAATTCCTGACCACTCTGCTCAAGACAATTACACTAACTTGCATGATCCAACCAAAAATGTTTTGCTTATCATGAGTATTCCAATGCAAGGACCTTTTTGCCCAAAGCAGAGGATTCGTGATTACGTTGCAAGGTGGGTCTTCTCCAACGCAACCACCTCACCAACCTGCAGCGCAGGGTCTCCACCAGCGCCTGGGGCTGCACATGCCAGCCCTTCCCCGTGACTGAACCAACCAGCCTGTGTGGTGGGCATGTGGTCCCCGCTGACCAGGCAGCGAAAACCACAGCCACAAACTGGCAGCGGTGGGGATGGCAAAAAGCAGCTCAGGACTGAGAAACACAAGTGACCCTCCAGCTCTCCTGGTTTGGGTGCCAGGCTGGGACAAAAGCAAGGCTATGCCACCAAGCATGATTTGTAGATAATTCAGAGGAATAAATAGGTCATTAAATTTGAGGCCAAGAGTGACAATTATCATCCAGTATCTCCCTGGTGAAACACTTTTCCCCCATAGACTCTGGCACCAGGTTCATGTCTGATGGCTGAACTCACATCTTGGCATCAAGGCTTCTCACCCTGGGGAGTGACCCCCCTCTAGAGATTAGCTTTGTTGACATTATCATCCTGACTGCTGAGAGTTCCTGTTCACTGGTCAAGACACAGTCAAGCTCCACTTGCAACCTAGAGTTCAACAAAAATTTGCCTTAATGAATTAAAGTTCCCTTCACTGCAGGTGCATTCGGATTGCAGATAAGCAGAAATCTTCACGCTGCGGGAATACTCTTGAACAGTGGAGTACGAGTCCTCACGTGAGTATCTGATGAGGATACTGGGGTTAGTAACTACTTTTGCAAGGGCTACAGGAGCCAGGACACTGGTTTAAGCCTCCAGCTCAGCCCAGGGCTGTGGCCGTGGGGCAGCACCTGCAGAAGGACCCACGTCCTCCTCTGCAGCAGCACCTCATCATCCCACACTCTCAACATCCCATGCCCCCACCACCCCGCACCCCATCTGCCAGGAAGATGGGTGGGAAGGACCTCCACATCAATGGCCTTAGCACTTCTGCTTTTTTCCTGGCTTTTTGAGAAACTGCTGTTCCACCCTGCCGTGGTGTCCACACGCTGGGATTTCTCTGTGCTCACACCACCGTGAGCGTTAGCTCACAGATCCCTTCCCCTGCCAGCCCCGTGCAGCCCGCGTCCCTTGTGTTCCCATCAGGTAACGCCTCCGTGACACCGGTGCTGACGCTTCCCTGGAAAATATCATGCACTTGCAACAAGCTGAGAAAATCCACACAGCTCATCCCTCCCACTTCTTCCCCCACTGAATCATGGAGAGAACCAGCCCCGTTTCCCCTCGACTTCCCATTATTCCCTCAGCAAAGCTTTTTTTTTGCACAGCTGTGCCATGTTAGCATCTCATGCAGCCCTCACGACGGCTCCTCTGGCCTTTATTTGAGTCGCTGTTGCATTTCCTCGGATTATTTGCAGGGAGCTGAGTGCTGCCTGTGGTTTCTTCAAAGCCAACACGTTTCCCGAGGAAAAGGAGCCCGGTGAATGAGAGGCTCCCTGGCTCCGCTGTTTACAACTCGCTGACCCTGCCAAGTTATTTAGTGACGTTTGCTGCTTGGCACCATCACGGGGGCAAACCCAGGCTAAAAAAAACAAAGAAAAGGCAAAAGTGAGCAGAGAGCAGGGCCACAGCATGGAACACCTCATGGCCATCAGCCTGGGGCTGGTGGGGAGACGGGACCTGTTTTTTGGGGTCTCCTAGGCAGGGAACCCTTGGCCCTGCCTCCCATTACGCATGGCTCATTCCCAGGCAGTAAAGCTGCAATGGTTTTTCTTTTCTCACAGGATCAAAACTGATCCTGATGCTGACATGTGTTTCAAAGCCTGGGAGGAAATGGTGGATTGCCTCTTCTTTTTTTTTTCCTTTCCTTTTTCTCTCTCATTGTAATAAAATAACATAAGGGATGATGTGGGAAGGGAAATGAAAGAAAAGCCCGGTGTCTTTCCAAAGGGCACCTGCTGAATGCTAGGTCCTCATCCCTGCTGGAGTATGTCGGCATGGGATGTGCAGCCACACGCCAAAAAATTAACAGTCCCCCGGGTTTAAACCAGGAAAAAGGACAGAAATAGGAACTGAACTGGAAATCCAGTCTGCTGCACCACTACCTCCTGCTTCGACCCGGGATAACCAACTCTGCTTGTTGCATCCAAAAAACCACTGGTATGTCACTCTTCTGGGACCTTTAGTGGGATGTGCATTTCCATTTTCCTTTTCATCAGACACAGGCTTGATCTGATCATCCCTAAAGGACAGCACACGAGCGGGACAGGTGGGACACCGCACCATCTTCGCAGGCTCCCAGAGGTCTGGCCTTTCCCTGACATCTCTGTCCCTGCAGTTTGTCCCAGCTGGGTTGGCGTGTACCAGCCCATCTCCTCTGGTCTGGGGTGGGGTCTGTCCCAGGGTAGCTGGGTACTGGCACCTCCAACCAAAGCCCCGGGCCAAGCCACCATTGGCTCAGCAGAGCTTTACTCTCGCTTGGTGCTATGCCAAGATTGAGACTTCTCGTGAGCTGAGAACACAGGGCAGGACATCTCCATGGCTGCCAAAAAAACCACCCAGCCCCTCTGCATCCCACATTCTCCATTCTCCCCTCCTTTTCCATGTTTGCCTCTCCCCGCTGCTTTCTCCTGCTCAAATCCCCCTTTCTTGCCACTTTTCTTCTCTGCTTCTCAAACAAAACTCTTTCTCCTCTCTTTTACCTTTTTGCTTCTCTTTTTCTCTTGCTATTTCAGGCCATGCTCATCCCCTGCCTGCCACTCTTGCGTCCCCGCAGGGCACGGGGCAGCTGCTGCTGCCGGCCCAGGGCTCACCCCTTGCCCCAGCTAATTGCACGTCGTCTGGAACCACCACCACCACCAACTGAAACATCTCTCCATGGCACCACAGCAGCCCCGAAGCCCCGAGCGCTGCCTGATTTACTTTCTGCTGGGGCCACTGTCCCCAGACAAACCTTCCTCTGCTCCCACCTCTCCTTTTCCAAGTATTTGTTGATTTAAGCCAGCCCCTCAGGGATTCAATTTCTGCGCAGAATGCAAGGATTTAACCACACAGCCAATGTTAATGCTAATGGGATTATCATAGAATCATAGAATCATAGAATCGTTTAGGTTGGAAAAGACCTTTAAGATCATCAAGTCCAACCAATAACCCAATATTGCCAAGTCCACCACTAAACCGTGTCCCTAAGAGGGAGATTTGTACAACTAAACCCCAAGCCTCCCCATAAAACTTACTGCCCTGTTGTTCTCTTAACTCTTTCCCTGCTCGCCGGTACCTGACATGCAGCCACCCAAATGTGGAGGTGCAGATGCTCCCCAGCATCCACATGAGCTTCAAAATGTGAGTGCTGAACTCCTAATTCATCCCTGCAACCTATGGGGTTAAGCAGTGGTTAATCGATGATGTGCCTATGTGTATTTCCACCCCATCACTGAGGTGCTCTTGTCTTAACAAGGCTTTTGGAGCTTTTCCTGATGTCTCCTCAAAAAGCCCACTGGGGTGTTGCTCCTTCCTTGTGCTGCTCTGGCCTCAAGCTACTGATAATAAGGAGTAAAAAACAACCCTCAGGGCTGAAACCATCTCCAGGCAGGATGCTGGGTGGGCCTAACACGGCCGGGCATCATTGGGAGCTTGGGGACAAGATGAGAATAAAGCATCCAGCAATATTTTATTTTTTCTTTGTAACATTAAAGAAAACAACTAAAATTAGAATGCTGTATCACACCTTGCAGGTTTGGAGACTGGATGGGTGCTGCGCAGTTTCCAGCGGCTCTGCGGGGGGTGTCCGCCTTTGCTCCAGACGGCAGGAGATGGGGGGGGGATGGTTCTGGAGGCTTCCTGGCCACCATCCCACATCGCCCTGAGGAGCTCTGTGGGGAAAAGCGGGGGGCGGTGTGATGCCAGCCAGGGGGACCCACGCAGCCCCCGCCGGCGAGGCGCAGGGGGGCGCAGGGACGGGCACCGGCCGGGAGCCTCCAGCCTTTGAGGCTCGGCCCAAGCCCGGGGTAACGGTGCACCGGGAGACCCCCACCCTCAGGAAGAAGTGGCACATTTTCAGAAAAGCCCCTTTTTCTGTCCCACGTGCTGTGGTGAGAGGAGCCCCCCCCGCGGGCGCAGCGCATCCCCCGCCCGCCGCCGCTCCCGGGCCGCCGGTCGCCCCCGCCGGATCCGGTTCCGCCCCTTCCCCTCTTTGTCCCCGCGCTGCCCGCCCCGGCCCCGGCCCCTCCGGGCCCGGCCCCCCCGGGGACCCCCGCCCCTGCCCCCGGGGACCCCCCCCCGGCGGCCGGGCAGCCCTCGGCACCCCGCCGGGTCTGGCGTTCCAGCTGTTGGGGCCGCGCACGCAGCTGGAAGGGTGCCTGTAGAACATCACCGAAATGTACATTCGTATTTGTATTTATATTTGTGTGTATATGCATTTAGAAATATATATCTATGGTTATACATTTACAGATACACATTTATAGATGCATATATTTTTATATATGTATATATGTATTTATAGATACACATATTTGTATATATATATTTTTATATTTATTTTTATTTTTTATATATATACACACACACATATATATAAATAAAACCCTCACACTTCTTGCCCACCACACTTACCGGCTCAGCTCAGCAGCCCCGAGTGAAGCCGGACCCATCCATTCACGCTGACAAATCTTCCACATTAACGATTTCACTCCAGGAATTCCGCGGATGAAGCCGGACCAGGACCCAGCGCTGCGCTGGAGCCGTGCTGGCCATGAGGGGAGCAGCTTATGTAAAGGGGCAAAGATACGCGGGAATATCGATTATCAGGGAGCCAGTACCCCAGACTGAATATGGATTCACATGGAGTGAACAGATCTATCACATTTTCAAAGGCAAGTGTCACTTCAGAATTGCTGTCACTCCGTATTTAAACGGCACGTTCTTCATTCGTGTTTTATTTTCATTTTATAGTGGTTGGGGTTTTTTTCTTAAGAAGCCTTAGAGTTGGCCTGCAAAAGCATTTTCCTTATTTCTTGCATATAAAACGATATCAGAAGTACTCTAACCTCCTTGCTTCATGTTTTCTCTCTGTTTAAAAGAAAAGGGAGGAACGCCAGTATCCTAGCTCACCCCAGATTTTCCTAAGGACATCTGCATATGTTCCTCCTCGATGATCTGTGAGAAAGACTCCTTTTTGCAGAACTGCATGGAGAAGGAGGTTATACATATATTAATTTAAACAATTTCCGAGGGAACAAATGCAGAAATCCCTTGTGCTTCCTGTTTCGGTGAGTTACGGTGTGTGCAAAGGAAGGTGTGGGTTGTTATGGAAATATAAACATCTGGCAACCCCCCTTTCAAACTGAAATAAAACTAAAATTTTGGATAGACTATAGGCTGATACTCTGTATAGACCAGGGAGCAGCAGGCAGAGCCCCAGGAGTCCGAGTGCAAGCGCACACCTCCAGGTTTGCCTGGGCACACCTAGATCTGCCCAACCTTGGCCTTCGCCTGTAGCTTATTATATACTGGATATCGCGCATCCCACTCCTCCACAACCTGAAAGCAGATAAGCAGGTCCTAGGAAAATTCAGGGCAGAAGTTCCTCAATAAAGCAGGAATGTGCCCAGAAATGTGCTGGATCTATTCAGGCATGCAGATGCGTGCGCTCTGGGATTTCTCCCCCATCAAAAAACAGGGAGCTGGGTGCCCTGCTTGCAGGAAACCGGGACAAATTCTCTAGAAACAGCTTCACAAGCCTGACCAGCAAAAGATGCCAGAACTTGGGAGCTGGTACGATTTTCCAACTAAAAAAAAATAATATTGATGCCATCTTTTGACACCCTGCGGCGTCCGTTCCTGTGAGAGGGTCGCCGTCCCGCTGTGTAGCACCACTCACCCAGATAACGAGGTTTGCCCTCGCCCCTCTAGGCAGCAGCTGATGCTTTGCTGATGCACGCAGCCCCAAAGGCAGTGAAAATGTAGTAAAACGGAATCTGGCTTGGGGTGATGGTTTTCCAGCGGTGATGACACAGCTGCAGCCCCCGTCAGTACATCAGAGGTAAAGTCTCCCTCTTGGCAGCCCCCGCTGTTGCTCCAGAGGCTGCCAAAGGGCTGCTGTTTCACACCGTTTGGTTGCTGAATGTCTTTTGCCCTGGGATCCTGGTGTGGGAGGGGTACAGCCCAAGGAGGGAACGGGCCCTCCGGACCCTCTCCAGTGCACCCTGCCCTCTTAGCCCACCCCAGCACCTCACAGGGCATGACCTGGTACCAAAGAGTCAGGGAAAAGGCTGGCCGAGCAATGGGACTCTGGTGTTTCAGGGGTATTTGGGGTTCACATACTCACGATAGGAATGTCCAAGCTCTGATACTAACTCTGGACCCCTAAAATGGTGTTTGTTATTGCCGATTTTGTTCCATCGTGCTATTTAATAGTGCTGGTACCACTTCTCCACAAAGGTCTTTGTGCCCTGCGTTGCATGGGACCACCAACTGTGGCTGGAAGTGATGGGGGATTTATTTTCCTCATGCCAATGTACCCCCAGGTGCTTTTTAATGTGCCTTTAACTCTAAAGCTTCAGCACTGAGGTACCTCAAGAGCATCATTACAGATAAAGTGCTTAAGGCAGCTCTGCGGTGGAGGCACTGGGGGTTGTGCTCTGAAAAGCCGGCTGTCGTGGAGCCCTGCATTAATGAGGGCTTGGTGACCACCGGCCAAATTTACTCGGTTTACAACCAAATTGTGGTACATCTGCTCAAATGAAACCAGCACATCAATGTGAGCAAAGGTCTGGGTTAGCTAGATTTTAAACCTTCCTCGCACGTGTCTAAAGCTTGGTGCGGAGCAAAGAGCAGCAGAGGAGGATCAGTCAAGTAAGAAAGCCTGGGGTTCACTGTAAAACACTTTTGGGGCTGAAATGCTTTGTGAAGGCTGAGCCACCGTTAGTCAGAAAGCCTGAAGAATTTATCCACGAGTAAGAGCAATCTAGAGATAAATGTATTCCCTGCATGCTCAGCGGTCTAAAACTCGGCAGAATAAAGCAACTGGGGAAGTATCATCCTCCGTTTCAATCAACGCACCAGTATTTCTAAGGTCACAACATGCAGAACCCCTGAATGGGTTTTCTTTGTGTTTGAATAAACAACCCCAGTTCCAGGTTTTTAGCGTAGCTGCTTTTTTTGTTAGGCAAGTGCACTCTAAAGGAGCTGTAACCGCGTCAGCTTGGACTTCGGGGGAAAATCAGCTTTTGTGCAGACGCTGGCTGAGGAATATCCCATTCCAGAGAGTTTTTATTTCAGATGGCAGTCAAACAATGAATGCAAATGGATGCAGAGTGGACCAAAAATGAGAACCCACTGCTAACTACCAGGGAACCTCCTAACTCCCCTCCCTGCTACACGTAAAGCGTGCAGAACCTGGCAGGCTCTCCTCACTTTTCTGCGGAGATTTAATAGAATGGAGTCTCATGTGAATTGGATTTCATTATTTTCACAACAGACGCCACTACAAAGTATTATCATAAATAATTCAAACAAAGCTACAAATGATAAAATAAATTAGTAAAGTCCATTTTGAGAAACATTATCTTCAGTTTTGACTGTTTTCTTTGCCTAGGCACTAATTCACAACTCCAGTCATTTGCAGCTGGATTCACTGCAAACTAATGAGGTTCTGCACAACAGCATCTTTCAATGAACCTGAAAATTAAGATAGCAGAAGGGCTTTTCTGCAGATGTCACAGGATTCCTGGCTAGCTCCTAATATTTGAGGTGGCTTTTGTGGCTACAAGTCTTGATGGTGATGATGTTCATGTCAGGTCGGAGAACGTAGCCTGGATTGATACTGGTTCAAGTCATAGCAGAAGGACCGAGGAGGGATGATTTGCTTTAGCAGCTCAAACCACTTGATTATTAATTAAATCAAGTATCCTGGCTGGGGTCTGAAGGCAAAGTGCTCCTCCATGCCCCAGTGCTTACGCAGAAGTGTCTGTGGGCGGAGCAGGGATGCTCCTGACCACCACTGATCACGCTGTTGTCCTTTGACTCCTGGATCCCTGGTTTTGCCTTTCCCTGGGACACCAACTGGGGATGTCGGTGCTGGGGCTGGTAAGGAGAAGCAGCAGGGATTTCATTCCTGGTTCATCTTCTCATCCTGTTGTGTTTGCCCCAGGGCTCTCCCACCTACTGTAAGGTCATGCCTGCCCAAAGCAGTGGCATTGGCACAGTATGCAGATACTTAGCCACTTGTGCAATACCTTGAGCAAGCAGAACAATATGATCTTCTCTGTTTTAAACCCAGAGAGCCAGAGCTGCAGCAGCCAGGGTGCAGAGGGGCCAGCTGCAGTGGTTTCAAAAGCTGCCACCCCTTATCCTCCCCGCTTTTCCCCTGAGACATCACTTCCCCAGTGGCCCAGCCAGCAAAGCAGGTTGGCTTAATGCAACCACCCGGGAGCATAGACACATGTCCCCTCTGCCATGGGCAGCGACACCAAGGAGTGTCCCCACCGCATCTGTGGGCTGCATGAGCTCCCGTCCACCTGAGGGACACAAAGAGAAGGCGGCTGAAGTTTTTGCTGGTGATGCAGCTGTTTCCTATGGAAATACAGATTGGCCGAGCTGCTGCCTTCGGGATTTCTTATTAGGTTTCCTGTATTAGTTGTGTGCAAGGAAAAAAAATTACTGCTTTGAGCTGTAAACATAGCGATGGTTTTTGTTCCCACTGACTTGTCCAAGCTGACCACAGCTAATGAGCTGCCCTGAGCCCCATCCGTGGGGTGAAGAAGTGGCTCTGGGCGCTGCAGCCCTGCCCAGCGCAGCCGCCGCACGCAGCTGTGCTCGCAGCCCACTAAAGCCCCATCCTTTAGCATCGCCGTTCGCAGATGGTCATATAATTACTGTTTGCTTTCCCATCATGTCTTTTTGGGACATGTGTTTTGCGTTCGGATTTCTCCAGCCTCCCTGTTTTTGTGAATCACACTTCATAAAATAATGGCTACCTAGGGAATGTAAGGCATAACATTTTATTCTTCCCGTGCATATGAATTTTTCACTAGCACTGCCACGATCCAGCTCATAAAGCAGAGTCCTCAGTTTTAGTCCTTATGTTGCAATATACTTAAGCACACAGACATTCACCTCTGTCCATGATAACACTTAGGTATGTTTTTAACTCTTACTCCTACAATTTTCTGCTTTAATTTAATCCAGGTCTCATTTCCTGGCTGTGCTGGTCCCCACCAAGCTCATCTCAAGCAAAATTCATTGTCCCTCCGTTTTTTCTCTTCATCAATAAATTTGGCTAATGGTGCTTATATATTCCTCACTAAACCACTTTAAAGTGTTATGATGAGGGGTGAAATAAGAAATAGACCATAGCAATCCCCTTCCTTTTGCGGTGCACATGGGCTGAACTTCCCTGGCACTGTTGCTTGGTATACAAGAGCATCTGATACAAGCAGCATCAACTTTTCGAAAACTAAACTAAAATATAAATTAAACCTTCATAGCAATAACAAAGACAAAAACCTGCAGATGGTTCCCTGAGACACAAATACAGTACTTGTTATTTGCCATTTTTCCCCAGGTAGGTAAATGAGATCATGTATGATACCTCGGTGCTGGCAGACCCCTCTCATCTAGCCTGAATCCCCCCTGACTTCTTTCGATGAAAAAAGGGAAATATTTCACCCAACTAAGAATGAGCAAAAGCTGGTGTTTAAACAGAAATCTCAAAGGAAGCTGCCTATGTAACCACAGCTGGTATGCTGCGTACCTAAATACTGACAGCCAATTTGTTTTTTGGTGCAATATAATTCCAAGTCAGTCAATAGAGCTCCACCAGGGATTCATTTGACCTTTTGTATTTACCAGGTTAGCCCCAGAGGGGGGGGAAGAAAAGGAGGGGACCACTAAAATCCATCTCTTTTACCACTAGAGCCGGTGTCACGCAAGCACTTTTTATGCTGAGGCATTGGGCGGGATGGGGTAACTCCGCTGATTTGGATTTGGGGATGCTTTCTTGGTGCTGGCCCATTTGAGGAGACTTTTCCCTGGAAAAGGTGGGAACCACAGGGGATGCAGCCAACACGTGCTGAAGTAAAGAAGACTTTTTAATGCAGCCCTGTCACTACAATCAGATAGGAGCCACATAAAGACACAACTGCAGGGATCCTGAGCAGACGGAATGGGTTTAAGCCCCATCTGTGGCCACAGAGGCTGTTTGGAAAGGTGGGGGCTGGCAATCCTCCCCCTCGCAGATGCACCGTGCTCTTCCCTGCAGCCAAGTCCTTCCCCGAGGCCTGACCGAGGAACCAGTCGGTGCAGGATCCTCCAGACTGCTGCAAGCTGTTCTTTCGGTGTGTGAGCTTACTCAGTTTAAGCCTGTTGCTTAAGCTTCCATGCCTGTTTGCAAGCTGCCTGTGGAATGGGAGCTTGCCATCAGCAGTGGGGTGGTTTGCAGGTGCTGCGGGTGTGCATGAAGCTCTCTCAGCATTGCATTTCCAGGGGCACGCTGCCTCCCCGCTTGTGCTAGGAAGGGGTGCCAACAGCCTCCTGCGAGCACAGACACTGCAGCTCCAGGCTTCCTTTCTCTGCCCTTGCAGCATTGCTAGGGGATTTTTTCCCTGGTTTTATATTTTTCTGTGACTTCTTAAAACTTGCCACGGTTGTTCCTGAAGGTTGAAAGAGCTCCAAGCGTTGCTCTAGGGGTGCACAGTGTAAACATCCCTTCTCCCAGCCTGGGCTGCTGATCCGCAGTGAGCAGTGTGATGTTGGGGCTCTCCCCTGATGTCCCGCTGTTACACTCCTGCAGGACAAATCAAGCTTTTACTCCTGAAACTAAGACTCAGGAAATGCAAAGATCCTTTTCACCCGGTATCCCTGTGTTTAGTGGTGAATCCTCTTTTTCCCTCCCTTTACCTTCCAGTGCTGGTTTAGCTGTGTGTGTCTCTCCCACCCCAATGCCTGTTGAGATGAGGGGTGCAACGAGAGAAAACTTTGGCCCTTAATCTCTGCTGCTGCCTGGACTGTGCTGGAGCTCCCCAGCTCCTCCAACAGTCCTGGGGCTTCACAAGGTCTTTTGCCAACAGGGACAACCTCAGCGAGTCGATTCGCTGCCGTAGCCCAAATAATGAGATGGGGAGTGCAGCGGCAGCAGGTCCCTGCTCAGCTGCTCTTCAGGCAGTAGGGAGCAGAACAGCCCCGGGTGTTGCCCCTTTCCCAAAAAACAGGGCAGAAGTCGGTGTAAGAAGATCTTGAGTTGGGGCTTTGGTGGTTTGTTCTTCCTAGTTAAATGAGGGAAGAATAAAACCAAACTCTGTGTCTCGTCTGTGCCTCTATGCTGACAGGCTGAAGTACAGCAGACGCACAGCCATATTGTTCTGTAATCAGCAATTAGCTTTATATTTTTTTCCCCTCATCCCTTTGAGAAAGGGACAAGGAAAGGCCCCACTTCAGAATAAATTAGTCTCTCAAAAGAGAGGGAGCTCTGCAGATGGCTTTGTCGTGCTTTCCACTCTTGTACAGCTCTAGAGCACACAGTCCCCCATCCTCAACCTGTCCATGCTCCAGATGTTCTCCTATTCCAAACACCTGGAAGAGAGGAGGTGTTCTCACCTTCACCAAAAAGCAGCTGCTAGATTTCTGATATGTATCACTAAATTTCAGCATTAATTTTGTGCAAGTGCTTGCCTCCTGAATGCTGCGAAGCTGTAGGTTTAGTGCTGGCTTGCTGGAGTTGCAGTATAGCATCAGCTAAGTCTAATACGGACCAGGCGTGGCAGTGGGAATGGGTTGGGGGTTGTTAAAATGTGAAGTTCATTCATGTGCCCTGTTTCTTCATGAGGTGCAGGAGTTCAGTGTGCGTGAGAGGGAGATATTTTACACCTACACTGTTATCCCACAAAACGAATCGCTGAGCAGGGAGGATTTTAGCAACTGTTTCAGCTGTCGGCCAGGATCAAAGTCTCCATGCCCCAAACCCAACCTCCAGGACAGCTTCTCCTCTTCTGGGGAGAAAAAACCTCTACCCTGCTGCAGCCATTTATCCCTGCTATGGGCAGGCCTTTTCTGGGGGTGGTTGCCTGAGCACTCAGGTGAAGGCTTTGTCTCCAAACAGCTTGTTTCAATTGCTCTTCGTTTTTTCTTGCAGCCTCGTGGTGGGTAGGTCTATGCCAGAGGTTTTTGACAGCCTGTTTGAGGGGCTCTCGTCCTCTTTCTGTGCACGGCCAGCCCTCAGCATCCCTCCTAAATTATTCTATTTACACAGTGAACATCACCACAGCAATGTACAGTTCCTGAAACTTCATAATTTCCAGTCTCTTTACTTTCCTGCTCCAAATATTGGTCCTGTTTAGCTAAGTGAGTCCAAGGCAGTAGATTTCTCAAGTCACTCAAACACATCTCATGAGTGGTGTGAGTGCGCTCTGTACTACACTACAATCTAACTCACTCTGGTGCTCAGCAGCACTTTAGTTACCCTCCTGTTGGTCAGGGTTCACAGTGGAGGAGAGAACTCCACTAAAAATGTCATTTTAAGGGGCACTTTGGCAGCAATAGGAGCTGCCCTTTCTTTTCAGGTGGGGAGCAGTGCAGCGCAGCTCTGGTCTGAGGAGACAGGCAACCGTTCGTGCTTCTGGAGTGGCTCTTGGTGATGCTTGGCTGTGTTAAACAGAGTCTCTGGAAATCTCGTTCGACAGTGGCATTTTCTACATTGCAGCCTCTAAGGGAAAGCAGTGAAATGGGGCAATATGAGTGTTTTTAAGGAGAATTTCTAACCCCTATGGCAAGTGATGGAGAGCAGGAGGGGATGTGCAGCACTGAGTAGGCTGTAACGTGCTTTTTGCCACAAACTCACTTTTTTTTTTAAAAAAAGTAAGTATAGTCCTGCAAAGGGCTGCATCTTTTACTCCACCAAGTGCAGGTTTCAGTGAGTGACTAAATGAAGGGTGTGCCTGCCTTGTAAAACGCAGTCACAGCCCCCCGGGACAGTCTCTTCAGTGAGATCCATGAGACATCCCTGGTTTTCCACCTCTTGTATTCTGCTGGGTACATAGCATGTTTGCTGACTTCTCATTTGGTAAAGATCTGGTGGTGGTCTCATAAACACTTTCTTGCATGAGTGGTTTCCCATCTGAATGCTGCCCAAACTGCCAGGAAAGCTTATTGTTCAGTCCTATATAAGCACACAGGGTTATATTCCAAGTATGCTAAAACAGGGGATCTGCTACGATGGGAAGGTGCTGATGCTACTGCACATTGTCCTTGCAGGCTTCCAGGACTGTAGCTGTTCAGGTTATTTATTTTAGCTCTGTTCTTTTCTGCTGCATCACCAATGATTGGTATTTGTTTCAGGCAGGCTTCTGGTTTATTTGTATGTCACGCTCAGATGCAGTGCTTGCTGCTGGGGACTGCTGTGCCGAGCCCTGACCCTCTCGATGGGCCTCCTCTTCGCCTAGGGCACTCCAGAAACACGATGGTGAGCACAATTTATCCATCCAGCTCACATTCACTGATATACCATCAGGTACAGTTTGGCTGGGCAAGAAAAAAGTGCTGGTCCCTTTTCCTACATGTGCTAGCCTGCTTGAACTCGGTGCTGCCAAGCCTGCATTGTCCGCAGTGTTACTTGGTCATCGTGTGGGAGCCGCTGCTGCTCGGAGCTCGCAAATCCTGATTGCGGGGAACGGCTGGATTTATCACTCATCTCGTACCCAGAGGAAGGAAGAGAGACTTCAGCTTCAAACTTGCAAATAAAGGAAACCACACATTTTTTGATTCAGTGTCTCCAAACAGCTGAATTTTCTCTCAGTCTTCTCTCGTGTGGCATCTGGGTCCTGCCAAAGGTCATACCTGTGGCTGATCTTGCTCTTGCTTGTGAGGTCCTTGTGGATCAAGGACCACAGGAACAAGGCAGAGAAAGTATGTTGGGGTTTGCTGTAGTTTAGACATGTTTCAAGCAGACCCTCGGGAGCTGGGAGTTTAACTCATCGTGTGTGTGTTTTTTTCTCCCTGTGCACTTTGGGTTGCTTGTTCCATGTGCTAGTTGCTTGCTCCTCTGAAGCTTCCGAGGTTTAAAAGATACAGGACAAACAACCCCCCCCTATTCTGCAATGGACAGGTTTGGTGGTAGGGGACTGTGGTCCTGCTGAAGAGACATTGCTGATTCAGTACCTGCCAAGGCTTGTTGCGTCTCCTTTAGGATTTTAAACATGTTTTTCAGGAGAATACAGAGAGTTAGGCTCTTCTTGGGAAGAAGAAATCTCTGCCGTGTCTCAGGCCTGTTGGCGGAGTCCCCGCAGACCATGTCCCGGCGAGGGCACAACGCGTCCCGGTGGGGGCAGGCTGCACGGGGAAGCTCTGGGATGCCCGGTAATTCCCGGTTGGCTTTCCCTCCCCCCCGAAGGAGCGGGGCATTTCACCCATGCCGGGTTAGGTGCTGCTCGGCGGGGGGAGCGACCAGCCAAGGAGGGTCCTTGACCCCTCGTGCCGGTGGCGGGACGCGGCGGGCGGGATGGGGGACACGCTGCGCCCTGCCTGGCTCCCCTCCGCCGCGGCGGCTGCCCCCCGGGCTGCGGCTGCCCGCGCCCCCGCTCCCGCACGGCGGCCGAGCCCCCGCCGCCGCGAAGTTCTCCCGGAGCTGGGGCGCACGGGCCCGGTTCCAGGGAGCGGGGGGGCAAGGGCGAGCCTGGCGGGACCCCTCGCCGGGCCGGGGCCGCGGGGCCGGGCCGCGCTCGCCCTCCGGGCCGCGCAGGCCGCCGGTGGCCGGGCGGGAGGTGCCGGTAACGGCCCCGGGGCGCGAAGGCGCCTGGGGGAGCGGAGGCTCCGCTGAGGAACCCGCCGGTGCCCGCCGCTCCCCGCGCCGCCGCTGACAGGAGGGCGCGGGGCCGCGCCTTGCGCTCGCCGTCCTGTGGGGAAACCGCCCGCCGCGGGGGCTCCCCCGGCGCCCCCAGGTCGGTGCCCCCCCCCTCTGGTCGCCCCGGGGTGGGGGGGGCGGCCCCCCCTCACGCCGCGGTGCCGGCAGGCGGCGGGCGGCCGGGGCAGCGGCCGGGGCGGTGAGGGGCCGGGGGGGGCGGGGGGGGGGGGGGGGGGGGGGGGGGGGGCGGGGGCGGGGCGGGGGGGGGCGAGGGGCGGTGACGTGCGCGGCGATTGGGCGGCGGCGGCGGGCAGGAGCGCGCGCGATTGGCCGGCGCGGCGGAGAGAGCGGCGGAGCGGCGGGCGGCCATTGGCTGGGGACGAGGAAGCAGGAAGGAGGACGGAGGGGCTCGCGGCTTGCGGGGAGTTCGCGGCGGCGAGCGGCGGCGGCGCCTCCTGCTCCTCCCCGCGGCCCCGGCGCCCGCCCGCCCGCTCCCGGCCTCTGCGCGCCGCCCGCCCGCCCCGCGCCGGATCACGACGCCCTGCGGCGAGGGCGGGCGGCGGCAGCGGGGGCGCCTCATCCCCATCCCGCAGCCGGGAGGAGGCGGCGCTGACGCAGCAGCGTGGAGCCCGGGACTCGGGCGCCCCGGGAGGGCTCCCGTCGCTGGATCTCTCCCCAGCCGGGGCCTGCGGCAGCCTCGCGGCGCGAGAGCGCGCCCCGGTGAGTCCCCACGCGGCCGTGCCGATCGTCCGGTGGAGCCCGCGGCGCCGCCTCGTCCCCTCCGCCTCCGGTAACTCCGGCGGGCCGGGAGCAGGTGCCGCCGCCCCGGGGCGCGGTTGTGGGGGGGGCGGGAGGCGGCGCGCGGGGCTACCGGGAACTTTCTTCGGCGGCGGCGGGCGGCCCCGGTGGCGGGAGCCCGGGGAGGGCATCGCGGGCGGCCGCGGCTCGGCGCCCCGCGGGGAAGCGGCCTCGGCTGCAGGTGGGCCGGGCCGGGCCGCCCTCAGGTGCGGGCGGCGGTTGAGCACGCGCGGCGGCCGTTAACTTGCGAAGTGCGGAGGGGGCGAGGCCCGGCCTGACCCCCGCCCCGGCCGCCCGTCCCCCCCCGGCCCGGCAGCCCCCAGCCGCGGCCCGGCGTGCCCTCCCTCGGGGCCGCCCGTCCGGCCCCGGCGGCTCGGCAGGACAAAGGCGGCGGGGCCGGCGGCCGCCTGACAGGCGGGGCGGGGGGGGCGAGGCCCCGGCCCGGGCGAGTTACGGGGCCGGAACCGGGGTGTATGTGCGTGGGGGGTTATTGCCGCCGGGGGGTCGGGCAGCGGGAGGGTGAGGGCTGGTCCCGACGCCGCCGTTTGGAGGCGCCTCCCGGGGAGAGGCGGCGGGAGCGCGGGCTGGGAGCCGCTGTCCCCGGGCCGGGCCCTCCCGGGGCGCGGGGCTCGGGCGGCAGTCGCGGCGGAGCCAGCGCTGCCCCTGGGGAAGTTTGCCCAGGGTGGACGTGGCGGCGGGTTGGCGTTTTTTTTTTTTTGGGGGGGGAAATGGACCCCCCAAACCTGAGCCTGGAAATCAGCCCCCTCGCCCGGGCGCCCGTTAATTAACGGGCAACTTCGTCGACTTCACCGTGGTTTGTGTGAGGTGTCGCCCTACGAGCGCAGGTGCCATCCTGCCGCTCGGGGGGACCGCGGGGGAGTTCTTCATTTTCACCGTGTTTCAGCCCCCCCCGGTCTCTTCTCGGCCGCACTTGCCGTGCGTTTCCCCTGGCCCTGACCACCTCTCCTTTCCTGTCGGTAGCCCGGGTGGCTGAGAGCTTGTTTCCTCTTCTCCTTTTGTGTAGCGGTGGCTCCTAATGGAGGCAGCTCCGCTGGCTCCCTCCTTTCCAGCTGCTTCTACAAGGCGCAGGAGCCAGCACATGTGACTGGGCAGATCTCGGCAGACTAGCAAGTGCTCTCCGGGCTACTGCTCGACAGCCAGTCGCCGATGCGGGGATGCCCGAGCCCCGCCATCTCTCTCCCCGCCCCGGCGCCAGCAGTCGTAGGGACCCCCTCTCTTTCAAAAGAGCAGCCATGAAAACTTGAAAAATCCGAGCGTTTGGGATCTATTCTGTTTGCCTTCTCTTCCACACTTCCCCCCCCCCCCCCCCCCCCCCCGCCCCTTTCCACCCCCTTCCTCCCTCTCTCTTTCCACCAGTGCTTATCTGAAAGAGGTTCTGGTTTTGTTTTGTTTTAAAGAATACAGCTGCCCCTCGTGCTC
Source organism: Falco naumanni (assembly GCF_017639655.2). Taxonomy (NCBI): domain Eukaryota; kingdom Metazoa; phylum Chordata; class Aves; order Falconiformes; family Falconidae; genus Falco; species Falco naumanni. Next base: position 19,946,203 of record NC_054063.1, read on the forward strand.
GCTCTCCATCTGAAGTCATCATTGTCAGGAGCAGGCGAACCTCAAAGCAAAAGGCTTTTCTGGGCTTTTGCTAGCCTGGTTAATTGATCTGTCCATCAGTTTGCCACAATTGGAAAGCGCTTGCTCCAGACTGGCGGGCTCTGTGTGATCGTTGGTGCTGTGGTTGCAGGACTGTGTTCTGGGGTCTCAGGTTTTTATTTTAAGGTTTCCAGTCCTTACGGTTGTGAGAGGTAGGGTGACATGAACTGTATGATAGACTGATGCTTTTGAAATCTTAATGTGATTTAAATACCAACATGCTGCTGATCGCTCTAACGGAAATATCCTGCTAACATATTCATCCCGAACCATCCTTCACGTTTGTCATGTCCTAGCTACCTGAATCGTTCTCAGGCTTCAGCTGGAACTGTCTAAATATTTGCTTGTGATAGGAAACTGTGTGTTAGTCTGATTTAACAGGACGTTTTGGATTTAAACATTGATTTCTGTTTGTTTTCCTAATGAATTCAGTGTAGCATTTTAAATGGAGCAGCAGCATAGGCTTTCTAACTGCTGTTCTCGACCAGAACAGCGCTGCTACCACAGTGAAGCGTAGCATCACTCCTAGGTGTAAAATCAGCTGGAAAACACCAGAGCTGCAGGTGAAAATAATTGCCTCAACTTTGTGTGAGTGGATCCTTTCTGGATGCCCTTTTCACTGTGGGTTGATGATGGCAATAGCTCAGAACAGTATAATACCACCTAGCGATGTAGCATTTGGGGGGGGGAACAGTTACAACCCTGGTTCTGTAGCAGAAATGTTATTATTTCAGAAGCTGCTGAGGTTTTCTTATCTAACTATATCAGTTACTCTAAAGTTGGGTGTTCTGTCCTTCTTGCCAGTCATCTGCATCACCTTTCTGTCTGCAGGCTGACAGCCTTATTATTTATTTGGGTTTTTCACCTCTCTGGGCAGAATACGTAAGCTAATTTTGTTTGATGTGATGGTGCTAATTGCTACCGTGTGATTCAGGGGCTGCACAGACAGTGGGATGTGTGTGTTGGTACAGCCTATGGATATCCGATTTAGATAGTGCTTGGTGATTATTTTGGGGGAATACACCCTTCAGCAAATGCTTTTCTAATACTACTGCAGCACTGAAAATAAGCCCTTAGCAGCAAATCTATCCAAAGTAAACAACTGAAAAATAATTAGAAATCGTAAGCAAAGGCACGCTCACTGCTTGGCATTAAGTTCAGATCATGAGAAAATGAATGAATGATTGTATCTGGTGCTGTGAAAATAGACAGGTATGCTCAGATGTGCAAATATTGCATCCAAAGGAGCTGTGCAGAGCTGCTTTTTTGCCCCATCTAATACTCAGTTAACCATGGCAATACACCCTGTGGAAGTAACAACGGGAACAACTCTGCTTTGTGCCCGAGCAGCCGAACTAATTAAGTCACAACTATCATATTGTTAATAATACATGAAACAGCAGTTCAGATAACTGGGAAATAAAAAACCCAAAAAATAAACACCCCAAAGAAGTTGTAAAACCAAAAATAGCTTCAAACATGAGCTGTGTGCTTTGTGCCATGGGCTGTTGTGGGCCAGGGTAGGGAAGTTCGATGGTCCCCAGGGCTTTCCTCCAAATCCCAGGGCTCTCTGACTGTCTGGTTTGCTTCTCTGCTTCACCTGGCAGTGTGTTTGTGCTTGTTTACGGGCAGGGTACAGGTGAGCTGCAAGTCAGCTGGCTGTATTTGCGCCTGCAGACTCGTGTCTGTCTGCAGGTATTTCCTCTCGGTGTGAAGGCTGGGGAGTATTCGTGGTTTTGGGATACAAACCACGTTTAAGGGCAGGGGGGAAAGGGGGTGCTCGAGAGGAATTGTGCCCTTTGCTTCAGCGTGAGAGCTGCGAGGTGTTTGGGTAGAGGGGGGTGGTTCTTCAGAAATGCTATAGCTGCCCAGTGCAGCCACCTCCTCTTTCATTTGGACCAAAGGCATGTTTTTTATGACAAAAAATATTAAAATTCATGGCCAGATTGCTACCCTGAGTGAGTTATCTGTAACAAGGCCAGTAAAATTTAACCCTCCAAGCCTTCGCACTGGCAACTGATATTCTTTAAATGCTCTTAAATGTAATACTACTGGGTTTATTTCTGAAGACGGGAAGAAATGTGATTGTATGGGACAATGCAATAGGCCTTTATCCAGTTACTGTCCAGACTTGATATTCTAGCGTGAAGCTTTATTATAAGAAAAGTAGAATAAAGCAAGCCGCAGTGGTATTTTGTATCAGAGTTAAAAAAATAATAAAAAAATCTTGCATCAGAACAGCAGCATTGTAGAAATCTTTACCTTGCTGTGAAGTGAAATGAGGGACTGATAATTTAAAAAGTTAAATCAAAAGATGTTGTTAATAATAATAAATATAAATCTGATTTAAAATTAATTTTTCGCACCTGTTCTGTCCCCTGTCAATGTTTGTGCTGTTGGAATTTAATTAATGTTACGTGTTATTTTTTCTTACAGTGTGGGTGAAGACCCATACTAAATAGGAGAGTCTGGAGAGCTGGTGAGACGTAGAAAGTGCAGTCAGCTGAGCAAAGGAGGCAACCTGACCCTCTTATTAAAAAAATGCCTGAACTATCGATATTATATTACTGTAATTTCCAAATAATATTTTTAGTTAAATTGTAGTGGAAGCCCCTCAGCTAGGGATGGTAGCGCTGCTCTCTGTAGCTGAGGACGGGGGCAACTTGCCTGGAGAAGCAGTTATTTTTCTCACGTTCAGCTAATCATTGATGTGCATTGAATTTCATGAAATCTTCCATAGAGGGTGTGAGGTCATTAACTCCATGTGAGTCAAAAATAAGATGAGGCATGCCTTGGGGTTTTGCTTGGGTTCTGCTGGGCGTGAGCCTGCTGCTGAGGCAGGTGTTAAACGGCCTCTCGGTGATGGGGAGCTGAATGTGTCTTTCCTGGGCCAGTTAAAAACTGTGGGAATGAGCAGTGCAATGTGCCGGAGGGCCGGTGGCACCAAGCAGTCGTGTGCGGTGGCTGCGCTGTGCGGTGGCAGGGGAGCATGGCAAATAAACACCTATTAACGTGGGGAAGGAATGTGTGTCAGCTCACTGAGAGCACAGCGTGTTCAGGGCCTTATGTCTATGCTTTTCACATGTGGCATGGCCAGGAATGGTGCTTTTATCACCTTTTTTAAAAAAATCTGACTTGGGTTATAGGCGCATCTTTATTAAAGATGCTCAGTTGAATTCTTGCTGAGGGCTGCTTTCCATCATTTGTTTTGCAATTCTCCTTCCTCTGCCATTTGAATTTCCAAGCGTGTTTAGAGACTTGTGGTACAGGCTTTGGAGAGGTGCTTGCTCTAACACCTGCAGCCTAGTACCGTGGTGAAAAACAGCCTGGTGGCATCAGTGGGGTGTCAGCTTGTCACTCTGGGTGCCATGCTAGGGTGGTGCACAGCGTGCTGGTGCTGGAGAGTGGCTGGCAGAGGGGTGGCTTTGGGGTGCGTGCATCCTGCTTGGGGTATAACGCAGCCTGGGTGGGATTGCTCTCCTGCTGTAACATGCTGCCAATCTGGGTGCTGCCCTGTGTAAGAGCTTTTCGAAATTGCCTGCGAAGCAGGTGGGTTCCTGTGTGGCTGAACTGGAGTGATTTTGGCATTGAAGAGCGTGGGGTTTGTTAAATGTGTCGTGTTCAGGAATAAGATGATGTTGCGGTTCAGAGCTGCCAGTTGCTGTGTTCCTCGTGTCCCAGTTCTCTTGAACAAAGGTGTGCCTAAACAAGAAAATTATGATTTTTATTATCTTTTCCCTCCCCCTTTGTAAGCCACATCACAGGAGTGCTTGCTGGCACCCATTGTTCTTCAGGCAGTTTTTTGAAGGGCTTTCTCATGCTCAGCTTTGAAACTATACAGCTTTCCCCAGCAGGCTTGATTATTTATTATTTTTTTTAATAAAAGATTTTGGCTTTTAGTGACTGCCTGTGTATCAATATTTCAAATTATTTACGATGCTCTTAGAAATAAAAAGAGAGGCATTTTCCTAGCATTGATTTGAATAAACCAGCTTTGCTGATGGCTTATTTTTCATTGTCTGAATTATCATCCTTTAAATGAAATCGCAGTGCTAAAGAAGCATCGAGATCCATGGGCATCGCTGAACTGTGCTGCTTCATACGTACACCATGCATGGCCTTCTATTGTTCCTGGCTGTGGCCTGTGTAAAGCACTGAAAATAGCGAGCTTTAGCCTGCCTTCGTGCAGTAAAAGCATTATCCTCTGCTGCTTGTCATCTTTGTATATCTTCGAGGGCTTGCGGAATACCTGGAATAGGCTTAAATTGGCAGCGGAGAAAGAAATGGGGAGTTGCAGGCATGCTAGGAAAGATGGTTGAGTTGACTTTTGCAGGCTGGAAGGGAGAAGGTGCCGCGGCAGGAGCGCGGCCGAGCAGCTGCAGCAGCACGTTGCTGGCAGCCAGGCGGACGCTGCCCAAGCCGGGAAGCACCTCGCACCGAATCCTGCCGGGAAGTTCTCCAAACTAAAGAGCGTTTTAGCTAAACCCTAAAATGGAGGGGGGCTCGAGGCTCGGCAAGAGCGACGGTGTTATACGATCGTTTGCTGTAAGTATGAGGGCAGTTGGCAGATTGAGCACATTCTTGCTGATTTAGGCTTGGGAATACCATAAAAAGGAAAAGGATTTGGTGGGGGGGGGGGGAGGGTGTGGAGAGGGGCACTGAGGCATCTCCCTCTGCAGAGGAAGGATGGAAAGGCACCCAGGAGGATGCAGGTGGTGAGGAATAAGCATCAATAATCACATATTGATAAACATGGAAGATCAGGAAGGCAGAGGAAACAAGTGGGAGCAGGAGGTTGTTTTTAAGTTAAAGATAAATCGGTGCGCCCAAAAAACAGATGCAAAGCGCATGTTCGGGTTTGTTTGTGTAGCTCAGTCAAAATTAGTTCAAGAAACCAAGGCTGGAGGGTGGTTCAGGGTAAGGCGACACAGCAGATATCTCCAAGGCTAGCAAGATAGCAAAGGGAAAGGATTTAGCAGCTATAATCATGTGTAGACAGAGGAGAAGAGACTTTCTTAAAATCCTGGCTAAACGCCCGGTGGCAGGACAGGTATGAAAATTCTGATTACTTGGGCAGGTAAATCTCAAACTGGGAATTCCTTAGATTTCAGCGAATTGCATGAGCCACAGAAGTGAGCCAGCACAGAAGTTTCAGGGATTTGTGCCCTAAACAATCACTTGGTAACCCCAACTCTCGCACATCCCTAATTATCTAGGGGCGGTACATACAATAACCAAGCACGTGCTGGGTAGGGCGCCTGGCGAGGCAGAACATGTAACGAACTGCTGTCTGCCCCCCTCTCCTCTCACGGGAGCCCTGTCATCTTGTCTTTCCCTTTCTTAGATGCTGGATTTCATGAAAGATCTCTAGGAATGTATTGTTTGGAATTTCTACTGTCCTTGTGTTCTGGTTGCAGAGAGGTGAATCCTTCCAAATACTGTTAGGGAGGACAGATAGCGTGATTGGGAAAGTACTGTTTAGCCAGCCTTCAAAAAAAAAAAAACCAAAAACATTTTCATTTTTTGCATTTCTGTTTCTTTCCATATAGTGGAAGAAGAGTCAGGGAATAATTCCCACTTCAGAATAAATTACCAGCTTTGCTGAAATTGCAGTCCTGACACCTCTGGAGCTAGACAGGTGGGATTAAAAGCCCTGCCCCTCTTGGTGCTGGGGAAGAAGGGGGCTGCAGCTCTACGTGGAGGCTGTGGGTCAGCATCGCTCACTAGGAGTAACTTCAGCCTAGCACTGAAGTTTTTGATGCAGGTAGCATAATTACAGTGCAGATAGTGCATCACTACTTGCGAAAGGCTCTTGTCTGCGCTCAGCATACATGTGATTTGCATCAGTTGTCCTGCCTGAAACCACTAATGAGCTTAAGAACTGTTTTCTTAGTGCTTAACAAAAATTAAATCCTTCCCTCCAAACAAAAATGTTGTCGTGTGCTTGGCCTGATGCTTTCATGCAAGTACAATGGGTAATCTCTGACCTTGCCTGAGATGCCACCTCGAAGCTCATTACTGAATAATTAGGTGATCCTTAACCTTTCCACAAAGTTTGGGCATTTGGGGAGCTGTGTGTGTGGTATTTTGTACTGATAATGTGACATATCCCAAGACTCAGCCTTGAATTTCAGGCACTGGGCTGTTCCAAACTCCATCTGTCCACTAAGTGAATGTCAATCCAATTTAAGCTTGCATATGTTTCCAAGGAAACCATCAGAGGCAATGGTGAGAAATGGACCATGGAGGGGCAGGGAAGCAAGCGCAACAGCAGCATTTTTACTTTTCAGTACTTAAACATGATTAAAACCTAGTTAGCTGTAATAACCCTATATAGAAAAGTGTTTAGAGTACTTGGAGGTCAGATGGTTCCTCTTGAAGGAGTCTGTGTTGTGTGTAAATGAAACAGTCAATTTAAAAATTAAAAAAAAAGGGGAAGTGTTTTCAGGTGCTGCCCCTGAGGTCTCATTCCAGCTCTAAGAGCTTTATGCTTCCCCATATAGATTATGGTTTTGTATAGCGCGGTCCTAATTCTCTTTCCTTTCTAGCAGGCTGGAAAACTCCTGCAGCTGTATAAAAACCTGTCCAGCCCCTCAGCTGAACAAAGCAAGCTGTAAATGCTTGCTCTCATTTCTACCCAAAGGAGTCTTTATCTAATATATGTAGATCCTCCACCACCACCACCACCACCAAAAAAAATAATAAAATATTGAAAGTGTTCAGGTAGATTAAAGATCAGTGTCCTGGTTGTATTAAAGCGTCTCAATACTGCACGCTGGTGTATTTCTGCGCTGTTTTGGAGGGCGGTAGCAGTGATGTGCATTGCCTGAGGAGCAGGAAAGCGGATGAATATTTGGATATTTGCTTCTGATCACTCAGACCAACTGAAGGTGCTGCAGTGCCCTGAGGGCTCATCTTTTACCCAAGGCATGAGAATTTCCACACGCTTACCAGCTCCAGCATGCTTAGCTTTTCAGAGATAGGAAAGGAAGCCTTTAGGTTAGAGTGAGCATAAGGCTGCATCGGTTTGTTGGCATTTGTGACCGTTTGTATATGCAGCCAGCGGGCCGTGTCGACCACAGCAGAGAACCAGCGGGACGCGTGGCATGCCCTGTGTCTGTGGGGCTCTGAGAAGCATCACCCAGCTCAGCCGGGGCTCCCGTGCTACGTGGCAGAGTTGTAAGCAAGGTGAGCAGCAGCAGAGCAGTCTGGAAACTCAAAGGCAGAATTTGCACTCTGTTTCTGTTTAGGAGAGATGAGGGCTTCTTTTTCTTTCCCCCCCGTTCAGAGGAATTCATCTTTAATTGGGAATTTAAATTCTGCAGAAGCCAGAATTGTAAGCCCCCCTTGCTTTTTGGAGAGAAGTGTATTTTCTGCCTGTTAATATAGCCATTAAATAAAATGTTTATCTTTGTTATTGAAGTGAGTAGCGAGGTTCTCACTTTGGAGCTCTGAAATGGGATATTATCCATCATTTTAGTTTAAAGAATGCTTCTAGCACCCTTGAACTTAAAATGTTTTACTGTGACAAATAGCTGAAGCAGGAGCTGAAATTCTGGTGTCTGGGGGCTACCCTGCATGGGTATATTGTATCCTTGTGCGTTGTAACTGCAACATGAGGCAGAAACTCCGCAGCTCAAAGCTCTTTGCAGCTGTTGTCCAGCATCAGATCCTCTTTGGATCAAATCTGCAGAGATTTGGTCTGTGAAAGCCAAAACTAGCTCCAGGGAGGTGGGTATCTAGGCACGAGTACTGGGAGTTGTCCTTGGGGCTGAGATAGCATGGCAGCACGGTTCTTAGGTGGAGAGGAGGTCTGTAGTGCATACCTCCTTATCTGCTGTTTACCCTTCCATGTCTGGGCACAGCATGGGAAAGTGGAGCTTGTGGAGCTTTCTTCTATCTTCTAGCAGCTCCTGGAAACTTTCTACCAGTTCATTTGCCGTTCGACCAGTAGCTGCAAGTGTCTCCCGCTGCCACTTTGGCTCTGCTTCAGCTGGCAGCCCTCGCAGCTGCAGGCATCCTTCTCTGATCGCTTCTCCAGACAGATTTACGATGGTCTAGCTTCAGGTTTTGTCTGCTTGTACCCCAGCCTGCTGGAGTCCATAACTCTGTAACAGTTTGCATCTTTTACCCTGGTGCTCTTATGCCAGTGACTTGGATGCATGGGGGCGTTTTTCTCTTCCCCACCCATCTGTCCCATGTGTTGAACATCTCAACTCCTGTAGCAGACAAACTGATTTTTTTTTTTTTTGCTCTACTTGTCAGTGCTAGGAGTTCCTCAAAAGCTTTGCTGCTTTGTTCCCTGTTACAAATATACTCCCCTTGAAGCCAGAGTTGGAGGAAGCATGGGGGGTGTCTTCAAAGTATCAGAGCAGTCATTTGTGAAGAGCAGTTTGCATAGCAGTTGTAGGATTCTTGTCCCCAGTACTCAACACGCTTAGATGTTTTGAAGCCACAGCCTGACTTCAAGGAACCTTCCAGAAAATCCAGTTGGAGGCACCCATGACATTTCCATAAAACTAGGCTGAACTGTGTAAATGCTTTGCAGTTCCAGAGATGAATTTGTAACTGTGCTCTTTTGCCAGAGGTGTGATGGTTTATCCTCTGGAGTTCACACTGGCTTCATGGTGACCTGCACTCATGTGAAAATGGAAGTCTTCCAAGACTTGTTGCTGGGTTCCCCTTGAGATGAGATGGTGCCTCTGCTTAGGGAGCAACTGAATATATGCGCCCCACTTGCAGGCACAAGTTTGCATCTGAAATGGCCGGGTATGAATAAAGTAAGAGTAACTGTAGTCGAGATTTGTGTTGAAGCTGGAAGTCATGTAATGAATCTGCTTTAGTCTCAAAGCCAACTGTAGCTCTTGGTGCTCAGGAGTTTATCTGCGCCAGAAAATGCCTGTGCTCTGTGTGAACGGAGTGGCTTCTGGTTCTCTCGTGGCGTGTGGCATGCGGTATGGCAGTGGGGTATGGAGCCGGGGTGGGTTAACTAGCCTCTTTTTTTAGTGTAGGCTTATGAGAAGTGCTGTTAGCCTGAAATTGTGGTTCTGGATGGATGTGGAAGTTGAGGAGAGCCGCAATACTGAATGTGCGTGCTCTTAACAAATAGTTAATTTAATTAACTCAAATAGCGAACACAACAATCAAACTTTCAAGGGCCTTTGCTAGCTGTATGTCCCCCAGGTTATCTGTACCCATGGCAGCAGCAGGTATAGAGAAGGACCTTAGAGTGGTCATGGTCAGCCCTGCTTGTGGGGCAGGGGATAAATTGTACCGAAACATTGCTAACAGATGTTCCTTTAACTATTGGGTTTTTTTAACCTCAGCTTCTTTAGGCATTATCTTGCTTTTCCTAGCCTGGTGGGAAGGAAAGATGTAGGAAAAGACTTCTAAGTCTCCCTAAATGCAGTTTAAGTCTTTTCCTTCTCCTCTCATTCCCTACAGAATGCAGAATGCCGTATCACCACCTTCATACATGTTATGAACTCTTTTTTCTCTACCTTTTTCTGCCCCCCTCCTTTTTTTTCTTCTTCTTAATTGCATGATGTATGCCCCTGTACCTCTTCACTGGTCACCTCCAAGTCCTTCATCCTTGCTGCTCCCTTGCTCATGCAGTGTCGTGCACAGCACGGGAAGACATGGCCCAGCTGGAGCCTGCTCCCGTCCGGACTCCTTTCCCCCTGCGCGTGGCCTGGCTGACCTGCAGCACTCCTGGGCATCTACCCCAGGATGATGTTTGGAGTTGTTTTCACGACATTGGGATGTTGTTGACTCATCCAGCTTGTGCTCTTCAATAAACCTTAGCTGCTTTCTGCAGGGTGCCACCTTCTTGGCTGCTGCCCATTTTGCATTTGTGTGTCTGATGATTCCTGCCTGTGGGGTGTGCAGGTTGTAGATCTCTCCCTGGTGGTGGACTCTTTATTTTTTTTAATGCTTCTTCGGTCCATCAAGATCATATGTGAACCCATAGCTTGTCTTCTGACTCGCTTGCTGCCTCTCGAAGTATTACCTGTGGGTGAGTCTGTGACTTGCTAATAAAATACTACGTGACTTGTTAATAAAATATTGAATAGTTTCAGCCTCCAGGGAACCTGCTATGTCTGTTGTTCTGTTTTGTCACAGAATCGTTAGGTTCAGGGAAAGGCCATGTTTGATTCTACCGTACGGTGGTTTTCTTTAGGCCATCTATCCCCCACTGGCTCACGGGGATGTTCTGTGGACCAGCTTGAGAATAATTGAGGCGCAAAACCCAGTGCTTTGCTTCTACAGCAGAGCACTGGATGTAGGAAGTGGCAGTAACTGGGCAGGTTCAATAGATGATTCTGAAATATTCCTTCTTGTAGACAGCTGCTCTTAGCAGGGTCTACTCACGTGTGGCTCTTGGGACATGCCGTCCGTGTAAGGTGACGGAGCAGAGGCAGGTGTCTGTGCTGCAGCTGAGGGAGCATAACCTCAGCGGTGCCCCGTGGGGGCCCTTCTTCAACCAACCCCCCACATTGTTCAGTCCAGAGCTCTTGGGATAGTGTGTAACTTACTGTTCTTAATTGTTCCTGACTTTTTAAAATTGTTTTCCTTCCAGCTGTGCAAGATGCAACAAAATCTAAGTAGTACGTTGGTGTGATGTAATTTAAATGGCTTACCTTACTGAAAATGTCTTACCGTACCCATTGCTGTGGAAGCAAAGTGTGTTTAATCACTCTCTTTCTGAACGGCCAAATAATGTCATGCATGTGTAGGTAGATAAATGCAAGTTAATGAGTGAATATAAAACAAATCACTCCTAGCGCAGGTCTGCAAATGCCTTCCGGTCTATTTAAAGGAGATATTTGTTGCCATGACTGATCAAAACCTGGGGCGCAAGCAAATGTGTGTACTCAAATGTACCTCTAACGATACGGGTAAAGGATGAAGGAGCTAGGCCAGCTTCCGATGGGAGTTAAATGGGCTCTCATGGAAGCGGTGTTCCAGTGATTAGGCTTCTAGTTGTCAAAGGTGGCTGAATTGCCGATGTTTGGCTTGTGGTTTCTGTTATTTTAATACCACTTGACAGTTCTTGTATGGAGATATATAACATCATCCAACTGTCTTGCCTGAGAGTTGCGTCTCAGATTTCTGATGGCAACACCGTGCCAGCTCTGGTCACTGGAAATGTTCTTCCAGCTCTGCTTGGGACCTTTGGCAATGCAGGCATTGAGTCCCTCTGCTTTCCTGGGCTTAAATTATCAAAACCAAGTTTGCACAGAGGAGGGTGATTCCTTTGCCTTGGCCAGAAGTGCCGTGGTAGCCACCGTGTTGGATGTGGTGAACGGTCCGCACACCGTGCTTGGGTTTCCCCAGCCCAGCCTGGGCCCCTAATAATTCTGGAAGTGTTGGGCACTTAAAAAACTTGACATGCTAGTTACTTAGTAATGAAAAGTGTAATTGCCAAGCAGTTAACTTAGAGCACTTAACGGCTGGTGGAGGTTCAGGCTGGTCTGATGAAGACATTAATAACTTCAGGTTCCAGACTAAAATCTTCAGTTTCCCGCACAAGGATGACGGTGCCGTGGGACTTCCCGCATGCTCCGCACTGACTCCCCAAGCCTCTCTGGCTTGCACCTTTCTACCCGCTGCCTCACCAGAGCATGCTGTCTGCTAATTCCCTTAATGGAGAATCAATTAACAAACTGCCCTTCAAAAAAATAAAACGGCAACAACAAAAAACCCCGTTGTCTGAATTTGGTCCTACAGGTGAGTGTGCTAACACCACCTTAGGAATTAAGAACCTTGTTCTCCTTTGAGAAATCAGGTGTTGCAGCACCATTTGGTTGTGCTAAATTTTGACTGACCTAATACGTTAAACCAGCGGAGTTGTGAAATTTTAAGAGGAACTTTTTCACTTGCCTTGTACTCATTTATAAATAGTGTGCTCTTGTGTTAAAAAGAAGGAGGCAAGGTTTTACACTAAGTTTAGTGAAGCTTGGCAGTTTGACCTTGGTCGTAACTGTGCTGCCACAAGATGTGGGAATATAGACAGCTCCCAGTTTCTAGCCCTGCAGTTCTGCCCAGTTTGATGACAATGTCTTATGCTTCAGTCACATCTGAACTTTTATTCCATGAGTTCAAATGTAGCAAAGCCAGCTTCACGTTTAAGCTCTGCTTAGCGTTCAGCGTGGCACTGTAATTTATAATGTGTCTGGGGAAGGAGAGCGTTTGGTTACAGGGATTCTGGGGGGGATGAGGGTTTTGTAAAGCCTTTCTTTGACTGGGATTTTGGACTGGGAGTGAAGCTCCCAGATGGAAAACTGCTCAGTGTGAGTAGTCCTCCGTCACCTGTGTCCCCAGCTAGGGAGGTGTGTGGAGGATGCTGGTATTTCAGGTGATGGTAGGGAAGTGAGAGTAAAGAAATAGAAAGTGCATTTTCTTTTGAAATGTCTGTACACTCTGAATATAAAGAGGAATAAAAACCTGTGACGGAAGAAGTTTGAAATCCCAGAAAGGTGTTCTGCTCTGTGCGCATCTTGCTTTGTATGGACCAAGTTGAGGTTGAATTGATGTGAAACTAAGTTTAAAACCGCATAGTGACAATAGGTATTTCCAAATGAAAGATGATGCTGTCTTAAGTACTTATTCTAGAACTGAAAATACATTCAGATTACAGCGTTGGTCTGGAGAGGTAGTTTTGCTCAACGTATTTCAGCTGAGGATGAGTCAGAACACAGAAATCCTCAAAAATATTACATGAACTTGTTATTTAGCATAGCCTTTTTTTGCCTGCCTGGGTTTAAAGCTTCTGTGAGTTTAAGTCGAGGTTATAAACATGTGTGCCTGTTAAATTTTTAAAATGCGGTCTCTCTTGTGCACTCCTCTCAGAGATGGTAACAGAGGCAGTACCTGGAGCCCCAATGCCGAGGATTCAGACATAGAGGTGGGGTACTGTATTGTCAGATAGTTTTGAGGGGATGCTTTGAGGTAACGAAAATAAGATGAAGATTACTTAAAGTGTAAAAAAAAAAAGTCCTTGAAGTTGCATTTTGGGTCAGAATTTAGGATAGTTAATTAAATGGTATATTGAAGGAATGCCTTGCCCTTCTCTGAATTTCCTGCCTTGTTTTTTTTTTCTCCCCTAAAGCAACTTCTGAGCTTGTTGAGTAGTGACGTGTTGTCTTTGAATCTCAGGGGTGCTGTGCTGACAGTTTATAGTCAAAAGAGTTGAGAGTGAATGGAGACCTTTGTGGAGGGAGGCGTACTGGAGAGAGGAGAAGGGATGTCCAGATCCTGTGATAGGGTGGCAGCGACAGCCTTGTGAAATGGAGAGGAGCTGGCAGGGATGCACCTGCCCTTGAAATTCCCAAAGGCAGCACAGTTTTGCAGATGCACGTGTAATACATGAAATCACGGTGCATCTTGAATTATTGAAGCTGAGCAGCTTGGAGGAAGTTCCTAAAGCGGTCGTGGAAGAGTGTGATTTTAATATATAGAAGAGCTTTAATATTTACTATAGAAAAATCTTGCACCTTGTTCTTCAAAATAAAGTCTTGGAAATAATTTGTTATTCCATTTTGTCCGTATAACCAGGACTGGTGCCAGAGCTATCTGAGCAAAGTGACATATGATTGATATTTTACCAGACTCAGCCTTCTGCCGTGAAGGAATTTAGTTTGCATTTTGCATATATGGAAAGTCAGATGAGCAGGGCTTGGTTGGTGTGTTTTTTTCTTTAAACCTTGATTAACTTGATTGGCAAAGCTTGTGCTCCTTCTAAAAACACAACTGTCAAAGCTGTCCTGGAATATTTTTGACTTGGTTTTTCAGACTACTTATAGATACCTTACAGGGTGGTGTTAGCGTAGCTGTCACATAGGCAGCTTTACATGGAACCTATTTAAAGTTCTAATAGGCAGTTCTTTGTAAACTTGTGATATTTAATATATCCATTACATTATGTGTAGTAGTAGTCGCTGCTGATGTTCTCTGGGATGTTTCAGAAGAATTGTAAAATCAGTGTAAACTTTAGCCTGTTTCTCAGGTGGTCCAGCCTATACACCCCCATCCTTTCCAGGGCTCATCTTGCCTAATCTCTGTACTCTGCCTGTCTTCGTTAAAAGGAAGCCTTAATGACTGATTCACTGGGGAGTGTTACAGCAAAGGCCAAGTGTCAAAGCGTCTCTTAAGCGTGAGTGCTTTCATTCAAAGTTGTCAGCCTTGAGACAAGTTGAGCCTGATTTTTCACCCCCACCTCCATGTACTCATTGCCTGTGCCTGCAAATGCCAGGGATTTCCTTTGCCTTACCTGGGCTTGCATCGCAGCAGTGTGGTTGGGTCTGGTTATCCATCATTCTCACTTCTTACTTTTCAATTTTTTTTTCTCACATTTGTTTTGAGAGACAAGAAGCCGATGGTGGGCTTTGCACTGTGGGAATAATTACAGTGTTTGCACTGGCAAAGAGGTGGTTTCTGTTCAAGAAGGGGGTTGGCCTTCTGTGTGTATGCTTGTTTGATTGTGTCTCTAATGACATGGTTGTGTATTATTTTTCCCTAAAGTCCCTGCTTGGTGCACAAACAGATAGAGTTTGCAGAATAACATCCAAAGTCAATGGCTACTGGCCGAAAACTTTGGAGTGGCAGTGGGTTCCTGCTGCTACAGCTATGAGGCTCTTTTGTAGGAAGCACAAGTGATGAATGCAGGATTAAAATACTGTTCAGAAATTGGTGCGTATTCTGTCAGCCTTAAGGTGTCTGTTAGCTCAAAGTTTTGTTCTCATCCTGGTGCATCCCTCTTTTTCTTGTCAAAAGGCAAAAGAAATGTGTCCTTTCTGAAGGAGGAAAGATGGTAATCTTCTCCATCCGAGCAATATAAGGAGGTAGAACAAAATTCTGATCCCCAACTGCTTCCAGTTTTTGCTGGGTTTGTAATGGGTTTGGAGTTTGGGGGAGGTGAGGGTGCCTTTGCTTGTGGATAAGCACAGCTTTTGCATCTTTCCCCCAGAGAGTGAGAATGAAACCGGCAGTGCTGTGAGCTCTGAACTCACCTGGAGCAATTTCATGGTGCTGTGTGGCAAGGCTGCAGACAGCAGCAAAAGCATCCAAACTTTCTGCAGATGTTCGGACACCGCTGCTGTGTTGTGAGTCACAAGCAGAAGGCTTGTGGCAACAGCTGGGGCTGGAAATCTTTAGTTCTTATAGGCTCTAGGAAGTGGGTTTGCAAGTGTTGGTCATGGCTGTACAAATAAGTGTTCAGTGAAGGGTTTGCATTCAGAAACTTTGGTTTTAATTTAAGGCAAATATGTAAACAAGACTGTGGCTATAAAGCCTGATCTGGGTTTTGGTGACTGATGTTTGAGTTGTTGAGGTCACACCTTACTTCCCACATTTATTTCTTACTATAGGATTTACTGAATAGTCAATCTAAGTGACAGCCTTTCGCTGAAAACGTAACATTACCGATGCTACAAAGCTGCATTACTGGCGAAAGGAAAGCTGGTGCCTCTCTGGAAAGGCGATGTGCTCTGCATTAGTCTCCCAAACAATGCACCTTGTTACTGATTTTGAGGAAATGTCTTCCTACTCTCCCCTAGACTTGTACATCATTCTTTTCCACTGATACTGAGAGAGCTGGCTTTTCTCAGCTAGATGTGAATTGAATTAAGCAGCTTACTCCTAAATGAAAAACTTAGCAAGCAAAGTTAGTTGAACAGTTCTTGCTACAATCTCTTCTCCAAAAGCATGTGCCTGCCCTTGCCAAAAGATGTCAAAGTCTGAACCTAAGCCTCCTTGTAGCTGTGGGCATGTCTGTGCTGTGCAGCGGTCGCAGCGTGGGCTCGCACCTTGCTGCTCGCTGGTAGTTCTGCCATGGCGATGGCAGGGGGTCAGGGGATGCGAAATGCTTCCCCTGCCCACCCAGCCTGCCTCTTTGGGCTTTCCAAATTGCTTTGATCAGGGAATTCTGAATTCCAACTGTCTGCATTTGAGGCTTTCAAAGGGCCGCTTTCCCCAGGGCTGGCAAGCTGCGTGGCCGTGCTGGGCATAAACGCTGCCCGGAGAGAGGGAGTGCAGAGCTGGGGTTTGGGGAGTGCTGCTGCCCAGGGTGCTGTGCCTGCTCTGGGTGCTGAGCAGGATCCTGGCCATCCGGCTGTCAGGCACCGAGCTCGGGCTTTGGTGGTGCAGCAGGGATTTCTTTCTTTTTTTTTTCTTTTTTCTTTTTTTTCTTCCTTGTGAACACTGCTTGCTGGGGCTGTGGAGAGTGTGAGAACAGCCAGAGAAATTTAATTTTGGCTTCCCCGCAAAGCGCTTCAGAGCACTGCCACTAGGCAAGATCTGAAACCAGATAATCGAGGCTAGGACAGGCCCTCCCAAGAAATCAGCTGGGGAGCTGCTCTGCCGGGGGTGTTAACAGGTCTAGCTCATGTTTATTCAAGTGGTCAGCCCTGCAAGTAGGGACTGCACCCCAGCCTGGTTCGCTCTCAGCTTGCCATTGCTTTCAGACAGGTGTAGCACTACTGGTTTTAAAGCATGGGGTTATAATTGCAGTTGTTTGAGCACTGTAATTTATCACAGCCACACATGTGCTGCAGCACTCCCAGCTATGTGGCTGGAGCACAGGCTTTCGCAATGGAGTTGTAATTACTGGTATTGGACCAGGGAGTGGAGCAGTGTGTAGTCCCATACAGCTTCCACAGATCCTCTCTTGACTGTGCGAGAGTTGCCCCAGATCTTTTTTGCAGGCTTTATTGATGCTACGGAGGCATGGGCCGCATCCTCCAGTGCGGTGTTCATGTGGTTTTCAGGAGGTGCTGGCAAATGGTTAGGGCTGTGCCAATGAGAGAGAGAGAAACAAGCCTTTTCTGCAGTCTAATGAGCTCTGTATAAACAGTTTTCTCTGGAGCATGTGGATGATGGAGCTTTTGATGGGTCTCCAGAGAAAAATCGGGGCTGGACCCTGGGAAGACAAATTGCAGCCTGCAACAATTAGAGTTTTTCTAAATGTTTGAGACTGAAACGATGCTTCCGCTCATGGGACTCGCACAGCATTTTGGTAATTCAGCCTGGGATACCTGACGCTCCTGTGATTTATCTGGATTTCTGAGAGCTCCTGGGAGGCTTCCTTCATGCAACACGTTCCTTATAGCACAGAGAATTACTCGACTGTAAAAGCAGTAGGGAGAAAGGAGCCAATCCTCCAGATACTTCCAGTTATAAGGCTGTTGTCATAGCATAAGCTGTGCCAATTTAAATGGATATAACTTGTTCAAGTAACACAGGGGCTGAAAGTCGACAGAATGATGCTGTGCATGGAGAAGATCGGTGTTGTCGTAACTCTTTGTATATTACTGAAGTGCCAAATGGATTAGGAGCCTTAAAAGCTTTAAATTTCTGTGCTTTTGGCATCATCTCCTTGGAACGAGTGCATCTCCGTAGTGAAGCTTTGGAAAGGAAATGGTGCTTGAATGGGTGTCCCAGACTAGTTTCTTCTAATTTCACTTGCAATCAAGTGATAGAGAGGGAGAGACAGATGCTGCAGCTGCATGATTACAGAAAATGCAGCTGTTAACACACTTGCTTATTTTCTTACTAATGAGGCATCAACTCTCTTCTGCTTTTGCTGTTTGGGTAGTGGTTTTATTGTAGCAGAAAATTGGACCAGTGTTGGTTTTTTAATCTATCTTTATTCTGATCTGGTTTGGGTTCAATAGCTGTCAAGACAGTTTTTCAGAACTAGTCCAGTTTGAAGGAGGAGACAGCGATTCCAGCTAGCTTTAAAATGCTTGGTGGGCCCTGGATGCAGCTGGTTAGACCAAGCTGCTGCTCTGAACTTGTTTTGTTTCCAATAGTTATACCTAAATGTCCTCTTACCATTAACCCAGTTCCTCAGCTGCAAGCAGTAAATGGGTAGTTCAGTCTTAAGTATCTTCACTTTTCGTTCTTCAGATTACCTTGCGATTTTTTGGAGACTTCTAGGCACAGTCGTTATTCCTTCTTTGCTTTGTGAAGCAATAAAAAAGTGGAAAGAGAATGAAGAGCCCTGGCACTCTCCCCTCCCAGCTGAAATGAGTACAATACTTGCTGTAAATAAACTCGGTGTGACTCTGATCTTGAGGCATGATACACTTGACTGTCAGATGGTTTAGTTTTGAGCAGCGTTCAAAAGCCTGCTTGTGTGTTACGCTGCGGGGAGAAAAGGGATTGCTAGATCACAGGTAAGGCAGGAGTCTTAGCTGCTCTGTGCTTTTTGCCAAGAAGGAAATGAGCAGGAGCATCCCTGTAGCAAAGCAATCAATGCAATACTGGCAACTTTATAGGCATGGAAAGACTTCTCAGTAGCCCGGTGTGCTAAACATGGCTTCTGTTAATAGAGCAATCTAGCAAGACAGTTTGGTGCCTGTTGCTGGGTATGTGCTTGCCATGTGGGTGAATTGCTGGTTTAGCAGGCTTTTTTCTTCTTGCCCGTCGCAGTACTGCTCCAGCTCTGGCAGTGGCATCACTACAGCGGTCTTGTAGCAAGGGCTGCTTAGCATAAGTCTCAGGGTGGCTCTTTCTGCACCTGTATGCGACAAATCACAGGACAGAAAACGCACAAAATTCTCCAGGCTGAGAATGACTTATGTGGTGGGGTGAGAGAGTTTCTCCAAGAGATGCTGAGGAATTGGTTTCTGTGGGATATGGAGTCAACTGCTGGTATCTCCCCCAGCCCCCCACCCCTTTGGTCACGATGGTTTGTGGTATATTCACATTGTATAAGGCTCTGGAATAACAAGATCAATTATGGATGTTAAACCTGGTTGTTCCCACCTCCATTAGAATATTAGGTCAGAAAAAGGACTTGGGAGGATAAACAACGCTCCAGCTTGTACAAACTACTCTGTGGGTCGTGGTGGTTGTTTTATTGTAGGGAAGTTCCCTGTGTAGAAACTGAACCTTTTTAGCCACACGTTGTAACCGATTCACTCAAAATTGGTTTATTTCTACTGATAATGTTGAGCCAGCACAGAGCAAATGGGTTTCAATCATGTGTCTGAAGACAAACAGAATTCACTGACTTTGGACTTCGGGTTTTCAGTGGGGTGCAATCTGGAAGAACAACCTTCTCTGTCTCCAAACTGAGTATATCGGGGAGAAACTTGGCTGATTTTTGGTTGGTTTTCATTTGTTTAGCTAAGGAATCAACTGTGGAAAGAGACAGTAATGCAGACTGCATTTGGTTAAGGTACTTGGGTTGTATTTCTACATGTCCTGTGTTCCTGCTGTAAAGCTGGATTTCGGAGGGTTTACAATCATGTGGGAACATTGCTGGATGGTACTGCTGTTTTCCTTGCTGGCACTTAAGGGATTTGCTTGGCTGTAATGTCAGAATAAGTGGGGTTGGCTTATTTTGTCTTTTCACAAATTTCTGGATACTTACTTCATCTGTAGGTAAATGTTTTGTAGTATTGGAGCAGCTGACCTCTGAATGTGGGAGAGAGAACTAGAGAACAGATGCCAAGGAGGAGATCCAGGCAGACAGACAGAACCTCCTTTTATTAAAAAATAATAAATAAAAAAAACCTGCCTGTGATTGCTTGATTACTATTGTGCTGAAGAACTTTGTGTCAAAGGGCTTGTGTGACTGAGGTGTATAAAATGGATTGCATTGAATCTTGGTGCTCTTCCCACTTTAACGCTTTTCCAACTCAATACCTCGATTGTCTTTTTTACGTGTTCAACCTCAGTATTTCCCTTGATGTTCCCAGTTGCAGCCTGGCAGTGGTGAAAGCTGGGTTAGAGCATTAGCTGTGAATGCAGCATGGCAAGGTGTTGCTACCTGCTCCCCACTGGGAGATGCGTGTTGCATCAGTTCCAGGCAATGTAAGTGGAAGAAAGCGGGGAGAGGAACCCTCAGTTTTCAGTTTGGGTATTGCTACTTAAAGTGTTCTTACGCTTAGGTTCCAGAAAAGGTATTTTCTTTAAGCTGTTGTTTGTTTTGGCATTCCTTATGGGGTCAGACAGGGAAGACGGTCGCTGTGTTGTTTAATGACTCTACCTCACTGTTTGAAAAATCTCCTTCCTTCAGCCTCTACCAGACTCTAACTTTAGAGCAGATGTGGAATGAACAAAGTCATGTCTATAGTACTGAGGTTTTGGTAGAACTGGTTCAATGCCAGCAGGCTGTGAAGCCCTGGCCAGTGAAGGGTGTGTGGTGAGTGGCCAGGTCAGGCTCCTTGAGAAAGCTTGAGGAGGAGGTGGTGGCTGGTGCTGGTTCTTAAGGCAAGCCATGGTGGTTTATTTTGGGTTTTTCACCTTTCTGCAGAGCACCCCTGCCAGAAGCTCAGTCTTTCGGTAGGGACAACAGAAAGTAGGATGAGAGTTGCAAGGAAACCTCTGCTCCGTATCGCTTGGGAAAAGTTATCCTCCCCAGGGCATGATTATGTAGGATGCCTGGTCTACCACTGCCAAACCCTCCTCTGCCTGGTCTATTTTTTAAATTATAGTCCTTTTGCAAACTGTGGAGGCTGTGTGGTCAGCTTGGCCTCTTGTGCAAGAAGAATTTCAGTTTTGGAGGAAATTGTCTGCCTGACTTGATAAGCATCCTCCTGATTTCCAGAACCTGGTGGGTTTTTTTTTTAACCAGAAAAACATGGATATACATGAATATTTGCTTCCTGCAGAGCGCTTCTGTTTGGGCACTAGCTGTGGGAGATACACACAGAGTAAGGGGTCAGTTACCCCAAAACAAGTTGGGAAGAGTATGACTTCTAACAAAGCAATGTGAAAACCACAGTGGTTTCCAATTCCTGAGGTTTTTAGTTACTGCATATATAAGCAAGTCAATTAAAACACATTTGGCTTATTTCAAATAGATAATCTAATTATCAGCTTGATTAAACCATATCAAATGAACAGTTCTTGTAATTCAGTAGCTTTGTTCTAATCGCTGCAAAAGCAGTGGTAGCTTTAATTAAATGCCTCAAAAGTGGCAGGCCAGTGTCGATTGTGTCAATTGAGGGGTGTTCCAGCTAAATACCTGATTGCAGGGAAGATCAGACCACTCCTAGGTTGATGCTAATATGAAGACCAAGTCTTTGGTGCCAATAAAGGGAACCTGACTACTTTGTAAATACCATTGAGTACAAGCAGTTGTCCTTTTCTGCTGTTTACAATGCTCAGATACAGACTTAGTTAAATCTATTCCAGTATCACTCCATTAGGCTGGCTTCTTTAAAATGTTTATAGGTCAGTATCACCCACCTGTATCCTTTCTTGGCATTAGAACTGCAGCTTCTTATGTGAATGTGTGCTTCTTCAGACTGCAGAATTGCTTAACTGCTCAAATACCTGACAAAAGCCTGCTGCAGGTCGCTTGCTGAAGTTGAAATGCAAGAGTGCAAAGGCATGGTAATGCTTCTGCTGAAAATTGAACCTGATTTTTCATTTTCCTGTTCCGTTTGCTGGCTAACTTAGGAAGCCAATGCGTGGCTGAAAGGGCTCTCCAGCTGGGGCTGTTCCTCTCCTATTGCTTGTTTACTACATACTTAGAGGTCATTTATTACTAAGGTCCTGCTTGTGGTGGGGTCAGAAAGCCTGGGGTGTACTCATTGCATGACTGGTGAGCATACAACTGCTGCTGATGCTTTGGGTGAAGGCAGGCAGCAGTTGTCTCCATTCCTTCTGCCCTTGATGCTTCCTCCCCACCTTTCCAGAGAGCTCTGGTGATGTATTGCTTGGAGGGAGCCATCCTCCTCACGAGGCTGGCTTTCCTTGTGCCCCTGCAGGAAAAGTTCCCTCTTAGGGTAAATCGGAGCAGGACCACTCCTGAGATGTTCCACCTGGCTGGGAAGGTCTGAATGTGCTGAAGCTGCCTGGTCTGCCAGCGGCTTCATTAGGGCACTGGGTGTTGGTTTGCTCAGCTGTGCCTTCAGCGAGGCAGTTCCTGTTCCAGGTACAGATTCTAATCTCTTGCTTTCTGTATTTTAGTAATTTGTGTTGGTTTTGAACAGTGACTTGACATAGCATCTAGATGAAAAGTCAGGAATGACATACAGCTGAGTCATTCTTTATCCTCCCATAAATGTATTTTTAGGGCCTCTCTGGTGAGTGTGATGATTTGGTGGTTTAGTGTCCGCAGTTTTTATAAAATGCAACTGGAGGGAACGATGAGAGCAGCGGGTAGCCAGGTTCTAACCTGCACAGGGATTTGCATATATTCAATTTATTAATGTTGGCAGATCTCTGCTTAATAGACCAAGTTTACTTTTCACGTGAGTAGGTGGACTTTGTTTTTCTTCTTCTTATTGTTTCAGAAAACGACAATGAAACAGCCTGCCTGTATCAACATGCAAGCAGTCAAATACCTTTGATTTATTTCTGTTGTACGCCCTGGACCAGCATTCAGATCAGCTTTAGTAGATTTGATGAGAATTTGTAACGTGTTGGAAACATGTTCCCTGTTACACCAATGCTACTTGGACTGGGAGCTGGGTGAAACAGCTTTCTGGCTGTACCCTGGTTTTCCCAGCTGCTGTGGCATTTGCCGTCACCGCCTTACTTTTAATTACTATCGTGTTCTATGGCTTAATATTAAACCACATCTAATTGCATCCTGTCTCTTAATTGGCTTAACTGGCCATCATCCAAAAAAAGACTCTACTGTGTAGAGAAACAAGCTTCCCCAAATATTTCCCAATTGGCAGTTGGTGCTTTGTGAGGAGATGGGTCCCTCTCAGCGATATTAATAGATGTTTTCTTCTGTTCATTCTCAGGATTGGACATTGATCCTATGACGCATGCCCGGAAGAAACAACTTTTCCTTCTGAAACATCCAGCTGGTTCTGCTGGTCAAGCTTCATCACCAACAAGCAGCAGGAGGATGGACAGGACCGACACAGAGTGTGGCGAGCAGAGAGACGGAGGTGCCACCGAGGCCCCGAACTGTACAAGTGGGTTTGTGGGGACGAGCAAAAACAAGAATTTGCATGAAGTGCGAAAGACGTACCCGCTGCGGAGGCGTCTGCTTCCCTCAGTGAACAAAAAGACCTGTAAAGTGCTCCTCACCAGGCTGGAGGATGTGGCTGGATCCCTATCGAAACAGACCCAGAGCTGCAAAAAAAAGGACCTTCCCAGTTGGATGGAGGGTTTGGGACCTGCTTTGTTCTCTGAACAAGTTCAGCCTGTGGGAGCAGGGAAGAGTGATTCATCTGGGGAAAAGTGCACAATAACTTATCCAGGGACGGAGCAAGACCTTGATACGGCTCCTTCAGAGCCCAGGAAGCGCAGGCTGGCCTCGCTGAATGCAGAGGCAGTGAACAATCTGCTTTTTGAACGGGATGATGGCTTATTATCTGGCAGGCGTTTTCGGAGGGACTCTGTTAAAGCCGGTGGAGAATGTACTGTTAAGAGCTTTCATTGCAAAGCTGGTGACAACTGGCCTGCACTGGAAAAAACAGCTGTGAAAACAGGTAAAGGAAAAACCCGGCATGAGCCAAGTCAGAAATGCAATAGCTGTGACCATTCACTGGATGAGGTCTTTGATGATGGGGCAAAGAGGGAGGATGGTGCCATCTCCTATCATCCCACCCCAAAGAGACTGGCCAGCCTGAATGCCGTGGCCTTTCTGAAGCTGACCCATGAAAAAGACCAGCCCCTGAAGCAGAGGAGTAAATCGGACGGAGAGGGCAAGTCGGAGAACCACTGTTCAAAATCTACTCTCAAATGGGCCAAAGCCGGTAGGAAGAACTGCGTCAAATCCAAGAAGGAAATGGCTAGCTTAAAAATGGACGTTCAGCATGGCTGGCGAGGAGTGGGTGCTTTGGGGAAAGGAGAGCAGCGGGACTCCTCTAGGCTCTGCGGGACGACAGAACCCGCCCCTTACGAGTCGCTGTCTAGCTCTTACGCTAGCACAGAGGGTTTCTACCACAGACTGCCTTTGCTTATGGGTGGGCAAGCTTCCATGAAGCCGGAGTATGGAAGACCTGGAGAAAAATCCCCGACTCCTAAACAGGAATTTCATCAGCCTTCTTTTCCAGTGCAGCAGTTCCCTCCCTTGCCTGTGCCCGGAAATCACACGGATTGTGGATGTCTCTATGAATCCTCGGATCTGACTCCATTGAACGGGTTTTACGTTTATTATGGCCAAAGTGGATACAGTGGCTACTCTCACTGCTCCATTTACCCCAAGGACGAGCTTTCGCAATCTGCTACCTGCGAGGGGCTCTTGGTATCGCCCA
Source organism: Falco naumanni (assembly GCF_017639655.2). Taxonomy (NCBI): domain Eukaryota; kingdom Metazoa; phylum Chordata; class Aves; order Falconiformes; family Falconidae; genus Falco; species Falco naumanni. The sequence continues at coordinate 19,970,457 of NC_054063.1, forward strand.
GTTCTTTGCCATCAGGTGCTCATTTCCAGCCACTCCACTGGTGTAACTCTCCGTACTGTTGTGGAGAAGGAACGGCGATTAACAGTTACAGCGTCTGTGGAGTTGTGCACGTGCCAGAGGGCAGGATTAGCAGTGTGCATGCAGGACGGAACAGCTACCCCTACAAAATGCCTTTTGCAGCAGGTAAGGTGCAAAGTGCGAGCAAATCTCGTTTGGCGTTCCTAGGAGAAGAGGGCTGGTTCAGCACGGCGGCTAAGGAAGGTATCTCGTTGCCAGGAGGCAAGCTCCCTCTGCGGTGGTGCTTCTCAGCTTTGGCAGTGAAACTGCAGCTCAGAAAGAATCTGCGTTTCAGCTCCCCTTCCCCCATTTTTAGCCCTGAGGGTTTTTCCCACTGAAAGGTCTTTATTGGTGTGGAAAGCATAGAATCGGTGAAAGGATTTGGGCAGTGAGAAGGTGACTCATGACTTGTCATGCTGGAGCTAACCACTTAGCTTTGATCTGTGTAAAATGAGTGGTTTTTAGTTCCTACATGCTCTGCAAGGCTTCTCGCCATCCTGCTGTGCCATTCTGAGCGGAGGGTCTAAAGCACATCGGGCTGAGTTACTCCTCCGTTCCCAAAAGCTCGTTCTCGGGACAGAAGCATCCTTGCGGAGCAGTGTGATGAAGCAGGCATTGCCTCGGTCATTAGACTCTCCCTGGTGCAAGCTGTATGGGGGATGCAGTCTTTTAAGATTTTTATAGATTGGATCTGGCAAGGCTGTGTAGCAGTTCAGTTTGAGTCTAGTGTTTGGACAGATGCTTGAATTTCACTGCGGTGATATAAGTGCTGGGTACACTGTTAGTTTGGTGAGTAGCCATCCCATCTTGGCTCTTAAATAATGTCTGAAAATGAGGCATTGAAATGAGAACAGGTGACGACGGTGTAAGAGGCAAGGTAGTTATTTGACTGGCTGTCTTACGTCCTCTGTCTGTTTTTTCAGACTTTGTCCTCTGATGTGCTTTATCTCAGAGCTTTGCCTTTGCTATTGAAAAATATCTTTTGAAATATTTAAAACTGGATTGTTGCGTGGGGGTTATCAGACACCAGTACTCTGTATTAAAGCCATCAAGCTAGGCAGTGCTGCCGCCTGCAAACAGTCTATAAACGAGGCTGCTGCTTCAGCTGTTGGGAGTGTAAACATCAGCCTTTCAGTTAACTGTGTGTTTGAGGCAAAAGGAGGCATGACTTACCCTCTGAAAACACATTTTCAGGTAGGTGGGTGAAGTTTTGGTTCAGCGCATGTTTTGAACGAGGCTTTGTCATCTGCCGTTGTAGGAAGCTGCTGAAACTCGGGAGGTTTTGGTTGAAGAATAATTTCAGTTTTCCCTAAATATCCCCGCTGTCGTGGTGCTGCTTCTTACGGTAGCAGCCAGACAGCGTTCGCTAGTGGCTTCAGTGCTCTTTAAAGTTGGATGCTTGCAAGACAGCTAGCTCAGCGACGTGTTCTTGTCTAACAGTTTTCTGCGTAGTGCCCTGAAGTCATGTCAGTTTGCTTTGGTCCTGAAATTTTGCATGCTGGTGCCTCTGACTTCTTCGTGCAACCAGAAGGGTGCAGGCAGTACAGACAGCATTTTTCAGAGTTCAGCCCTCCCTGCGAAGCTGGTGTTCCCTCACAGTGCTGGCGGGGGCAGCAGTCGTTCCAGGGGCATGTGTTTACTCACGGTGTGTCACCCTGCTGCTGAGATCTTCCTTGGTGTGATTGCCTTCCTGGGAGCAACGTTGATTTAAAAGCCTACAACACCGGTATAATTTAGACTTTGTTTTGTGGATTGAAGTGTATGAGGCAGTCTCCTACAATATTAACAGGGACTTATGCGCAGGAGTTGATTTTTGTATCTGTGTGCGCCTCTGAAATCTCACCCTTCCCTGGAGTGGGTTATTTTAGTGAATTAAAGGAGTACTTTGGCTGCAAGCAACAGGCTCCCATCCAAGAGTACTGGTATGAGGGGATCCAGCCTGATGTGTCACATGCCTTGTGTTATATCTGTCGTATTTGGTGCATTCAGGATGTTCATATGGAAATATCGATGTCTGTTTGGTACAAATCAAGGGATCAGGCTGTTAATATTGGGTGGCTACAGTTTGCCATATGCAGGAGCAAGGCATTCCTTTCCCCATTCCACGGATGTTTTTCAGCACACAGTTTGGAAGCAGCGTGGTGGCGATGGGATGGGACAGGCTGTGAGAGATGCTTTAGCAGGGCTTGGGAGTGTCTGCAAGCAAGGAAGGAGTCCTGGGGTGCCAGCAAGGCCAGCTCTGCACTGCTTTTCCTGAAGTTCAGTAGATATTTTTGTGAAGCTTTGTCCTGCGTTTAGTTCAAGCTTGAAAACTGCGTTTGTAAGCAAAATGCTCAAGAGGTGATTCACTGCTCTGTGGGTCCCTGTGCCTGCCAAGGCCAGGCAGGATACCTGAACTCGCATCCTGGCGTCTTGGCTCGCTGAGGGAGCTGCTGCAGCATTTGCTGCTTGGGGTCAGCAAAATCTGCAACTGTCCGTGGCAGCCCTCGTGCTGGCAGCTCAGCGGCGGCTTTGCTGCAACCCTCCTAGGGAGGGTCAAGTGGGAGACAGGAGGCAATAATTTCCTGTTATTGCGAGGGGGATCTCGGCTATTACTCAGCTGAAGCTTGGTGACTCGAGATGTTTTTTCACTTGTAGACATTTTTTTAGCAGCTCTGCAGAAGTGCAGTCCCACAGATCTGCTAGGACATGCTCCAGACCAAAGGCATCTCTTGAAGCTACAATCCCAAAGCTGCCCTTTTGCTCACCCCAAAAAGCACGCTTTCAGATGAAGGAAATAGGGGTGTGTTGTATATTGGCCTGGGAGCTCCCTTCCTGCTGACAGCAGGTAATTCAGATCCGACTTGCTCTTCTGATGGACACGCTGGCCTGGGTTGAGGGCTTGTTCTGTGACTGCTAGAGCAGTGTGAGGTGTTCTGGGATGCTTTTGAGAGGCAGCGTCAGCTGGCTTACTAACCTGTTGTGGTTAATGCGTTTGCTCTAGGGACACGGTTTTGCTGAGGGCAGCAGTGTGCATCATCTCATGTAGTCTTGTTCTGTGTTGTTTCATGTTTCTGGAGTGAATTTGGAGAATCTTCTCAATTTTCCCTGATTAGTTAGAATTTGGCTTTTTGAAATAAGCTGGCGGCTTCTGCTAGTGTGGTTTAATCCTTCCCATCATTTTGATAAGCCTTTTATTTCTTTTATACATATTGACAGGCTGGAACTGCTTTGGACACTGGCCAACCTTATGTGTATTACTGGCTGGCATTACTTTGGGGGTTTTCAGGCAGGTTTGTTGTAGTGCAGTGTCATCGGCAGCAACATATTGGAGCATCACAGGCTTAGAAATATCTTTTGCTTTTAGAATCCAGTGACGGTGCAAAATGACATTACAACATGAAGAGTCTTTACCACTATAATGTGATAAAGGGAATTTCTAGGGGGAAGCGATGGTAGTTTAGGGTGGTCCTGATTGTGTGTGTATGTCTTACACTTCAAATGATACATGTCTCTCTTCTTCCCTTCTGTCAGAAGGCTGCAAGTCTCTGGACCAGCTGAACCTCACAATCCCAGTGGCAGGGCACCCTGCGTCACCTGCCCACCCGCTCTCAGGATGTCCTGTACCCAGCGTGCCACCAGCTGCAGAACCCGTTCCTCATCTGCAGACCCCCAACTCTGATCCTCAGACCATGGCCCGAGAATGTCCTCAGAGCTCAAAGCCTCCCAGCGGCTCGAAATCCGGTCTCCGAAATACTACAGGCTGCCTCCACGCCTCTGACAGCAAAGCGGTAGGAGGTCACTCCCATCCAAAGCAGCAGCGCATCAGCAGGCGCAGAGCTACCAATGGCTGGATACCCGTTGGCACCGCCTGCGAGAAGGCAGTCTACGTTGTGGTAGGTGTCTGTGGAATGCTGGGGTTTGCATGTGTACGGCTGTACCTGTTGGTGCATCTTCAGGGGACTAAGGTCCTGAAGGCCTGAGAGCGCTTTGGGTCTTGCTTCAGGCTGGAGGTGGTCACTAGATGCTGTTTGGAACCTCTTGGACAGGTTGCAGGTCAGAGCAGCGAACAGTGCCTTGTGGCTGGGCTTGGAGGCCAGGCTGCTGTTGTCTTTGTTTTCCTTGTGCGCCCTGGTATTACCTAGCACGGCACGAAGGGTGGTTTGGAAAGGAAGGAAAACCAGCTATTCCGGTGCTAGCATCAGTGGAAACACCATGCTGATGAATACTTCTGGCTTCGGCGTTTGCAAGGGTGGCACCTGTTGCACGTGTGAGTCTGTCCTACAGAGAGCTTGGCCTCCAGCTTCTTCCTCCTGGGTTAGGGCAAACCTGCCTGAGAAAATAAGGGATATTTCAGCCTCGTTATAAGGAGCGGTTGTCTAAAGGTAGCTGCTCTCACTGATGGTGCCTGTAGCCTAGCAGGGATCTCGGAGCACAGGGGGCTGGGCAGTATGTGGGCTCTCAGATGGAATTTTTCTAGCATCCAATAGCCCCCTTTTTGTAGCTTATATGGTGGCGTGGCCGGTTGCTCCTTCAAGGATTTTTTTTTTGTCTGTATTTTCCCATTTGTTGTGTTCAAGGGCAGAGACTGGCTTCTGCAAGATGGGAAGTTCCTGCCAGAAAACTTAATTAACTACAGTAAAGTTCATTTCATTTGAGGAAGAAGGCAATATCTTTTGTGTTACTAAAACATAAGAGCTGTGGACTTGAAATCTGGACCCACATGCTGTCTGGGAAAGTGAGACAAAGCATGGAACTGCATGCGGTAAATGTCAGCAGCAAGGGGAACTGTGGTCCAGGCAGACCTGTGCAGTGGCATAGCCTGAAGCTGCTGAGAGCATCACCCAGGACAGGTTTTGTAGCTTCAACTCTTCAGGCTGCGTACAGGTACCGAGGGCTGTGCAGGGGTGAAGCCCGTGAAAGCCAGGGACAGGCCTCTTGCACCCATCACTCAAACTCTGACACCTTGAAAGGAGCAGTGCACCATTAATCTCCTTAAGGCCTGGCACATAATGCTTCTGGCTTTGCCTGGGTGGTCTGGCAGGAGGTTAAACCCATCCTGCTCAGGCATTCTGAAATGAGTTTTCAGAGCAGAAATAAAATAACCCCCTCAGTTTGCAGTCCAAAAAGTGACAGTTTTGTAGGTTAGAGGGTACGAAGGAAGTGTTAGCAATCTCGTGAAGGAGTGCTTTATGCCACGGCCTCCCTGCCACTTGCTGCCCTGTTCATGTGAAATATTTCGTGTTTTATTGGTTTTCCTGCAATGTCTGTATCAGAGAAATGTGTAGCATTCAAAATAGGCCTGGTTTTCCGTGCCTTTGGATAGGAAGAAAATGTACACTGACAGGTAGGCAGGTGAAATGGTGAGTTTTCTGAAGGTTGTTTTTTGCATGTAGAATTGCAGGAGCAACTGTGTTTTAATTTGAAATAAGGGTATTAATTTCAGAGATATGTGCCTCTGTGTGACTTTCTCTCCCGCTGGTGAGCTGCTCCTTACTTGCCAGCATTATGTAGGAGAAATAGTTGGTTTGCTGTATTGAGAACCATGGCTGTGTGACCTGTGAGCACTTGGATGCTATTCCTTGGTGAACTTTCTTTACCTATGAGTGCCCTACCCGTAGAACAAGTAATTTGTTTGACCTGATCTTTGTTGTGGTAACACAGTCTGGTGAGAATAGAGATGCCATGAGGGGTCTTAACACTGTGTGACTTCTCTCTGAGATCTGCTGGAGTGGAAGCACTTAGCTCTGAGTAGGCTTAGGCAAGTTTTTAGTTAAGTTTTAGCAGGACCAAAGCAGTCTTGGATTGGGGTAGCAAACAGTAAACTAACTCTTTGCATGTACGCTGAGGTTGCTTTATTTTTTGTGTGTTTCAATGGTATAGAATGAGCCAGAGCCGGCTGTTCGCAAGAGCTATCAGGCTGTGGAGAGAGATGGGGAGATTATCCGGGTGCGAGATACCGTCCTCTTGAAATCAGGACCCCGGAAGAAATCTATGCCATATGTCGCGAAGATATCGGCACTGTGGGAAGACCCCAAAACAGGTACTGTGCTAGAAGTGTATTGCCTCTGCACTTGACAGATGAGGGTGAGCTGGAACCGGGGAAGTGATGGATCTCGGGAGAGCTGCAGGCTTGTTAGGGTACTCCACTGCTGCCAGACCGGGTGATGAAGAGGAAGAGATTAGCTCCATGGCTTCCGTTCAGATTGTTCCAGGAACCAAAATGCTCTTTAATCACTAGCCTGGGACTGGTAATCAAAATCTTCCTGGTCGTGAAAGCACATAATGTCTGCCAAGTGCCCATCTTAGCAACGATCTCCTTTATTATTTCATTGCAACAGACATCTCAGGAGCTGCTGTTTACTCAGATGCTCTATCCAGCATCTGGGCTGGGAGTTGGGATGTGGAGCATGGCTTATCTGCAGAAGCTCTTGATGGGACCTGAGTAGGGGTGGTGATTGGAGTAGTGTGGTTTTGATGTTAAGTCCTGTCTCTGAGCAGCGATCCCTGAGCCAAGGAAGCTGTGCCAAATGTTGTGAGCTACAGGTATTGCTTCAGTTAAAAAAAAAAACCACAATCAAAAAAAACCCCCAAACAACAACAAAAAAGAAAAAACAGAAGAACCCCCCCCAAATGAAAAAATTGTAAAAAAAGTGATCACTGTGTGGTAAGGCCCATCTTGGTCATGTCATCCTGTGTCAGCAATACTGGCAGGAACCTGGGAGTTAATGCAGTGAGTGTGGAGCTTTGGATGAGCATCTTCCTCAGCTTGGGGTCTGAATGGATACTTTTTTTCAGATGGAAACATTTGATTTTTGTATCTTTTTTTGTGTGTGTGCCTGACCTCTTTGTGACAGTGTAACACAAGTAGGAGGGGGTGAAGGTGTAATGGAATCGCAACGTGACTGACTTCATACGGTTCCTTGCTGTAACAAAAGGACACCTAGTTCAGCATGAAGTATTTATCACAGCACAGCTGCCTCTACGTGAGTGCTGTGGGAATGAAAGGGATGAAGCAGGAGGAAGCTGGCGATGAGTGGGGAGAACACTATGGGAAAACTGAGGCTTGACATATTTTAATACATTTTCTTGCAGGGGAGCTGATGATGAGCCTCCTGTGGTATTACAGACCAGAGCACACTCAGGGAGGCCGCAATCCCAGTATGCACCAGGTGAGCCAGCCGGATGGGAATGGTGTGGGGCCAGGCAGCCCCGGCTGTGCCTGTACGGCCACAGGAGGAGGGGATCAGCCGAGGTATCTCCCTGCCTTCCTGGGTGGCCTCAAACTGAAGGAGCTGAGCTTCTGTTTTGGGTACAATGGGGCTGTCTCGTGGGGTGTGATGCAGCTGTTGCTAGATGTTTTGAGTGGTGGTGTCCTATAGGTGGGCTTTTTTTGTAGTTTATTGGCACACGTAGAAACTGGGCTGTCACAGAAGCTGCTGCATTCTTTACATGGCCACCTCTGTCACGTTTTCTTGTTTCTCCCTTTAATCTGAGAAAATCCTGTGCATTAAGTGAGAAGTTGTGACTGCTGCCTTAGGAGTAAGGAGGAGTGAGTTTATACTGAATCAAGCTGCCTTTCCATCACCAAGGAGTGCAGAGCTCCATGTAAAAGCTGCTGCTGCTGCAGTTCTGCAGGATGTTGGAGAACCTATATTATGTGCTACTTTTTTATCGTAAATCCCTTAATCTGCTGCTTAAACTCCAGAAACTTGCTTGTTTTGTGCAGAAACACGGATGCATTATCCTTCCCCTGTGTAGATTTAGGATGAGAATTAAAGACTGACTGGAGGATGTTGTGCCAGTATAATAGAGTCTGCCTTTTAAAAGGAAAAACGTGTGAATCATTATGACTTCACGCCTTCCACTGCTTTGCATGGGCTTGTGTTGAGTGACAGAACAAGCTGTTTTTCAACTGGGAATGGAGAATTTACTGCTGTTTTCAACCCAAAATACTTGATGCCTTTTCCCTTTCTTTACTTTTGTTTTAAATAAAAGGGGAGGGAGAGGGTGAAAGCAGGTCTGGGGAGCAGCTGGGGAATTGTATCTGCCTGACTTGCAGGACGCGGGTGAATTTCTAAACCAATATGTGGTACCTTATAGTTTTCTGTCCCATAAATGAAGTATGACTGTATCCAGTTGTGTTTTAGGGTAGAGTGAGTGCCAGGAGTCTGGCCAGGAGGAATTAAGCCAGTTTTTTGCACACCTGCTTAATTACACAAGACTTCAAATGAGAGTGTGATTTGGGCTGAGTAGCTGGGATGGGCTTGCCAAAGATGACTCAGTTTTGATTTAACAAGTACACCAAAACCCCAACCTGCAGAAGCAAGGTGTGGCATTTTCAGTTTCTCTGTTTAAGCGTGTCCCCAAACAGGGATCCTTTCGTGAGTCTTTCCTTCCAGTCTCCTTCCTCGGGGCTGTGAGCAGAAACAAAGCCTGCAGGTAATGCTTCCAGACTTGTGTAGAGCATCCTTATTCCCAGAGATCATCTTTGCTGATCTAACCACACCTGAAATTCTTTCAAATGGCTCTGACTGGGTTGCCCCATATCTAACCAATCCTGCCTGCTGCAGAGCCAAGTTTCCTAAATTACCCTGGGAAAAAAGGCTATTGCTACTTCCCTCACTAAACCAGCATTTTTAATTGAATTGGGATGAGGAAAGGGTTGGAGAAGAAGGAATTCCCTTAGCTTTGATAGAGAGAGGGGCTAAGAAGACTGGTTATATGTCAAAGGGTAGTAGTAAAGACAGCAAAGTGCTCTTCAGCCTCAGTTTTGATTCTTAGCTGAACAAATGAATTGGAAGGATTTCCAGCACAGAAAGGGAAAAGGAATGTAGAACGTCCCTAGGAGCTCAGAGGAATGTGTGGGTGGGGAGTGCTCCCACCTCCTGCCCGCAGGAGCATTGCTCATTGGGTTTTCTGCATGTGGTCTGTAGGGTCTTCCCACGTGGAGCCTGCGCACAAAATCAGATTTTTGGATAAGCTGGAGCAAAGGCATCTCTTGTAGGGCTTTTACTCTTGCTGAGCTTCTGCAGGACCTCCCCGATGGACTCTGCCTTCCTCCCTCTTACCTGTCTCATTGTCATTCCCAGGCATCACAATAGCACCTTCAAAATACTGCTTTTTTTTTTCTAATGCAGCATTGCAAAAGCTCATCTCCTGGGACACTTTGCAGCAGCGGCCACGAGCTGTCTGTCCTGCCCAGGAGGAAAGGAGGCTGGGTGGGTGTAGCTGGTGGCAGCCTTGCTGCTGAAGTGCTTTTGTCATACTGGGCAGTGCGTGTGGGATTTGGACACTTGGCCTCACGGAGTGTGCTGGGCAGTGTTAAATGATGGGGGAACTAATGCTTTGCTCACGTGCTGCCGGATAACATGGTACACATTCTAAACAGGTCCCAAAACACCTGGAAGGTGTCTGGGTTATGGGAAATAGTGACTCTAAACAGTACCTGCTGTGAGCATGCTTTGATAGACTCCCCTTTAAGGTGAGGGTGTGGAGCCGGCCGCACCTCCCTGGGGCTCCTGGCCAGCTGGGTGACCTCCTTCTTCCTTCCTTTTGTAGAATGAGATCTTTGCATCCCGGCATCAGGATGAAAACAGCGTTGCCTGCATAGAGGAGAAATGCTACGTGCTGACCTTTGCAGAGTACTGCAGGTAGGTGGTGCTCTTAACCTGCCGCTGTTCCTGAGACCTTCCCCTGTCTCCAGCTCTTGTCACCCTTTACACCTCCAGCCATCACGCAGTAGAACTGTCCCAGCCCTACAGACTTTGGTCTAGCTGGATGGAGCTGGGTGAATTACACTCGCTCTACGTACAAGTCACTCTCGGCGCTCCAGCCTGTGAGTGCTGCTTCCACTCTAGATTCATTACGTGTTTATGTGTAATGTGTGTGTATGCCTTAAGGGGCTCACAGGTGTTGGTACTTGTATGACCTTGGTACCGCAGTGTGTGGACATCAGTGGAGCACAGTGCAGGAATACTTGTAACTTGGAGCTAAAAAGTAAGCAAGGCAGGAAATAATCCTATATATCCATCCCCTGTGGTACACAGGTGCCATAGCTAGCCAGAAAGCCTGCTGATGCACTTTTGCCAGAGTTGCTGCTAGACACTAGTGTCCGTGCTCGCGGATCCAGGGTGTTCTGGCAGCGGTGTCAGTCGAAGTCGTGACTAAGGCTTTTAGTGTTAAGCTCTTGCTCATGGAATTGAAGCTTTGTCAGTGAGAGCTTCCAAGCATCCGTGTTCAAGGCTGCCATCCTTTGGATGGATGCACAGGGCGGAATGAAAACGGGGCTTAAATGGACACACAAATCCATAATGCAAAATAGTGCTCTAAAACTCTTCAGTTTTGCTGGGTGCATCTTGTTGACTGTGCGGTCTTACCACAGAGAGGATGTTTAAGCCCTAATGCACTCTTCTTAGTCCTCCTGCTCCTAGCCTAGGGCTCTGCTGTTTGAATTTCTAGAAATGAACTGTTTTACAAACTTTCGAAGCTGAAATTTGCTTTTTCTTTTGAAAACTCTAAAAATAAAATCCAAACAAATGGGGGAAAAAAACCCACCCAAAACAAACCTGAAAAACAACCAATGAAAACCAACCAAACTGAAGCTTTGGATCAAAACAGCTTATTTCCTTCCTAACAGCCCAGTCCTCTGGAATAGCTGTGGGCAGGAATTTTTTTGTGCTGTTGTGGGCAAGGACACCTTTGAGAGATGCTTCCTGAAGGCATCCCAAATTCTTCGTTTGCCTAAACAGCCCGATGCATTAGCCTTTTCTGGGGATAATAAACAAAACCGAGGCTAAAATAGTAAAAGCAAGGTGGTTTAACTGCAGTCATCTCCTCTTGTACTGTACGGTGTCCACCAGTACAGAAATAGAAACTGTTGTGCCATTTCTGGGACCGAAAGAGACAGCTACTTTGTGTCCTCTTGAGCAAAGCTTAATTCCCCTCCACACTCCCCTTCCCCTCCGCCCGTGTCCTTGGGCAGCTGTGTTGTGGCTCCTGGCGAGGCGGGCTGACGCAAACGGCAGGCGCTGAAACCGCTTTGTGCTAACTCTTCTGATGTAATTGCGTTGCAGATTTTGTGCCTTGGCAAAGCGTCGAGTTGAAGGGATCCCAGGCAGGAAAACCATTATGGTTCCTCCCTCAGAAGAGTACTCCACACCTCTGCACCGCAAGGTGCCTGAGGACACTGACCCTGAGCTGGTTTTCCTCTGTCGTCATGTCTACGACTTCAGACACGGGCGCATCTTGAAAAACCCGCAGTAGCACCGTTCTTGAGTCGGACCGCGGTGAGGATGAGCGGCACCGGAGAGCCGACGGCAGGCCGGCAGTCTGGGACATCTGTGCACTCCTGACGACTTACCTTGTGCTGCCTGCAGACCAGAGCGCCCAGCGCTCTTCCCTCGGACTGAAAAGTGTGTGCAGGAGCAGATCCCTGTGGAGGAAGGCAGCAGTTGAAAGCACAGCACTTCATTAAAAGCATAAATGAAAATATATACTTATAAAATAAATATATGTATATAGATATAGGTACTTGCATATGTAAATCTATATCTATATATGTATCTAGAGATGCATATATTGGGAGGGGTTTGCAGGGGATAAAAGCCAGTAAACTGAATCCAGAGCCATCGCTGGTGGGAATGGTGGAAAGGTGCAGGAGGGATGCTTTGGTGCGTTATATGAGTCAAGCTGTGACAGTTCTGTGGTTTTCGTGCCCTGATGTGAAGTGTGAGGTCTGAGACAGTTCCTTGGCAGAGCACAGGAGAGTCTCTTGTCCCTCAGGACAGACTGTGAGGATTCCCTGTGGGTGACAGCTTCTTCAGAATGCAGCCATTGCTTTGGAAGCTGCCTGGATGCAGAGTGGCCTTGTGTTGTGCTTGAATAGGTTTTGCTCTGTCAGGGGAAGAGGTCACCCCTATTTTCTCTCATTTTCCTCTTCCCCTCACCTCGCTGTTCTGTGATTCACTGCCTGGACTGGGGCTTGGCAGCCAGGCTTGGAAATCTGCTCCCTTGCAGAGCGGAGGGAGCCAGCAGGATCATAGGCTTTGCGTCCCAGTGCGGTGTCCCGGAGAGCTGTGCCTCTGCCGCAGATGCCCTGACCTTGCCCCGAAGGATCTCGTGCCCCGTGAAGCACAGCACCAGCAGGCCTGTGTTGCTCTCGAGCTTGGAGCACACAAAGTGGGCTCCGCTGGCGAGCACTGCATTTTCTCTTCTGAGTATTGCTCTTCCTCTCATGGCTTAGAGACCGTAGTGACAGAAGTGGGTTTACTCTTTCTTCCCAGTTTGTTTTCCGGTAATGTTGTTTACGGTCCTTGTTTAACTGCATCAGTCTTCAGCGTGAAAAAGCTAGAGGGTGAAACAGCAAACCCTTTTCTTGAGTGTTTTTAGGCTTTTTTTTTTTTAATTTTACCCCTGCTCCCCTTTACATGACTGTCCTCCCCTGGATGTGCTGTTGAAGCCATCAGCAGTGCTGTCTCAGTGCTGCCTTGCAGCCTCCCCCCCTCCAAACTCCTCCTGGCATCTGAGCAAGCTCACCAAAGTGGCTTTCTGGCTCCTGAAAGGAACTGAGCAGCGGTAAAGGTTTGCATTGACAAATGCAACCCGAGCCCCACAGATATTGCCTCTTGCCTTACATGTATAGGTCCTAGATAGACATTAGTTTATCTTAACGCAAACTGTTCAAGTTAATTCTAAAGCAAACCAAAGGACAGCATAACAGTCCGTTGAGTCACTCACACCAAGCTGGGAGTCCGCTTCTAGATTGCACTAACGTAAAGAAGGAGAATCGACACCATCTCAGCCCATGTTCCTGCTGGCTGGAGTTGCTCATTGAAACTAGGGATCTGCATTTTTCTGGTCTTTTGGGGCTTCTGAACTCTTGTTAAATGGTGGAAGTGTTCATACTGCTTTAATATTGTCCTATAGTGGAAGTAGCACTACCTGTACTCCCCGTGGACGCTGGCATGGTGGGGACAGAGGGCTCATTGGCTCGCTGTGACGGCGGCATGTCTGCCTGGCCTGGAGAGGAAACCCGACAGCATCAGATCTGTTACGTGGAAAGTTTGTTAATGCAGGAGTTCTCCAGAGATTCGCTTTACATACCAAAGAGGGGAACATGTCTAGAAGACGACGACTTGAGAGGAGATGAGAAGATCTGGCACCTGCCACAGTGGGCGAGCGGGGCACGTGTCTCCCTGCTGTCAGTGGATGATGCCTGCTCAGTGTTGCAGAGGATGCTGGAAAAACCCTGTTCTTGCCTGCATAGCCTGGGGGAAAACACCCAGCTCCAGGAGCTTTGATCCTAGGTGTGCAAGCAAGCATTTGCAGGTGAAGCATCTTATCTCACTTGTACCTCAAGATACTGTTAGTGTCAAAGTAATTGCTCAGATTTCTCCTTAACAATTAACTTGGGCACTGGTGGTCTCGTGTAACAACATGGTTGAGCTGCCGAGCTGGTGGTGCTGCATCAGGATGGGAGTCAGGGGCGCTTTCCGGGCTCCTGGATGAAAGTGCCACAGGGGTGCAAGGGGGTTTGGAGGATGCAGTCTCTGATGCTGCTGGGAGGGGATGTTCAGTGGCCCCCCTTCTCAGCAAGCAGGAGGGTGCTGGAGGAGCAGAGCAGCAGCCCCTGGGGCCATGGCGTGGAAGGCGAGGGGAACCCCTGAATGCAGAGCGTGGCTGGTAGGGACTGTGCCGGCTGAGGCAGGCATGCCAGGCAGCGCTGTCAGGCGCAATGTGCTCAGGACCCACCTGCCAGGCAAACCTGAGCGTTGCTGCACAGTCAGGGAAGGGTTTGAAACCCAGCCTTGGAAACCACAGTAACTCACTGAAACTTCTTCTGACCCCCTCCCCACCCCTGCTCCCACCTTTGTCCTGGCTCCTCTCCAGGCAGAAGAGAAATTGTGCTCATCCTGGGTCTGGAACGGGCTTTGGCCCGTGTCTGGAGAGGACAAATCCTGACTCTTCTCATGTTAGAATCTGCTTCAGGCCAAGAACATTGTTCGAGATTCACGTGGTTGCTTATGCTGTTGTGCAGACAGCATGTAAATGAATTGAAATGTCTTATCCATAATGAAAATATTTCATGCTTTTTTAATCTATTAGATATGGAAATATTTTTTGAAACTGAAAATGCAGTCGGTAGAATTTAAATTGAAACGTAATACATGTAAAATATATTTTAGTTGATAATTTTGTAAAATGCACTTTTTTGTGTCTCTTCCCTGGTTTCCCAGATCTGTATTTCAGTGTTTACAGATGGAATGAGAACATTCCCTATACCCTCCTTCTGTGAGAAAGATATATTAGAAGTAATTCTTAAAAAATAAATTTGAAAAATCGTATTGATTTAGAAAACCAGTGCTGTGCTGTTCTTTTTCACGCTGGAACTTCCCACTCGGACCCATTGGAGTGCAGGAGTTGGGAGAGCTTGGAAGGTGGCAATGTGGGAGCAGACTTGGGTGCTGGCAGTCAGGGGGTGAGAGGTGTGGATGCAGCCCAGAGATGAGCTCCTGTTGGGTTTTCCAGTGAAAATGAAGCAAGTGGAAGGAGGATTGGCAGGGGGCTTGACTGATTGATTGATTCCAATCTGCTCTTGCCTGCTGCTGTCAATGGAGTAGTAAAGTCTCTGCCTTCAACTGGGGAAGGTGTTGGTGGCAAAGCTTGTCTCTGCAAGGCTTGGTGTATCAGCCCATGCTTTGGGAACCCGGGGAGTAAGCATTTTGAAATGTTGTTTTTGGAAAAGCTGCTTGCTTGGAGTCTCTGGAAGGCAGCTGGCAGGTCGCTTGGTGGTATTGCCATCAGCTTCTGCTGTCAGAGCCTCCTTGCCCCGCAGCACCAAGCACTGCACACACACAGAGGGTGGCTCCGACAGCCATGCAGCCTGCATGGACATCCCAAAAACGCGTAGGAGGAGCCCAGGTGGGAGCAGGAGGAATAAAATAACCTGCTTGAAATTGTGCAGTGGAGTCAGCACCTCTGTGAGGAATGGGATCTGGATGGCCTGATGGAAATACCTGTTTTCAAACACAGGTGAGAGCTGTCAGCTGGTGCCGAGCTCAGGGTGCTTACAGTGAGCAGCAGGTTTTGGGGTGCAAGACCAAAGCTGCTGGCACGTGCAAGAGGACTCATAATCCTTTTGCACACGCTCATCCTCGGTGAGAACAGCTTCCGTGGTCTCCAGATGGTGACACAGCAGTTTCCCACGCGGTCCCCGGTAGTTGCTCCCCTGGAGCTGTCTCACAAGCTCTGCGCTGCTGCTCAGTGAGCAAAAAGGCTTTTTCAAGGTTTCCCTGCTGGGTAAACATTGGGGGGGCTCAGCACCTGCAAGGGCATCTCTCCTCTTCGTGATAAAACAACTTCTGTAAAGCTCCCCGCATATCTGGGTACAGCCTGGTCCAGCCTTGCTCCCTTGGCTGTAGTTAACTTTGTGTTCTGACCGCCTTATCTGTTTTCTGCAGCACTAACCGATGCCTTGCTGCCTCCTGCCTTCTAGGAAAGGCTCCTCTTTCGACTTCCATGATTATTTTTTTCACTCCCTGTTGAGATGGTGTTTGCTGCTTCCTGGGGCTGTGGCGGCTCTGCTGGGGATGCTCGGCATGGGCAGGGAAGGGGCCTGTTGCAGGCTGCTCTGTGGGGGCATCAGGGAATTCACCCTGAAACTGTAGTGGCGTTGGTAAGGGCTCGGTGCCCTTCGCGTAACCGGGCTGGCACGTGGGTGGGTGCCGAGGTGGCGGGAGGTGACATGGTTTAGTTCTTGGCTGGGTGGCTGACCCTTGGAATTGGCTATTTCTATAAAAAATGCTGTGTATTAATTGGAACTGGACCCTTGCAGGCCTGGGGAGGGAGGGAATGAGTTTGGAAAAAAAACAAGCAGGAAGAAAAAGTAATGTCTATTACTGCTGCTGAATTAGCTGCTAATTATAGAGGAGGGAGCGAGTGGCAAGCGTAGTTTGTGGGACGGATGCAGTCCTAGCCCACCTGGGACCCCGGGCTGCTGGCACTGCCCATGGCATGGGGCAGTTGCAGAACTGGGTTTCGCAGCATCCTTTGCTCCCGGGTCACCTTGAGCCGGAGACTTGGAAGTTGTCCCCTCCGAGGGGCAGGGCACGGTGCAGGAGCCGGCATCGTTGCTCCCAAACTGCTTTAGCTGCTGTCCCCTCGCAGCCCTGCCGGCATTGCAGCCTCTTCAGATTCCTGGTTGGCCGACTTCGTGGGTTAGGGGTTTTGCTGGAGGATTCCTGCCTTTGGCTCTCTGCACCCATTGCACTTAATGGGGAGCCTTGTTGCGGCACAGCTCCTCGCAGGGAACTGCGGGTGGGTTAGGCACAAACCTGGAGAAGCGGATCAAAATGAGAGATTTCAGGCTGAAAAAGGGAATCACATTGGTAGTGAAGTGTATGAAGCTGTAAATTATCTTCCCAAAGGGAGTAAGGAGCTCACCCTGTGATGCTGAGATGTGCATGCTGGTGTGGGCTCAGCAGGTGTGTGATATTCCTGACCCCGTGGCTTTGGATTTTTGTTAAAGAAGCAATTTGAAATTTTCCAGTTGTGTTTAATGCATCTTGGCTGCCCAGGGGGTCAGTAGCATGGGTGCCAGAAATGGAGCAGAAATGTGTGTGCTTTGCCGGGTGGGGACAGTAGGGGTCAATTACAAAAAAAAAAAAATGGAGAAAAAGCTTTTCTAGCCCAGCTCTTCCCATGTGGTGAGCCGTCATCAAAAGGATAATCTGTGGTGGACTGAAAAGTTGGGATTAATGTCAAACAAAATTGGATTTACTGTTGAAATCTGCTACCCGAGGGAGCTGCGCTGAGCAGTATCCATCTTTCCTGGATGTGACATTCAGCGAACTCCTACTCTGGCACTGTGTCTGATGCTACCAGGGACTTATTGCTGCGGCGCTGGCAGGGTCGTGCTGGCCACAGGGTCGTCCCTGGAGGTGATGCCGTGTGTCAGCAGAGGTGGGCTCACCCTGCTGTGAAGCAGAGGTCTGTTGTCCCAGGGATCCTGCACTACTTTGGTTGGCTGGGGACCTCGTGGTGGCTCCGCATCTGGTTCTGATGACCTGACAGTGATTAAGGTAACTGGTGGAGCCAGCCTGGTCTGACACATGTCCCCTCATTTCCATGTGTGGTGTCTGGAGGTGACAGAATGTTGCCAGCCTTGCAGGAATTGCAGGAGCAAGGTGGCACTTGAGGTGCTGGGCAGGAGCAGTTGGGGGTGCAGGCACCGGTGGAAGCTTCGAATAAGGTTTGGGCACTGGGACAAGCACACTGCATGGGTGGGAGGTGTTCAAAGGCACATCCTGAGCTTTGGGAACACAGTCCTTTCAGTAGCACAGGACAGTTTGTCCGTGTTATTGCTGCAGCTTCCTGTAGTCTTGGGGATGCTGGTGCAGCTCTTCCCTCCATGGCTTGACACTTCATTTTGGAGTAGCTCCTTTCACCGGGGAAGATGCCAGCTGGCTCCTGGCACATGCTACTGCTGGGGGCTTTCCTGGGGGCTTTACTACCACACGCCTCACTCCCCACATCTCCCAGCCAAGCAAACCCAAAGTGGTGTTCCAGGCTTGCTCCGGTTGCTGAAGTGTCTTCCCACCCAGAGCAAAAGCCACGAGCTCCTGGTTACGTTTAACTGCTGCTTTAATGCCACTAATTATAATTGACTGTAATTGTGCCAAAATTCATCCCAGCCAAGAGACGGGAGCAATTTGGACTGTCATATTAACGTGACGGAGCACTCAGTCACTCTCCCAGCTCGGTCTCTCTAAAGCAGCTGCTGATAAATGAGCTGTGCCAGAGCAGCAGCACGTCCGTCTGCGTGAGCTTTGCCACCTCGGTGCTGGCAGGATCAGC
This sequence comes from Falco naumanni, assembly GCF_017639655.2. Classification (NCBI taxonomy): domain Eukaryota; kingdom Metazoa; phylum Chordata; class Aves; order Falconiformes; family Falconidae; genus Falco; species Falco naumanni. Next base: position 19,988,349 of record NC_054063.1, read on the forward strand.
CCCCGGCAGAGCTGGTGCCACCCAGGGAGAAGGGATGCACATCTCCGTGTTAACCTGGTGTCCCCAGGGACCTGTAGTGTGGGCGATTCCCTGTTCTTACTGTGCCCTTCTCACCCCAGCAATACAGGAAAAACTCCTGGCCCACATTGTTGGGGGTTTAGGGGAAGAGAACACAGCAAACGCGCTCTGATCCCTCCGTGCGGATGTTGGCTCTGCCACTGCGGGGTGAGTGCTGCTCTGGATGCTTCAGCTGGGTACCAGCAGCAAAGCCGGTGTGCCAGCTCCACTTGGTGCAGGCACCATCTGATGGGAAAGCATTCGCAACCTCAAAGCCCTTTTTTGTATTACTCCTGCTGCATTACCGGCTGTTTCATTTGAAGTAGAATAAAAATGAGGTTAAGTTTTTAATGTTCATCCCTAGCTGCTGCTTCTGCCAGACACTACAGCCCTGCGCCTGTGTTGCTGGGCCTGGAGGCTAAAACATTTTCTTGCTGTGACCTCGGGCTCTGAGAGCAGCAGAAAGCCACGGGTCACCCTGCACAGCACCGTTTTTCCAGAAACATCAAGATGTATGTTTCCAGAGGCTGTCTCCTGCGATAAAAGCCATCAGCAGAAAGGTAATTCCCATCTGGCTCCTGGGAAAGGAGCTGTGCTGGGAGCCCGCTTGGTGGGGCTGGCCGGGACCACACCGCTCCGCTCTCTTGCAGATCCCAGAAATTCAGCTGCACCGGCCCTTTGTCCGTGAATTCCCCCTGTGACACCACGGGGGGGTCTAACCGCAGGGCTGAAGGTACCAATTTCCAAATGCCAGCCTGAAGCCGGGTGAGCTCTGCAGGGCGGGCACCTGGCTTTGAACCCCACCGTGCAGGGCTTTGGGGGCGGCCACCAGCAATGGCAAGTTCCAGGGCCACCGCATCGCTTGCCAAGGTGAGCAGCTGCTGGGCAACGTGGAAAAATTGAGGGCAGCGGAGGAGAAAAAGGGAAGTTACCGAGCCCCAAATCAGGGGCACGGAGAAGTAGGGCTGCGCTGCTTGCCTCACCGGGAATCGCCTGCATCCGCTGGCCCTGCCGACGGGATGGGACCTGCAAACCTTTCCAAAGCAACCGCCGCTGCGATGTGCGGTCCTGATGCTGCGCTCGGTCCTGGCCTTGGGGAGGTAATTAATAACGGGAAATGCTGTAACGGTGACGTTTGACATGGGATGATGTCCCGGCTCCCACGAAGCCAAGTGACTCGCATGGAAGCGAGGGGTGCGTTTGTGACTTGTTGCTATAGAGATGAGATGGCTTTTCCGTCAGAGCCTCCAGTGAGAGCAGTTAATCCATTTTTAAGAGGAAAGGGTATTTAATAAAGGAAACAATTTAAACTGGATTTACAAGATATGCTGAATGGAAGCATCATTTATTCTGTGGCTTCATATTTAATTTTAATATCTCTATAAACCTCTCCAGAGTGTTCTGCAAAAGCAAGCTGGAGTCAGAGCGGGTTTGACCGCCCAATAATTCTTAAAAGCAAATCAATTTAATAATGCTGAAAAATAAGCCTGCATCTCGATGAATTAATATTTTTCTGCTCTCCATAGCAGCAGGAGCACTGGGATATGCGTATTAGAAACAGGACAAATAAACTGTTCTAATGGAGAGGTATTTTTGAAAGGATATTGAGCAAAAGCTCAGCAAATCAGGATTGGGAGTGCCTGGTTTCAGGGGCAGCTGGTGCCTACATCCCTGAAAACTTCATCTTCTGTTAATTGCGCAAGAATCTTGGAGGTTTACAATGAATCAGGAAAGCAAGAGGTGATGCTTTGCGTGTAGTGGCTGGGAGGGCCACTGAGCCTTCCCCAGGGTCTTTGCAAATCCCCATCCAACTGCATCCTGCAGCAGAGAGCTGCCAGTGCCTGGTTCCTGGCGCGGCGCTGAGGATGCAGCATGCTCCCTCACAAAGCCTTCCGAGCACTAGGCAGGGAGGGATTTTTTTCAAGTTCTTCTCTTATTGATTCATGCTTACCCAACACAGGAAGCATGTGCATTACAGTACTTACTTATTAAGCGGGGAATGTCAGGGTGAAATAGCTGTTATCTGGGTCCCAGCTGACTGTCGTGTAAGATTCATTTCATCTTTTGGCTGTTGGAGGTGTGTGTCACAAAGCCCAGCGCAGGTGATGCTGCATTTTCTGCGCAGCCTTTGCAGCAAGCTGGCAGAGCCAAGCCAAAAAGAAATCGACCCCTGTGCAAATACCTACTGAACACCGGCCAGTTTGTTGGGGGTTTTCTTCGTTGTTTTGAGTTTTCTCTGCACCCATAAATAATACGGTACATAATACGATACTTCCATCAATAATCCAGCTTTTTTTCATAGCCATGCTCACTGCTATTCCCATGCTGCTGTTTGAGCAGCGGTGATCGTGCTGGTTCTCTGCTGGGATGAGGGCAGGCATCTGCACGGAGAAGCCCATAGGAAAGCCAGGAAGGGGGTGACAGATGTGGGAACTGCAGCACCTGGCAGCATTTATCACTTGATGAATGAGAAGGTTACGGAAACTCAGTAGGATTTCCTGCTGGGAAGCGGTTTGTGCCTCTTCCCAGAGCGTTACTGCTTCACGCGCTGGGAGCGTTGTGGTTTGGAAAGCATCAAGTGCTCTGGGAAGAGCTGGCAGGAAAACTTCCGTCCTGTACAGGAGGTGAGTTCTCCCCGCTCCTTGATGCTCAGGGCATGAGAGCAAATTCACTGGATTTTCTCCTGTCCCTTGAACATACTGTTTTTTTTCAGTTCCTTTTAATACATAGAGACTGAACTGCACAAAGCTGGCTACAGTTTTTTCTCCGTGAGCAGCATGAGATACCTCTTTGGCAGTCCTTGAACCCTGATTTAAAAAGCAGGCGCGGTGTCCTTTGCAATCTCATGCTGATGAGCACGAGCAGCGGCCAGAGCATTACGGAGTAGTGTCCTTTCAGGTGTCCCTTTGCCATTACTTAAGACCTTTTTCCCCCTCTTTTCCCTCACACACACACGTGCAACCCCACCAAGCAGGGGAGCCAGCCATCCTCTGCTATCGATGGGGTCAAGGATAGTAATTTCTCAAGGAGGGGACCCTAAATTGCTCAGAGCGAGGGTGATTTAGCCATTCAATGTTTTCCCTCTGTCCCAAGCTGGGGGATGTTTCCCTGTCACAACCCCCCTCTGTATCCCAGCCGAAGCACAGTGAATAAGTGGGGATGAATTCATAGCACATCGTATAATTACAGTCTATAAAAAGGGAATTATATGGCTTATTAGTGTCATTTATTTTACTGTACTAGCTGTTTTCATGCATGCAAACAAGCATGGCTGGGTTTTGTTCTCTCCTCCCCGTGAGATGAAAGCTGGGATACCCCATGGGAACTGATTTCCCAAAGGGCTCTCCCTTCTCGGGAACACTGGGAGTCACTTTAATGTCCACTGACAGCAACCCTGCAGATGTGTCTGGGTCTGGAAACTGGGATCAAGGAAAGCAGCAGGGCTTGCCTGCATGCCCACCCCATTTCTAGGGACTTCATCCAGCTACAAGAAGAGACTGCTTGCTCCCAACTATTTATATCTTTTTTATTCCTCCCCCCCCCCCCCCCCAGCCCCCCGCCCTGTATTTGTGAAAGCTTACCTGTAATTTAACTTTCCTCCCTTGCAAGAGCTGTTATCAGAAATTGTGATCTGAAGGGGATGATTGTGGGCCTGGCTGGAGAATAACCCACTTGACCGCTACCTTAAGGTGCTAGTGAGGGGGGGTTGGTGAGGATTACTGCACCCCAAAGTGGCCCCCGGCTGTCCCCTGCAGGACGTCCCTGCTGGGCACAGTCCACCGGCAGGACTGCTGTGCTGGGGAGTGGGTGGGGGCATAACTGTGTAAGAAACCTGCGGGGAGAGGATTTATTTGTTAAAGGGTCAGAACTGCAGTCTGTTGTCATCTCATGGGAGAACTGCAATGCCTGGGTCAGATTCCTCATTAGTTTTCCTCTAAAGTCTGGAAAGAACGCAACATTTCCCACCCCCCCACCTTGTCTATAAATATTCTTTCCAGCGCTTTTCTGCAGAAGGACTCATTCCTCTGTGGTAAGGAAGCTAAGAGGAAGCAGACTTATTTATTTTATTCCTCTTGACGTTTATTTTAAACTAATCCTGTTGGGACAGATGTCAGACCAGAATTCTTGCTTGAGTCGCTTCTGTTATTTGATCTAATTAACAACGGTTCATGTTTTGTAATAATTTGGTTTTTACAAGGGATGAAATTTGTTTACTCTTTTCTGTTTCCCTTTACCTAGACACTGAGTTTCCTCTTTAATTTTGTTCTCTTCAGTGCTCATTTTCCAACCCAGCTTTACGTTGATACATTTAAGGCTTGAAAACATTGGAAACGTGTTTCCAAATATGATGTATTTATAGAAACTTTAAGGTTAATCGTACATGTTAGTCATTAAAAAAAACAACCAAAAACAACAACACAAAACAAACTCCCACAAAAATAAACCTTTGCTTGCAGCATCTCATTTTCGGATCTAGACTCGTCCACTGTCTTTTTTCAGGGCAGCGGTCTGTGTCTGACCCTGTGGTGACAGCACCGTGGCTTAACCCAGCACACCAAGGATGTAAGGGCAGTGTCACAGCCCCTGGCCAGCCCGGGGCTGGCTGGATCCTCCAGGTACAGCTGTGCGGATTGCTTCGGTGGGGACAAGGATCTGCATTGCGAATATCCAGCTGTGGCTGCCATCTGGTGCTGGTTTTCTTCCTCACTTTGCCTGCAACCCTCCCCATCACCCCAAATAATACTTGTGATGCACCGATCACACGTGAAATCTCGGCGTTTGTTTTAGCAAGCGCGCTTCTGGCCTCGCTGATGCTGATCGTCATCCAAGCGGTTGGCGAAAGCGCCAACTAATCAGCGGCACGAGGCCGCAAGGAGATAACCCGTGTCCGCCAGGCACGCAGAGACCTGCGCCGCAGAAGCACAGCGTGCCCTTAGCCAGCCTTGGCTGCACAAGGACGGACCCCCCGGCTGCTCTGTGGCAGGTACCTGCTGAGACCTGCCCACCCGTGGGGCAGACCCAGGCCACCTCCTGGATGCTCCTGGGGTGCAGCAGGGGAAAGGATGCATTTATTCCTCACTCAAACACAACCCTTTCACCCATACCCAAAGCCTGGGTCCAAAAAGAAACACGTTTTAGAGGTGAGCAAGGTGCTGTTTGCCGTTGACGTGCAGCCTGAGGTCTTAGTGTGGAAGGGCGCCTGGGCAGGGGATTCATTTGGATACCCAGGGAGCGGAAGCTAAACGTGCCTGTGCACATGTGAGTTAGCAGCGTTACGAAATGCATTTAATGGAAATGAGTCTTGGTGAAATAGGTGGGCTGGGGGCTCATTTGGTTTTTCCCTTTGCTTTTCAGGCAGCTGAGCGGACTCATGCCGGGGCAGTGTGCCTCCTGCTGTGCTTGAGGATCATTCACACAGGCGTCCAGGGAGGCTGCGCTCTTCCCATCAGGTAGCAGCTCCTCTCTGAAGGCTCGGTTGGGGTGCTAAAGGTTGCAAGGGGATGGTTGAATAACGCATGTGATGTCCAGACAGAGCAACGCTATTATTTCAGAATCTGCCAGCCTGGACTCCACGCAGATGGCACTGCTCCTCCAGGCAAACCCCCCAGATGCTTGACTGTCCTCTCAAGGACAAGTTCCTCCTTATTTCCAGCTGGAGCCTCTCGCTTTCAGCTTAGACCCATAATCTTCCAGGACCCAACCACCACCAGTCTGCAAACTCCCCTTCAAACAAATTTCCTGGGCAAAGCGTGTAGTTTGCAGGCTATTTATTGCCCCTGACATGTGGAAGGACATTGCAAATCTAAACAGGGCTGCACCAAATTATCTGTCCCTTTCCGCACACTTGGTTTGTTTTTTTGGTTTTGTTTTTGCCTCGTGATGACGATTTTTGGTGTCAGAGATGAGGTGCTGCAGGTTTGGATGAACGAGGACTGAGCAGATTCAGTTCTTGTTCCGCTGCCTGTGAAATTAAGTGGGTCACAAAAACATCAGTCAGACAAATTCAAGCATCAAAGAGCAAAAAAACTTGGTGCTGTAACGAGTCATACTGGGAATCCACCCAGGTATGGGTAGTGACCTGCGCTTTGACTCCGTCCATTTTGCTGGAAAAAAGTTGCTGTTTCTTATCTTGAGCTTTGATTTTGCTTTACAAAGGAATGTAAATGATTTGTTTCTGCTCACAGACATCAGATCTAGAAAAGCATTATTAGGACCCAGGTAGTATTGCCCTTCCTTAACAGATATTTCTGCCTCTTAGTTGAGGCTTGAGAAGAATACTCGTGATGAAGGATGAAGGAAGCTAACTATCTATCTTACTTACGTCAGTGAGAACATTTTCATGAGACAGTCAACCCTTCTGAAATTTTCTTACTGGAAACAATGTCTTGCCTAGCACGCTTATACTGGATGGCTAATCCAGTCCAGCCAAGTGTTTAGGATGTGGCAAAGCATAAGCCCTGCAGCAATTTCCATTTCCAGGGCTCAACCCTGGCACTGCAGCATCCCTGCCACACCTGGGAGCTCGGTTACTGCTGCCAATGGCACAGATCACTGTGACTGCCCTGAACTCGCCGTGTTATTTAAGTGTGTGAGGGGACAATGAGGGTGGTGGTGATCCCCAGCGAGGACCTGGTGGGACTCACAACTTCATTACAGCCTCGCAAGAGCTGTTTGGGAGCCTCAGGCAACTGCTTGTTGTGAAGAGTAGCAGTTATACCTAGAATGAGTTAAGAGACTTTGAGACTCTCCTGCAGCACAGGTTTCATAGCTGCATTGGATTTAACGTGTGTTTGTGTTGAAAACCGATGGTAAAACCACAGCGGGCTGCTGACACCAGCAATGTTTGACATGTGTGAATCCAGCAGCCGGAGATAGCCCTGGGCTGAAGGGGATTAGAGCTTGCTCAGTGGGTTTGTGCAGGAAAAAGGGTAGAAAAAAGGGAGTTGTGGTGGTTGTTACTGACTTCTCAAATTGAATGTGCTCAGCCTGGGAATGGTTTCTGCATGTTGACCTGGTCTTTTTGGGAAGACCTGGGAGCAGCTGCCCATGGCAGCACTAGGAGAGCTCTGACTCACAGAGATGCAGTTACCAAAGGCTGGCCCCGTTGTGCTGGCGCCTGCAGTATTTCTGAACTTTCTCTGACCTCCTGCCCAGCTGGAGCGTATCTGAGTGAGCAACACCAGCTCCTATATGGTGTGTGTAGCCCCCGGGGGGAATGTATAGCCATGCAGCTTCTGCCAGCCATACTGGCTGCCTCTGTGCCTCATCCCACAGACTTGCTGTCCTTGTGATCCCCAAGGATCTGGACGTGCTCGCTCCCTTTCTCCCTTTGTGCATCAGCATCCACCTCTGTGCTGGGAAGCTGGGCAAAGCCAAGGTGGGACGAGCTGTTACAGCTTCTGCTGATGGTGTAGGTGCATAGCAGTTTTCCTTACATAGAGGAACCAAACCTCCTGAAATGTCTCAGTTCAAAAGCATTTTCATAGTTATGCACAACAGAGCAGGGAAAAATGGAGCTAAGCTCAGTGTAAGGCCTTTGCAAGTTCAGCCAGCTGCATATCAATTAATTTGCAGTTGCAAGATAAGCAGATCCTTCAGCACCACAGTTTCCTTTAAAATAGTGATTTTTGTTACGAGGGAGGTGGACAGAGCCTATTGTAACAATCTCCTCTGAATTATTTAGCATATTCATCCAGCATGTTTGACTTTGTTTAAAAAGACTTTTTCTTTTTTTTTTTTCCCTAGAGATAAGAAACTCTGCCTCACATAGTGAGCTGATTGTGAAATGGCTTCTACGCTTATCCACTTGGTTAAGAGGCTTTATTATACTAAATTGCTGGATAATCTCTGGACACGCAGCCACAACATCAGACCTCTTCTTCCTTTGCTGGTTTTACTTTTTGATCTGGAGCTGCTCAAATCCGTCCAAGGGGGTCTCATTTGCCTACGTTAGGACTCACTGTTCCGTTGCTTGTTTGGAAAGTTGGCATCAGCTCAAACCGCTGTTCTTTAAAGAAACCTCCTTTCTCTTGCTGTGCTTTTCAAGGGGCCTCATGCAGTCTTCCTTTTTGCAGTTTCTTGGACCAAAATAAATATCTGATCTTGCCCAAATAGCCAGCAGAGCCTTGGCAGGGCACGTGGCAGTGTTTCTGGTGACAATCAGTGTCCAGCCTCGCTCCGAGCTGGGAGGACAGGAGTGTCCCACAGTCTTTCTCTCCACCCACACTAGGAATTGGCACTTTCCTGACTAGACCACCATTTCTGATAGCCAAGGCTGAGTTCTGCAGCCTGCTCTAAACCTGAGCGTGCCCCACATAAATGGTGCTGGGGTACTAGCTCTGTGTAACACATATAATATTGTCATGCATATAATAACAATGCATTTTAATGTTGCTTTTCTGCTCACATGAGTTAGCAGTGAGTAAAAGGCCAACAGGGTTATTTGGCACCAGCTGATAGTTACCTGGGCAGGGAGGTCTTCTGCTGCTATGGTGCTCTGAAGGCAAATGTTGGGGTTTGAAAGCATCTTGAAAAGGGCTGTGAGTTACAAAAAACTTCTTTATGTACCTGTAATAGTAACTGTGGGGAAGTGGCTGCTGCTACACCCCCAGGTAGTAAGGATCGCTCTGAGTTCTGGCGAAGTATCTCCATGGGCAGGGCTGTGCAGGTTTCCCTTGTCCTGTGGAGCTGTGTAGACCCACAGGATGCAAATAATTGACTGTGACTTGGGGCTGGCGAATGGGTCTCTCTCTTCTGCACCATTTATAAAGAGTTCAGGATTCCTGTGGATGAAAGGTGCACTTTAAGTGCAGGCCATGATTTGCCCATACATAGCCACGACAGCTGGGTTTGGTTAATCTATCGGGCATGCTGCAAAGCCTGCCTGTTCTCCCAGGCGCTCGCAGGGCAGGTGGAATGAGAAGGTCACTGCGCTGAGTTACAGTGCTGCTGGTATGGGGGACACGCAGCAACATGTGCTGTCCAAGTTACAGGAGGCATGGATTTTTACATCTGCTGTGGATGTCTTTTTAAATGTGGAAAAGCGAAGGGACAGACTCTTCCAATTGTACATTTGAGTAAGTTGGTACACGTTATTTCAGACCACGTCGAAGGTGGTTTCTTAACATGATGCTCTACGTGCTGTGGCAAGCCCCACCGATAACATCAGTTTACTGTGGCTAGCCATTGCACACGAGTCTGGGCTAGGCAACCAGACGATGACTACTGCAGAAATACTTACCTGCAGTAGAGAAACGAGCATCACAGTTTGTCCAGAGTGCACCAGCACCACGAGTCAGCAGATCAGTTAGGTGAAATGGCACATCCACCAGCCTCCTCCTTCCCAGCCTCGCGGTTTCTCATTAGGATCAGCGAGACGTTGCAGATGCTGCCATCGCCAGCCATCCCATTTTCATGTGCATCTCCTGCATGGTTCCTGGAACTGGGACAGAGCCAGAATGTGTATTCACAACGGGAGTTTGCCTTTACCAATTTGGAATAAAGTGACACAGGTAAATGGAGGGCTTTGAAAGCACCTTGAAAAGGGCTGTGAATTATAGAAATCCTCCTCATATATCTGTAAGAACTAAACACTTCCATCTCTTATGGTTTGTAGTATAAACTTGTAGACAAATCACAGTAGCCTTAAAGTTGGGTTTCCTTAGTGACATTTTATTTTCTAAAAGTACCTTTTCCGAAGAAATGGATCTGCCTGTGAAGTATATTCCCATAGCTTTGTGTACTCTGAACATGAAGCTTCTGTAACTGCTTCGAAAATCTAATTAACATCCAGAGTGAGCAATACGCACATTCAGAATAACCACAGTTAATTTTCTTTAGTGACATGGTTTAGCCTTGCAAATGACCAAAACTGCCCCTTGAACCGTGCATTTGCTTGGCTGTGGTGTTTCTATAGAGACTTTGCATTCTATCTGATACCTCTGTCTTCAGGCCAGCCCTTAAATCAAATTTCTCTTGCTTACTTGGGAGAAAAATGTCTTCTATTTCTAGCAGTACGGAATATATTTTTGGAACCACTCTGTTATTGTTTATAACTGCTCTAGACCTATAGATATTAGGGGTAAATAGAAATAACAGAGGACAAGCAGTGCCAGACTTGCACGCCTTCTAAGAAATAACAATTTCTTTTGGCTGCTTTGGCACTAATATTAGTGCCTGTACTGGAATTTACCGTAATCAGTCTTTTTCTCTAACGTGATGACTTTCCAAGGAGGCTTGATTCTTGTCTCAGTGCCACGGATTATATACGTTGGCACAGCTTCAGTTTGCACTGGTGTTGAGATGAAGATGGGATCCTTGAACCTGCCCTCTGAAATGAGAGCAGAAATCTGATAACGCTGCTGAGTGCAGATTTACAGCCGTGCTGCTGACGGTGGGGTAGAATGTACCACCTCTTCCTAGAGCTAATGCTATATTTACATCAAAATAAAACTGTAAAATGTAAAATCATCTAGCTTCAGGCTCTCACACTTCACTACACATGCTTTGTCTGCCTTGGCTGACAAAATGCTCTTGGCTTTTGATCAAAGAAAACTTAAGTGGAAGCTGTTTTTCTCTTGATGTTAAGAAAGCTTTTGACGGAGAGTCCCTGCAAGACTAGTTAAGGCGCACAAGCCCTGTGGGACGCTCTGAAAACGCGCTGAAGGAAAGTACACGGAACAATGCCAGTATGACATGGTTTCTGCTCCAGAAAGGGCTGTAGGCAGAAATGGCATCTTTTATCACCGATGTAGTGCCAGGGCCGCTCAGGCTGCCAACCTGGCCCGACGGAGGGGCCCCTGGCTGGGCTGCTTGCTCCTTCGGCTGGTCAGAGCCTCAGGCCGGGGGGTGCTGTGCCTGAGGTGGGGGTGCCAGGATGGAGTGCTGTGCCTGAGGCGGGGGTGCCAGGCCGGGGGGTGCTGTGCCTCGGGCCGTGGGGAGCGTCCCCGGGGGTTAACGCGGGGGCTGCGGCGGGCGGGAGGCACCGAGGAGCCGCAGCGCTCGGCGCCGTCAGCGGGAGCCCTGCACCGCCCGTCCTGGGCTGCCGGCTCCGCGCGGTGGTGAACGGCCCGACAACGAATTCAGGTTAGTTTGGCCCGGTATTGTAGAAAACGCGCCGCGGCCGTTTGATTAAGGCCTGCATCACTGCACGTAGCCACAGCAAGGCGAAACAGGAGCTGGGAAGCGCTGGGCTGCGAGTGGCGCCCTGTAACTCGGCGCAACGCCCGGGGGCTTCTATCGCAACTCCGTCTGAGCCGTGCTGGGGGAAGAGGGCTGCCGGGCGACACTCGGCGTCCCCCGCCGGAGCGGGGCCGGCCCCGGTCCCCCCACGATGCCGCCCCAGGGGCGGGGGCTGCGCCCGGCCCGGCCCCGTGAGGGAGGCGATGCGGGGCGGGGCGGGGCCGCCGCGAAACGTCCGCCGCCCCCCGGCGCAGCCCGCCCCCCGCGGCCGTCACTGCCGGCCGCCGCCCCGCCTCGCTCCGGGCGCCGGCAGCCGGGCGGGAGCGGCAGCCGGGCGGGAGCGGCAGCCGGGCGGGAGCGGCAGCCGGGCGCCCCCTCCGCCCCCGGCATGCGGCGCGGCGGCTGAGGCGGCGGGCCGACCTCCGAGGCCATGTTCCCCCGGCCGCCCTTCCCCGGGGAGGTGAGGCGGGCGGCCGCCGCGGGCCGCAGCCGGGCCCGCCTGCGGGGCGCTGGCGGCGGCACCGTGCTGCTGCCCTCCATGCTGATGTTCGGCGTGATCCTGGCCTCCAGCGGGCTGCTCCTCATGATCGAGAAGGGCATCCTGGCCGAGGTGAAGCCCCCGCCGCTGCACCCGGCGGCCGGGGAGCTGTCCCGGCGGGGCGGCGCGGGGGAGGCTCCCGGCGACCTGGACTACGAGGTGCTGCGGGACATCCGTAACCGCACCATCCGGGCCGTCTGCGGGCAGCGGGCCATGCCCCGCAGCGTCTGGGAGCTGCCGGCCGGCCAGCGGCGCACGGTCCTGCGCCACCTCCTCGTCAGCGACAAGTACCGCTTCTTGTACTGCTACGTGCCCAAGGTGGCCTGCTCCAACTGGAAGCGCATCCTGAAGGTGCTGGACGGGGCGCTGGAGAGCGTTGACGTCAAGCTGAAGATGGACCACAAGAGTGACCTGGTGTTCCTGGGGGACATGAAGCCGGACGAGATCAGCTACCGCCTGAAGAACTACTACAAGTTCATCTTTGTGCGAAACCCCATGGAGAGGCTGCTGTCGGCCTACAGGAATAAATTTGGGGAGATCAAGGAGTACCAGCAGAAGTACGGGGTGGAGATTGTCAGGCGGTATCGGAAGAATGGGGGGAATTCAGCGGGCGATGACGTGACCTTCTCCGAGTTTCTCCGGTACCTCCTGGACGAGGAGGCGGAGAGGATGAACGAGCACTGGATGCCCATCTACAACCTGTGCCAGCCCTGCGCCGTGAGATACGACTTCATCGGCTCCTACGAGCGGCTGAACGCCGATGCCAACTACGTCCTCGAGCAAGTCCAGTCGCCATCCTTCGTCCGCTTCCCTGAGCGGCAGTCCTGGTACAAGCCTGTGACAGCAGAAACGCTCCATTACTACCTGTGCAACACCCAGCGCCGACTGATAAAAGAGCTGTTACCAAAATATATCCTGGATTTCTCCCTCTTTGCCTATCCCCTTCCCAACATAACCAGCGAATTCTGCAGGCAATGAGCTGTTCATTTTGGGATCTGGTGTAAATTCTGCCTTCGCTGCAAGGATTTGCTACTGCAGCCATTGCTGCCAGTACGCGTTGCTGCAGGGCCTGTGAAACGCGGTCTTCTATGCATTGTTTCCTAATTTTAAACTTTTCAAACACTGTTTATATAAAATATTATATATTGCCTTTCCTACTAGAACATTTTTTGTATTGTTCTGATTTTAACATGTACATACGCCGCTGAGTTGAGCACAGTAGCTTTTGTATATCTATTTTGCTTTAAGTTCTTTTTTTATGGCACGACATGGAAAACATCTGTAAGGGATGAGAAATTGATATATTTCAAGGATTTTTTCTCTTTTTTGGTGTTTTGTACTAAGTAGCATGCGGCTGAATTGCAATCATAATAGAGCGGTTAGTGCGCTCATAACAAATTAGCACTTTTAAAACTGGTCCTGGATTAGACAGGAGATAGTTTTTTGGGTGTGAGTAGAAGAAAAGGCTTTTATAAACTAGGCCCTATTTATCCTTTATTTTTTTCATCTGTAGATGGCGGTTAAATGATGTTGGTCTTTTTTTTTTCTGTGACACTAGTACTTCTTTTTCATTATTATTATTATTATTTACCATTGAAATAAAACTAGTGATAGGGTAATATTCACGTTTGTGCAATTTTAAGATTTGAAAGTACCAACTAGTTACCCAGCAGAACATATCAGATGCAATATCAAGCCATAACGATTTGCTCTTCTCTCTCTCTCTGAATTAAAGCAATACAGACTTCTGGTAAGATCAAACCCCGTCCTGGTTCCTAGGACAGAAAGCGACAGAGACACCCACCAGCAGTGTGCCAGCTCCCAGCCTCGGTGGGTGTCTGTGCCTGTGTGCGTTCAAACCATTGTGGAAAAACACTTTCTCCAGCCATGTTTGAAGCAATAGCGATTTGAGGATTAGTTCTCCCTTCTTTTGTAGATGCGCAAACCGTTTTTGTAGCTACTTGTATTTAATTATGGCCGTTACGCTGTAAAAGTTTGGGAGATAATGTAGAATGTTGTTCCTGGGAGGCTCTGTCCTCATTTCTAATAAAGTTTTTATATGAATTAATCTGTTGCTTAGTGCTTTTCCTTAGATGTTAGTATTTATTGGAGAGGCCTTCAGCCCCTCGTGCTAAGCCATGGTGTGAAAGTAAGATGAATAGGCAGTCCCTGCCTTGATTAATTTGTGTTTTAAGGGCTGGAGCAGTGGTAACAAGTGGAGAAAGAAATGCATCCGAGTCAAACGATGAGACGATTACGTGACACGGGCAATTGGATGAAAAGCGGCAGGCAGCAGCAAAATAGGCGTCTAACTGCTGTGGAGTTGATGCAGGGCAGTAGGGATGGATTATGGATACTGTGGGGAGCTGGTGCTTTCCTGGGATTAATCTCTCAAAAAGAGGGATGAAAAATTGAGGTGTTTTCTTTAGCATTTGTGAAATTGTGTGAAAGAAGGGCATCTAGCCACATCCAGGCAAACTCAAAGCAGTGGGGTGAAAATTCCTGCTTAGGGCGTGACTTAACTAAATAGGTTTACTGTACCTACGAACTCCTGGCAAAATCATTTGTCTCCTTTGGTTGAAGTCAGGGACCGAGCTTTGAATGATTTTTACTTTAGATAATGGCATTGTGGTTGGGCAGGAGAGCAGTGACTGGTGCATTCGTGGATTCCAGCTCCTGGCTGCATCTTTGCCTGTGCAGCGACCTATCCTGTATAAAAAATGGGTTAGAAATTGGCTTTTCTGCTCTTGTGCCCAGTCTAAAACCTGCAAAATTTCTGTCTGTCCCCAGTGATTTAGGTGATGAGGCATGAAGGTTTGGTGCCAGTGTGCAAAGAGCTGGAGATCTGTCTTGTTCTCCAGCCAAAGTACCAGATACCAGTTGGGAATCTGATTTTATTTTGTAAAACAGATGCTGATGGTGGGGTGGTCTTTAATTAAGCCTGACCTTCAGGTCTCTCTAGCTGGGAATAAGCTGGTTAGACTTTACTATCTTTGTCTGCTTCTGTGAAACTGAGGGAACATTTCCTGCTTGTTTAGCAATTGGCTTTTTAATTAAATGTTTATTTCTTGGTAGTTGGAAAGGTTTGTGCCAGTTGTTTATCTGCTGCAGCTTCTGTTCTCTATGTTAAATTTTTTCTCTCTTGTCCTCTTAGTCTACTGCACACAGAAGGATTTTGCTTTTCTTTGACTCTCATTCCTTTACTGGGTATCACTGATATCCAGTAAAGATATACCTTTTTCTCTTTATATAAAAGCAAATGGCCTCCCACCTCCTTGTACCTTCCTGTAAGGAGAGTTTTAATGTAGGCAGAACCTCATAGCGTGGGCAGACGTTTGTCCCGTATCTGGCAAAACTGTATGGAGTGTGGAAAAGCCTCCCAAAAGCTGAAGCGGAGGCGGGTGTTTTGTCAGGGATCTCTAAACCTTATTTCTCTTACACGATCGAGGTTAAGGGCTACCTTTGATTTTCTTATCTCTTTGCTGCGAGTCAGCATAAATGAAAAATCAATTAGGTTTCCATTAGCGGTACTTCATTTTATCCATGGCCAATAATACAATTTCCTGAGAAAGCTTTTGGCTGAGTAGGAAGAAGAAAAAGTAATCTCCCTCAGCAGCTGCATCGTCTCTTTCTTTTGTCAGGTGTTTCCCCGGTGTGGAATAAATCAGGAGCAAATACCAAAGCTGACAGCAACTGCTGGAGGTAAGAGATGCCGGGCAGGATCCGGCCCTCCTCTGCAGCACCTGGAAAGCAGGGACAGGGGTAACATCTACGAAAGCAGGGAGGAGGGGATTTCCTAGAAACTCAGGTACAAATGATGAGGAAACTGTAAAGTTACAAACTGTTTTGGTTTAATCAAACTGTTTTCACGTTTCTGCTTTCTGATCTGTTCCAGTTTGGCAGCTCCTTTTTCCGCCTTTCTGTCTGCCTGCTTGCAGGTACCCAGCAGAGTAAAAAGGTGATATTTTCTTTTTTTGAATTATGTTTTCTTAAGCCTCAACACTGTACCGAAAGCCCCAAACTTCCCCAAGTAAACAGCTTGAGGTTTTGGCATTGGGGTTTTGTTACTACATTTCCCTCACTTTTTTTCTAATTTTGTGTTGATAAATCCTAGCCCTGACCCTGCTGTTCTCATGTTTTCCCTGTAGAAACATGCCTGGGTACGTAGACACTCTGGCAGTTTAATTCCACTTTGTTACACAGAGAACTTCTGATTCCCTCTAATATACCCCTGTTTCCCCTACCCCTAATTCCCCCCTAAAATACCACAATGTTATTTCATTTTTATTCGTCATAAGTCCCTTCTCAGCCTGCTTACCTAAAACCAAACAAGAAGTGGTTTACCAGTTTTTGCCATTTATGTCCATGTGTTTTTCCCTACTTCCCTGCTAACTCTTGGACCTGCTAATCTGTTTCACCCAAAGTTGAGAGGAGAACTTTACTTATTGTGTCCTTTTGATGCTGACAGCACTTGCCGTTTTAACACAGTGTCGCAGAAAGGAATTGAGTGCTTTACTCTCATCGTGTGACTGCTGGTGACGAACTGGGACCTGATGAATTCTCTTTCCCTTGAATCAACACCTGCAAATCTCCAGAGCTGAGTGCACTTGGCCGCTGTGATGTGAAGTGATGCTTTTTCCACAGAGGTCCCTTTAGTCCCAATGGTGCTGAAACTGTCCTCTGCTAATATTTTTCTACTAGAGAAGAAATCAGCCTTTTCCATCTCGTGGCCATTTGCATCACCCTGAGGTGACTAAGGCACCCAAATAGGTGATTTTATCCTAGCGCTTGGCTGCTAATTGCAAGGAAACTTCCAAGGTGTTTTATAGATACTTTAATGACTTGTTTAGGAAAAGCAGTGATCAGAGAAGGCAATGGATGAGTCTAGCAGGTAAAATCTCTTTTGTAAGGTCAAGTTTCCCAAGTTTGTGTTGCCAAATACCTGGCTCATGGCATTAATTTGCAGCTTGGTGCACATTCAGTCCTGGGCTGCTTGCTGGCAACACTTGCACCTAACTCCAGGTAGGAATACATTTCTATATTTTATTATGTTGTTATATGTATTATGAGGAATACATTATGAAGTTTTGTGCTGGAGAGAGGACAGGGGCATAAAATCCTTTTTCTCAGGGATTTAATGATCCAGCATTGGAAGATAACGGTCCATCACCATGTGGTGTGTTGTTTTCCACCTTGTCCTGTGTGTCCCTGTCTGTCCAATTTGTTGCCATTTATTTTTCCTGAAAGGAAAAAAGACAAAAAAAGACTCAACAGCAAGCAAGCAACGTTTTCCAAAGCCCATTATCAGCTTCCTAAATTGTTGTAACTCACTGTTACAGGATGAAATCACAAAGAATTCCCTATTTAAACAGACATGCGTTTATGCTGTGCTGATTTCTGGGATGTCTCTCTGCTTTAGAAGTTCATTACAGTCAATGTGGTTTATCTACATACAAACAGAAAACAGCATTTTATTGCCCTACATAAAGAACCAAAAATAGGCAATTTCAACCTGTCATTATGATTATTGGGTTTTATTTGTTTCCTGGGTTATTTCTCAGAATTCGTCTGTTACACCTGGGATTGATTTATTTGCTCATGAAAAAGTCTGGTTAAGATGATCCTCCTGTGAAATGAGACTCATGTATTCAGTTGCTTAATGACCAATTCCTGCAGTGCTGGGAGTACCACCACTCCGAGCCCTGCCATCAGGAATGGCCACTGGCGTGTGGGAAAACCTCTGCACGTGGGAGGGAAGGTCCGTTTCCCAGTGATTAACATGTAGGGCATTTTCTGAGAGGTGTGGGAAAGTGATCCCTGTTCTGTCTTTGTGGTCTTTAAATAATTGCACCAAACACGTTTAGTACCTTCAGCACTGTGCTTGGACTGCAGCAGTGGAGAAGAGGAAAGCCATTTGATTTTTGGCATTTGGAGCTGCTGGTTTGGTATTCCCCTTTGGGCAAGGGTGAGGGACAGGTCAGAATCCTTTGCTGTTGCAAAAAATTCATCTTGTGTGTCATCTTGTTTACTGATTCCCATGTTATGCCTGCAAAGCCTCATTTCAGCATACCTAAACCCCAAGTGGCTGGCTTTTTGCAGTGCAGCGCTGGGAGTGGGTATCAAAGCTCAGTGGTTTCACTGCACACAGAAGAAATTACTTCAGCCTGGATGATTTGGGAGGGTGCATCAGCCACCAGCAGCAGAGCCAGCTCTCGTGATGAGGAACCCTCGCTGAGCTAAAATTCAGCATCTGCAACCTGGTGTCTTTGAATTTCTGAGCCAGGCTCATTGCAGTCAGCCACTTGCAGAAAGAAAAGGTTTTTAAACATGTTCCCTCTGGTCTCCACGCTGAGCTGCAGGGCATATGTCAGGTTTTTCCTCTTTCCTGTGGGGCTTTTCCTATTGCTTTTGCAGAAATAACTAACTTCCTTGCCAGGCACTGGTGCTGAAGTAAATGCATTAACACTGCCAGTCGCCTTGCTGGCTGTTAGCCATGACCCTGTCTCTAAGGGGAATAAAGCTTTCTGAAACACGGCAGGAGTAAGCAGTGCCATGAACGGCTGCTTTAATGCCTGCAGAAGGCAGGCAGCTTTGCTTCTGCTCCTCTTGGTTTTCAGCCTTCTTTATGCCAGAGGAAAATCACCGCAGACAGTGTCTCTTGCTTTTAGCTGCATTTCTTTTTCAATGCAGAAGCATGAGCAATCCTTGGGATATTCCTTTCGTTGCAGATGGGACTTTGAAAGAACCAAAAGAGAATGTCTCTGACGGATCTATTGTGTATAATGAGGCTGAGAGATTTTGGTGGAGTCGGTATCCCATACATACCTGCTCGGGGCTTATTGATAGTGTCTTGTTGTTGAGGGTCTGAGCTGTACTGAAGGATTTCCTTATAATCAGAGGCTCCTGCATTGTTTTTGAGGACTCGCATCTATACTCTTTTGGTGGGGGCTGTCTTTGGTTTTAGAGGTGCTTTTTCAGTTGTACACGCTGTTTGGGAGCAGGGACTGCAGCTTAGGGCAAACTGAACAGGGTGGTTTTCTCAAGATTTTGGTGCCTGATGGAGGAAACTTGGTGAGATGGGTCCTTCAATGAGGTATTTTTGCCTTTGGGCTGCTTCTGAGCAGACCACAGAAACAGTTCTTGGATCAAAACCTAGCCAAAACCCCATGACCGAGAGGTAAAGGTAAAGAGGTAAAAGGACCGAGAGGTAAATAGAGTTTGTAAAATCTCTTGAAAGCCTTGAACTAAGGCACTATAAAAATGCAACGAGCTATTAAAACAAAACTGTAGCTTCCCCCTTACCTGATTCACAGATAAATTGCTCAGCCCTCTGTGTAACAGGGTGTGCATGAGCAGTGTCCTTTTTTTTTTATCCTGCAGTGGCAAGAAAGTTTATCTTGGTTTTTTGGGCTGAGTTCACTCGTGGATGAAGCCAAATCAGTACCAGCTTGCTTTCCTAACAACTTTTTATAAAAAGACCAAAAGAAATAGGGGCATGAACCTCTCGGTTGTAATGTTAATGGGTGGCATTGCTCAGCAGCACAGCAAGGAGCAGCCTCCCGGGATGGATGGGATGAAGGTCACAGATGTCCTCAAGGTACGACATATCCCTCTGCAGACACATTTAGATCTGGCTTCCCCTCCAGTAGCTCCCAGGTAGAGGCTGAATGGTACTGAATCCCTCTGCCTAGTGCAGGAGTAGGTGTCTCCAGGGGCTGGCTTGCACCCCAAGATGTCTCGCCAGACCAGATGAGGATGTGGGCTGGGGCAGTATCTGCGTTCCCTCTCCTTGCTCACAGCCTGACTCATTTCTTCAACATCTTTTGCAGATTAACCTTGCTGTACAACACAGTCCTGACCTCCCTGGCGTCAAATGAAGCTTTCCTCAGTGAATCTGGTGAGGCAGGATTTTAATGTGTATCCCACCAGTGCATTTTGTTTGTCCAGAGTGTGTCTACCCTTTCTGCAGTTTTCTTTCTGCAGGTGGATGTAAAAATTTTACTGCAGGTCTGCCTTTGTGTGCAAGGCTTAAATAGTATCTGCATGCAACAGCAAGATGAAAATCTGGAGAAAACCACAGCAGTTTTTATTTGTGTGCTTCAGGCATGGCTTTGCTCTTTAACAGAGCTGCTTCCTGTGCTATCTGTTGATGAAAATGCACCCAAAAAGGCCAGTCCTGTGTCCAGGGGCTGTCCACCCTTGAAATGAGGTGAGCACCCCTGCCTGATTTTTTTGGTTAACTCATGAGAGCAGGCCCTGCCTTGCCCTCCTGCAATGCAGGACCAAAGGGTAGCAAAGCCAATAAAGATTAAAATACTGGATGAAAAAGGCACTGGGATGGCACTTTGATGTCATGCTGCTGTTGTCTCAAAGGGCAGGCATCTTTCCTGTTTTGCTTTTGCTGAGATTGGGGTGCTTAGGGGGAAAAGAAAGCAAGCTGGGCATGCATTTGGAAGATCAGCTGGAGCCTGACACAAGTGCCCAGCAGAGCAGCCTGCAAAAGCCTCCAGGCTGGAGCTGGGCTTTCCTCACGGCTCAGTGTACACACACATGCCCCAGCAACCATGTGAGTAATGGAAGGGTTTATTCAGTGAAGGGAAAAAAAACCCTAAAACATTAATTGAGTGAAAACACCACAGAGGCTTTTAGAGTCCTTTTGTGGGTAATGATATCAGCAAAGATTTGTCAAGGCAGCAGGGCTCCGACATTGCTGTCAGACCCACAAAGGTCCCGGAAAAGGACAGCGAAGCCATTGTCAAAGGCATTATAAAAGGTTGTAGGGAAGGGTGGGATATTCAGAGCTTTCCTTTTGGAAGTCTGCATTTCCCAGGTCTTTTTTGTCTTTGCAGGATTACAATTTATAAGATGCTTCATCTAATTGCCCAGGCAGGCAATGAGGTGAGTAGCACGGACCTGAGCCCACCGCACCAGAGCTGCTGTTGCTGGAGCTGGGGAAGCCACATGATGCTCGAACTGGTGTTCATAGTCACCTTCAGGTTTTAAATGAGATTTTATGAAAGTGATTGAAGTTTCTCTGGTCCCCAGGAGACAGCTTCCTTTTGGGGAGCCCTTGGAAAGGCTGTGTGTCCAGCTGCCAGCTCCACTTCCTTGCCCCTTCATTGCCATCGAGGTTGTTTCCTGTCCCAGTTCTGTACTGGTTTGTGTTGGGAGATGATAGGAAAAGGGCTTCAATGAAAAGAGGTTGGCATAAAGGGCTGCTGCTGGCTCTAGTCTGCTGCAGAAGTAAGCAGTAACAAAAAAAGTGACTGCACAGGCACTAAATGCTTCTTAGTTTGCTACTTTTCCTAATGAACAGCCAAATTATTTGGCAGGAGGTTGACTTTGATGAAGTTAGTTGTCTTAGGGAGAATAAATACTCGTCTTACCCTAGGAAGCAGGGCAGAGCTGGTTTGGGTGAGACCTCTGGGGCAAAAATTAGGGATGAGGCCAACAGATTGTCTAAGCTGAGATTTTGGAGGGGCTTATAATTTTCCCATGACTCTGATTTGCAAGCGAGCCAGGTATGAGCTGGTGTCCTTATATCCCAGCAAGGAGCTAGGGAAGGCAGGACGGCGGACTGGCACAAAACATTCATTTCGCAGCAGTAACAGCCCCGTGTGCCGGTAGGTGGGCAGAAGTGATGAGCCCTGTTCCCTCGGGCTGGGGTTTTGCTGCACCAAGTGCTCAGCAGCAGCACTGGCATCTCGGGCGTCTTTTCCTGGTGGGATGACACACAAGCCCGTTTGTGGCACGTTTCAGACATTAATTTTAGGCTTGTCAAGAACTGAGATACAACGTGATGGAAGCTGATGCTTCTTGCAAGAAGGGGATGGAGGACAGAGGGTCTCTTTGGCCTAGGAAGGGGCTGGGGCCTAGGAGGCATCAAGCACATTCCCAAGAGACCCCAGGGTGGTTTTGGCAGAGCCAGATCAAAGCTCCCATTGAAGCCAATATCTTTTCATTAAGGAGAGGGAAATCTCATTCAGGCCCATGCCAGCTGGGCTTGGCATTGTCTGAGTGCCCCAACGCACTTCGTGGCTTTCAGTGTCAAAACTGTCACTGGATGAGGCTCTTTCATACTGTATAAACCAAGCAAAGGAGGAATGATTGGATGAAAAGCAACATGCCTAAGCGATGGCCCCCCCCGCCCCCCCTGCCCCCCTCAGTTATTATTGCATCTATTTTGCATTTGAATGAGAACTTTCTCCTTTTGCAGCCCACTTCCTTCTGGGGCTTGAATTGGCAAATGGAGTTGTTAAAAATCTCCAGCCTTGAGACCTGACAAAAGATGGTTGCTATAGAAATAATGGAAGTTGCATCATGAGCAAAATATCTTCGGGCCCAGAGCCAGTGGGAAGGAGGAGGGGACACCTTGTCGGTCGCACAACTTCTGCAGGAGCCCACGTGCCTCCACATGATTTTCCTCAGATACCCTTATTATTGGCATTTTGTCCTTTGGCTTAAAAAAGCCACAAATGGAGAAAACAGAAGCATCATAACTGGATGGAGAGGGCTTATACAAACCTCATCTGCTCTTTCTCCAGCGCTAGCGCCACCAAATCAAGCAGAGTTGCCCTACATGCAGATTTATTCCTGTGTATTGGGTTTGAATCATTTGATTTATTCCAAAGCAGCCCTCTTCAGTGTAATGAAAAATGTGTCCAGCAGTACACTCATTCTTTGAGAAATTATATGAAGAAATCGGAAAAGGAGGACAAAGTCATGGCTAAAACTCTTGCCTGCTGTTGTATGGTGCCCACCCATTGTGTTTGGCAGTAGACCAAGCCACGAGGAGTTGACCTTGCTCTCTCTTTGCATCAGTGCAATGTTTAAAAATAGGCAGTGAGCTCAAAAGAAGAAACCAAATATGTATCTTGTCTCTGGGAGGGACTATCCCAAAAAATCACACATGCTGAATTCAGTGTAAGTGCTATGATTTCCAAGAACAGCCACTGGTTGATTGGAAAACTGGATGATAGACTGTGGGTCTAAGGGTGGCAGACATGGGCTCCTCATTCATGGTAGCATTTACCCATTTATTTGTGGGGAATTGAAGTCAAGGTGAAAGAATTCTGGATTTTAAGACTGTGTATCTTAGAGGGAGCTCAGTCTTCCCCACATTGGAATTGGGTAAGAAATTATAATCTTGATTTCAAGTGAGGTATAAATTTGGGATTGGACAGTGACATGCAGCTCCTAGACCAGATCTCAGAGAACTGCATTTTAATCTGAGGAATTTCATCGTTCAGAACCAGCACATTTGCATCAAGGCTAAATTAACTGCAAGCAACACGTTATGGCAGCCTGGAAAACGGAATGTGCCGTTGCCAACATGCAAAGAGAGGGTTCGGGTGGCTCTGGGGTTAGTGGAGCGGTTATGGATTTTTTTTTTTACTACGTCAACTCTCAAATGTGTGACATTAGGGGAGAAAAAAGGTCTTACCTGGTGCCTTTGATCCCTCATAATCCCCCGCATGAGGAGTTAAAGGGTTTGGCTTTGCCACAGGTAATTGCAACACAGCCCCAAAAAGTGCCTGTGGGGTTGTGGCTTTGAAGGACGTGACTCTGCCCGTGATGTTTAGTTGGGAGAGTCACATCTTTCCATGGCCCTGTGGGAGACAAGGGTGGGAAAAAGTTCTTGTATCCCCTAGGATGTGTTTCATGAAGGTGGAGAGAGAACAGAAATTGGGTTTCTGGCTATGATGGAAAATACAGGGTGGCACAAAGCCACGGCTCACCTTGATGCCAGAAGGAAGCGATCGGTAAAGCACCCATGAAGATGCTAAAGGGAAGGAGCGATGCTGAGGTCTCGGAGAGAGAAACCTCCCCTGCTAAGGTCGTATGGAGGAGAAGGAATTTGTATTGCAGGCACACCTCCTATGTACCCCAAGGTAGCTGGGTTAAACTGTGCTTTTTTGGCCATCTGCTAGAGGAATAGCCACCTCGCAGCAAAAAAGGGAGGGTGGTTTTGTTTTAAAAATAATTAAAAAAAAACCACCACCACTGGTTAAAATCATGCCTGCTGTTCCTTGCAGTTAGTTTTGAATGGTTTGCAGACCATCAGCAATTAGTGCTTAGGTATCAATGGCCTAATGAGGCAATTAGGAAAGAGCAGGAGTGTTAAAGCTTTGGCTTGGTGACAGAAGCAGAGCTGGAGCTTTTAATGGGGGTGGGCAGATGGGTCCACGTGCGAGTGCTGCAGAGCACTGGTGGAAACGTGTCTTGCTTCCCCATAAGCGGTGCCTGAAGAGGCTGCTCTTAATTATCTTCTTGCTCCCAGCAGGAGAGATCAATGCAGCTCCATACAAGATGCTTGTTGCATCGACTCCTGCGTGTCCTTTAACGAAGGGCTTGTAATCAGTGCTGGGAAGGGACGTTGGAGAACTGGCATTGGACAGGTCAGGCTTGGTGCATCTCAGGGGTCTGGGTCTGATCCAGCTCTTCAAATCAAATGAGGGATTTTCAAATAGATTGGTAAGGCATAGAAGTGGCTTTTAAGCAACCAAACTTCCACCTGGACTCTTGAAGTGAAGGTGGGCTAAAGGAGCTTTTGTTGCTTCACCAGCACCACATGGAGGTTGTCCTTGCTGGGGACCTGCTCCCTTGGACAGCTCGTCCACACGGCTTCAGGGCAGATTTTGGCCAAGAGCTGTGCTGATGGCTGAGCAGAGGGGGCCGCAGCTGGCTCGCTCATGCTCCGGCTGGTTTGTCAGGTTCGCCTGTGGAAAGGACAGACTTCTTCTCATTCTAGCAGACACCACGCCAGCGCACACATGGAAGAGATTTGAGAGCGAAGATGTCATTTTTATGACCTGAATGGAGTCCCAGTTTTGCAGAACGAAATGATCATCGTGTTGGGGTCTCTGGGCACAGCTCCAATCCAAAGCATGGTCTGCTCTTCCTCGATGGGAATTACTCATCGCCCTACGCTTCCCAACAGGAGTTATCAGCTACAGTGAAGTAGGACTTGTTGCTACAGCTTCCTCTCAAAGACAGACTGATAAAGTGGTTAAAGAAAAGAAAATATCCCTGTATAACCAGAGGGAGGAGAGGGAGAACAGCATCGTGTTGAAAATCTGCCTCCCTGTGCTTTTCCATCAGCATCCTGCAGCTGGCTGGCTGGCTGCTCCCACATTTCCTCCAAGTTGTGTGTGAAAAAAGCAAATGGTTCCCCTGGGGGACTCTGGCATCATGCCCTCAGCACCCAGGGGTGCCCAGCATTCCCACCCAGAGTATTAAATAGTGCTGTGGGAAGCATTTTGTAGGGGCAGACCCATGTAGGGGTGAGAGAGGCTCTGCCAATCTCCTTAACTCCTGGGTTTTCCCATCTCCTTAGTGCACGTTATATGAATAGGCAGGAGGGTGATTTTTTCCATCCCTTCAAAGTTCCTCGGTGCTGCCAGTGCATGCTTTATATTAGAGTCCCATTCAGCAAATGACTTCAGTATGCACCGATGGCGTCACAGGCTATTAAAAAGAATAATAGAGAAGCAACCATGGGAAAAGAGCTGTAATACTTTCAAGGCTCCTGGTGATATTGCAGCCCAGATGAGTGCCCGCAGCTGGGGGGGGTTGCTGCACCAAACAGCACTTTGTTTTGGGTTTTTTTTTTCCCCCTTTCTCATTGCGATGTGGGCAGGACTGCAGAGCCCCCACGGTGCTGGGCTGCAGCTCTGCTCAGTGAAGATGCTTTGCGTGCTTCAGTGCTGCAGCCCAAAGTTGCAACACAGAGACATCCATCTCTGGTGTGAACAGCCATGCGGCTCAACACCGGGTAACTCCTGGCGAGAGCTTGGCTGAACCAGCCCGAGAGCTCCCTGCAGGCTCCCAGGCCTTGCTTTTCTCCCAAAAATAAAGCCCATAAATCATTGTAGATCGATCCCAGCATCTAGCACAGCCGCCCATTGCTGTTGGATTTTTATGCTTCATCATCGGCCGCTGGCAAGTGCTGCCTGCGCTGTCTCTTTGGTGATACATGAGCCAAAAAATCTCTTTATTTGCCCTTAAACTTCAAACTGGGTCTGCAGAGCTTATGGGTCAATTGTCTGTGACGGGAGCTGAAAGGGAGCTCTGCAAAGCTGGAGCAGCACCCCAAGTTCTCACAGATGGTTTTACCAGAGCATGAGCAGAAATTTCGAGTTATTTCAGCTCTAAATCAGGTCTGTTCCAGTGAGGCCGCAGGAAGCCACGGCATTATGACACCCAGCATTTATGTGTCTGTTTTGGTTGCAGTCCAATCGGGAAAACAAAAAAGTTAATGTAGACACCAGAAAAAGTGTTTGACAAATAAAGCAAAACAACGCCTGCAGCTATTTCCGACTGACGCAACGCGTGCTTCAAACAGACACGAGCAAACGCTGTGCTTGTGAGTGTGGCGGCTGTAACGGGGCAGGGGGTGGTGGTGCAGGGTTGCAGCGAGCTTGACCCCCTCGGATACTATGCGTGCCACCAGTGCTCACCCCTGCAAGAGGCTGGCTGCAACCTTCCTGCAGCTGTGCAGGCGTGGGCAGAGGATGCTCTTTGGCCCTGGCGGTGCCTTGTCAGAGGTACAAGCCTCCCTGCTGTAGCAGAGGTATATGGACGGATGCACACTAGCTTGCCAGGGGTGAGGAGCTTGTTTCAGACCCCAAGAACAACAGGATGGCTTCTGTCCTGCCTTAGCAATGCCTGTCAGGAAAATCAAGGGATTGGCACACAAAAGGGTGATGCCTGCCCAGGCGTTAGAGGTGACTATATGTAATGGTGCTCTGTGTGAAATTCCAGGGCGTAGAAAATGGAAAAAAAGACTGGACTGCTTTTGTGTGTGCCATTGTATTGCATCTGTGCATAAAACTTTGGTTAAAGCATTGTAAGATTCTCTCCAAATGGTACTTTTTACTCCAAGTCGGTGCAAATGGTGGTAGCATTTCAAGGGACATCCCAGGGACAGCTGGCAGGACAAGGCTCACCAGGGGCTGTGTTGATGCTGACCCTGTTTGGGGACTTCTTGCACATATTTGAGTGTTTGAGCACTTTTACATCTGAAAGTGCAGCTCACAGCAAGTATCAGATGGGAAATAACCCCCAGAGAAATTGTTGCATTTGAACCTCTCGTGCACACAAGTCCTGCATGCCTTGTAACAGTCAGAGGGACTGTGGTGTGCTGGGTGTTCAGGGTCTCAAAGGATGTCGTTAGCAGGATTGGGAACCAAAACTGAAATTCCATCGCACGTAATAGGCAGGAGTCTCCTGCCTCGGTTATATCTGACCTCCTCTTGGTTTTAGGGAATTTTCCAGGTCTGTTTTGCACTTTATATACACATGAGGTGGCTTCCTTTTCTGGAAAAAAAAACAAAAAAACAAAAAAAACCCCCAACCGACCAAACCAAAACAAAACCCCTTGGTTTTTAAAACTTACTGAAAACCTTTTGCTTTGCAGACCCAAACCACAGAATTACAAATCGCTTCTTCTGTTTGCTTTTAGTGCAGCTTGACACAATATCGAGCCAGGGTCAATGAATTTGCTTTATACCTCTCTGAAGTGCTAACAGGAGCCACGGAAACCTTGCTGTGCTACAAAAGGGACTAAAAGAAAAGCACCGGTGGGGTTTATCAGCAAGCTGCAGAGCTCTTTGCTGAGGACCAGCGACCAGTGTGGGGAACTGCACCTTACAGCAGCTCAGGAGCTGGGCAGCATCGCAGCTGCGCTGGACCACTTTGGTAAGTGGTGTTTGCTGATGGGAGCTTGGGCAATGAAAGAAACGGGAAACAACAGGACACTTCAGGGATTAAATGCGTCCTTCTGCTCTCCTAAAAGCTCTGGGGGTGTTCTTCCTCCCCCCGTCCACCATATGGTGACTTGGAAATAAGCTCAGAGCAACCAGCAAAATCATGTTTATTGCTGTAGCTCGGTTGGGGACCATCAGGTGGGATGGAAAATAGGGATGCTAAAACCAGCAACAACGCACAGGTGCCTGATGAAAACCCTGCTGAAGCTGTGACTGTTTGAGACTTTTAAGATGCCTAAATAATAGTAAGGAGTAAAGGATAAATAGCTCGGCTCTGCTTTTCTGACAGCAAGGGAGCACGATTGAGGCAATTCAGGCTCATTTGAAAAACAGCAGCTGAGCCTGGGAAAGGGCCTGGCAGGGGGAAAACAGCAAAAGGTTGAAATTTAAAACTTGAAAACATAATAAATGCACTTAAATATCTGGATCCCCACGCTCCTCGCTCGTCCCACCGCCTCCATCCCGCTTCCCATTGCTCATTAGCAAGTCCAAGTGGGTCTTAAGCTGATTAGAGCCCTGCTAGCAGCGAGCCTGACCTTTGGGGAGGATGAAGTTGTTCTGGATGATTGCAGGGGCTGGGAGGCTTTTAACGAAGCTCACGCCGTACCAAGTGGCTACCGTTGGTGGCGAGGAGGTGGGGATGTTTGGGGCGGCAGCAAAAACATCTGTTTTATTGAAAAGCCCTCTTCTCGCCAGGCGGGGGGACATATTTTTGTTGCTCTTCCCCACTGCGTGTTCACAAAGAGCAGCAGCGCTGCCGGGCAGCTGCTGTTCCCGCTCAATGGAGCCAGGCGGGAGCTGGGACTGGGTTTGGCAGCAAATTCCCGGCTCTGACTGGGTGATGTTGTGATGGCACAAAGTCTCTGCAAAGCACCACGTGTACCCTGGTGCTCAGCACCACACCGGATACTTTGCCAAAGCAGCTCTGCGGGAATGCACCCTGATCTTGGAAACATGAGACAATGCCTTAAAATAATTTAAAAAAACCCTTTCCTGCAATAGCAAGAACAGGCCCTGCATCTTATTTTAATGGATCTTTTAATAGTTGCAAGCATCTTTCAGAGTGGTTTTGGGCACCTGCTGTTCCCTCTGGTAGCTGCTGTCGCAGAGATGTAGCATGGTCCCTGTGGCCCCATCCTGTGTTTTGATGTCTCTCCCATCCCCGTGCTAGGCTGGGATGCTCCTGTGACTGGGCGTGATGTTCCCTGTTGGAGTCATACAGCAAGAAGCTCTTCTTGGTCTGGAAATTCAGCACCAAGTGGCTTTCTGATGTGCTTTGTGCCAATGTAACTCCTGCAGCTGAGCTGTTGCAGCAGCTCTTAGAGAGCAGAGCAACCTCCCAAACTCTGAAGCTGCAGTCAAAGTTAGTTTCTATTCTGTTTCTTTTTTCTTTATATTTTTTCTGGGTTTTTTTCTTTATCTTTCTTTTTCCTTTCTTTTTCTGGTTTTTTTCCCACTGTTTTTTTGTTTTTTCATTTTTTCTTTTTCCTTTCTATTTTTCCTGGGGTTTCTTTCTTTTTCTTTCTTTTTTTTTTCTTTCTCTTTTCCTTTCTTTCTTCCTTTCCTAACCAGCAAAAATCATATTGCTCACTGCTGGAGACCAGACTTCCCCTCCTGTTCCACAGTCCAAAGTTCTTCACCCTGAAGCCATTTTGCAACCCGCTTTATGTGAATCAGGAAGCTGCCCAGCTCAGGGCTTGCTTTTTGCCCTATTTAAGCTCACCCCCACCATTTCTCAGCACCATTACACCCTCGGTGGGTCCCTGCTTCTCTGCGGTATCGGAGCTGTATGGCGCCCATCCCATCTCCTTTCCCCTCTGCCCAGGCTGATGGACACCCCACCGCCACCCCCCTCGTGATGCTGGGGGTAATTAGTGCTTCCTCGAGCCTGCTGTTTCTACCTCAGGTACTTTCAGGGCGATGGTGAAGGCGTGAAGCACCAAGCAACTTGTGTGCGATGGGTCCCGCTACCAAAACCACCCCACGTCCAGCCCTGGCTGCTGCACTTTTATGTGGTCATTGCATGTCTTACCAGGGTCACTGCCTATTTCACTCGGTCATTGAAAGCTCCGCCGCGTGTTTTGCTGGATCATCACACACTTTACCAGATCACCACTTGCTTCACCAGGGTCACGGCATGTTTTTCTGGGGCTGCTGTATGTTTTACCAAGGCTGCTACCTGTTTTATCAGGGCTACTGCATGTTTTGCCAGGGTTGCCACATGCTTTCCCGGGTTGCTTTGTGTTTTACCAGGTTGTTGCATATTTTCCTGTGGCTGCTGTGTTTTATCAGGGTTATTGCACTTCTTACCAGAGCCGCTGCATGTTTTCCCAGGGCTCTTGCATGTTTTACTGGGATTGCTTTGTGTTTTACTAGGTTGCTGCATGTTTTACTGGGATCACTACATATTTTGATGGGGTTTTTACATGTTTTATCTGTGGAGTTACTGTATATTTTGCAAGAGCCACAGCACGTTTCACCAAGCTGCTGTGTATTTACTGGGATCAGTGTATATTTTGCTGGGGCTTCTGCATATTTTACCCAGAGTTATTGCATGTCTCGCCAGAGCTGCTGTGTGTTTACTGCATGTTACTGGCCTTGCTTCACGTTTTACCAGCCCACCGCATACATTGCCAGGTTCACTACATGTTTCAGCAGGACCACTGCAGATTTTTACAGGGTCTCCACACATTTTACCAGATCGCTGCATTATTATTTTTTTTCCCTTCCCAGTGCAAGTTTTGCCAAATTGCTGCACGTTTTCCCAGCTCAGTGCATTTTTCCTGGACCGCTTCCTCTAGACACCATCCCTCCAACCCCTCTGATCTCCCAGGGCTCGGATCTGCTTGGCTGCAACTGTGTTTAAAGCAAACATGATCCCCTCCCGTTGGCTCCAAATTGCCAAACGTGAGGCTGTGTTATAGTATTATTTTTTCCGAGCAAGAGCGGAGCACAGCGGTCTCAGCGGGGGGGCTCTGCCAGCTGCTCCCTCCAATACATGTGCAGCCCTGGAGGGCTCAGCAAAATTTCCCAGCCCACAGGGACTGCTGGCAGGAAGCAATCTGGCAGACAACATGTTTAGAGGAGACTAATGTCTCAGAGCCACTGAACCATTTAATTGCCAATAAATACAGCCCACACGTAAATAATTATGGAGACCCAGAAACTGTGTCGTCTTCGGTGAAAGGAAGGAGCTGGCAGCCTGATGAAAACTCCCTGTGGCAAGTGTATAAATTACGATTTCGTGTTAATACAGTAGGAACGAGTATCAATAAACCTGTCTGGGTATCTTCCAGCATTGTTTTGGGCTCAGGAGTGTGATGGTCCCTGCCGAGGTAAGAAGGACCAGGCTGTGCCCTTTGGCTGACTTTGAGGGTAAATCTTAAAAATGTATACATTCGCCAGATCGAGATCTGTCCAGGCTCTTGTTGCAACCCATTGTGATTATTGCAATACCCTTTTTTGCCGTGTTTGGGGATAAAGAGCTGCAAGGATCCTAGCCCAAAACTCTGGACCTTTATCAGCATCACATATGCACTGGCACCAAACACAGACTTTCCCTTCAGAGCCCTGATAAAACCTGCAGTGACCCTTCATCCCCCTACCAAAATACTGATGTCTCCATCACCTGGTTCTCTCATGCTGCTATCATGTTTCTCTTTCAAATCCTTTTTCAGGACATTTAAGAAAATGTTTCCAGCACTGGGCTTGCTGGTGAACTGAGCCCCCAATGCCTGTCACATCCATGCTGCTCTTGCATCAGTCTTACTCATCTTCTAGTTTAAATTTGGCCTGCTTGGGGCTAGATGTGAGCAAAGAAGCTGAATTTTGGCAAGTTTAGGGGCTAGATGCTTTTTTTTCCCCTTGTCTGTCTGTCAGGACGGGACAGTTGCCTCTGTCTGTGCCAGGATTGCTGCACGTGTTACCAGTCGTGCACTGGATGGGTATCTCCATCCGCTACCCTCAGTCTGGAGGGTGACTTCATCCCTTTGGACCCCAAAAGTGCACCAGAACTGTGGGCTGTGTCCAGACACCTTGCCTGGTTTGTGGCATCTTCTCATGTGCTCAAGTCCATGTACTTCAGATTTCCATCATTTTTATTAAGTGCATCCCTCTAGCCCAGTGATTTCCTAATATCAGACACACCAGAGGTTAGGAGGGATGTTTGCAGCTGGATTTTTTTTTTTTTCAGTCAGCAGTGGGAATTGGCAGAGCTGCTGAATTCTCATCCAGATTTTAGTCTCAGATCTGAGGTCTGCATAGCAGTGGGGCTCTGCACTCGGAGTTTTGACCTGATCTTGTCTCTCTCCAGTCTATTACAATGAACCAAATACTCCGATGCAGGGGTATGGAGTTTTTCCAACCTGTGCACTGTGGTAAGGTGGGATGTTGCATCCATCGCTGAATAAAACCATCACAAATGTTGGCAAACTCAGGGGTTTCTCAGGGCTCCTGGTCCCTGGAGTTGTTTGCAGGGTCAGGCTCAGTACCAGCGAGTGATGTTTGGGGGATGGGGATGGTGCCAAGTTTGCAGCAGCAGAGGCAGCAAAGCTCTCACTCGTGTGAAAACATCCCACGGGTGGGACCAGAGCTTTGTACGCACAAAGTGTTTGTATTTTCTGGAACGTCAGGTTTTCTTTAAAGGTTTTCCTTTAAAGCAGCTTTATGTTTCGTGAATTTAATTTCAGTTGAATATGTGATGATGCAGAGCTTTTTCTCTTTTAACCACTTCATCCTTACCTCTTAAGTTAGGCTTTGACCTTGTTTATCACACTGCTTCAGTTTTCTTTTATTCTGGCACCGGAGCTCAAAGAAAAACAGTGTCACATTGCTGGCTGCAAAGCAGCTAGTGAGGAGCCACCATCCACCACCTCAAAATTCACCCTTGGACCTGCTTGTGTTCAGTAGGTAAGTCTTGTATTGCATGGTCTGCTAAAAAAGCACCCAAAAAATGCATCATCGTCTTTGTGCAAGAATTGGGTCTTGAAAAGCAGCTTGCAGCAAGTTGGTGGAATAACTGGGAAGGCTGGGGCTGACGCTGGGATGCAGCGTGGCTGTCTGCATCTGCCTGAGCAGAGGGATGAAAATCAGAGACCCGGAGCAGGGAAACAGTGGATTTTAGAGAGCTGAGCTTCATCCTGGGTCTGTCCCTTGTGCGTCTCCACCGCGAGGACATCTCTTCTTTGTAGATGCCTGCTGCACTTCGGTCGTTCTCACTTCTGGGTCTGGAGTTTTGCACGGGAACGGCAACTATCCTTCCCAGAACAGGAATAGGTATTGCCAAATTTTAGGTTGTTGCAAGAGCCAGGTACAGCTGAACAGGCTCTCCACGGTTGTTTTATGGCATCTCCAGAGCACAACATCTGGGCAGGTGTAGACATCCAGAGCTGAGCCTGTTTCCAACAGGTGTATGAGGGCTCAGAGCCAAGCACCTACGTCAGGGACTGAGTTTTGGAGAGGAATATCTCAGGCTGCGTAAGTACAAGGTCTGTAGTGTAATTATCAGAATGTAACCACAGCAGGGCTCAGGGCGGTGCTGGAAGACCTCTCCACCGCTGTGTCGTGCCTCCTGAAGTTGCCCTGGTGCCTTCCTTGGACAAGGAGGGGTGTCACCAGAGAAAGGCCCCCCCATCGCTGTCTCCTAAGGAGCCGCCTCGGTCCAGCAATTCGGCTTTTCCCCTGGGCTGTTGGGTTCCTATAGCAACAGTGAGCCGCTCGCTGCAGCTTTTACCTTTATAACAATAAAAGAGCGCTCACATTCATTTTCTGAAATCAGTGCCAGTCACCCTGCGCGCTGCAGTGCCGCTTGTGTCGTTGACATGATAATACTAATCAGCAGCCAGTACACTGGCTGAAACAATTCAGAGGCTGAAGCAATTACCCCCTGCCTGGGACACCGCAGCTGTAGGAGCCCATGGAGGGGTATCTGCCCAACCGCTGTAGGACCACCCCGAGTTCATTACTGCCAAAGAGAGCAAAGTGCTGCAGGACAACCCCATCCCTGCCACAGTAAATGCCTGCGTCTTCCTTACCGGCCCCAAAAAGGCAGGTATTAAAATGCAGCAAAAGCAATGTTTTGGTTGTGGGACTTTTTTGCTCCATCCTTGGCTTGTAGGAGAGCCCCAGGTGGTGGTACTGAGCTTTGGGTGATGTGGCTGTAGGTTTTTTGGGGCTGGCACAAGGAACCCCATCTCTCATTGCCAGCTTGGAGAACAATGTAGAATTAAGTATGGTAAATACCAGGTTTTTTTTCTGAGAGAGGTCGTGCTGACCGTGAAGCATAATTAAGGAGCTTCCTGGCATCTGCTACAGGAGCTGAATGAGGGATAAACTAGCTGAATGAAAAGTAAACTGGGGTTTAAGAAATCTTCATTAATTTGCTGCAGCAAGAGCTTGCTATGCTTAAGGAAATTAAAATGTGAGCTCTCAAAATCAGCTTGCAGCAAGCTAAGGAGGAGGAGATACCGGGGGAATATGTAATGAGATGGAAATGGGTACATTCATAAATCATCTGTGGCGCTTTCAATAATTCACCACTGCTAAAGGACCTGGCAGTTCACAGAGAGGTAACATCCACGTGGAGATGTTCTGTTTGCCTGATCCAACAAGATCCAGGGCATCTCCACACTGCCCTTTCTGTGTTGCACAGGGAAAGTGGGATTCAGCTAGTCTGAGCTGAGCGATAACACAAGTGCTAATGTCTGAGGCTGGGCACGGACCACGTGCCCGCTGGAAATTGCCACCTGCCGAGTTGCCAGTGGTGATTTTGGTTTCAGCCCTTCAGAGGGTTTATCATCACAGACTCTTAGCTTTGAGTTAAACAAAATTATTTGTTTGAGTTAGGCAAAATAATTATCCCAGTTCATTGGGAATCAGTCTTTTAAGCACTGGCAGAGACACCAGGGGTGGTGGGAAGCATGGGCTGGGGAAGTCCACTTTGCAAGGCAGTAGAAGTTGTTCAAGGAATAGGCTATTCTAGGTATTATTTCCTAGGTTATAAAACCAAGGTGGGTATTTGGATGCTGTGATGCTGGGTGGGTGTTTTTCCTGCAAATGATAGATTGAGTGTCAAAGATGATTATCCAAAAGCCCCATGTGAGCCCTGCCAAGGGCTGAGCCTCCGGGGCTGTGATGGTGCCCAAGGCGGTTCCCAAGCCCTAAATTCACCAAGTGAAATAACAAGAAAAAATAAGGTGGTGCATAAAATGGCTTGATGTTACATGGCTGCTCTGTGTTACCTTTTTTTGCATGTCACGGTTTTTGTTCTCCTTAAGGTGTAAGAGGTGTTGAGTGCATTTTACACGAGCTGCTTTCTTAACGTTGGTACAGCAAGTCTGTCTCTGTAGCATCAGTTCTCTCCTCCTGCCATCTGACTCGCTGCTGTCAGAAAAAGCAATAGCTCATCTTTGTCAGCTCTTTAAACCCATTTCTTTAAAAAAAAAAAAAAAAAAAAAAAGAATATCAAGGGTGCATTGGCCACTGCTGGCTCTGCCGCGTCCTTTGCGAGAGGTGGGGGAAGAGGGTGGGAGCTGAAAGGATGTGGAGGTGAGCAGAGGGTCTTGTGGAAGTAGCAAGAAAAGCAATTGCAGTTTTAATGAGGCTGGGGAAAAGTCTTTGCTTTGAGCTGACTCTTCTTCTGGAGAGAGATTTTCTTTTCATTGCTCCTGAAGCTACAGTTTGTTCGAACGCAGCTTTTAATGATTCATGAAGCAGCAATGAGGAGGAGTTCTGTGTGGGATGGTGGGAGGCTGACCTCGGGCACTGGATAAACAACATTAATGGTTGGTAGAAAACAAGCCGTTTGACTGAAAGGGCTGAGCTCTCTCCGGAGAACAGGCTGCCCTTCCCCAGAGCGTGGCTGGCTGGGAGAGACCCTGTGCCTTCAGGAGAGGGATGCCCAAGGACCTGGGAGGACTCCAAGAGCACTTTGCACTGTGTGAGTGCCACGAAACACAACTTTGCTCTAACTCCCCTTTTTGTGGGATTGTCAAGACCGTAGTTATGAGCTGTCATTGACCGGTTTGGTGATGTTGCACCAGCAGGTCAGTGTTGTGGGGTGCAGTTAAGGCTGTTGTCATGCATTTAGTGCGGCAACTTCAGTGAGTTAAGCTGAATGTTTAGGATTTGTGTACTTGGGAAAGCCAAACAGCTTGTGGTGGATTCGATGCGCTGTATGTACGTATACTGCTTATATAAACTATCATTAATTTTGCTTCTTTTTCCAGGAAAAGGTCCTGGTTTCAGCTGGGATAGAGTTAATTTTCTTTTTAGTAGCTGGTGTAGTGCTGAGGTTTGGATCTGGTGTAAGAGCAATGCTGACGGCACACTGATGGGTTTGGTTGTTGCTGAGTAATGTTTATACTAAGTCAAGGACTTTTCAGTTTCTGGGGTCCTGCTGGCAAGAGGGCTGAGGGGGCACGGGGAGCTGGGGGGGACACAACCAGGGCAGCTGGCCCGAACCAGCCAGAAAGGTATTCCATACCGTGGGGCGTCATGCTGGGTATAGAAACTGGGGGAAGAAGGAAGGTGGGGGACATTCAGCATGGTGGTGTTTGTCTCCCCCCATCCCCATCCCACCTGCTGGAGCCCAGCTGCCCTGGGGATGGCTGAGCACCTGCCTGCCCGTGGGAAGCCGTGAAGGAATTCCTTGCTTTGCTGTGCTTGTGTGCGGCTTCTGCTTTGCCTGTTGAACTGTCCTTACCTAATCCACGAGTTTTCTCACTTTTACTCTTCTGATTCCCTCCCCCATTCCGAGGTGAGGGGAGTGAGGGAGCGGCTGCCCGGGGCTGAGTTGCCAGCGGGGGTTAAACCCTGACACCTGGGAAATGCTTCTTGCAGTAGGACTTCACCAAGGTAAGCATTGCCGGAGCTCATAGGACCTCTTTTTTTTAAGAGGAGGTATTTCAGTACCACTAGACATATTTCATGCCTCATAAAGTCTTTGTAGCAATTAAACCTCCTAATCTAGTCTGAATAATACTAGAGGAACAGCTTCAAAAGGGGTCTCTTACTTGATAAAGAGGCATGAAAAGATGGGCTTCAAAGAAAGAGGGGGTAAGAGAGGCTTAGACTAGGACCCCCCACCCACCCACCCCCAAAAAAAAGAACAGCAAGAGTGAAGATGGATCAGGGCTTGGGATCTGCCATGCTACGAGCTGGAAGTGTTCTCGCTTACACAGTGATGAACACCCTTATGATGCTAAAACCCCTTACAATGGCACCGTGACCGGGGCACCCCCAGCACCCACCCATCCGGGGATGCCCAGGCAGTTCTACAAACCATGGAAACCTCCTGGCACCAGTCCCGGCCAGCAGCTCTGCCGAGGCTGCTGCAAACCCCACAGTGAGAGCGACTCCGCTGCTTTAGTTAATAAATAATGAAATAAGGAGCCCATAATAACTGTTTGTTTTGCTCGGTCCTCAGAGTACAATACAAAACTCTTAGCAATAAATGAAAATAGCGGTGCTTAATGAGTGGAGTACTGCATTCCTGCTTCTTGGCCACCCAACCGCTCGCTGTTACTGCAGCCTGTGCTTTCAGGGTTGTTACCTTTCACCAAAAATAGACTTGCCAATGGCGGCTTCCATTAGGTCCCCTGGACAGAAGAAGGCAAGAGGAGTTGTTGTTAAAGTAAAAACATTTCTCTGCTGCACTGCCCCATTATCTGTTCAACTTCCATATGATATGGGGAAAAAAAAATCCCTTGGCTACAACAATCATGGATAAGAAATGGGATATTTCTTGCCTGTGTTGGATTGGCTTCAGATTTATGAATTGAGGCAAACCAGAAAGAAAAAACCTAATTATTTATCCCTTCTTCTGGTGGATGCTTTAGCCAAACTCTTCTTCCTTCAGTGGCTTCATGCTGCAGAGCCCTGTGCACCACCTCTCCCAGCTCCAGCCAAGCAGCTGTGCCTCCGCAGGAAGATAAACGAGGTAATAACTGCTTCTTCGAAGTACAAATATTTAAAGTTTGTCTTTCTGATTCCTCAGTAAGGCAATTGCTCTCTAACCACTTCCTGCAGCAACCTCCCAGCCAAAGCTCGCGCTTGCGGTGCCTTCCCGATGCCACCTCCTCTCCCACCAGGCTTCACCCAGCACTGTAAGTCACCACACATCCCCATGCCCCAGCCCCTCCGTCCATCACCAAGAGTACCTGGAGCACTGAGGAACATGCACAGCTCTTGTTGCCCAGAAATAGGCATCTCATAAAGCTGTTGGATTATTTTAAGCTGTTATCCTTGCACCCCAAGGCCATGTGGGGTGTCCTTTCTGCTGCAGGGAGATGCACCCTTGCCTTTTGACTGTCCTGGAGCCAGCCTTTTGCAGACCTCCTTCTGTTTTTTGGAGCTGAGCGGTGATTTAGTCGGATTTCCCCTCGCTTAGCTGTATATGTATTTAACCGATTCTGGAGGTGGTTTGACTTTCTCTTTCTGTAGTCTTGGAAGCCTGAGATCCCTTCAGCCAAGCCTCAGCAGGTCTCTTTTCTCTGCAGCTGAGCCATTAGCATGTTATTTACCTGGTGAGGGATGAAACACTCCATGGAGTTTCAGTGTGAAGCTTTTTTGTCTGTTGAACAGTACAAACCACGTGGAAACACAGAAGGTGATAACTATATTTTTTCCTACAGTTTTCAGCATGAGGTGAAGATAATCCTGTTCCTTGCCAGTTCGTGACGGAGATGGGATGCGTTGATTATGAACCACCCCAGGTGATGCTGGATTTGATGTACCTGATTTCTGAGCATCTCTTGGAGGTCCCTCTGGGTTGGAAAAGCAAGAATAGCAGGGCGTTGAGATTTGTATGTGATGGCAGCTGCTCATCCCTGAATTATTCCACATGCTTATATGGAAGATGTTTCCTACCCTGGGTTTTCCTGAGTCCCCTTCCCTCCCCAGCCTTTAGCTCTGTCTGAAATGCCAATTGCTTCCAAAGCTTTCCTGGATTATGGTGTACCAGCCGGGGGTGCTATTATGGTTTAGTTTCTTGGGATTTCAGAAGCAGCGCTGGCCCTTTCACAGCTCACCCTGTCAATGTAAGATATTGGCTCGCTGCCAAAAGGATGACACTGATAATATTGATGGGGGAAAATGAGGTTTGAGATAGGGAACAGAGATGTGTTAACATTGATTTGCTAAGTGCATTGCTTCGTTCGCAACTTGTTTCTTGTCATCCTGTGGTGACCAGGGGAGTAAGGAGTTGGATTGTGCTGTGACAGCTCTGATATCTAACAGACATTGCAAGAATGCCTCTGCCAGCCGTTCCCAAAGGAAAAGCTGTGACTCTAAGGAGCACCAGGGCAGCTGCAGATGATGGGGGCAATGTGCCTGTTGAGCACAGTTCATCCCTCTGCATCCCTATTCTGCAGCTGCATACTGCATAATCTCCTCAAAGGCTTTATAATTCAATTAAGCGAGAGTTTGTGCCTGGAAGGGACAAACCAGAGGACCAGGCCAGGTGGGTGGGGG
The DNA here is from genome assembly GCF_017639655.2 of Falco naumanni. NCBI lineage: Eukaryota > Metazoa > Chordata > Aves > Falconiformes > Falconidae > Falco > Falco naumanni. The sequence continues at coordinate 20,027,361 of NC_054063.1, forward strand.
ACACCAACCCATCTGTGTGTGTTCTGGGGCTGGCAGTGAGCTCAGCAGCTTTCTCCAGGCAGGAGGTGTGTGATGCTGAGCACCTGGAAGGCAGCTGGAGCTGGCAGCGGTGGGTGAGGCAGCCTGCATGCAGCCTGACCCAGCCAGCATCCTCCACCAAAAAGAATGACTCATTTTTCCCTGGGCTAAATTACTACTTATTTCTGTAGAAGTGGGAGCACGCCGGTCTGCCAAGTCCCACAGGGTCTGACAGGGAGCAAATTGCTGGAAGAGGAGCTTGACAGCATGAGATGGTTCAAAGCCAATTTGGCTGATGATGCCAGCTAAGCAGAAATGAGGCCAACTGGCTTCTTTAGAGGTGATCTCCTGGAAAATCCAGCCCTTTTACTGCCTGAGCTTCTGGCTTAGGACCCTCATAACCCTTAGAAACTGGGGACTGTAGAGAGAAGCAAAGAGTTATTGTTTTTATAGGACTCTTCCTTTTTTACCTGTACTAGATGGGGAGAAATGACTCCCAGAAGCAAGTGCCAGCAGCCAAGGAGCAAATGTCTTGGATGGCATGGCTGGTGGAGCGGAGGCAGGACCTGAGGCTGTGACCTCCCGAGGTCAGAAGTAAGATGTGCAAGGCTACAGATTCATTTCTGGCAGAGCAAAATGACACATTCAAGCCTAAACAATGAGGGAACAGCCCTTATGGTCCAGTGAAACCCCAGCAAGAAGTCATCACCTCTGTGATGGACACTTTCCTGGACCTCTCCCACCTGTGGGCTCCTCAAGGCTCTCCGTGGCCTTGCTGCTATCCTGAAGGGGATACTATCCCAAAATCATTGTGTGGAGGACTGATGAGGTCCTGTCAGAGCAGTCTGTGCCTCCCCAGAAAGCAGAAGGTGGGGGCATCGCTGAACCTGCTGACTGTATTGGGGAACACCAAGTTGCTGGGACCAGACCGCTACTAACTAAGGTCAACTACACGCATCCTCAACTATCCAGCATGCGTAGGTGATTCATCTTTAGAAAGAAGCCATTACTCCTTATTTCCGCAGAAGTTGCTCATCTCGGCTATTCCCAGGGACTCCAGGAGTGAGCAAACCTCAGGCAGCCTGCTGCACCGTGCTAATCTGAGTGATGATTTGTGCCAGGACAGAACAGGGTCAGCTCGTGTCTGTGATGGGGCTGTTGTGGAAGCTCTTTGCTTCTATTGTGTGACCGTCTTGCAGCAATTCCTATCTCTGTAATAACATAATGGAGCAGGGATGGGTTTATTTTTATTTCTCTGCAATCAGTGTAACAGAAGCAAAAGCAGTGGGGCACCTCGTTAGCCCTCCCATCTCTTCCCCATCACTAACTGCTTTCTTTTCATTCAAGCTGAATATTGTCTCCAAGAGGTTTTGGCCATCGGATTTTTCCATTGACCTCTGCTGAGCCCCGGGTACTTTGGCACTACTGGGAAATGTACAGCATTCACTTCTGGGCTGGGCTGGGGCTTTGGGCTTCAGCCCAAGCTGAAGAGATGGGGCAGAAGGAGGAACTGTGTTTGTCTGCACATGGATGGCTCTTCACCAGCACCAGCCACCAAGGACCCTGCTAGGGCAACTTCATCACTCAAAAATGTGCACCCCCTACTTCAGCTGACCAATCAATTTGCTTTTTTGGCATCCAGGGGAGCATCGCAGCTCTGCTCTGCACCTTTTGGCACAGCTGGCCACGTGTCCCACTACCATAATGGACAATGGACCAAGGCAAATAGCATTTCCACCAGCAAGATCATCACCAAAGGGCATGATGTTCAAAGAACTGTTCAAATCTGCTGCTTGGCGTATAGCTGTGGAAGCCTGGCTGCTGCCCTGGACCTCAGCCAGGTGAGTAAGCCTTTACCTCTCCCCTTGCAGCATGGAGGAGAGCGCAGGAGCTATTTATTCTGCAGTGCTTGTCGCTTGTGGTTAATAAGAAGGTCAAACTGGAGCTCATAGCTAGGAAGAGCCTTTACTATAGGACAACAGCTAAGCAAACAGACATCAGAGGGGAAAGCTTAGGCAGGAGGGAGAGGGATCAGCATGTCCCTCTGCTAACACACTTGGGCAACCACTGGTTTTGAACCAAACTTCTTGGGAAGGACAGCATGGATATTTCAATTTCAAAATGTCCAAATACCTGCCTAGCTGCCCTCTCTGCTCCCAGGTTTCTTAATTCCCACATTATTTATTACCTCTAGCTGCCCTTCTGCTGCTGCTCCTCTTAGCTATCCTGTTTTATTTCAAAATAGTTAAGTTTGTGAATGAAGAAGAGCCCCCTTGGAAGGGTGACTGGGGAGAAGAGCTGCCCTTCTGGCAGAAAAAAAAAAAAAAAATTACTGGAGGCCTGAGCTGTAGTAATTGTGGTTTTAGGCAAAAGAAGTGAAATTAAGCATATTTTACTCATTTACATGTCGCAAACCTACTTCTTTAGCTTGAACCAAGACTTGTGAAGAAAGACATGGGCACAGTTTGTATGGCCCATGAAAGCTCTGCGTACAGAGAAATGCAGAAGCTATTTTGCAAGGCCTGTCAAGGAAATCAGAAATGGCTGGCTGGAGTAAAAATATTGTTCTTAATCTAGGAAACAATAAAATAAAATAAATCAACATTTCCTAAGCGTTTTCCAGCCAAGTTCTTCCGTGCACAGGATTTGTCTAATCATCCCAGTTGAGCAGAGCAGGTTCTCTTTTATTGGCTGTTTTGTCAACTGCAATCACATTCATCACTGATGACATCAGGACAGAACAAACATAGCGGGGCCAGGGCAGGGGAGCTAAAACCAGTGGAAAATTACCAGGCTAATTTTGTTTGCTGTGTCTGATTGGGAGACAAAGGAGGAAATTTCCAAGAGGTGATTCAGTACACATGAAAAAAATCAGTGATCCTTCATGCACATTTATAGCTAACGCTACACCTCAATTTCTTCTGAAAGGCAGGACAAAGGATTTCATCATTTGCAGCTGTGGGAGAAATCTGAACGGTAATCAAATAATGGTAATAATACCTTGGCTGTATGTAAGCTCTTTCAAATGATAATCTCTTGAGTGCTTTCTAAAGAACGGCACTGTAATAAATAATATTATCTTCCTGTTAGAGCTGTAGACATCTAAACAGGCTTAGGCTAAATAGCCTGAGCCCTTGCTGTTCTTAAATCCCTCTGTAGGTTTGTCACTAATATTTTCCCTTTTGGGGGTCTCTGATACGAACCCTGCGGGCAGTATCCTGCCACTTCGGAAAGTTTTCCAACTTTCTTAACAGCCCAAGGCAGAGAGAGACAAGAAATGAGTGGGTTTGGGGAGGTGTGGAGGACGTGTGGCTGCTCTTCTCTGCCAGACACTGAGACATCCCTGCCCAAAGCTGGTGCTGGGGCCTGTGCTGGCGAAGAAGGGCTGTGATTTGGAAGGGTTGTCCTTGCAACGACTCAGCCTGAGAACCCTCAGCATCCTGCGTACCTGAGGGTGAGGAAGAAGCCACTAGAGGTGGGGGGAAGGATGGAAGGTGGGCATGGAGACCAAAACCAGACTAGCTCCAAACAGGCAGGCTAAAGTCGCATACCTGCACTATTAAAATCACTAATTATAATCAACTTAAGGAGGAACAGGTGAGCAAAAAGAAGATGACAATCCACCTGGAGGTATTTAAAAGACGTGTAGATGTGGCACTAAGGGACACTGGCAGGTGCTGGGTTAATGGTTGGACCTGGTGATCTTACAGGTCTTTTCCAGCTTAAATGATTCTACGATTCTAGCAGTTTCCAAGTCAATGACAACACAAAACAGATGATCTTGGATGCTTCTGGGCCATGTTGTAGCAGATGGGAGAGCTATAGGCCACCAAATCCCATTAGGGAAGAGGATCATGAGGTCCTTAAATACCCATCTATAACAGAAATTAACTGTAGCTGAGACACATACAATTGAGAGCCAATTGTGCATTCGCAATGTGCAGACACCCTCAGCTTTGCTCTTCCATGCCGAAGCCAAGACATCCTGGCCCAAAGCTGATGCTGGGGGCTGTGCTGGAGAAAAACAAAATACTTCTTTTTTATTTTTACCAAATCAACTGATAAAGCATTTAAGCAGGATGTGAATTGCAGAGAGCGCTGCTTACAAAGGTCATACCCTGTGTTCAAGACTCTCACGCTAATTAAAAAAACCCTTTACGGTCCAACTTTTGGCTAATTTAGTACCTCTTCAGCTCCTGGCAACAGTCTGTCGGAAGGCTGCCTGTGGGTTGTTGCTGAGACCCAGAGCAGTACCAAGCTGGCAAGAGCCCTGGGTTATCAACCCAATTTCAACTGACAAGAAGGCTTCCGAGGAGGGAGCGTACTTAGGCAGAATATTCAGCAAAAGTCATAATAATGGAGGATGGTTCAACAAAATTATCCCTTTTTTACCCACCAGTTCCTGGTAGCAAAAGCTAACAGTGTCTTCTTGAGGAAAGCGCTGCAGAATCAGCCTTCAAACATGTTTTCCATCACCCATTTAGCTAATTTACTTTCATTAAGTAAACAAATTATGTTCTTTATATACCCAGTTTCTCTGAATCAGAGGCTGTGGCTTCTGGGTTTCTGGAGTGGTTCTGAATTTATTCTCAGAGAACGCTCAGGTTTTAACTCACCCTTCCATAGCAGTGTTTTCCCATTTCCTGCTCCTAATTTGGAGAGATGAGCAAAACATCTCAGCAGGGGGGCATGGGGGTGAGGATTTGTTCTTCTGGTGCTCAGTAATTGCAAATTCTAGTCTAGTCTGGCAATGTGGAAGAGGAAACCTCGTACTCTCTGTAGATCAGTTCTCTGGGTTTGAGATGTATATATGTATTTTCTAAATGGTCCTGCAGACGTGTAAATTGTTTCAGGTTACTGAATCGGGTGGTGGGTCGCCTCTTTCAAAGCCACACACCTCCTGGCATTAGCACCTCTGAGCCAGGGTTGGGGGGGAAGAGGCCAAGAAGAGCTATTTAGGGCAATTTAAGGGGGTTTAATTAAGAGTGAAGTAATAGAGCTTGCAATTGGAGGAAATGAAGAGAGAAGGAATCGACAATGGATAACAGCCTCTGATTTCCTCCAGTGCCACTGTCTCAAGCAGGACTAATTGCCCAAGGCAAGTGGTGAAAACGCCATCCTTTTAGTGCAATTAACACTAAGTGGGAGAAAATCAGAGGTAGTGTGGGCAAACCCCATGCGAGGGAAGGGGCAGGATCCTGTCCCCATTCCTTCCGTTTTCTAGGCTCAGAGCTACGCACCTGTATCTACTGTCTGCTCATACTATAAAATTTTTACAAAATGCAGAATCTATGAACTCTGCCCATTCAGTAAATGTCTCTCGTACAACCTTGACTTTAGAAGAGGCTCAATTTGACTTTGAAATTACAGAGATTTTTATCATTTGGTGAAATTAATAAGACAAAGAACCTGCCAAAGAGGGAGTTTTAAAGTTAGGGGTTTTTTTCCGTATCATCTTGAACAAACGGTGGAATGTTATTTTCTTGTAAGAAACTTGCAGGGAATTGGCCTTCATTTCTCAGCAGCCTTTGGGAAGAAACAGGTTTGCATCTCTGGCCGTGTCCTCATCCCTGAAGATGAAGAGTGAGTAGAATGGCAAACTTCATATCATTTCCAAAAACCACAGGATAAGTTGAGCCATCGTTACTGTCGGGACTTACCGGTGTGGCCATGGCTATCACACAAGCCCATTTCTGGGTGAAAAAAACACGGTTGAGTAAGTCTTGTGTTCTGATTCCTTTCCTTTCTGCAGTTGTTGAATCCATCACACTCACGGGGGACACAACCGTGTGAGGATGGGCTATCACCCCTCTGGGGACACCGTGGATGCGGGGATGAGCTTCGCATTGCAACTGCCACCTGTGATCCCGCGGGCCACGATGCCTTCGTTAACCCCCTGGATCTCAAAGGAGACCATGAGCAGACCAGGTTTGGTCCATAGACCTGCACACGGCTAAAGCAGCATCGTTTCCAGCTCCTTGCTCCCACAAACCCCACTCCATACAAAATCCCCCTTCCTCCAGGGATTTTGCAGGGCTTTCCCCACTGCACTCGGAACTGCATCTTCTGTTGTTGCTGCTCTTGTCCCTTCTTGTGTTTCTTTTGTTTTGTGTTCATGGAAAAAATAAATGGAACCACGGGGGCCAGCAGCAGCCCCAGCCTGTCCCAGCTGCATCTCTGCTTCTTTCCAGCTGGGTAATGGTTGAAGAGTAATAATAGTTAAATAAGGGCTGATGCTGGAGTGAATTCCTTATTTGAGACTTTACATTGCAAATGTTCAGTGTCTTTGGTTTGTCTTCTCTGCATCTTTAGCCAAAGGTCAAAAAGATTTTGGTTTGGTTCTTGTTTGCTGTGAGACTAAGACCGAGGAGAGCCTGGCTCGTAAAGCCCCAAGCAGTGTTAAATACAGCTTATTATGATGTTCTCCAGACCACTTCACCCCACAGGGGGAAACAATCCATATAAAGTCTGGAAAAGCTTCCTTCTACCTCAAAGCAACAGCAAGAGCAGGGAAGCATCCACCTGGTGATGGATGCTCCAACCTCATTCACCCCAAGGTGATTCTGATGTGGAGGATCTGTTACAGTTTTGGGGTGCAGGTCTCACAGCCCCAGCAGGACCTGAAACTTGTCCCCTGCTGCTTCATTTGCTCATCTTGAAAGCGGAAAAATAAAAATCCCCTATCAGCAGGCATGCCCGGGCTTTGCTAGCAAGATCTTGGCACTGGGAGAAGGGAGCGGCAGGCAGAGCATGCTGCAAGCCCAGGCTGGGCATGGGGGAGAAGATCCTCCCCCACCATTCCCACGGCACTTAATGTGGCAGAAAGGTCACCAAGAGGTTTAATTTGACTCATAGGATAAGTGAAATGGGGGTTTGGGGATTTCTGTGTGGCATTTGGCATGAGGAAAGCCTCTTCCCTGCAACCCAGAGCAGCCCAGCCAGCTGGAGTGAGGTTTGGTGGGGAGAGCCCAGTGCCGCCTTCCCTCTCTCCTGGCATGGAAAATTGTCCCTGCTGAGGACAAGTCTCTAGTTACTGCTGGTTTTAAGCTGAGCCTCAGCTGAAGAAAAAACTGCTGGAGATGTGTGTGGTATGTGGATGCTTTGGTTTCCCCCTGGGGCAGGTCGAGGTGGGGCAGGGGGTCCCAGAGGACCTGCAGACACCAGGAGGGGATCAGCAGTGCTGCAGCCCTGCGATCTGGAAGGAAAGTGGCAGGAAAAGCTGAACTAGGGAAGGGGAAGGGAAAAGACTCCCTGGTCCTCTACCCGAAGGAACTTCCCAATGCACCCAAGCCCCCATAAAGCCCCTGAGCACCAACTCACCCTGGGAACCCCCCTCTGATCACCCCTCCCATGTCCCACACCGTCTTGATATTGAACCACGTCGATATTGAACCACATCGATATTTCAAATCAAACCCGTGCAAGCTGCATAATGCACTAGTATGAATAGCTGTTGCAGGGGTGGGTTGATACACCCCTGGCCGTTTTAGCTCCTTTTCACAGCAACACTGGTTTGTTGGTTGGGTTTTTTTAAATAGTTATTTATCCTTCCATATTTTTAAGGATTTGTGTGTTCTTTCTTTATAGGCTTTGAGCCTGATTTTTCCTTATGTAGCAGCAAGCTTTCAAGCCGCGTGGCAAAATAAAATAAACCACATGATAAAGGAATGTAGCTGCAAGGAGCTCCACGTTTGTGTTTAAAACAGGAGTCAGAAAATACAGGATGAAAAGGCACATTTGCATTCCTTTTCTTTTTTTTTTTTTTTTTTTTTTTTGGTATTTGTTGTTGGCTACAGAATGCAACTGGAACAAGCAATGTTTTAAATAATATAGAAAAAAATCTCAAGTATTTGGGCTTTATTTTTTTGATTTATTTTATTGATTCACAGGCAGCAGTTGCACTTGGCAGAGAAGCTGCGATTGCCGTGTCCCTGAAAGCTCAGCTTTGCAAAGCAGTGGAAACCGCCCAGAAAACAGGAGTTTGGCAGGCATCAAATATATAATCCGTCTGTCCATCGTCTTCCTCACACTGGCTCTGTGCTGTCTCTCTCCTAAAGGAGCACTACCCACAGGTCTGGAGTCAGAGCTGCTGGCAAGCAGGCGGCCTTGTCTTGGCTGCATGGCTTGAGAGAGTCAAAATCACAGAGGAGAAACCTGATTGTTTTGAAATATGTTAATTTAAAAAAGCAATAATGAGCACTTTGCCAATTCCTACCCAATTCACCCTCTGTGGTGAAGAGCACCATCGCAGCTTGGTTGGGAAACACGAGCCCCACATGACTGAAAGGGACTGGGTGACTTAATCACTTTTGCCTATCATTTTTCTGAGCTAATTAAAGGCAGAAATTATCGCATCAAGCAAATGCTGTTCGGTGCCAGCCACCAGCAGCTTGTGTTGGCCATGTCCAGCCCTCGCTTGAGAAATTCCCGCTGGGTTTGGCAGGCAGGATGCCTTTGCCAGCACTTAGCCCCAGATCAGGGGAGGCTTACACCCAGGTCCGTTTCCCACTGAAGCTGCAAGAGGCAGAAATGTTTTAGTACCTCCAGGCAATTCTGCACCTTCCCGGTGCCTCTATCAAAATGCTAAACGGAGAAAAATCCCTGTTTTGCCCAGGGTTGTGGAAGATGGGATGATGGTTCCCATCCTTGACGCTTAGAGCTCCTCTAGATGCTGCAGAGCACCAGAGATTTTAAAGGAGTGCTGGCTGTGAAGAAATGATCTGGAATTTGCCCTCTTCGTAGAAAACCTCATAGTTCAACCCTGAAAGAATCCAGCTTACCTATACCAGCATTTAAAAATGGCTTTTAAACTTCATTACTGTTTCCTTGCTAGGTTTTTGTGTTGCCTGCTGACGTTCTGGTATCCAGTTGGGTTTTACATCACTAACAGGCAAGTTTATCGCATGAGAATATGTCCCAGGATTTGGATTTGTGCCTTTTCCCATAACACTGGCACTTCTCCTTGCTTCACCTTGCAGCTCGTGTAATTCGCTCTGGCTCGCTGCTGCCACTGGCAGCATCCCAGCCTGGTGTCTGGACATTGCTTTTCTGGTAGAGAAGGTGGACGCTGGTCCCATTTTTGCAAGCCAAGGCTGCGAGGTTAGAATGGCTGCTGCTTGCACCTTTGGAGGCAGAGCCCTTGACAGACATTGCAGCGGTGCGGGCAAGAAGCTGCGAGCATCAGCCGGGGGATGAGGGTTTGGGGGCTTGCGGGCTCAGCAAAGGGGGCAGTGACCTTGCAAAAGCGAGAAGCAGATTTGATAACTGATATTATGAGGACTGAGAGGCACATGGCTGGGGGGGAAGCTGTGGGGCTGTGAAGCCACACACAACACTGCTGGCAGAAAGGGCCACTAACACTAGTGATAGCCTGTCGCGACATCGCGGTCCTGTGCTCTCCCATCAGAGCCTTTGGCCGAGGCAGGGCTGACTGGGCAGCGAGCAGGCAGCGGCTCAGAGGCTGCTCTCGCCCCAGAGACCAATTCTGTGCTGTTGTGGGTTGCAGATAGATAGATATGGAGCATCTGTAGCGCTGTAACGAGCAATCAAGGTGAATGAAAGCACGTCTCGAGTCATTACCTTGTAGAAAAAAAAAAAGTCTAACCTTTTCTCACCAGTCAGAGCTACTTCTCTACAGAGTTCTCCCAAAACCTCAACCAGCCTCCTTTCTCCAGCCTTGCTCTCAGCCTGACCCCCAAGGATCTGTCATCACTAGTGACAGTGACAGAGATAAACATGTCTGAGTTGGTTGTCTTCCTGGGATGTGACTAAGCTGCAGTCGAGGACAGCTTATTCCTGTTGGATCTGAATCAATACAAGCACACAGCCTGTGCTTTCTAAGCCTTTATTAGAAGGAAGGACAAGCTTCTGGTTTGCTTTGCTCCTCCAGGACGAGGAATCCAGCCTCTGCCGCGAGCACAGCCCTGCGCGGCCACGGGAGAGCTGGGCGAAGCAGGCAGGCTCAGCTGCTTTGCGGGTTCACGATGGAGGTCACAAGCATCCATGTCACTTTGCATTTGATGGGTCTCCGTCTCCACTGGTTGCACCACAGAAGATAATATGGTCCTTTTAGGACCACTGTAAAGGTCTTAGCGGGAAGGCAAGCAGGGAGTAGCTCATGCCTGGGCATAACGAGAGGGGATTAGAGATCCTCTTAGAGTCCGACCAGCTGCATCTGCACTGGAGGATGCCAAGCTGCTCCCTGAAAGCAGGAGTGACAGCCAACACCATGGACAGCTTTCATGCAGTGGTGAGAAGATGTCACCTGGGGACTTTAAAGTCCTGTCCCTGGGCACAAAGAGCCGTGCGAGATACATGGCTTGGCCCCACAGAGCACAGCAGCTGATGGTGAGCCAAAGGCATGGCCTTGGGTGGCCAGAAGCTGTCATGACCCTGAGACTTGGTGCTTATGGCGATGCTGGTGCCTGTGGGCTGTCCCCAAAGGGTTCCTCCTGGAAAATCAAGAGGTTAAAACTGAGTTGGGGTACAAGGAGACACTGCCTTCTCAGTGTGCTGTTTGCATGGACCTGGCTGATGTGCCACAGCTTCACCAGGCATCTGGAGACACCAAGCAGCATCCAAATATCAAATCCACCTTTTATCTGGCAGTTTCTGGGTTAGAGCAGCCCGTCGCCAGGATTCCCACCTCCACCCAAGGAGCTTGAACATGAACATATATGATCTTAAACTACCCTAAGAGCAGAGATTGGGGCATCTTCCCCAGCAAACCCATTGCTTGAGATCTTTCTGGGCGCCCCATCCCATCACTGTGAAGAACAGCGATAAATTCACCGACATGTCTAGTTATGACGTCTGCCTTGTTTGGCTGCTCGCGAGCAGCTGGAGAAATTGGCACCATCCAGCCTGGTTACAGACATGAGTTTTTCAGAAAGTCAAGCAGGTTATGAGCCACCACCATTCAAAACCAGCCACCTGCCTCCAGTGGCCACGTGCTCCCACACTGTCTCCAGCTGATGAATGCACATTTCTGAAGATATATTGTTCTTCCACCAATGAAACACAATTTAAAAGAAAAAACGCACAGCTATTTACTGCTACCTGTGAGAGTCGGTGTTATTTCAGAGGCAGAAAGTGCTATCTGTTGCTTAGGAACAATCTTTATCCTACAAAATGAAGACTTATGCTCTCCAAAGAGTTCTTTAAATGCGCCCCACGTGTGTTTGTCTTGCTTAGAAGCTGACCCACCTCCTAAATAAACCACAGGGAGAAGTCTTTGTGTTCCAAGCACAGCACTGGTCACCTAATAGACCCAGCCATAATTCAAGATATAGGGTGTATAACCCATACCCAGCCATGATTTGAGCTGTAAGGGTATATGCCCCATGCCCAGCCACGATGTGAGCTAGAAGGTACATTCTTTATACCCAGTCATGATGCTCACATCACATCTCACCAGAGATAAGGTCTGTAAAAGCCAGATGGAAACTTGCTTATCCCAGGCAGCCCCCTCTCCCCTACCCCACTGCCCCAGCACACGGCACTGGCTGCATGGCCTGGTGCTCGCAGGGGTATGGCTCGGGCGTTCCTCCTCAGCACGTAGGACAAGCACAGAAACAGAGGCAGGCTTTGGCCATGTCAATGCGGAGACATTTCTGAAAGGTGAGGCTTAAGAGAACTGCATCAGGCTGGTTGTGTGTCCAGTCATTAACCTGGATACTCAGATACTCATCCATTGCTCTGTTTCAGCAAGCCAAGCAACTGTTGTTTCATTGACATGTCTTTCCAGCTCTTGTGACTTGGGTAGGTGGAAATACGTCCTGCTCCAAATTACTCTGCCTTTGCCTGGCTGTGCTGTTTGTTGTTGCACCGGTTTGTTTTCCCCAAAGAACAAAACATCCTTGAGCTGCTCAGAAGAGCTGCTCCTCGAGGACACAACACCCATCAGTTTGTTCCCTTGTGCTCACTGTCCTTGCCAGGCACAAGGGACCTCTTCTTGGAACAGCAAGAGACCACCACAGCCAGCAACCAGCTCTCATGTCCAGTCTAAAGAAAAATTCACACCAGGTACAAAAGCAAAAGTAATCTCTGGAGGTCCTTCGGTTATGATAATCTAGTTTGCAAAGCTATCTTATCCGAGACCCCAGTAGAAGCATCTACCAGGGTGGAGCAGGTATTGAACCGAGAAGCCTTGCAGGACGTACTGCTGGAGCTCTTCTTCTTGCGGTAGAAGTAGCTGCTGAGGTGGAACCAGAACTTGTCGTGGAGGGAGGCATAGATGAAAGGGTTGTAGCAGGCAGAGCTCATGGCAATCAGGTGACACGAGACCTGGATAACATTGACGTACCTCTTGTCCAGTATGGTGAACTCCTCGTCAATGTCTCTGATGAAGTTCACCACCTGGAGGGGCAGCCAGCAGATAGCAAAGCACACCACTGAGACTGTGAGCACCCGGAAGGTCTTCTGCTTCGTTCTGGTCCATTTGTCTTGGCAGGGGTAGGCAGCGCCCGGGACGTTCCTCCTCCGCAGGTGGTAGGTGATGGCACAGAAGGAGACCGATACTGCCAGAAGTGGGAGCATGTAGGACAAGAGGAGCATCAAACATGAGTAGAGCAGCCGCTCTCTCTCTTTGTTCTTCCAAAACTCTTCGCAGATGATCATGTCATGGCCGATGGTGTTGAGATCCAGGTAATGGGTGTGTAGCGATGTGGGAACAGAGGCCATGATGGAGAGTAACCAAATGCAGGCCACGAGGCAGATGCAGGACCTGCAGCTTATCCTCTTGCGGATAGGATATGCCACCACAATGTACCGGTCAATGGCAATGGCAGTGAGGGACAGCACTGAGACGAAGACGGTGGTGGCCTGCATCAGGGTGACGAAGTAGCACATGAACATCCCAAAGAGCCAGCCCCGCACCTCAAAGGCGTAGGAGACGGTGAGGGGGACGCAGGCGAGGCACATGATGAAGTCGGCCGCTGCCAGGTTCCCGATCAGGAAGTTGGTGGTGCAGTGCAGCTTCTTGGTAAGAGCAATGAGGAGGATGAGGAAGAGGTTCCCGGTGCACGCCACTGCCACCAGCGTGGCGTAGAGCGGGATGAAGAGGGGCTTCAGCTCCAGGAGGAGGTCCAGGCCGGTGAAGAGGGCAGCTGAGCCATTCTGCCAGGAGTCATTGGGCAGCTGACTGTGAGCCATGCTGCTCTCCTGTGGCCGATGCTGCTTCTCTGTGCCTTGAAATCAGACTGTCAGACCTGGAGGGGAAAGAAATGTGCTGTGGTTGTGCTTCTGGGCAGAAGAACCTGTCCCCAGGCTCTAGGTCCTCTTGCCCAGCCCCACAGCGATGCACCGGCTGACTTAGAAGATGCTGTGAGTTTTTAAGTGACTGTGCCCTGTGGCAGACACAGTGGAGCTTTGGTACAGAGAAAATGGGGAACCTGGCTGTGAAATGGTTAAGCTGCGGGGCTCAGATCTGCCGGAGCTGCCAGTTTGGAGCTTTGGAGCAGCAGGACAGGGAAAGCAGCTCGGGATGCCTCATGGAAAGTAAGCTGGGAGCTGTGCCGACCGAGAACAGAAATAAGAGACACTCCTGCATTTTTGCTTTTCCTTTTTCTCCTGCCAACTCCATCTCGACCTGCCAGCCCTGCCGCTGCCCTCCAGCCGCCCAGCTCGGCAGCGAGATCATCTCTGTCTCCGGCCTTCCGTCTCCCTCTGTCCCAGTCCACCCTACCGCTCCCCTGTCCCACCGTGTTATTTTACCCCATCAGGTTATTTCTCCACCACCCACGGAGGTTGGGCTTCTCCTGCTGGGGTGGTTTTCTCCGGCCTCCCCTTGCAGTGACCACAGTGGGCGCGAGTACGTGGATCCTGAGCACGGCCACAAGACTACTCCCAGTGGCACAAAGGGGATGATGGCAAATACGTTCTCCAAAAAGTGTAAGGAAATTAACAATTACCCTCCAGGACCCTCCCCTCAAACCCCACACTGCCAAATTTACCATTTCATCCCCCTCACCAACACCTGGGCAGTCTTCATCCCCCCCAGTGGAGAGGCAAACCAGCGTTAATTAAGTAGCCCCTGTAATGAACCGAGAGATATTACGGTTTTCTACTCCATGGCTGCAGGTGCAGAGCGCAGCTCCAGGTCCCCATGCCCTGCTGGGAACTCGCAGCCGAGAGGACAATACGATCGTTAATTTAAAGAATAAAATATTCAGCTTCATTTCCTTACAGGTTCGGAGCGTGGCGACGCTCCTTCTCCCGCAGCGGCAGTGCCAAAGCCCCGCAGCTCTGGCCGCGTTACGGGGTGTCCAGCTGGGGACGGGCCGGAGCGGGGGGGCTCACGGGGGAGCCCCCGGCCCACAGCGGCACCCCGGCTGCAGACCCCGGCGCACTCACCTGCCGGGGCGGCCCGGTGCGCAGGGCTGGGCGAGGGTCTGGCGCCGGCCTCGCCGCTGGCCCCACGGAGATGCTGAGGAGCCTTTCGAAGATGCTGAGGAGCCGTTCGAAGATGCCGAGGAGCGCTTCCTTGGCAGGGTGTTGCTCCCCGCAGATCTCCGGCAGCCGCGGCGCTTTCTTACGCTTCCCTTCCCTCGGGGTTTGTGGTGAGTTTTGCCGTTGGGTTTGGGGTTTTTGTTTTGTTTTCGCACCGGTGCCGGAGATTTCAAGCCGCGGAGGAACAGGACGTTCCCACCCGCGGTGCTCGGTATTCCAGGTGGTCGCGGGGACGCGCACGTCCCATCCCACCGTGCCACAGGTGGGGCCGCATCTCCCGCCCCCCGCCCGCCCGGGCCGGCGGGGAGCCCCGGGGGACCGCGGGGATGCTCCAGGGATGTTCCGAGGGGTGCTCCGAGGATTCTCCCGGGAGGCTCCGGGGATGCTCCGGGAAGCCCTCGCCCGCCCTCTGGGCCGGGTCCAGGCGCCCCCCTGCCAGTAGGGAGGGGAGGGGAAGGGTCTGGGGCGGGCGAGGAGGGGACGGGGCGGGCGGACGCAGGGACCACGCGGAGCTCCCGGGCACAGACAGCGGCCGCCCCGTCGGGGGTCCCGGGAGGGGGCTGAGGGCAGCGGGGGGCGAGGGGGGACCCGGCCGTAGGGTCCGGGCGGCCGTGCAACAGGGGTGGCCCAGCTGCAGGGCGGTGGGCACCCAGCCATGGGGTGCTCACGGCTGTGGGGCAAGGGCAAGGCGGGGTGAGGGTGGTCCAGCTATGGGTCGGTGGGCACCCAGCCACGGGGCGAGCGCGGTCCAGCCATCAGGGAGGTGCGGGGCACAGGTGTGTGGCACAGCGTGTGCCCCACGGAGCTGAACCCCCAGTGCGCACCAGCACCAGCCTGTCCCCAAAACCGAGCGGCTCCAGCCAAGGCGCCAGCAAGGGCCAGGTGGGGAGAGCAAGGGGCGCTGGGGAACTGCCTCCATCCCGCAGCCACGGGATGGGGGAAGAAAACCGCCATTTTTGCATTTTATTTCCTAGTGGAGAAGAAAAAACCCAAGCCAGGGCAGGGTCCCAGCCGGCTGGGAGCAGAGCCAGTACCACCAACTCAAAAGGTACTGGGCGCTCCTGGTGTCCAGCCGCTCCCCAAGGCTTGCTTTCCACTGCTGGGAAATGAAGCACAATTGCCCCAAAGGCATAGGGGAGCCAGGGCCAGCTATCATGTGAGTGTAATTTTTAATATTTTCTTTTTTTTCTTTCTCCTTTAGAAGAAAAAACAAATGTTGGCTTCTCCACAGGCATCCCTTTGAAGTGAGTTGTATTAATTACTGTGTGCCCCATCATAAGGGAGTGTACAGGAACAGGGTTGCTTGTTATTTAATGTGGCCAAGATACCTGGCTGCCAGAGCCAAGGCAGGTTGCTGCCCATCAGCTGTTTTCTTTAGAAGCCTCTGATTCCACATGCAAGATATTTTCATCTTTTCCTTCATAGCTTACTTAAATAAGGGAAAATTAAAAACAATCTTCATCATCCACTGGAATTTTCTGGGGTAAGAGGAACGGAAACTGTCAGACCAATCCTAGAAGTTCTGTAAAATTATGACTTTTGGTGAGAGAAGGCTGTTCATTTGTCTCAGTCGGATGGATGTGGGTCAGCGTTATTAAACCTGGCTGAGAGCAAACTTCGGAGGTGAGTGCTCATGCTGCCAAATAATCAGCAGGAAAAAAATCATCTTTGCCTCCCTAACACAGCCTGGCCGAGAGCTGCTGTTAATTTTAAACAGCAGCACAATCTGATAAGGAAAGCAGAAGGCACTTAAAAGATCATTTGAGATGAGTGATGGAGTTTGAAGATGACAACACAATAATGAATCGCTGGGTGGCTGGGACAGAGGCACGTCCAGCCCCAGTCAGCCAGAGCCTTCCCCCAGCACCGGCTGCACCATGGCCAAGGCAACCCGGAGCGACACTGGGAGCTTTTCCCTCTGCACATGTTTATCTTATCAGATAGCTTATCAGAAAAAGCCTTTTCTGACCTCATCTTTACTGCTTCCAGACCCTATAGGATAAGTCACTCTTATTCCAAAGCTCATATTGCCCCACACGAGGGGCTTTGTCTCTGAAAGGATACAAGTGATGGATTCAGAAGCTGCAACCCACCCCGCCGATCCCTGAGCTGTGAGCTGGTGATGCTTCTTGAAGCATCGGTGCTTGAAGCTTCTGCTATGGCATGGGGGTGTCTATACTACCCAATACAGATGATGACCAGGAATCAGCATTTGCTGTGCTTTTATCCTTTTCTTTCTGCATAGGTCACCAGGTTGGCTTTTACAAATAACCACAGGTTCCAGCATCTGCAAGACACCACCAGAAAACAGCCAGAACGGGACGACCCAGAGCCACTTCTGACAACACCAGGCTTCATCACCTTTTCTGCAAAACAGCAATCCCGGTGCAGACCTTCCTCCCACAGCAGGTTGCAGTTTTTCCTAACCTGAGATCCTAGAGAGCCTGTCAATTAAAAAGCAGGATGAAATATTCTCAGCATCATTACACGGTGCTGCCAACTCATGCCTCAATCAGATTGATTTCACCGGTGCAAGTACATGGTGAACCACCGTATTTTGCCCTGTATGGGTGGGTGACAGTTCTTGGGAGAGCACGGGGAGGATCAGACTGCCACGAGCACGTTTATCCACGTCAAGCACAGACAAACGGAGCTGACCCTGACGTGCATGGTCGTGCCGCTGGAGGCAGCTGCCCGTGCTCATCTTCCCACGGATACGTGTGAATCCCAGCATGGGCTAATTTTCTGCATTGGCGTGTGCTTGACAGGTATGTTTAATGAACGTTTACAGCTGATTATATTCCACAGTGACACTAATCAGCCTCAGCGGTTGCCTGATGATTTGTTTTTTCTTAGTCGCTCACTAGTTTAGGTGCTGATTTCAACAAAAAAGTGCTTTGCGGCACTTGTTTTCCACTCCCCTTTTCCTCCTCCCAGGCCTTTCCTTGCTGCCTGACGTGCCCCTAGCCCGGCTGTCCTGTCTGGTAATATTTGCAGCGATGGCCTCCATGGCCCTCACTGCTCAGACAAGGCAGCCGTCAGATTGTCTCAGATTTCACTTTACTCTGCCCCATCTGGAAAACAAATTACTGGCAGCTTGATGATGCTGATGTGTTACAACACGGCCGTGATCCAGCTCCCTGGGAAGTTTAAGGGGGTAGAGAAATACTGTTTCATGCAGAGAAAAGGGTAAAGAATTGTCTTTAAAAGGAACAAACTCAAATGCAGCTAACATCTATTTTGTGATTACTAGTTTCCCACACCTGGAAAATCATCTTCTGTATTTGGCAGCAGGTTTTTGCTTCTGCATAATAGTCTGGACATGACACTTTCAGGGACCACTACTGCGGCCCCGTCTGCCCCTCCTGATGGTTTGCTTTCCCCCTATTACTATGCTGTTATCAATTGCTCATCTTTCTGTTTAGACTGGGGCATCTCCCAGCACAGAAATTATTTCCACATATAGGAAGGCTGGTGTTGCTGTATGAACAACAACAACAAAATCCCTAGTGAAAATGCTGCTTGTACCAGCAAGAGTTACTCTGATTCATAGGAGCTAAACTGTTTTCCTAGAACAAACTGTAATACTTGGAAGTCAAGTCCTTGCTAGTTAAACCACATCAGCATCACCACCAAGTGCAACACTGCCCAGACGCATCACGCTTCTTCGTGTATTCAGAGTTTTTAAGGTTTTTGAGGGTTTTAACAGAGGTGTTCTTGCGATTCTTATGGTGGATTTAAGTACAGACCCAGTCAAGTCTGATTTCTTCAGGGTCAGTGTCCACCATGTGAAAGCTCCCAGCTTCTTCTTCTAAACACCTCTGCACTGTCAGTGCCTTCAGTCTTGTCCCTTTCCTTGACACAGAGGGTTAGGCTACTCAAGTGTAAATGTTCCTAGACAGTAAACTTGTGGTTAGATTGAAACTAGATAAAAAGTAGCTTGTGTGCTTATAAAATAGCTTTTAAAAAAATCTTTTGTTTGTTCTGAGGCAGATAGGTCAGGTCTTTCAGTTCTGCTGTTGACATCCCAGTTGCACTCGAGTCAGGCAGCCTTTGGAGCAAGCCTGCAAACTGATGGGGCTGGATCTGCTGCTTGATCTGAAGGCAGTCTCTAATTAAATGCCAATCTATATGCGCTTTGGCAGGTTTGATTCTCTTGCTGAAAAGATGCTGCTGCAAGTGCTTCAGGACCTAATTTTCTGTCTTGTGCTGACATTACCAGTCAGCAGCCACAAACTGAGCAAACGGGTGTTCCTGCCTGGCTTGTGGCCTGCATGACAACTGAGCAGAACCACGCTACGCTGGCCTGAGCACATTCAGCTTTCCTGGACGTACCAGAGCCGGTAAAGCCAGCACTGCACCACCAACCAACCCTTGGGCAACACAGGCACGGTGCTGCTTGCAGGGCAGCTGGCACAGCCCTCGGGGACAGAGCCTCCCTGTTGGAACTGGATGCGGCTGTTCGTGAAGGTCTCTTCAATTGCCCATTGAAATGACCAGCACTAGTTCTTTCCTCTTCCTTCAGCATAAAGCATTTGTTTGACCTTCTGGCCTCCATCCTGCTTGGTACTGATTTATTCTGGTCTTTTTTTACTGAAAGTCCCCGGATCCGATGATCGGTGGCTGCTCTCCGTGCGCAGCGATAGGACTGACTCCCTGCCGTCGTGGCAGTGTGCTTTACAAACACAACAGGTCAAACTAGCTGCCCTGCCCGCTGTGTTTGAACAGAGCCTCCCGCAGAAGGAGCTACTCAGAGTAGCTGGGATTTTGGACAAATCAAGGCGGACGATCTTCTCATCCTTCAGTCACCTGTACAGGCAGGTAACGGGTAAATAACAGCAAAGGACCTGCGTGTGTCTTGCCAGAGTATCAGTGCAATTTCAAAGACCTCAGCTGATTCTGTATCTGGACAACTCTTCCGCAGACCCTTTCCTTGGGCTCCTGAGCTGTTTCTAAAAATGAAATGGTGAAAGTTACTCTGTCTAAGGTCCCTTCCCTAGAGGAGATGCTAGGTTCTGTGCACTGTGTTTCAGTAGAGTTATTTTGAATACATTTTTTAGATAGCTTTAACAGGAATAGACAAAACAATGTAAAGCATCTTCACAGTCGTTGGCTAATCACAAGAAGGAAATATATTAACTACGACATAGCGTGGGTACAGACAGAGAAACTGCATCTCTCTGTACGTACCCTCTCTAGTAAACACTCAGAACTATCTCTGTTATAGTTTGACACCACAGCTGAGAGATATTTACAGCACTGTACAGAAAAGTGGACTTATTTTTAAAGATAAATTAAAAGATGACAAAACTCACCCTCCAACAAGACACAAGACTTGCTGACATTCAGGTAATTCACTGTATTTCTCAAGTCTTAAAAAAAAAAAAGGTGTTTGTTCTAATGGAGAATTAAGCGTGTGACTGTTTTGTGAACAGTGAGCCGGGGTGGGTGGTTATACCAATAAAGCAGATGATGGAAACAAACACTGAGTCACAGCACTGAAGGAGAAGCACCAACAGAACAACAGCTGTCAGTGAGCGAGAGAATAGCACCATTTGTAGTTGTACAGAGACAGAAAACAAGGAAGGTCTATCAAGAAGCTACTTTTAAAAATGTATTTTCATACAGATACATAATGAACATGGTATGAATCTAGTATGCATGCATGAGCGACTAGAACTACCCCTACAATTTCTGTCTTAACAAGCTTTATTGGACAGAAGATGTCTGCTGCTTCCCTCTATCGACCTTCAGTGTCAATGCCAAGACAGAAAGCACAAGTTAAAGAAGAATCAGTCTTACACAAGTATATGATTACAGATTCTTTGATTAGTAATGGGAAATAACCCTCTGCTGAGTTAAACAGGATGAACAACATTTAAATAATAGAACATATTTCAAATCAGGTAATTCTATGCAAGTCTGTGATGAAAACAAGGTATTTATAGCTTCCCTGGTTATCGCTCTTCATTTCCTGGTAAGAGAATCTCACCTAAACCTCTTTTGGAGAGGCTGAAGGAGATAAAGAACAGGTACAAAATGACCAACATGAGAAAAAAAAGTACTCCCCCTCCAGCCTATTCTATAATAGAGAGTACAGAGTTCAGCCAATGAAGTGGGATGCTGTAGGATGGTACAGTATGTAGACAGGAATGTTAAAATAGTTACAATAGCAATGATACCATCAATTTAATGACTACAATCATAGCTTCCTTTAGGGTT
This sequence comes from Falco naumanni, assembly GCF_017639655.2. NCBI lineage: Eukaryota > Metazoa > Chordata > Aves > Falconiformes > Falconidae > Falco > Falco naumanni. The sequence continues at coordinate 20,048,049 of NC_054063.1, forward strand.
CCAAATCCACGTATGAGAAAAATATCTGTCTTCCTCCAGGCACAGCTCAGAGCCAGCTCAGACTTAAATAGTGGACTTTGCACGAAAGAAAAAAAAATGCCCAACTGCGTAATAAAAAAGGTACAAGACAGGAAGAAAAACTGATTCAGTGGTTTTATCTGTTCTATTCTAGATCATTATGTTTTCTGATGCTTCTGAACAACTGCTTTGTTGTGTTTAGTATGTCTCCTGATGAATTACAAACAATTCACATACTGGAATGATTAGGTTGCTACAGGCTGGGAGAAGATCAAAGTAAAATTTCAGTTCAGCGTGTGCTGAGTCACAGGCGTTCCACTCTTGTCCATAACAAATGTCAGTCACTATCTCTGGAGGTCCAGAGCTGGGTTTTTTTGGTGTGTGCTTTTGCCCTCCCCACCTCCCCCCATTATTACTACCACTGGGTACAACATCATCAGGGTTTGGACAAGAAGCAGCGCTGCGGTGTGGATGGTGCATATCTCACTGCTCAGCAGCTGGAGGTTCCGCCTCAGTCTCCTGCTTCTCTGGCTGAGATTCTGGAGGGATGAGGTACTGTACCTCCTCAGTACTGATTGCCACTTTATCTGGTTGTAGCCATCGCTTTAGATGTTCTAGCGTGCTGAGGGAAAACAAAGACACGAAGTGAAACAAAAGAGCAACAAAGCCTCACAGGAAGGTATGAAAACAGTGTCAGGAAAATCCCCCATATATATTTGTTGCACCTCCATAGGTATTCCTGTTGCCACAGGTAAGGTCTGTCACAAGGCTGATCCGTGTGCCAGAGAGCGAGCAGAATCTTTCATTCTACAAAGACATTCTGCTAAAGTGGGTCTTTTAAAACTATGGTTATAAGAGTTTTACGCTCCAATTTTTCTTGATAAAAATAATCCTCAGCAGGTACATCAGCCTTTACATTCTTGAAGTACTAGTCTGTCTGTGTAGCCAAAGACTAAAATTCAATTTCCAGCTTTCTGGGCTGGAAGTAAAAAAACTGGCGTTAAAACAAACCAACTGACCAAACCCCACAAACTGCCTATTTGCGATGAAGATTAGGAAACATAGTGGGGAAGGGAGGGGAACAAAACCAGAACAGGAAGCACATCTAAAAATGTGTGACCATTAATAACTCCAGAAGATTAAAGAAGAAAAAGGCAGTGGGCTTACATTCTAGAATGCTAACCCCACTATGAATTCTACAGATGTTTATATACTAGCGTAATTGCTGTCTTACAGTCTCTCTCACAATAACTGATCTGACCAGAACAGATCTACCCCCGTCTTCGCTTAAATGCTGGCTATAACCCTAAAACTTTATTATAATTCTTAAATGTATGCCTCTGTGTGTATGCTCATCTTCTAGAAGTGGGATTCAAGTCGTTAATACTGCCACAACAAAATTAACTTGCTCTTTTACAAAAGCAGAATTTCCCTTGGTAATGTCCTTGAAATTATCTGATTGCTTAAAAGTTAAGGTTCGTTTAATTACGTTGGTGGGTGAGTATCAAAGACTTTGTCACCATTCAGAAGTGATCTCCAACTTCATAGTCAAATTCTAGGGAAGAAAATCCTTCCATGGATAACATCCCTAGCCTCTAAAAACAGTAGAAAGAGCACATACGTCTACAAAAGTTTTAAATATAAATCATATTGAAGTTAACTGGTCAAAGAAAGAATCTAAAAACTCCTTATGAACATGGATTATTTTTCATACTTTAGACTCCCAAACTAGCTTAAGTAGATTTTCTTCAAGGGAGAAAAATAATCTTTACAGCTAGAAGCAGTCATGAAAAATGACAGTTCAGAAAAGAAATATGGAGAGCATTATAAGTGATTTGGAATGTGAGACTGCTAAAGAAAAGGACTCTCATCTTAATTCATACATCATCTGTAAAAGGGTAATGGGTGAGAGTGCACAAGCATTGTAGGAGAGGCATGGAAGAGGGAACCGCTCAGGAAATCTAATCTCAGGACTGGTACCAACCCTGTAACGAACGTCAAATCCCACTTCTGTCTGAAGCAGTGCTTATCTGGGACCTTACCAGATGCAGGGAATGGCCTGGGGTTTGCTTTTAAAGCTAAAGCTTAGTAAAAGCAATCTGAGACACATCAGACATCCCCCACTTCACTCCACTCCTTCCCTACCCCACATGTGACAAGGGAAATTATCAAGTAGAATCCAATCGTTTCCACACTGGATCCCCTCAGTTTAAGGGATGCAAAAATCAGTGAACAGCACTGAAAATTCAAACCAAATGTGCTCTGTGTGTTCCCCTCTAGTACGATGCAAACGGTACTAGAAAAGTCAAACTCTTTCAGAGAGCCTGTGACAGCATTACCGAGTTGCAGTGATATTTTTGTCACAATGCCCTATCACAAGTCCTGACAAAACCTTATTTTAGTTTTTAAGAAATGAAGTCTGTTTGCCAACAAGTTAAGTAGTAATTCCTTCTCATCAATTTGCTTATTACCTCTCATCAGAGTCATGTCCCTCTACATAAAATTCAGACTCAAACTTCTCCTGCAGAAACCTGTCCCAGCATTCCTTCTTAGCCTGGGAGAGAGTGCGCAGCATATCCTTGGAGGTCACCTCCTGAGACAAGCCTTTAATTCTCATCAGTCTTCTCTCTGTGAAGAGCCAAAGGAAGGGTCTTCATTATCTTTACTGTGTTTTTCCAAAAAGGAAGAAAAGAAGTATCTGGACTTCTTTATCAAAAAATTTAAATTAACTTTTCAAAACTAAGTCATATTTTAAAAGTAATTTCCCCCCCTGTATTTCAAGTCTGCATGACTGCATTTCTTGTATGTATACAAGATGATATTTTTTAGGCGATGTTTCTGAAGGAAATAAGGTTTATGCCATCAGTCAACTCTACCCATTTTTAAGTTTTAATAACTTGCACACACACTGTTCAGTTTCCATGAAGTCACACAGGAGGGTACGGCTCTCACAGCCATTTAGTTCCCACAATTTCCATGCAAATCGGCACGGAATATAAATCACACCAATTGCAGTGTGAATCCAAATAATGCCCTAACTGAGGGGGGAAAAAAATGTGAGCGCAGCAGTATTATTGGTCAGTTATCTCATAAAAGAATGTGATATTGTGAGTTCATCTGCCACAGGGGACAACGAAAAGCCCCTCCTTACCAGACGCAGGGTAATCCAACTACAAGACACAAAGCTACAGGAAAGCAAATTTTGTTAATTCCTCTGGTCACAAAATCCCATTATAATAGTTTCCTCCTTAAACTGGCTCAGGTATTGACTTGTAATCACACTTTTTACTGAAAAGCATGTCGCTAGTTGAACTGAGCTAGTTCACAACACTGTTGCCCACCTGTTAAGCTTTCTGGAGGTTGTCTTGTGTCGTGGAATTGAGCTGTCACCAAAAGTCTCTGGCCCTAGCAATTCAGAAGACTTGAACTATCATATCTGTCCAAACACACAGCCAGGCTGATGCTAGGATTTCACAACCACTAATCCTAGCCAGGTACAAACATAGAGCAGGTTTATTTCTGTTGACCTAGCCAGAATATACAGGAGAAACTTTGTGCTACTGTTATGCTTTCATCCTGGTTGTGAGAAAACACACAGATCTAGTCTGAAGCCTGCTTGTAAAACTAAATCCACGGGCATTTTTTTTAACAAGTTGGAACTGCAGCAGTAATTAACACCAGAAGAGTTAATTTTTGCCTTGTCGCTGTGGCACCCTTGATCTGATACTAAGAACTCTATTACTTCATAGTACACTATGTAGTCTAAAATGGCAAGTAAGGCAAGATGTAAGCTCCAGCAGAAATGAAAGCTTAAAAAGCCACTTCTGCCACCCTTTCCTCCTGGCCTGTTTCTGTGTGCAGCCTCCTATGCAAGCCAAGCCAAGTATGCGTGGGGCTGCACTGCAAACCAGGTTACAAACTGACCCAAGGTAAAAATAACTCCACAGGATGGAAGGAAGGGGAAAAGAAGAACTGTAAAGATGGAATATTTTGCTACGAGCCGAAGGAGCAGCAGTCCAACTGCTGGAGAGCAGGGGAACCCCAAAGCTTCCTCCTAACAGGCAACAGAAGCGTCCTTCCTGGGTTGGATGCTGTTGATTGCAATGAGGCCTCTGAAGGGAGTACAAAATACTTACAACGGGGTGACAAATTCTATGGCCTTACAGCTAAAGACTGCAGCACTTAGTGGTGCTAGGATGTTAGCTCCAGTACCGATAACCTTATCATCTGTCGTAGCAAGTGTTTCTATCAGCTGTCACACTGTTCCAAATCAGTTTATGGCTTTATAGGTTAAAGCAGGAATTAAGAGAAGCAGTCACCCCAAGAAAATCTGCATGATCTGTCATCTCAAAATACAGATTCCAGCAGGCATGATTTGGGAAGGCATCAGAGCTGTCTTTCCCATACCCATCCCACTCCTCTCCAACCAGAAAACAGGCCACAGAAAGGAATCTGACTTTCCTCTTTGCACTCAGAAGCATCAGCTGAGACTCCATAAAAGGATCGAGGCAAATACTGGTAACACAAAACCACCTCGGATCTATAGTATTAGAGTTCAGAATGCATCTCCCCTCCCCAGGTCAACCACAGGGCAACTACACGTTCTTCAGTGAAAAAACAGCGGTGTCCCTATCCCACTTATTTTTGGGGGAAACCCCAAATTCTTTGTTTTGTACTTGATAAAAAGTTCCTTTCTGCGGCATAGCTGAAGAGGCTATGACCGTGCTTCTCATTTGCATTAATGCACTTGCAGTAAAGGAGTTTGAGTTGTTGCATGACAACTTTCCAACCAGAGCTGTCAGCACCGTCACCTCAGCTGCACAGTCAGCACCGTGGCTGTCACCAGGCACCTATGCGAATGGCAGAATTGAGCCTAACCAGGCACTCACCTAAGGAAGCCAAGTACACTTCTGAATCGTTCAGGGGTGCCCAGGGCTTCAGGTTTGTTTGGGAAGAGCCACCTGATCCGCCACCCTGGCTTCCTCCATCAGCATAGGAATCCATGAAGGAGTCTGTAAAAGCGTCGCTGGCATCCTTCTGGTCGGGACGTGGCAGACACGAACAGATCTCAGCCCAGAGATCCTCGCTGGACCTGGTGACCGCGGAGTCGACGCTCTCGATCATTCTCATGGTGAAGTCCTGAGGTGGAGGCAATAACTGATGAACACCAAGCAGCGAACCCTCTGCCAGGCCACTGCCCTCCCTAGGTCACATCACCAGAGGTTTCAGGGCCCTCTCATCCCACGGGAGGCGTGACCCCCCTCCGGGGAGCGATGACACGCTCCAGTGTGTCGCATTTACACCCACAGACCCAGCGGGCCCTCAGGGGGGCAGGCCGCGCGGCCCCCCCCCCGCCTACCCCGGCGGCCCCTGTCACCGCCGCTCCCCGGGGCCGCCCCAGCCGCTTCCTCGGAGACACGGACGGGACACGGAGAGGCCGCTCCTGCTGCCGACCCGATCCCCGCACCCGCCTCGGCCACCGCCACCGCTGCAGCCGCCCGCACCGTAAACATGGGACGCCGCAACGGCTTCTCACCGCACATCGATTGCCCTGTGGATCTGGCCAATCGCCGCGCTGTCCCTCCGGGGAGAGGGCGCCTATTGGCTCGTCGCCCAGCGGAGGGCGGGGAACGGGCGGGATGCGTGAGGGAGGCTGAAGCCGTTGCGGCGCCATCTTGGCAAAGGGCGGAAGTTTTCGTGGGGGGAGGCGGCAGGAACCGTTACACCTGGCGGCGGGCCGCGGGGGGTCTAGCGCGGCTGCGCGGTGGGTGCCGGGACCGGGGCCGCTCGGGGGGGCTGGTGTGGGTGCGGGTCCCCGGCGGGGAGCGGACGGCCTGGAGCCTGCTGCAGGCCGGGGCCGTGCCCTGCCGGTGCCGCTCTCCCTAGCGAGGCGGGCGAGGGGGGTGTCGTGGCTCCGGGGCCTGGGCGCGCTCCTTTGCCGGCTCCGCCGCGGCCTTTCCCGGGAGCTGCCGCCCGTCACCGCCGGCCGTGTCCCCCCCGCCGCGGTGGGCTGTCCCCTCCCCGGCCGCAGCCAGCTCCTGGGACATCGCCTGTGCTGAGCCCGCGGTGCTGACCCCGCGCAGCCCGGGCCAGGCGCGTTGGGGCGGGGGGCTCGGTCCGGGGTCCCCGTCAGAGCGCCGGTGCTGAGCCTGCGCTCGTAGCCGGCCGCCGGCCGTCCCTGGGATGAGCTGCCTGCTGCCCAGCACCGCGCTGCTCATGGGGCTGCTCCTCGCCAGGACCATGGCCTGGACTTCCAGCGGGAAAACACACCCGGAGCTGGTCAACAACCTCTACAGTGAGTACCGGCACCGTCCCCCGCCGGGCACTTCTCGCCGCTGCCGGTGGAGCCGGTTGGCGCTTGCTGTAAGGATGGTCAGTGTTGTTACACGGTGATTTGAGCAGTGGTGCTGCTCGTTCTGCACTGTTGGCGTTAATATCGCCTGAATTTCAGTGCTTAGGAGCGTGGCCAAACGGGCCCGAGGGAGGTGGTCCTGCCCCTCTACTCTGCCCTGGGGAGGCTGTGGCTGCGGGGCTGTGTCCATCTCTGGGCTCCCCAGTTCCAGAGAGACAGGGAACTGCTGGAGGGGGTCCAGCGAAGACTACAAAGATGGTGAGGGGACTGGAGCATCTCCCCGATGAGGAAAGGCTGAGAGAGCTGGGCCTGTTCAGCCTGGACAAGAGAAGACTGAGAGGGGATCTCATCGATATCCACAGACATCTTAAGGGCAAGTGTCAGGAGGACGGGGCCAGGCTCTTTTCAGTGATGCCCAGCCACCAGACAAGGGGCAACGGGCACAAACTGCAACAGAGGATGTTTCAGCTGAATCTAAGGAAGAACTTCTTTGCCTTGAGACTGACAGAGCCCTGGAAGAGGCTGCCCGGAGAGGCTGTGTGGTCTCCTTCTCTGGAGACATTCAAAACCCACCTGGATGCACATCTGTGCAACCTGTTGTAGGTGAACCTGCTTTAGCAGGGAGCTGGACTAGATGATCTGCAGAGCTCCCTTCCATCTGTGATCATTCTCTGATTTGTACCAGTCTGAACTGGTTCTGTTTATAATTAGAAAAAAGATGTTAACGCCAGCAGTGGCAGGAAAGACTATCCACAGCCTTCCTTCCACTCTTCTGGGATGGTAAATGCATGGTGCTTTTTAAAATGCTGCAGCACGTGGCATTGCTCTGGCGTGTAGATGCTGAGCCTGGCAGACTGGGATGTGCCTCCAGCGGGATGCCCTGGGACTGGAGTGTTGCTTGGTGCCCCCACTCTGCACAGGACAGTGGGCTGGAACACCTGCAAAATAGCTTGGAATTTCCCCTGCTGCTAAAGCTGATTTTTCCCTGTAGGAGTTCCCTCAGTGATGAGGTGTGAAGGGATGTTGAATGTTTCTGCAGTCATTGCTCTTGATTTTATTTTGCTCACTGTGCCAGTGTTCCTGAAACCTGAACCAGAGTCTCAGCTTTCAGGAGAGAAAGCGTGACTCAATTTATTATTCATTACGTTTGGCAGGCCCGGAAACGTTGGGGGGGTAAGTCACCATCCTCTGAGAGAGGCTGGGCTAGTGGCCTGGGACCATACATGATTTCAGTTGGGGTAGCAGAAACTGAAAGAGGTATACTTCTATCCGCGGTTTTCTGTCCCTTCCCTGATCACTTATTAAGGTTGAATTCTCCTGGTTCTGCTAACTGCCTGAATGTACTCCTCCCTTCCAAATCTCCTCTTGCTACAGTACTGAGGATTTGAGTCCTTTCTCTCTCTGTTTTTCTTCTTCTCCCAGAAAAAGGGATAATTAAATCCCAGCGAGTCTTTGATGTGCTATTGGCTACTGACAGAGGTCACTACATCAAATATTTCCCATACATGGATTCTCCTCAATCTATTGGTGAGTAACTTAAGGCAAAGTATGACTGCTTTTACAGTGTGCCTGTTGACTGTGCTTGTCATGCTGATGGGGGCATGTGTGATGGCTTGGCAGGTCTGTGTTTTCTGTGCCAGGTGCTCTCTCCCCAGAACAGTGGCTGAGTTTTATGATGGGTCAAGCACAGCAAACCCCATCCGTATTTCAGCTGTGGGATCCAGAGGAATGAACAATGCAGCTTTTCCAGGTTCAAAATGTTCATTGATTACTGAGTCTTGCTCAGGGAGCGGAAGCGAGCGCAGGCTGTGAGAGCCGTGGGGTGTTTTGATGAATGAGCTGGGGGCTGGAACGCCTGGGAGACGCAGCACTGTGCAGCCTTGCGCTCCTTGGCAATCCCATGGAATGAGATTTTAAGTCGGTGAAGTGCTTTAGTGTAGCATATAAGAACGCTTTTTTATTTTTAGGGGAAGTGGGGGAGAATAAGGAACTGTGCCTATTGGTAATTTTAATTGCCGTTTCTTTATCGCATTTGTCACCGGTTTCCTTCTAGGATACAAGGCTACAATCAGTGCACCACATATGGTAAGAGGAAACTTTTCACTTTTAGCAGAAATGGAGGAAATTTTGTTTGCCATTTTTTATTGTTCTTCAATACTAAAGTAGAAAGATAAACAGATCCCATGGACATGATTATCATGCTTGCTTCTTTGGGCACCATATATCTGAAGCTTTTTTTTCTTTTTAAGAAGTTTGCTGTAAACACTCTTAAGTTACTTTAGAAGTGTGCATAGATAGGAATTCCATGCAACTGAGGCTAACCATTAATGTTGCCCTTTCTTTGCATGAGACCTTTATTCCTGCTGCTTCACAACTTGTTACTGAACCTTTTCCTATATGCTGTTCTGCAAAAAGATTTTCCAGATCAAACACTTGATTTTCACTCTGAATGTCAGACAAAATGCCAGGTGTGCAGGTGTGCTGTTTAAATCAGAGCAGATAATTGCTTAGAGCAGGTTTTAGGAGAGGAAACTAAAATGGGATGTTTCGCACCTTCTTGTGGTCTGCACAGCATGCCCATGCACTGGAATTGCTAAAGGATCAGCTTGTGGAAGGTGCCAAAGCGCTGGATGTTGGATCTGGAAGCGGATACCTTACAGCGTGCTTTGCCCGGATGGTAAGCTTGCAGGACTCTGTTTCTAGCTGGTGAGGTGCATCAGGGTGGGTAGCTTGCCATAGCCAGCACGGGCTTTCTGTTGGGAGAGGGGGAGGTAGTAAAACCAGATACAGTCATTTTTGGAAACTAAAGGGATGCTGTACCTGCCATGAGATGTTTTGTGTGTTAACCCAGTTCAGATCGAGAGGAATGTGTTACTCTACTGTGCAAATCCATTGTAGGTTCTTCTTAGTTTGCATCCTAAGTAGTCACAGTCTGTTTCTTTGTTTTCTAAACTCCTGGAATTATTTGCTGTGAAGTGCTAGAAAGCTGGTCAAGTTACTCTTCTCGGGAGGTTACTTAGCCAAGAACTGGCCCTGCCATGGAAGCTGCTAATTCTACCAAAGAATTCTTTCTTTGGAAATGGAAGGTTACCAGGAATCCCTGTAGGCAGTGTCTGTGTACCCCTCAAGTAGCTAATATAAGTGGGGCTACTCAGCCTTAAAAACAAGGGGGTAGAGTATTTGCAGCTCTTGTTCAGAAACTCTGCTCTTAAGTTTCTTCTTGGAAATTCTCCAATCCCTGCAGTAAGTTGCCCTGTAAAATACACCTCTGTACCATGTAGGTGTTTCTCTGCTGTTTTTCTGTTTAGATGGGCCCAACAGGGAAAGCTGTGGGTGTAGAGCACATTAAAGAGCTGGTACATGAATCCATCAGAAACGTCCAAGAAGATGATCCGACTTTGCTTAGCTCTGGCCGTGTAAAGCTTGTGGGTGAGCACTCTGGGATCCTGGTGCGTGTTCTCTCCTGTGAATGCATTAGCTCTGGCTGCCTGCAGAGCTCCGCTCCTTGAAGCAGTTGTTCCAGTTGGTGGTGATGCTTGCCATGGTGTTAGCAGAAGCCACTGCTAAGTAAGCACCGTGCCACGCTGACCTGAACACTGCAGTGTAAACAAGTAGTATTTAATGTTACAGGCAGTCTTATCACACACCTTACTTCCAAGTATGTAGAGACTGTCTTAACTCAGTAAAGACTGCCTTCAGAGGAGAGTGGCTGTACCACGTCTGGGTTTTAGTTGATCTGAATGGGTGGGCTTGGTTTTTTTGTGAGGATAACTTGAGTCAGCTTTCCCTGTATCTGGAATCTCAAGCCTTGCACAGAGCTCTGCTGTGTTATTGCAAAGCCCTCCTGGCTTTGGCTGTTCCTTCTTCTAGCATGGCTCAGTTCCAGAAATCTCTCCCCCTTTTCAAAAAGTAAACCAATGCTACGTTTTGAGCTGACAAGTCAGTGCTCTGATTTGGGAATTCAAATTGCTGTCACAATCTCGTTATGAATTTTTCATTGCCTATATTATAATTGAAAGGATATAGGAAGGATTATTTTTGTGTGGATTTATCAGAACAGAAGTCTCTTCTCCATGCTTTTTCCTCCTGTAGTTGGAGATGGCAGGCAGGGATACCCTGAAGAGGCTCCTTATGATGCCATTCATGTGGGAGCAGCAGCAGCAACCGTACCAAAGGAGGTAAGAGTGACCATGCTGGATGTTTGTTGCTATGGGCTGCCTGCCTCGGTAGCTGTGGAAAAAAAAACCCACCAAAACCAAACTAATAATTAAGGAACCACTGGAAGCTTCTTTTTCTCTTTTATGTTGAGCTGGCCAGTTTGTGCTTTTTGAGGTGGTGTGACCTTCACAGTGTGGCTTATTTCTCTTGTCTGGGTTTTTTTGGCTCTGCTGATTGTGATTTGTCTGCTTGCCAGTTGCTGAATGAATTGAAGCCAGGAGGCCGGTTAATATTGCCTGTTGGTCCTGAAGGTGCAAACCAAGTTCTGATGCAGTATGACAAAACCAGCGATGGGCAGATCATCGAAACGCAACTGATGGGTGTGATCTATGTTCCTCTGACAGATAAGGAAAAGCAGTGGCCTCGGTAAAAAATTCCTCTCCCTTGAGGAACGCTTCTTCCTCACAGCTGCCTCTGTGAGCTTGCTCTCCTTGACTGCTGGCTTTACTGACAGAGTCCTGGATTCCTAGCAGATGCTGTTTGTAAAACAAAAAAAACAACAACAAAAAAAGAGAATATGAAGAAAGAGGCTTGGGTGTGGTAAGGTGCAGCAGGAGAGCAGGATTTATCTTCTAGTAGATAGGGCTTGCAGACTGAGGACTTGAGCCTTTCCCCCCTTCCCCCCGGAGCCTGTGCACTTTCATAAACACCATAGCCGTGTTGATTCTGTTGCTGAAGGCCACAAATAGTAACTGTTGGTTTTTCTTTGCCTCAGGGATGAATTCTGATGGATGGATATCTCTAAAGTGACCTCAGAAAGCTCACGAATGGGACTTGTGGCTGTAGATGGCCTGTATGGTTTGGCCTGTTGAACGGCAGCTTTATCGGTGGACGTGCCTGCAAAAGGCAGGCGGTGCCTTAGTAGGGCTCCTGACGAGGGATGGAGAAAAGGTGTTTCTCCAGCAGCAGGCCCAGGGGAGGCTCTCGGGGCCATGCCTGCTCCCAGAGAGTGAATGGATCCAGGTAACTCCAGCACTGATAAGCTATAGATAACAGCTGTTCACAGAGAATTCCAAAAGCAGACAGGAATTCTTAAACCTTCGCTAAAAAATACTCTTTAATATTGACTACTCTGCCTAATGCTTTGAGAAAAAAGACACAGTTACTGTTCTGGAGCAGCAATGTACCCTGATTTGTCAAAGTTTAATTACAAAAGCGTGTTCTCTTCGTGTTTTGCCTCAATTAACTTAATCTCTGGTAGCAATGCTGAGAATTTGGGGGCCTAAGGAAAACCCTGCTCACTTGGCTGCTCCCTCATGCGCCCTTCCCACTCCCATTGGTGCTCGGCCCTGCAGGGACCCAGGGGCGCCCCGCTGGCCCCGGCCGGCGGCCCTGCTGGGACCCAGGGGCGCGAGCGACCGGCCGCGCGAGGGCGGGGGGGGGGCGTGGCCTGGCGGCGATTGGCCGCAGCGCCTGGCGCCGCGTCATTGCGTCACGGCGCGCGCTGGCGGTGCGGTGTGGGCCGCGCGGCTGTACCGGCTGGCGTGGAGCGGGGCCTGGCCGCCGCGGCCGCCCCTTCCCCCTCCGCACCGCGGCATGGCGGAGCCGGGCCCCGGCCCCAGCGGCGACAAAGAGGAAGCGGCGCCGGCGCCGAAGAAGCGGCGGCTGGCGGTCGGGGAGCGCTACGTGCCGCCGCCGCGAAAGCTGAGCACGGGGGTGAGCTTCGGCGCGGCGCACTTCGCCGAGACCACCTACTACTTCGAGGGCGGCCTGCGCAAGGTGCGGCCCTACTACTTCGATTTCTGCACCTACTGCAAGGGCCGCTGGGTGGGCCGCAGCCTCCTGCAGGTCTTCAGCACCGAGTTCCGCGCCCAGCCCCTCGCCTATTACCGCGCCGCCGCCCGCGCCGGCCGCCTCCGCCTCAACGAGGAGCCCGTGCGCGACCTGGACATCGTGCTCAAGGTGGGCATCCTCGCCGGGGCTGGGACCACCGGGAGCCCGGTGTGCCAGGGGAGGCTGGAGCCAGGGGCCGGGAGCCCCGGGAGCCTGCTGAAGCCTGCGGTGATCTGGGGGAATCGGTATCCTGGGGAATCCTTAAGCCCAGCGGGGTCAGGAGTACGCAGACCCCAGGCCCTGCGCAGAGCCGGCATGCCCCACGGCTCCCTGCTCAGCCCCCCGAGATGGAGTGAGGCACAGAGATGGGCTTAAGGCAGGCCATCAAACTTGAAACAGCGATGTGCACAGTTGTCATGCTAAATCCTAGGTTCCAGGACAACAGGGCTCTCAAATCTCCCCGAAATACCAAGCCCCCCTTGCGTGTGGCCAGACAGGATGTCTGTGCAGGCTGGATTCACACCAATTATCTCTCTGTCTTGCAGAATAACGATTTTCTCAGGAATACAGTGCATCGCCATGAGCCGCCAGTCACTGCCCAGCCCATCCAGATCTTGGTGGAGGACAACGAGGTGGTGGTTGTGGACAAACCCTCCTCTTTGCCGGTACACCCCTGTGGCAGGTTTCGTCACAACACGGTCATCTTCATCCTAGGCAAAGAGCATGATCTGAAGGAGTTGCATACCATCCACCGACTCGATCGCATGACCTCGGGAGTACTTATGTTTGCCAAGACTGCAGAGGTGTCCAAGAGGATCGATGAGCAGGTTCGGGAGAGACAGGTGAGAGCTCAGGGCTGCAGTAGTTTTTGGAGTCTCTGGCATGGTATCTTCTTGACACAGGCTAGGTCCAAAGGCAGCCAGACTTCTGGTGTAGCCTTGGCAAGTTCCCCAAACAGCTTGTGGCCATGCTACTGTGCTGATTGTATTAAGCATGAGAGGCAGCAAGAGAAAATGACTGAGTAAAAATTTAATTGAATTTGGTAATATTAGATTGAAAGGGATCTCCTTCCCTAAGACACTGTGTAAACTGGGTGGGATTACGCAAAACAATTAGAAAGCAGTTTTATTTGTAAGTGGACATGTATAAGTCATCTAATACTTTTTCATTTTTAAAAGCTTTAGAAGTTTTGTCTCACTTTTCCAGTGGCTCTTGACGCAAACAGAAAGAACCATAGCAGTAGGGTCCTGGCTTCCAGGATTTGTGTCAAACCGAAGGCTGCTGAGAGATGGCTCTGGAATTTACTATGAGGAAAACAGGCCAGGCCCCTGTGTTCTTGAGTTCTTAACTAGTCGAGGAAAGCTTGAGATAAATTTGCCTTTAAATAGTTGATTTTATTTTATTTTTCTTCCTGTTCAGTTGTGTTGCCTGCAAAGGTATTTCTCTGAAGAGGAGTAGCTAGTATGGGACCCAAGTGTAGTTAGGACAGAGACAGTTTTCTGTTCTTTTTTTCTAAGAGTTACTCTTGTGTCTTCCCATAGCTGGAAAAGGAGTATGTCTGTCGTGTGTTGGGGGAGTTTCCAGAACACGAAGTGGTCTGTGAGGAGCCCATACTGGTTGTTTCTTACAAGGTGGGAGTGTGCCGCGTGGACCCCAAAGGGAAATTCTGCAAAACCATCTTCCAGAGACTCAGTTACAATGGCAAGACCAGCGTAGTCAAATGTCTTCCACATACTGGCCGCACGCACCAGATCCGGGTCCATTTGCAGTATTTGGGGCATCCTATTGTCAACGACCCCATCTATAATATGGAAGCCTGGGGCCCAGACAGAGGGAAAGGTGGCAAGATCGATAAAACAGATGAAGAACTCCTTAAGGCACTAGTAGAGGAGCATCGCTCCAAACAAAGCCTGGATATCTTGGGTATTTTGGAGGAGGACTTGAACTCCAATGCTGAACATAAAGACTGTGGTAGTTCAAGTGACTGTGCCAAGTCTGCGCAGGCTGACCCTGAGAACTCCTGCCCTGCCATGGATGCTATGGATCCCAAGAGAAATGACATAGCAGATTGTCCACTCAGCTCCAACACCGACCTGGAAACGCCTGAAAAGAAGACAGAACTCAGTTCACATGAGAATCAGGATGGGCAAATGAGAGAAGAGAGTTCAGAAGAGAAGGACCCTTTGTGTGCAGAGTGTAAAATTACGAGGCAGGACCCATCTCCCAAGGAGCTAGTGATGTACCTACATGCCTTGCGCTATAAGGGAGCAGAGTTTGAGTATTGCTCCAAGATGCCTGAGTGGGCAATGGAGGACTGGGAGGAATGACTGAGGACATCTGATGCCTACAGACATTGCTGGCCAGGACAGCATTTTATAAAGACCCGAGATTTATTTTTTTCAGTGTCGTTGAGGTGAACAAACTGCCTGTGACTTGAGATGGGGTGGGATTGTTTGGGCTGGAGAACTGACCTGCCTGCCAACAGGTGCTGTAAAAGTTGAGCAGGAAGATGGGGCTGCAACATGATTTATGCTGCCCCTTTAGTGAACTAGCACTTCAGGGCAGCAAACACTTACTTATCACAGGCAGCGTTGCCTTTCACCTCAATGAGTTCTGGGTTTGCTGTCAATTATCCACACAGACAGTTAAGTGCATGCACTTAAAGGTCATCAACTGATTTTTCTTCTGGCCTGCTGTGTCCTTGAGTCTTACAATAAGAGCTGCTGGGAAGTCATTTAATATGCTGGATGTCATGTCATACAGAAAACTATTTTTAATGTATTTTACTGTCAGACTGATTTTAAAATTCAAATTATTACTGAGAACACCATACGGTAAAACCAAAGCACTGTGAAGCTGATCCATTTTGTGCTGTTTGTCAGCAAGGCAGACCTGGTTTAGAAATGACTCTTTCAGTATTCATTCAAATAATTGCTTTATTTAAAGTTAGTACCTCTAGGGACTAATCCCTTTATATTGGGCCTATTTCTGGAGGTACTAGTCCCCAGCTTATACGTTTTTATGAGATTTAGAAATAGACTGATTTAGTAGACCTTTGTTGCCTTTTTGTTCTGCTGTTTCCTCTGTGACATATCTCCTGCCTCTGGCTTCTCTTCGGAGAACCTGTCGATCTCTATCCCTTGTGTCTCATTGAAGACACCCTCATTCTTGAGCAAAAATCCGAATTAGAGGTCAGTCTGCGAACTTCTATTTTTTTAATTATTATTTTTAAAATACTGCAGGCAGGTAGGCAGGTTCTTTCTGATTGGTGTGGAATTGTTTTTAATACCACTTTAGTGTGACAATTAGCTTTAAAGAAAAAAAAAAGCTGTTTTATGAACCAGAAGAATTTTTATACATCTTATATTAATATATGTTTTCAGAGTGATAAATATCACTATAGTTCTTATTTTCATCAGTGGTTGTTTCTTGGCCTCTGGGAGGGTCATTATTATAATTCTGCTGTCTCAGGTTCTTTTTTATCTTTTTTTTTCTGTTTTCTTCCCTCTTTCCTGTATGTGTCACCAGTGTCACCGACCAGCTCTGGTGGCTGCTGCAGACAATCCAAACCTTGGCCTGGGAAGAGCCATGTTTTTTCAGTCCTGTTTGCAGACAGTGGTTTCTAGCCCTGTCACTCCATATCCACTTCTCCACACCCGTTGCTACATAGGGTGCATGCAGTGTCCTACATTTCTAAAATACTAAAGAAGCCTTAAAAAAGATGAAGAAAGAAGTCCGGAGGAGCAGATACTGTTCAGCAAGTGTGGCAACAGCCATGCTGGAGTGTGGTCCAGTCTCGGATGATCTCTCCTTGTGCTGTCTGTGCTCTGGGGAGCTCTAGCTGTTTCTCAGGTCCCTGGCCCCCAGGATGTGGTTTCTGTGTAGATCTTTTATTACAAGTTTGCCCATTTCACACAGGGTACTGGAGAACTGCCTGCTTCACAGGTGTCTGAGTGGGATGCTGGGGACCTCGGGCTGGCCAAGCCTGCAGGGATGACTACCTTTCTCCTTGGCAAGGCTCCTAGAATCACTTGATGATGTTACCAGGACCAGGATTTGTGTACCAAAACAGAATAAACCACTGCTTTACTTCTTCCAAAGTAGCTCAAAGTAGCCAAGTGACTTCTTTCTGCCCTGGATCATCTAGCTGATGTGTTGAATGTTTCTGCAAAAGTTGACACAGGCTTGAGCTTTGCTTTTCCACATTCTGCCAAGGGCCTCTTATGATTCTGATTTAATCACAGATGGTATTTTTTTTCTTGCCATCATTTTTAAGGCCAGGTCTAGTACTTAGCCACAGACAGCCTGTTAAACAAAGGAGATAAAAGGTCTCCTGTGTTTAAGAGATAACTAAACTCTAAAACTAGCGTCATCCAGATTTTTCATGCACTGAAATATAAACTTGGGCACCTTCAGTATATAAATAAGGGTGTCTGCAGCTGTTGCTAGCTTTAGACACAAGGGAAAGGTAGTAGGTTTTGGGGCAACAGTTTTGAATTAGACTTTGAGGTATCTCAAATTATATTTTCGGGGGGGGGGGGGGTTGGTTGGTTTGTGTTGTGGTTTTTTTTTTTACTTCCCTACTTAAGAAATAAGCTTCTGAAAGAGATTTTACTGACTTGTGCCAGTAGATGGAGACGGGTGGCTGAAGCGCCTTACGTGGCAACTGAAGCTCAGTGCTGTGTTTTTCCTTTTTCTGGCTATGCATAATAACTTCATCTTTTAATTGGCACACCTTGCAGGTCAGGAAACCCTGGGGCTTCTGTTTTCAAGATACTTTCAACAATGAAAATTTAAGGTTGACTTCACAAGGAGTCTACCACCAATTCCATCGTATTTCATTTTATTCTGTTTCAGAGCTGGTGTCCAGCCACCACGTGCTGTAAACATGCATAAGTTGGTGTTTGCTCTTTTGCTAATAGGGGAAATGTTACTGTTAGAGATGCCTTGTGACAAATTCCCATCTCAGATCAGGTTTGAGGTAAATAACTGTCCTGGCTGTGAGGTGGTTGTGGGCATGAAGTTATCTATACAGAGTGTAGGTCCTGGAAGAAGTCCTTTCTCTAGTAGTTTGATTTTGATACATCTTTTTATGCTACAGGAAAGGAGGGGGAGAATGTGCATCTTACCAGCAGCTAAAGCAGCTTGTCTATACAATAAACCCTCCTGGCAAACCCTGGGGGGGAACTTACTGTGTGTAGGCCTGACCAGAATTAACCCCTAAATCATCACCAAGATGCCAGTCTTCCACGCCATAACACACTTCCAGTTGTGTTTTAACTGTTCCTGGTCTGTTACAGGTGCCATTGGAGAGACTATAGAGTTGTGATAAGGCCATCCTCTGCACAGGATTTAGCACAGTCTAATTTCCACGAGGATTTAAGCGTCGTCAAAACCGCTGCAGCGTGTGCCTGAGGCCTGGCAGAGCTGTTCCAGCCAAGGGGGTGAGAAGCCCCTTCCCCTGGGTGGTGTGTTTGAGTGGGAGCAGGGCAGTGCCCTGGGAGCTCTGCCCGGCATTAACTTGCACTTCAACACTTTTTTAAAAAGTTAATTATTGATGGATTGGGCAGGAAAAGCTTTCCTGTATCTCCTCAATAGTTGATGCTTGTTTAAATCGTCATCTCTTCATGAAAAGCAAGGCCAAGTGCAATAGTTGTCTTTTCCTGAAGCAATACTTGGTGTCATTCCAGCCGGGCACCGGGATAGGTTCGGTGGGAGCTGCCTCAGCCCCTTGCCCTGCAAATGCTGACCCAGAGCTCTGTGGCGGGGTGGTCCGGCCTGGGGGTCACTCAGTGGGACGGCCGGGGACACTCAGAAGGGTCTGTGCCCGGCCAGGGGGTCACTCGGTGGGACGGCTGGGGACACTCAGAAGGGTCTGTGCCCGGCCAGGGGGTCACTCGGTGGGACGGCCGGGGACACTCAGAGGGATCCGCACGCCCACGGCTGTGACACCGCAATTACCCGGGCCGCTGTCCCGGGCGGCACCTCCGCTTCCCCTTCCTTCCATAAGGGGTAAAGGCTCGGCCCCGGGAGGCGGGAGCCCGAGGGGCCGCGGGCCCCGCGTAGGGCCTGTTCCCGCCGAGCGGCCAACCCGCCGCCGCCTCCCCTCACGCCCTTCCCCGCGGAGCGCTGCCGCGGGAGGGCAGGAGCTCGCTGGCGCTAGGGGCCGCGGCCGGGGCAGGTCGGGAGCGCCTCGGTCCCCTGAGAACTGTGAGCAAAAATAAAAAACCGGAGAAGAAAAAAATTGTGTTTCTCGACGAGGATGGGATTCGAACCCACGCGTGCAGAGCACAATGGATTAGCAGTCCATCGCCTTAACCACTCGGCCACCTCGTCACGATAACACTCCATCTCACCCAGCCTATAGGGAAGTAGGCCGCCCGGTCCCGGCGCCTTCTTCTTCCCGCCATTCTCCCTGCAAGATGGCGCCGTCTACTCGGCCCGTCGTTGACACGACGCACAGCGAGGCCACCGCGCGGAGACCGGGAAGCCCTGTGCGAGTGGCCTCCGCCGCCCCAGCCTCGCCGCTGCGGCTGCGGGGCGCGCCGGCGAGGGGCAACGCTGAAATGGCAGGCACCGGGCTGGTCCCGCGGAGGTCGCCATGTTGTACGGAGCGCTAGGGGGCGCCATGTTGTACGGCAGCCGCCCCACAGCGCCACTCTGCCGTACAACGGCGGCGCGGCGCAGGGCGCAGGCGCGCCGGCAGGCGGTTAGATTTGAATAGCGAAGCGGCGACGGCCTAGCCCGATGAGAGCGGGGGGCGTGGGGAACAGCGGCCGAGCGCAGGGTGGAAGGCCCCACCGGCAGCGGGCGTGAGGCCTGCGACCGCAGCGGTAGGTGAGGGCGGCTGGGGACGGGGACCGCAGCGGGAAGAGGCGAGGAGGGGGCGGGCCGGGCCAGGGGAGCGCGGGAGCGGCTGAGGCGGTGGCCGTTGCGCTGTCGCTGCGGCGGGCCCGGCGGGGAGGGCGCGCAAACGGCGGGAGAGGGAGGCCGGCCGTGCCGGTAGGAGCGGGCCGGGAGGGCGGTGGAAGGGGACTGGGCGGCCTCGGGCCGGGACCTGAGGAGATTTCAGCTGGGGAGGCTGGAGTCGGCGACGGCTTCGGAGGTGAGAGGAATCGCCTGATAAACTGGCCGATAAATGGCAGTCTTGGTCAGAACGAAACCGTTCAGGTTGGGGAAAACACCGGCCGAAGTGCTAACGAGGCATAAACCGGCACTTGGTGGCGGTTCCAGACGGTGCTCCCGGGCTGCCGGCCCTGCCAGGGCGGTAGGGCCAGCGCAGGGGTCGTGAGGGAAACGCTCAGAACAAAGGGGAATCGCAAAGATTCTTATTCTTAAAGGTGGGGGGGAGACCTAGGAGGGCTTGGATGAGCATTTGTAAGATTATGAATGAACCGAAAAAAACCCTCTGGAGTGATTCTTCCCTGTTTACAGTGTGGAACTGGGAGGTACTTAATTATCAAATGTAAGAATAAAAAGAGATGCTTTTTCATAAACAGAATAACAGAGCATTTCAATTGGCTGCCATATGCTGGGTCAAAGATAGGTGCACAGGTTCAAAGAATGACTGCTGAGCGTGTTCGTTGGGACGTGAATTCAGATTAATAGGCCTAACAGCAGACTCCTAGGGACTCTTCACAGAGCCATGTGCTGCTCTTCTGCTCTTCTCTAGGCACCTGTACGGCTGTCTTTGTATCACTTCTTTTTTGTGTTTAATCTGATCCCGTGCAGCAGTTCTTAATGTCCAGCGCACTGGGGCTGTGTGCTGGAGAGCCACCCTTGGGATGCCTGCCTGAAAGCAGTCGCGGTTTTGTTGCTGAGAGCTGCAGGCCCTGAAAGCCAGAGCCTCTTGGCTGCCGTTTTGACAGGTGCTAATGTAAACCTGCTGCCTCTTTGGCAAGAGGAATTCTTTTGTAAAAAATAAAACAGGAAATTAATAAAGTTCATTTCAGCAGACCCGTTTCTGTGTACAAGTACAATGTAATTGTGGAAAACTTTTCTGGCTTTTATTTGTTATACCTTCACATGCAATGGTGTCTTCAAAATAGTGGGGTTGGGTTTTTTTTTCAGTTTAAGCAAAGGATTTTAGTGTGTGTGGGGGGGGAAATCCATTGGCTAAACTTTCTCACACTGCTTTCTTGCCCTGCCGAAACATGGTCCTTGAGCAAACTGGTATTTCTGAGCAGATTGTTCCTTTTCCCTTCCCCTATAATTCAAAGTCTGCTCTGCCTTGCGAGCGATATCCCAATACTATGCAATAGTGTTTAATGTGATTTAGCATTTTGGTAAATCTAAAGCTTTCTTTTTCCTACATAAGGCTTAGTTTTAGCTTGGAAAATAAGAGTCAGTTGGTGCTTTAAATCACCTACAATCAGGTAACTGGCTTGGTGGAAAAGGGAGAGCAGTGGATGCTTACCAGAGGGAAATTATCAGTGTGTGTGAATACCCGATGGGAGGGTTTAAAGAAGGCAGAGCCAGGCTCTTCTCAGTTGTATTTAATGAAGGAACAAGAAGTAATGGGCACTAATTGAAATACAAAAAATTCCATTTAAACGTAAGGGGTGAAACAATTGCAGTGAAGATGGAACAGGTAGTGCAGAAGGGGCTGTGGCGTTTCCCCTGTGGAGATAGTAGAAATGGGAGTAGACACTGTCCTGAGCAATTTGCTGTGGCTTTAAGCAGGGGGTGGACTGCACTATCTCCAGAACCCCTGGCAGACCTGAGAGCCTGTGATTCTGTGACATGCAAAAGCTGAGTAGTCCTGTGCAGATCTCTCTTTTTCTAATTTTAAAATGTAACTGTTAGTTTTTACAAATCACTTAATCCTTGCTTACACAAGTTTTTTTCTTAAAATGTTGCTTGCTGAGGCTTAGCAAGGGGAGAATAAAGTAATGTGATAAATGCTGTCAGATTGTTTAGAGCTCTCCTGTAAGTAGAATTTGTGTAATTATTCATGGAGGGATGCATGTAGATAAAGATCATCACTGGAATCTAGAAAATTGCATGTATTGATCTCATAGTGTTCATCCTGTGGTACATTTTTCTGGTGGTCTTTATCAGGTCTGTGGGAGACTAAAGTCATGAGGAATGTTAGTCTGGCATTCAAAGCCCTGAATTTTGTTTCAGTTTACAAGAAATGTTAGGCAATATTAAGTCTGTGTTAGCACTGGTGTCCTGTCAGTGTGGGTTAATTAATTTTATCCCCTTATGCAACCTTTGATAAGTCTTGTTCTTTGTGCTAGCAGGAGGGTTTTTTTGCGTTGACATATGATATTCTTGGGGTGAGAGAATATTGATTGAAAAATTGTCTTGTGTGTCAAAGAAAACTAGCAAACTTAGTGTTGTATAATAAGGTTTGATCACATTTATCTCCAACAGTTATCAGAATCTTAACTTCAAAATAAAAGGGCACCTAACCGGTAAGACTCTTAGCACAGTTGTTTTACAATATGATTATATAGCAGGAAAATGTGCACTTGAGAGGCCTCTTATACCTCAGTGTGTTTCTGTGACTAGAGAAAGGTGGAGAGAAAAATTGCAGCATCTAAGTCTAGTATCTAGCCGTGGTTTTATGCAGTTTTCTTACTGAGATTTGTTAATGTTTTTGGATTTCGGTACTATATTTTATAGGAAAAGCACATCCTTCAGAAATGGACCAGATTTGTGTAGACTCTAACATGGAAAAGTAAGTTGAAACCATTGAAGAATTTTATTGTGATATAAATATTGATGTTTAGAGACAAACATTTCCTTAATCTCAGTATGCAGTTCAGCATCTCTTGAATGAAATGTGTTTTCCATTGGCAAGAAGAAGAACGGGGAATTTCTTTGATCATATGTAGGAAAGCTCTGAGGAAATTTCATAGCAGTGGATTGTCTGGAGGCTAACTGACCATGGGTTTTGGAGGGCAATCTGCTGAATTTTCTAAAGCTTATTTTTGGAAACTAGTGCTGGAATGAATGATCTATTCCAAATAAGCTTGTTTATTTAATTTCACACTTGTAAAAATAATGAAGAAATCTATCTACTAACCTTAAAAACTTGGCACATACTGTTCAAGAACTACATATTGGTTCAATTTATGCCCTAATACCCCTTTCCCTTTCTTCTCCTCCAGTGATAATACAGAGCACATCAGAGGGAAGCGACTGTCCTCTGTGAGTAACTTAAGGCATTTCTTGAAAGAAAACGGTGTAACTAAAGGAAGGAAAGAAAGGGAAGCTGTAAAGGGGAACTAGTTTTCTCATCACAGTTGAAGAAGAGCATTCCAAAAGCAAAGAAAGAGCCTATTAGATTGATACGATTGGCTAGGGCACTGGTGGCTCTTACAAACTCTAGCCAAGTAACCAGTTCTTGAACTTGGAGCTGATCTTCTCAACTGTAATATTTTCTTTTAGATTTTAAAGGCTCCACGAAATCCTTTTGATGATCTGGGAAGTGAGAATGAATTGACACAGGTACGTCTGTTAAGTCCTTTCTTGCCAATGCTCATAACATCTTCAATTTGCTCCTCAACTTGTCACTGATTAAACCGTGTCACTAGAATAATACGAGTGTAAAAACTCTTGTAATAAGTGCTTAGGAGGATAATTTTTGGAGTACTAAATATTACAAGAAATCCATGAAGTTTTTCTTATACTTCTGTTTTACATCAGAGTGTTTCTTCTATCCAGAAAAGAGGAATAAACAGAGTTTAGTAGGAATAACTTGCTCCTGCTGTAGTCCGTTTGACTTGAACTGGTATAGTCAGTAAGATAGTTTTACATCTGAAGAAAAAATAGCCTGCCAATTTGTTTAAAGTGAAAGCTAAAAAAT
This sequence comes from Falco naumanni, assembly GCF_017639655.2. Taxonomy (NCBI): domain Eukaryota; kingdom Metazoa; phylum Chordata; class Aves; order Falconiformes; family Falconidae; genus Falco; species Falco naumanni. The sequence continues at coordinate 20,071,226 of NC_054063.1, forward strand.
AAGCGTTTTCTTCCAGGATTATATACAGAATATATTTCATGTTTATGATGTCTATTTTTTCTTAGAAATTGTAACTACAGGCCTGTGCAGTTTGGATTGTTTTTAAATGTCATTTCTACCTAGGGCGTGATCCGTGGACTCGTGCTCTAGTTGCATCATATATTTATATGATTTATCTGTTGCTGATTACAGAACTTGAAAACTCAGCGTATAAGGCTTTCAGTGAAAAAAACCTTCAAAAAATTTAAGTATTTTATGGGCTTTGTTAGTCACGTGCCTATAATGGGTAGTACCTGGTATGTGAATACTTTGTGTTTTCTTAAACAACACAGGTTCCACTGTCCCAGAACTAGTTAGGGAAGCTTATTGCAGACAACTGCACAGTAGTGGTATGATGAATTAGCTTTCCAGTGTATGTAATACTGCACTGTTATTTATGTACCTTGTAACATTGCATGAGTATGATCATGTAGTCAGTGACACCATTTAAACATTTCTATAGGAAGATGGTGACTTTGATTCTTTCATGAATCCTTCCTTTTCTCCCATAAAGATGAAACTTCATTACTGTTTTTTTCTTCAGTTCATGTAACAGAAAACTAAAGAAAAGCAGTTCTGCAACCTTCTCACTAAGCAACTACATGTATTTTCCCTAATATACCAGTCAATATGCCAGACAAAAATCCTTGTGACTGGTATTCTGCTTCTTGTGTTTGAAACCAGGCAACTCTTGCAGTGATATTTAGATGCTACTTCTTGTGAGATGGGTCTCTTCATAGTTCTCCAAGTTCTCCTGACATAAAGTAGTTTAAGGGTGTTGATAATATCTGTTGTACTTGTTGGGGTCATAGAATATTGGGGTTTGGGCAATGATTTTTTTGTTTGTTTGTTTTTGTGTTTCATGAAGAGCTATGCTTATAGTGGCTTATGGAATAAGACGAGTCCTCTGTTATCAAACTGTTTTGTTCTTTATTGTCAGGATATCACTATAGAAAAACGTAGGAAAAACTCTCGACGTGTCAGCTTTGCGAACACCATAAAGTAAGTTTGATCTGAGGGATGCAGATCTACGTCCTTTATTTAAGCATAAAAAGCAGGCTATAGGTAGTAAACTGGTATCTCTTAAAATTGCCTTCACTGAATATTCACAAATGTATACAAACAGCAAACTGGTAACTGTTGCTATATTGAGTTGATTTTGAGCCCTGAGCCACTATTCGTTTTCTCTTCCTAGATGGAAAAAAAAACAGTTTAATGAATCTAATATAATCAGGAATTTTTTATTTCCATCGGAAGTGTGATAATGGCATCTTCTCACTGGAAAATATGCTTGGGTTCAGTACATTTCTGGCTTTTAACGTCTCGTTTCAGAACATACTATGTGGAAAAGATTGAAATTAGGGCTGGGTTTTTTTTTGATTGGGGGGTGCTTTTTTTTAATATATTTGAAACAGATGGGCTTATGTTTTAAAAAATTGGTGATGTTTTTGTTCTTAGCTGCAGAGTCTTCCAGCGAGATCTTAAGAATAATGGGGCAGAGGGAGAAAATACAGGTAGGACTCCTTTTTCTTCTCCTAACTGGATTCAAAGAGTATTGGCAACAAAATTTTAGCTTGAATTTAAGAAGTCAGGACTGTCAGTCACAGGTAAGGAACAATATGGTCAGTTGTCTATCATGGACTGGCTGAAAACCCATTAGTTACTGGTACAGTGGACTTTGTAGCTCAGAAAAAGTATTTTTTTTAGGCAAAATTCACCTAGAACAAAATCTGCCTTGGGGTTTTAGATCAAAACAAGGCTGAGCAGAATGTCATTCACTCAGCCAAACATTACCTAGGGAGAATCTGAAAAGCTAATGCATTTTTCAAGTACTTCTCTAGGTTTTTGCCACGATAAGGCAGCACATCAAGAGTGAGAACTTGAGAACATTCTTTTCTGTGCAGTTTACTCTTGTCTCCAGATGTTTTGATCATGCTTCTCACATTGTAATGTTGTAATTTTCTTATTACTTTTAGAGTGTGCAGCAGATACAAGGAATCATGTCTTTACTCAGTAAGTTTGAAAAAAAAATATTCCCATGACTATAGCACTCTGTACTGCAAATACATTTCTTCCCATGATATGCAACCATCAAATTGCTCCTCAGAGAAATGCAGCATACATATTTATTTAGGTATAAAATTACTCGGTGCTTCTGGTGAAAGAAGGGATACAGGGGGAAAAAAAAAAAGGATATAGCTGTGTTGGTAACTCACAAAAAGATGGTGGTTTCTGAAAAATTGCACCATTATGGCTTGAAACTGCTTCCTTCCAAAGATGATTGCTTGGGAATGCTTTCCAGGAAAGACCTACCAGTTCCCATATCTGATGGATGTAGTCTTTGATAATTATTACTGTAACTTTTTCCCTCAGAGGTGGATAAAGTGTTAGTCTAGCCTTAAAGTTGCCATCTAGATAAAACACAGTGATGGGATTTTTAAAGTTAAAACCACCTGGTAAGTAAAACAAGAGATTTAGACACTTCCTGTGTGTGAAGGGGAATTTTTTACATTTAAAATATATAGCAAGAAAACAGCTTATGTACAGCTGTAGTTACCTCATGCTCTTAAAGGTATCAACCCAGTACAGTAACATCTATGTGTGTATGTGCATGTATATAGATATATATATACACACACACACACAAGAAATCAGCACTCTAGCTAAAGTTTGTTGGTTTTGAAAGAGCAATGAAGAAACAAGTGGAGAGCAGAAGGCATTAGAAGTCAGACAGAAAACCACACAAGTTGGACATTGTATCTGGCTTTTGTTTTACAGAGAAATAAATTATTTCAGGCTTTATGAGCACAGCTTCAGTTTCCCAAAGATAAAGGAATACCTGGAAGTGGAAGATCTGAGTTAAAAATAAAGAATTAATCTTTTCTCCTTTTTTTACTTGTCACTGAGGAATTAAAATGCCACCTGTATGTTGAACGATGGCTTGTGGCATGCTAAGGGGAGAGAATCTCATGGGAAAATAAGTTTGCAACTCAAATGAGAATACATTGAAGAAGATGTATAAGCAGCGGCTGGTATCTGCTGCCCAGTCCTGCATGAGCAGTGCAGCAGAATTCTCTGCCCTTTCAGTATATTGCTGAAGCCTTCTGTTTTGAAATCTTTTAACAAACTGTTTACCTAACCTACCTTTTATAGAAACGAAGAGCCTGAAGCTGTTCCATGTGAAATCACTGGTGAGTTTGGAAATAGATTCAATAACAGAATTACCATCTTTATTTAAAACTATTGAGTCTATTTGGGTAATTTTAACATGCCTAGAACAATCTGCCCGAGATGACTATTGCATGAACAGGGTTTATCCCTTGAAGCTGTTTACAGGCACTTTATTGTAGAATTATGGGTGGCCCTTCTACATATTGGAGTACTGAAAATATTTTTAGGATATATTTGATTTTAATTGTACTGGCTTGGTGATATTTGTAAAAACAATTACATAGATCTTCACCTTGGTGAGTAAAATAATAAGAAAATAGCGCAACAAATGGAGTATTTCCTTTTCTTTCAACAGGGATGAACAGTTTGCTTCACGCCCCCATCCAGGCATCGGTGCAGCAGACTGAGGTATATGAAGGCTTTTATTTCTTCGGTGCTGAAAGTAGGAGTGTCCAAAATATATTCAAATAATTTGTGTAGTAAAGATGAAAAATGTAATTCAGCTTCCTAAAAAATAAATCTTTGTATTCACATAAAATTATTCTGAAAGCTAATCTTCTATATTTTGAAGTATTTTCCTAGTTTGATAGGCATTATGCGGTAGCACTGATAACTCTTGCTTCTAGAATTGCTTGCTAACTTTCCTGTACGTGAGCTAGTTCCTCTATTCTTTTCAATTCTTGTCTAAGAATTTGCAAAGGAGCTTATGTTTCAGATAGGTCTGGTTATGTATTTTTTCTCATGTATTGTTCTCTGTTTGTGTATTTTTACTTCCATGGGTGGAATGGATGTGCACAAATGTACTCTCTGTTCCTGCTGTGAAAAAGCCTTAAAAAAATTGCAATAATTAGCATGAAAAGGTAACTTAATTTCTTCAGCTGAATCAAGTGATAAAACACAAAATTCTTAGCTAAGGACTTCACAGGCACAATTGCACAGAGATCCTGAACTGTGTTACACTTCAGTGATGATGTTACAAGACTGTTGTTAAACAAAGCAATTGCTGAAACAGTGTCCCTTGCTGCAGTGGCTTCTGACTTTTATGTTGAGTTTGAAGATAGCTTAAAAACATACGTTAGCTCTTGTTAACAAATGTTAAAACAAAATCAGTTAAAATCTAGTGTGGATGAGATGACATGCACCGTGGGGCTAAAAAGGTCAAATTGAAACTGTCTCTCTCCTTGGTTTGGATAAATGTGTATGGTTATTCTTCTTATAGTATATTTTATTTCTTATATTGATAAAATAGGATATATAATATGAAGTAAACATGAAACTGTTCTAAATATATTCATAATATTTGATAAATACAGTACTCTATCTTGTTACTGGTCCATTTTTCCCCCCAGCTTTAAAACTGTAAATTCTCTCTATTAAAATAGAGATTAAAATCTCCCTAGTCAGTGATGAAAAAGTCTTCTAAAGCATCCAGCTTGGTGCTGCTGATTTGGGGCACAAGCATGATAAGCTGGGCAAGGTTTTTACCTACAGTTAGGAAGGGGAAAAAAAAAATAGGTGAAAACCGCACTGTAGAGGTATAGAAAATACTGATCCATAAGATTCAGTAATCATGCCATACTTACTAAGATCTGGCTAGATATGAAGCCTTTGCCCAACAGTAAACTTGAGATGCGTTCTTTCAAAAAAATTTAATCCATTTAAATACGATGTGCTCTAATGATTGTCGTCATTCTTTCCTTGAATGTGTTACTGCTTTTCACATTGATACTAAAATCACATTATATTGAAATAATTTTTTTTCCAGAAGATGATGTAAAGATAGAGCTATAACCTTAGGACTGCGTTACTTGAGTTTTGCTTTAAATAGAATAAACGATTCTATCATTTGTCTTAAATGTCAGTAACTGTAATTTCTTCCCTCCTTGTGTGTTTTTTTTTTTTTTAGTGGCATGATGCAGACAATGCCATTCAAAGGACAAATAAGCATGACATCACCCTCATCTTCTCAGATGAAAATGAAATGGATATGACAGCTAGTCACACTGCAGTGATTACACGTAATCTGAAAAACAATCAAGCTGAGAAAACTGAGAAAATAGACATTGTGTCATTTCTGGCTGGGTTAAACTCTAACAATGGAAAGGCAGAAATGAGCAAAGAATTTCGTTTTTTCTCAGAGCCTACATACCATTCGTGCCCATCTTTTGAAGACAAGAAAGATGCTAATACGGAAAAAAAAATAGATATCAATAAATTTTTGATGGGCTTGAAGTTAAATGAAAAGACACTCAATCCTATTGAAAAAGAGAATGTTTTTTTTGACCCTTCACAGGTCTCAGATGACGTGGCACGATCTTCAGTGAAATTTGTATATTCCCATGAGCCACTGGACACCTGCAATGTAACAAAAGTCTTTAGAGGGCAAGATGATGGAATGGAAGTGACAAAATGCCAGGAAGCTGACATTAAAGCTATGTTTTCTGGTGTTTGTGAAGCTCCACCAAGGCAGTTACAGTGTGCAGATGTTACTGAGATGTTTGCAGATGATGGGATGGACATAACAACTATTCACACTGCAAAAATGTCTTTTCCCTTCCCCAGCCTAACCTTCAAAAAGGATTTCCCTTCCACAGAGTTAGATAATTCTATATTAAAGAGAGCATCTAATCAGCATTTAATTGTTCAGCAGGATTCTCAACTTTGTACAGACAGAAAAATAGTAAATGTTGAAGACAGACGAGATCCTACAGCACTGCAAACTGTTAAACAAGAGGCCAGAACAATGTCTGCCATCCCAGGATCCATTTCTTCAGAGACTGTCTTCAGAAGTGGTAAAACTATTGATTTTTCTAAATGTGATGACATGGAAATTACTGGGAATTATAAGGATGTAATCTGTATTGACAGTACCAAAGAAGTGAACAGTTCACACCATAAAACTTTTGAAATGCCAGTTAATACAAACTCTTTGCTAGCAGAAAACAGACATCCAGCACATGGTGATGGGGACGTTACAAAGAGTCTAACATCTTTGGATAATCGAAGTTCTGTGTCGTATAAAAATAGTGCATTTGAAATATCTTCGGGCTCAGATGAACGAATTGAAAAAGTGACCCAGGATCATGGGACTGCTTCGGTGAATGCTGGTTTTGAGTCACACACAAACTCAGTGTCTGCTGGTGTTTCTAAGAGTAGACTTCAGCACAGTCTGGCAAACTCTCAACCTGTTTCTCTGCCAGGTGAGAAGACTGTAATATTCTCGGGAGAAGACATGGACTTGACTAAAACCTGTGTTGTCAAGGTTGATGGGAAGAATGATGAGAATGAATCTCCTGCTGGAGTGCTCATCTCTGTCACCTGCAAGCCTCACTTTCTTGATAACAGATCTACCAATTTAAATCAACAAGAAGAAATGGAAATAACTAAATGCCATGCTGTTGTCGTTGATGATCAAAGCAACAGGATAACCGCAGAAGCAAAACAAATGCCTTGTAAAATAATTCCAGGGAAGAACCAGAACAAAAATGTCAATGGAAGTGCAAATTCTTTAGATATGGACAAGGAAAATATTGAGGTGATAATTATCAATGGGAATATTAAAAGAAGCCAGGCTATAGAAATGAATACTAAAGATCTTGAGATTATAATGGTTGATAAGAACCTTGGGAAAACAAACTTTCAGGCGAGTGGTCCAAGTTCCTGTTCAAAGAGCATGTGTTCATTACCAGAGCAAAATAGAGAAGTCCCTGAGAATATTGTCAGCAACACTGGTGCATTCAGGTCTTTGCAAAGTCAAAAAGTTGTTATATCTCAACCTTTGGAAAAAAAGCTTCCGAACGCTTCCATTTCCTGCATGAATGACAAGACGAGCATGTTTTCAGATGATCAAAACATGGATATAACCAAAACTCATACCGCTGCCTTTGACATTGCCTTTATTAATACAGCACAAAAAAATGAGAATAATCATAGTCAAAATAATGTAATATCCAAGCAGCTGCAAAATCAGACCTTCCAGTTTCCTGGTAGTCAGACTGCAGCAATAGAATGCAGGGATTTGAAAATGAATGCAGATAAGCAAACTGTTACTCCTTTGGCTCCAAATGGTTTGTTTATTGCCAGTAATGAGTCCGCTCCCTCTGGAATGAAAGGAAATGAACAACCTGGAACAGTATTAGGAATAAATGCAGATTGCCAAAATTCAGACAGGCAAGAGAAACCCCATACTATGAAGGTGGTAAACAAAGTATTGCCAACTCGAGTAGATTCGGAGAGACATTTTTCAATTGATAGAACAGTTTCTTCAGGAGATTTAAAAAATCCTCACTCAGTTGATGGCCAGCACTTGAGGGCTGCTGAAGAGCCCTACCTAGCTGATATGTCTGAACCACATAAGGGAAGTTCCCAGTTGCCTTTGTTTTCAGAAAAGTCAGTTCTGTTTCCCTCTGGTGAAAACATGGACTTGACTGGAAACTGTGCGGTAATGGTTCCCGACGGCAGCATCAGTGCTGTTTTATCAGAAAGAAAAACAGAACCTGAGTACCTTGGTCAAGACAAAAATAAAATAATGTCCTTAAAAGAGGGGGTCATGATGGCAATAAATAGCCAGGAGGCATCTGCGTGTGATGTCAGACACCAAGAAGCACACAAGAAAATATTAGCTGTGAGTGGGTTAAAACATTTGCCTTTTGCACATGAGAAAACGGTAATATTTTCAGAAGATGCAGATATGGACATCACCAGAAGTCATACAGTTCCAGCAATGAACAAAATAATTTCACAGCTTAAAAGTTCAAATGATGACACAACCTTTATTTCTGGAGATAAAACTCAGGTTTTTGCCTGCAACAATGACATGGAAATAAGTAGACTCAATACTGTTGCAAGTGATAAATCTGTGGAAAAGGCTGCCTCTCAAGGCATGCTTAAGACAGCTAAAAGGACTGGAAGGAAAAGCTTGAAGGGAACAGGGGAAAAGACCATTTTATTTTCATTGAGCGATGAGAATAATGACATGGAGATCACAGAGAGCCATACGGCTGCAATAGGCCATGAAATTGTCTTGCAAAATGAGCAAGGGCTTCATTCTCTCTCTTCAGCTGATCCTGTTAAGACTGTTATGTTCACAGATAGCCAGGCTGACATGGACATTACCAACTCTTGCTCTGCTGATAAAATTACTCTGAAAGTTGTATGTGATGATAAACTGAACTTGGATGAGGAGGTTGGACAGCAAGCACTTGCAAATAGTGAAGCTACTAGGCTTGCCGTGGATGATATGGAAATCACTAAACCCCATGATGTAGCTTTGGAAGAAAATTTTCTGCAAGGTAGACAACCCAATCAGCCTGTTCCTTCAACTTCCACAATTATGTTCATGAGTTACCAGGCTGACATGGAGATGACTGAGTCTCGCTCTGGTGATGAAAGTAGATTACAGTTAGCTAAACAAGTTGGACAGGAGGCTCTTTCAGACAAAAAAACAGTCATTTTTACTTTGCCTGATGATATGGAGATCACTAAAACTCATACGGCTGTATTAAGTGGTAAAATCGATGTACAGGACAGAGAGGCCGTTCCAGCCATTTCTGCAGTTCATGCTGATAAAACCATTGTGTTTACCCACAACCAAGATGATATGGAAATAACTGCATCCCATACTATTGCTGTTAATAACAATATTAATGGATTTGAGAACCAAGAATTGTCACTCAAAAGCACTCAACAACCGGACTTGCAGAGTGCATTGTCATCTGGCAGAGATGAAATAGATTCCTCAGAAACAAAAGACCTGAACGGTAAATATCTTGCAAAATCTAAGGATAAGCCCAGCATTCCTTCTAATGTTTCATCAGCCTCAGCATTTCCTAATGAGAAAGGAGCTATGCAAGTCCCCGGTGGCACAGCACCAGGTTCCGTTTATTCTGTCTGTCTTCCAGAAGAGACTATGTATGTGCAGGTACCACAGAATCTTGTCCTTTCCACAAGTAATTCTGTCCCTGTAAGCACTGAGCAGGATCTCATACTGCCAGAAAACCTGAAAGCAAAGAGAGCTACTTTCAAGCTTCCAGGTAATGGTCCTGTAGATTGCAGTGAAGAAAGTAGTGTTTTGGTATCCCATGTTTCACTTCCCATCCAGCAATCGGGTTCTTTCAAGGGTTCTCCAGATGAGCGTAGTACTCAGGGAGACCAAGTATTGAAAGATGTTTCATCTAGACATGAAGATTTAGCTACAGATTTAGGCTTGGCTGAAGCAAGCCTTGTTACAGTTTCTAACAAGAAATCAAAGGAAAATGAGGGGCTGTCAGCTGAAGGGGAGACACGTCCAAAAGACTTTCACGTAAACTCTGAACAAACTAAGCAACTTCTGGTCAGTGACAGTCCAAGAGATCAAACAGATCCAACTCTTGCACCTGAATTATCAGGTATTTTAAATGTTTGTTCAAAACTGAAAAATATTAGAAAGAAATCTGCAGTTCTCTCTGTTTCTGAAGCTGCTTTTTCTGACCAATTGCCCAAATCATCAGCTCAGCCAGAGGATACCTTGAGGTCAGATAAAAATACTGTAAATGAACCAGATAATGTATTTTATACCAAAGGGCAGGAGAACACGTGTCTTGAATCTGGAGCTGCTCCCATAGATGCACATTCAGGCATGGCACTTAAGGATAAATACCAAGGAATAAATGTCCCTCTAGGTATCTTCCAGCCAAAATTACCAAACAGAAGAAATCCTTCTGTTTCTAGTGTACAAGACATAAATGCAAAATCTTCAGGCAGAGGAGAAGCATCAGTTTCGGAAGTAAATGTAAATGCTCGTGAAACCCCACATAACAAGTCTACTAGGCAGAACTTCAGCCCTTCTCAGTTTATAGCAGAAGAATTTCTTCCTGTCTGCCTAGAAGAAATGGATTCAAATGAATCTGTAAGCTCTGAACTCATGGAAAATGCATGCAATGAGATAAACAAAAACCAAATCTCCTGCAATGAAAAGAATCCATCTGAGGAGACAAAACCTTGCAACACAAAAAGAGCTTTGGAACAAGATGAGGAAGATCTTCAAAGTCTGAAGAAGACCAAGAGTGATGAAAACCTGGATGGTGAGGCCTCTCGAGGCTTGCAGGTGAGCCTAATCCCCTGTTATAAGGATACAGTGAACATTAACAAGACTTCTATTTAAATCTTGGGGTGTAAGCAGATCTGTTGTTAAGTTTTCTTGCTTCTCTTAACCACCAGTTTGCTGTCATTTTGCTGTGTTGTTCCCTGTATTTTTCATGATTTTGCCAAAACAGAAAAATCAGGTTGAAGCATGGAACCTCCCTGAACCATGCAAAACAGACAGAATAAAGGATATGCTACTTTTAAATCATCCTCTCCATAGTATCGTAATACTTTCTTGACTAAACACTTTGTCCTCTGAACTAAACTGTTCGCTAGCTGCTGCTTGGGAACAATGATAGAGTAAGGCCTAAAGCAATTATTTAAAATGCAAACATGGATGTTTAGTTTAAACTAGTTTTTTTATAGACAGCAAAAATTGCAGTTGAATCAAGAAAATTTGTGCGAATATGCAACATTAATCTGACCTTAAAAATAAGTTTGTAATTATCAGCAGAAACTTTCCAGTTCCAAAAGCTGGAGGAGTGTGCTATGGAGGCTACTGCTTTGACTGAGAAATGAACGAATGTTTTTGCAGCTTTACTTCCTTTATGTCATCATAGGAAATGGCTTAACTATCCATATGCTGGTTTCTCATGCTGATTAGATGTAAAATGTGCTGATATTAAAAATGAAACAATTCTGAATGTCAAGAAATAGCTGCAATTAACTACTGAGCAACTTGTATTGTTTCATATAGCTCTTTTAATATATTTTTTTTAACTTGCTCGTATTAGGTTACATTTGGTGCTGTGTCTCAAAGCCAAGGAGAAGCTCATAAAGGTGAAGAACCTCCAAATCTGTCAGCTAAAAGCCACGACTCTACTCATGCCAGCACTAGCAGCTCTCTGGATTCTGTTAAGGCTGACAGAGAATTAACAAGTAAGACTTCCTTTGCCATAATAGTCTCAAACCTTGTGGTCTTTATGCATAGTCAAGGAAGAGCCCTACCTGTAGTATATATTTCATTTAGGAAAGGCCTTGAATACCTGTGTCACAGCTTCTCACCCAGCTGCTCAACATGCTTTTATGTTCTTGCTGAATCAAAGCCATTCAAGGATTACTGAGACTGGAAGGAAAAGGAGCAGAATTTAAGCACAGCTTGGTTTTCAAGGGCAGGTTGGGCTGGTGAGACAGCTGGGTTACCTTGGCACAGAGCAAAGCTCCAACTCAAACTCTACTCCAGCTCTGCTGGCTGGTTCCATGCAGAATGAGCCTGCATGTTGCAGCCCTGCACTCCTGGAAAAAGTCCTCTGAGTGCACTGCAGGGGCAGGCTCAAGCAAATCCAGCCCCCAGGTTTAGTTAGCTCCTGCTAATTAGCGGATACCTAACAATAAGGCAGAAATCGGCCAATCATCTGGTAAGTGATATCTTGCCTCTGTTTACAAAACCGATATGTTTTGGCTTCCTGCAGCCATGAAAGCATATGCCTTATCTGGTAGACTGGGTTCTTTCCTTTGAGTGAGAAACTAGCCCTTGTTGGCTCAGAACCTGTGTTTACCTTGAAAGCTGCTGGCGACCCAAATGCTCTTTGGTCTCTGTCTACATAGGACGCCCTCTGTGAACCGGCTGGAGTCTCTTTCTCAGTTTTATTACATATTTTTATTAGTATGTTACATATGGCTTTCCTCCCATAGAAAAGTGAACCCTGTCATTTCATTGTTGCTCTGACACAGATTTTATTTTACATCAGTCTTAATCTAGTCCTCCTTGTTTGTCCCAAGTAGTTGTTTTCTCAGTTACTCCATTCAGCACTGGAAACACACATAAAGATCAAACTCCACATTAAAGTTGCTTTTTTTCTATAACTAATGAGCTTAAGGTCATATTTCTATAAGAATATTATTAATCCTAGCAATATCCTTTTTATATTTTTTTTTCCTTCTGGCTAGTTCAGCGAAGCAGTCAGATGGAGTCTCAGCTTCTCATACATAGCATTTGTGAAGATAACTTACAGGAGGTATGTAAACAGCTTAAAGATGCCAGCTTCTTGCCTATCAGGAAAAATACTTGTGTGCATATGTGCAAGTAAGCATTATTGCTTGAAAAATGTACTTATCCGTATGCTTTTTTTTCTGACCTTTACAGAAATTTCAAAATGGTCTTATCACAGTTGGGGAGTTTTTTACACTTCTTCAACTCCATATTCCTATTCAGAAGCCCCGGCATAGCCATCTTCCAGCCAACGTGAGTATCTGTCCTTTGATGTACATAATAAAATTAACCTTACATTATATTCCTTTTGGGTTTTTTTTTGTTTGGTTGGTTTTTTAATTATTTTTATTTTTATCCACTAATCGGTCTGTATTAAAGGCCTTTAAATGATTTAAGCCAGAAGTCAGTTCCACCTTGACAAGTGTTAGACACTGCATGCTTACTTTTTCTTTGCTTGTTCACTTCTGATAAGTCTGATGCTTTTTTTCCTCAGTACTGCAAAACAGAATAGATTTCAATCTCTGCAAGAAATACCGTATGTATAATCAGGATTATCTGTTCTTGGATAAATATGCTAATTCTTGCATTTTTTAACTTGTTTCAAGGATGATAAGTTTGAAAGTGAGGATCAGAAGTTCAGTCTAACCTTTTCACTTTTATCTTCTTACTATGTCCATCAGCTGAAATCAGAATCCTGAAATGCCACTCTGCATTCCTGCTACTTGTTCTACTCTATTCTTCACCATGCTTCATGGTGACACTACTACTCTTTATTTCTTCCCCTTAAGTCTGTTCTGCCTGAATGCAGTTTCAGTATCCTTATCCTGAAAGGTTTCCATTAAATTCTTGCAGACATGGGAACAACTTTTCTTTTGCATGCAGACAAGTACCATGCATTGGTGGTAACTGGATGCTGAACCAAGCAATCTTATTTTGCAATCATCCTGAAAACAGGACTTTGTAATTTGTTTTCGGTAAAGGCACCTTATTTTCATATAAACTTGTTGAGACCAGTGTTTTGGACTTGGTTATTTGTATACATTAGTGTAGACAACTGAATTTCTACCTGGATGCTGGGGCTAGTCTCTCTTACCTGTCTGGATTTTGCAAATAATCTTTGGAAGGAATGGTACTTATGTAATGAAGTAGTGTGAATGAGCTCCTTAGTTTTCTGACATATATTATACTGACGTGGAAAAGTTTCAAGTTTCATAAACAGGAAGTTTGTAAAATTGCAATACTTAACGCTTTTTTAACAAAGTGTATGGGGATTTAGTTCAGATGCTTCTGTTTCCGGCTGCTTACTATGGTTTCTACTGGCAGACTAAACAATGCACTGGGGCAATGGAGAAGCCATCCTGGAAAGTGGAAAACTTTAGCAGTGTCTGCATAATTTTGACACTGGAGTTTCTTCTGTGTCGGTACTTATTCTAGAGTGCTGGAGAACTTTTCAGTAGTCTGTTCAACGTTAAATAAATTCTCATGAGATTTGATCTTCCTTCTTTCAAATGAGTGGCGTGACACCTGTTTTGGTAGGAATTTTTGATATGTCTTTATGATAATAACTGTAAGAGTGAAGCAGGTTTACCATGTATGAAAAGGTGTGGTCAAGATCATATTCTTCCCATGGAAAGTGGTATATTTGTGAAAAATCTTTACTTGTGAAATTAACTCTAGTACTCCAGATTAGTTGAAAACTGGCTCCTGTGTAACCAAGTCTCACTGCTGTAAGATGTCATGTTATCAGAGCAAATGCATCATTAGAATTTTCACATAAGAAATATAGGTATTTTCTGGGAAATAAGGACTGCAACTGTGGACCTTGTTTTGTTAGTTTGCAGAAAGCCAGTGCCTACAGCTGGTTTGCTCTGTCTGTGGGGCACAGGTGCTGGTGTGCTGTTCTGCCTTTCTTCATGGCCTTGTTCCTGACTGAATAAAATTTCTGTGTGTCAACTTAGCAAGTGCAAGTAAAAAATCTGTCCATTTTGAAGTTCTTTAAAACTGTTACGGCAAGAATGAAAATTGATTAAAAAGAATTACGAGTAAATTAATATAATCTGTATTGATTAAATTGCTTCCTTTATGACTTCAAAATCTCTTCTGTTTTTATTTAAAACACTGTACTGTTTTAGGTAGTTTAGTTTACGCTTTGAGTATGCAAAGTGATTCACACTGACCTGTCTCTAAATATTAATCAGGCTTACAAAAGTCTGATATTATTCATTAATGACTGATCTCTGATAAAAAACAAATGCCATCTCCCCTCTCCACCCCTGCAAAAGCCCCAAAAAACTTTCTCTGAAGGGATGCAGTTACTATTGATTATTTACGTGCTTCAGTATATAGGTAGCTTGCTGAAATACCCTCATTGTATTTATTTGATGTGCCTAAGATACATTGATAGTTGTGAACTTTGATTCTGAATCAAGCATAGCTATCTTGTTTTATTCTACAGCAAACATCACTGGGATAACATATGTGTGTTTTTCAAGTCTTCATCTAAAAGAAAGTTACCCTTTTCCAATTTTTGTCTTTTTTTTTTTTTTTGGAGCTCTAGTGATAACGTGTATGTCCCAAAAGGAAGTCCATGCTCAAACATGAGGAAACATGAGGCATAAAAGTGGAATGAGCTATCTAAGGTTATATGACTAACTTGTCTCAGAATGAAATAAGACATGTCCAGGATGAAAACAGTTGTTTAAGCATGTCAGGCTTCCTTCATTAGGGTTCGGATTTCAGTTTTTGTCTGTTCTGCAAAAATAAAGATTCCGGGCCTTTTACTGGTTTCTCGACATGAATTGTTTGGAAGTTACTGTTTCTGAAAAATATATGTCTCTTTTTCTTCACAATTTTTCCCTCTGTTTTTCCCCAGTGTGCAGTCAGTGCACCACCTACTCCAGAAGACCTCATTTATAGCCAGTATATTTATCGCCCCAAGCTGCGTATTTATGAAGAAGACTGCCAGGCCCTTTCTCAGATGATAGATGAGTAAGTGTTTTTTCAGCCACAGATTATATTAGTAATTCTATTTTTTCAGCTCTGGTTGCATGCAAAGTGGCCTGAAGAAAGTGAATACATTACATATGGGAAAAATAAAGAATTACAGTTAACCTACTTTTTGCTGGCAGCCAGGTTATTTACAGGTTTAGACAATATATAGGGTTTACTCTAAGGGAGGAGTAGTGGTTATGGAGATAATTAAGGTTTGATTTTTCCTGAAGTAATTTATCTTTTACTAATGGAGTGCTTCAGAATGCATCAGAAGCGTTAGAGTAAAACTTTTAAAATTGTATCAAAAATGATCAAACGTAGAAAGCAGAATCCCAGCAGGTTATGGTCTGTTGTTTGTTCCAATTTTCCAGCATTCATTAGATTGAAATACAGTTGTCATGCTTTATTTTCTTATCTGGAGGACACTTCTGATCTGGTTCATTATGCCTTTAGTAACTTATGTGCAAAATCAACTCTTATAATATAATTGAAAATCAGTAGTAGGATTTTTTCACAGCCTCATTAGCACCACTTCCTATTCCTTTGGCTCTCTAACTTTCCACCTTCTGTTCAGACCTGCTCTCGACAAAAGGACTGTAGGCAGTGAACTTTGTATTATGTGCTAGAGTGTCACAAACATGGCCCCCATTTAACCAAGGCTTTAGAGAGTCTCTCCAAGATGTAAGACCCAAATAAATGAAAATATTTATGTTTTCATTAGAAAAGGGGAATGAATTG
Organism: Falco naumanni; assembly: GCF_017639655.2. Classification (NCBI taxonomy): domain Eukaryota; kingdom Metazoa; phylum Chordata; class Aves; order Falconiformes; family Falconidae; genus Falco; species Falco naumanni. Next base: position 20,087,220 of record NC_054063.1, read on the forward strand.
TATAAATACCGATGTGCTGCTTTATGTGTTTTTTGCAGCTGCAACAAGACTTCCAACTTTTTTTTTTCTTCCACATTTCAGGTTAAAACTGTATGCAAACGTCCAGGATCAACTCCTGGTGAATGTGAATAAGAGCTTGTGGGAAGTAATGAGAACCTGCTCTGATGAAGAGGTAACACTGCAGGAAGAGTTAATGTTGTTTCTTACATAGTGAAGTAGTAAGGTTAATTTATGTATTCAAATAAAATAACAACCAGAATGGTCACAGAGAATAATGGTAGGCAGGTAGGTAATAAAAGGCAAAATAATTTCTGAATAGAAAACTGCTATGAGAACTTGTGATATGTCAGAAGAATGCAGGGATATGTGCCCTTTCAAATATATTAAAGAGAATATGTGGCTGTAAAACAGAAAAGCCATGATAATCAATATCAAGTTGACAGTGGTATATCAATATTGATATATCAAGTTGATAATTCAGGTTAGTTGAGGGCAGAAAAGAAAAGAAAACTTTAGATGGACTTAAGCATACAGTGCAATTTTGGAAAGAAAAAAATTAACAGCTCTTACTATAGAGACTGTTGCTTCACTGGTGGAGCTGAATTTTGTGTTAACTTACACGCTTATTTAGTTCAGAAAGACGTGATTTTGCAAGACATGTAATGAACAGAAAATGTGTGTCGTTATGCAAAAATAAAACTGGATACAGGATTTGGAACGCAACAAAGTGTCATATGCAAAAATAAAAGATGAGGCCAGAGGGTAATTAAAGTAGAATACTAATGATTATGGGCACAAAAAGCATGAAGAAGACATTTGCATGTCAAAACCAGAAGCATTATTGATGTATCCCAGCCAGAATTGAGAAGGTAGATCAAGAGATTCTGTTTTCTGTTGTTCTAATGCAAAGATTAAATATCTATTCAATGACAGTAAAGAGTCAAAATTTATAAAAGACTGTATTTTTTATAGTTCATAATTAGATTGTTGTAGGATATCGCTGAGGCTAGGTTATTAACTAGATTCAGGAATAATTACACTTAGGAACAAAGAAATCAACTAGAACACTTAGTTTAGCTCTTAGAATAACAAAATTTGAAAGCTTACTAAGCAAATCTCTACCCACTGCAATTAGAATGATACCACCCAGTGGAAATAGGCAGATGACAAACATTGTAGAAAAAAGCTTTTCATACATTCTTCTGCAGCTTTTGGACTGACAGCTGTCAGAGAAAACATTGACCTGCATGATCTGTAGCTGTGTTCTGTTAAAACAGGTTTTAAGTTTACTTCTTGTGGGGTTCAGCCTGGACTTCGTGAGCATTTCAGTTAGCCTCCTTAACCAGAACAGGGCAAGTGTTCTAAATAAACCTCAAACAGCTGGGATGATGGGCTTAATGAAGTTGCTCTGGTTTTTAGTAAAAGCATCTCTTTAGTTATTTGTGCAGCTCACTGTTTGAGTAAAGGTCTTGTTGGATCTTTGTGAATAAAATAATTTACTTCAGTAGGCGGCTGTGCTTGAATTAACAGGGATTGTCCAGTCTTAAATTTGCTTTAATTTGCAAGTGGCATGTAATACTGCTACTAGAGAAATTGGGTGTTGGGAGGAGCGGAGGAGGGAGAATGAGTCTAAAGGGTCAATTGAACAATCTTTTGATGCACGTTCTTCACTTCCTCTTCTGTATTTTCCGTTTGTTGCAGCTGAAGAGCTTTGGAGCAGAATTGAACAAAATGAAAACCTGTTTCACCAAGGAGAATAAAATCTTGGCTCACAACGAGAAAGTGACATTGTACAGGAAATTGCTGCAAAGTGCACAGGTAATTTGTCACAAGGCTGCAGAGGTTTAGCTATTTTGTCTTTGACTGTCAAGTGTGGGAGCCTAATTATTATATATAAGTGAGCATTCTCTTGAAAGTTTCCTTTTTATTAAACATACTTCCTTTTTATTTATATGCAAATATTACACACATTGGGACAGTGACTTTCTTGCACTTACACTATAGCAACCTTCTGCCTAGGAGTTTGGGCAATTAAAGTAAAAGGTGAAAAATGGGAGTATTAAGAGAAATGCTATCAGAAATTAGCTCTTTATACTGTAGTAATCTCACTATTGGTAACTAACAAGGAAATGCAGAAGTAATGCATTGTGATAGGTATCAGAAATTAAAAAGCTGGTTAAAAGCTCTAGGCATTTATTAATTTCTATGTCTTATCTCGTCCCTTCATAAGAAAAGTCATTAGGAAGATACATTGTTAAGTATCTAGTACTTTCTTATGCATGGCTGCTGCCTTAGTGTTTCTCAGTCTGCTCCTTTGTTCTAATGACAGATTAGATCAGTTTCTTTAATTAGTTTCTTAACAAGCAAAGATCCACATAGTGGTCTCGGAAGACAATTCAGATTTTTTTAAAAAGTCATTGACTTGAGTACAATTTTCCTACCTTAGGAACAACATGGAAAGCTACAGTCAAGAATAGAAAAGATGGATGAATTGTTTGAGGAGGCAGAGAACTGTCTTGTTGCTCTGGAAGCAGGTATGTGTTTCCAAACCAGTGACCGATAATACTGATTTCTCTATTTTTTTGCAGAGCTGCTGTTCAAATGGTCAGTTCAAGATTCTGTGTTTGGTGGTTGCTTGGAATTTTACATTTCCTTTGTTACAAGTATTTGCTAGGCCTAAATACCTTCATTTGTGTCTGCAAACTTGTCTTGTGGGTATCACTTACACATCATATGAAGAACTTGGGAGTATATTTGCACTGAAATACAGAATTATAATTGTAGCCTATGAACTTGTAACCAAGCTGGCTAAATCTGCTAGCGACAGCAGTACAGCTAGCTGCCAGCATGCAGTTCAGAATGGCTGCAAAACCTGCCAGCGATGCTGCAAGTAGGCAAGACTAAGCTTTGCACTCCAGGACTGTACTGTTTTAGCATCATAGCTGGATGGTTTAACACTTGTTCAGCTGTGTTCGCACAAGCTACAGTCAGTACTTAGTCAGCACTGCTGCATAATGATGCTCTGTGTATTTTCACTTCTTCCAACTGAGTTTTCTTCCATTGACTTTAGAAATAGAAATCAAATTGCACAGTAGCAGCTTTGAAACAGTGCAATAAAAGGAATTTTCCTTGCTATCTGTTACTTTTAGAGGCTTTTGGTGGATACCCTTCCAGGTTTTTGTACATTTTTTTTTTCTTAGTTAACTTTGAAATAGTAAGATTTATAGAATCCACAGACAAATAAAATAGAATGTAAGTATTGAATTGGGAGTTCTGCAGAAACCTGATACTTCTTTCCCACAGATTCTGACTGGGATGAATGGAAAGCGAACGGCAATGATGAAAAGGCAGAAAGAAAAAACCTAGGGAAAGGTAATGGTACTAGCTGAATGGCAGGTTTTGTTTTGTTTTTCAGATTCTGGAGAGGGTAATACTCAACCCCAACCCTACACGCTACTGTTTTCTGCATTGGATATACCTAATTGCATAGATGTTAAAGTATGAAAAGGACTGGTTTTCCCCTGGAAAAATGGAGTTTAGAACTTGGTACAGTGTGACTTGAAGAGTGTGCTGACTATCATATTCAGCACTTTAATTGTTCAATGATTAATAACCTTTGTTGATAGCATATCTGTATCCAGGTAGGAGTAACAGCCATCAAGTTGTGATCCTTCATATTGTTAAAGAACAGTGACTGCACAGCAAGTTAGGGCTTTCTTTGCTGCTCTTTTCTCTCATAGCTTTTTTCCTTTTCTCTTAGAATTGGAAAGCCTCAAATCCCAAGAAGAGGAACTTCAAAGGTAAGATATCAAAGATGACCTAAAGACTTTAAATAACATGGGCACATCCAGGTTTTAGAGGGTTGGTGATTTTTATTTTTTTTTTTTTTAGCCAATGTGCTACATCTCATGTTGTTGGTTTATCTTTGCAGTGAACTGTCAGATCTGGAGACTCAGAATGAGCAAATGCTTGCTCAGATGAACCAGCTAAAGGAAAAAGAAAAAAGCTGCCAGGAACTCCTGGAGAGAGATGAGTAAGGTTTTATTATGATCACCTAGTTCTGGGGCCTCACATTTGTATATAAATGTTTTTTTGGGTTTGGGTTTCCTTGTTACTTGATTTTGGGAAATCTTTGGGTGCCTATCTCCTCACTGTCTAGTATAAGCAAAAAGCCTTGGTGAACTTCTGTGTGTGATGCACTGTTTTTCTATTAACAACTTTGCAGTGATGTTCTACATTCAGTCTTTCTATACCCAACTCTCCAATTCCAAAATGAACATTTATGTAAAAAGAATAGTATTGTGCTTGCTTTCTCAACAGATTCTTAACATTTTGTTGGAAAGTGAAAATTTCATTGGTACATTATGTGGTAATAGCTGCAAGTGCACTTAATACTCTGATGCTTGTCCTTCAGATCATTGTTTTGATTGGTTGGTTGAAACTTAGGGTGATGGTGTTTCTTTTCCCCCCCCTCATTTTTAGCTCCACTGAGTGGGAGATTACTGAATGGAGCGAACAGCAGGCAGTCTTTAATTTTCTTTATGATTCTATTGAACTCACAGTTGTGTTTGGACCCCCTATAGGTAAGTTGCAAAACTGGTATGTTTCAGCTTTATGAATTTGAAAGGTTAAATAGTTATATAATAGAAACCTAAAGTTTCTGTATTTGTGGCGATCTGCTAAAAGGAAATAGAAAGCACACTACAGCAGGAGCATGTAACCTAAGAAGTGGCTTTCAATGTGTTTACCCGTGCTTTCTATGGAAATTCAGAAAAGTATGTAATGAATGGCTGTTTCTGAAGAGGAAGAGCTATAACTCCAGAACTAAGTATGGAAATAACTACTGTTTGGGGTTTTTTTCCTTCTCAGATGGTGATGTTTTCGGTGAAGATCCTTCCAGAAAGATAGTTAGCCTGAACTTTGAATCTTTCTTGGATGGTAAGATATATTTTTTTTAGTAGCTTGAAAGTAGCTGCTGGGATAATCTGTTCTTGGAAGGACATCTGTGGTTTATCTGCTAGTGCATTACAATACTGCTTTAAAAGATTTCTGGCAATGTGTTTTTCTTTTGTGTTACAGAGGAAAAAGCTCCACCCTCCTCATGCTTAGTCCAACGACTCATCTTCCAGTTTATTGAAAGTCAGGGATGCTGGCAGGAAAAGTGTCCCACACTGTACTACTTGCCCCAGGTAATGTTCCAGAAAAGCCTACAAGACTCCAGGAAAACATTAAATCTTTTCTATCACAGAGAACAGGGCTGACACTGAGAACAAAAGCATCCTAATAAATGCTCCATCAATGCAAATCAAAATCTGCTTTGTGAATATTCTGAGGTGCAGGGGGGAAGTACCTGTCCCTGAAGGCAAGAGTCCTAAAAGCTGTGGTTTCTTCCTTGTTTGCTGCATTGATATCCGCTTGTCTTAGTGATTTCTTAAAATCCCTTTTTTTCTGAGAGTAGAATTTAAATAATTGAGCTGAATGCTATTCTGCTTCCTAGAAAATTACTGGCTTAAATTGCCAAGAAAAACTTGGTGTTCCTGCATGTCTGTGCACCCCTGTTGACAGAGCTGAAGGGAGAAACTTAAGGCTAAGCATGTATATTTGTTGTTAAGCTTGTACAATTTCAATTTCACATCCAAACTCAGATAGCAGTTGAACTACTATTTTTTTTCCTTTGTATTTTCTAGGATAAACAGTTTTCAGGTGTCACATAGTTTACCAGCCTTACTGCCAATGTGATTGCTTTTCTGATTGCCCGCTCAGGTTCTTCATGACATCTCTTTGGTGGTGAGTCGTTGCAAGATCTTAGGAGAGGAGATTGAATTTCTGGAGAGATGGGGTGGAAAATTTAATCTTCTGAAGACGGATATCAACGATACAAAGTAAGTAACTTCAGATGGAGTTTACACCAGTCCTTCAGAGAGTGTTTCTAGATAGAAACAAAACACTGAAACATTTTCAGTTTGGTTTTCTTCAGATTGAGTTTTTATGCAACTGTTTTTAACAACAACCTAATTTATTTTAATACAATTGCACTATAGTATCTAAATGCATGGAAATTAAGCTGTTCTTGGATTCAGCCATTTCCTTACTATCATATAACCTCTCATTCCTTGCTGCTTTCCCGTTTGACTTGACTCTCTTGCTTAAAACTTTAGGTCAGACTGTAGCAATGGAAAGGAAACAGAGCCAGGAATTTACCTGTACCTTAGTACTTTGTTGCTTCAGCCAAGCAGAATTAGTTGTTGAAGGAGAGATACACTTAAACTAAAGTTCGTTTTCTTTAGTTTTCATTTTCTCATACTAATTCCTGATTTTGTGACATCTCCCAGTGGAACAAGATAAATACAACTTCACCTTATCCTTCTGTTATTGATGCTTAGCCTTAATTAAGAAGTGGCCAGTTAAGCATCCTTGCATGCCTTGATGCTGTTTCCATAGGTTATTCTAATTTTGTAGTACCCTTTTGCAAGAGTGGTGTTCTACTACATGCCAAAATCACCTAAAAGCTGTATTTAGTTAAGGCAACAAAACAGATGCAAGGGCCGCCTGTGCTCAGGAAGGTGCAAATTGTGGGAGATTTGCCTGGAAAACACCTGTGTTTGTTCTCATTTATGCTATCCCCAAGCATCTACTTCCTGGGCACTGTAGCCTTGGTGATGGTCTTACCCATATTTATAATAAAATTCAACTCTGGCCTTCCTGCACATTGTCATAGACAAGAGTACTGTGCTAGAGAGAAACTTGGCCTGATTTACATAGGGTTGGATGCATGAAACATGAATTAGATTTATGAGATTGGAGGTAAACCAGTCCCACTTCAAGCTCCAGAAAACTTTAGCTACCTAGGAATATTTTATGTTAACTAGAAAACATTTTTTTTTATTACTTCATACTCTCCCATAATTTTTGACAGGTTCTGTGAATTGTGTGTTCATTAACTTTTTCTGTGAGGAAAACTGGGGGTTTGTATTCTAACTCAGTGTTAGAGTGCTGATAGTATCAGAGTGGAAAGTTTCTTTTAAGCTTATTTATGAAGTTAGCCTATGCTGGAACTCTCTACAAGTTCTTGAGCTCGTTGCATCAATTACAGCAGTTGCTTTCCCTTCTGGAACCTAATTCAAAGGCGGTGGCGGTACATTTGAATATTTTGTATTGATCTTTTTGTTTTTATTTATTTTGCATACAGTGTGAAGCTTTTGTTCTCCGCTTCCACAGCTTTTGCAAAGTTTGAGTTGACCCTGTCTCTAGCTTCCGACTACCCATCTGCCTCACTGCCTTTTACTGTCCAAAAACAAATTGGCAATGTTGGGTGAGTTGAACAGAAAGAACCACTCTGTATGACTTAAGTTTCAAAACAAGGATGGGGAATTAAATGCTCCATATCCTCTCAAACACGTGTGATAATTGTATCTTTCCCCAGGGAGGAGGAAATTTCTGCTGTTCTTTCCGGTATACCGACTGGTTATCACTATCTGCGGAGAACGGTCAGCTTGATTCATCAAAATTTGCTCCAGGATCCCAGATGATTCACTAGATCCACATGCAAGACTGAAGAAGTCAGACAGGATATTCTTTGATTTTAGCCTTGTAAGAATTCAAGCTGTCTCTCACTGGAATGGGAGTGCTGTTAGCTACTTAGCTCTTTAGTATTTGTGTCTAGTAACTGGTTGATATCCAGTATGCTTGATGTAGACCGCAAGTTTTATAGAAGCAGAGGTCTCTAAAGAGGAGAAGGAGGAATTTCTTATGTCTTTTATAAATCAAATCTGGTTTTATCTTCTTTCAGCCACCAGTGGTCTTGGCCTCCTTGTATATTCTTTCCTAGCGTAGCACGTTCATTTTATTCTGGGTTGATTTACAGAGATCTTATATAAAACAATGATGGGTATTTTCTAAATCAACATGACTGGAATTTACTTTCACTGTCATTACTGCACTACTGTGTAGCATTTTAACATACCACATCACGTTTCATTATTTATTTTTTTTTATAGTTTCCTGGAACCCCTCCCAAAACGCAGAAACTATAGTCCGGCTCCTGATTAACTAAACCTGTCATAATTAACCAGGTGGCCAAAGTCAGAAATACTTCTGTCATAAAGACTAAAGACCGCTGTGCTTGACCACAGACTTTGCAGTGCAGCACACTCAAAGCCATCAGGTCCCATCTGTGTGATCCTCTCAGACTAGAAGTTTGTTCTGATGTTCAGTGTTTTTGTCCAGTACGGTCTGTCTCTTGGTTCTGGTACGTGGCCAGAGTTAAAGTTTTAGTGAGGAGATGGAGCTATTTAAATCTAGGAGGTATCAAACATCATTGGCTCAGGCCAGGTTGCTTTTGTATATAGTTTTAATATAGGTTGACCTGTTGGAACTGATCTAACCCTGGTTGAGTTTATCGTGTAGAAGTACCTGCTATTTCTCAGCTGTCCATTCTGTAGGCAGATGCAAATTTTTATATCTCTGTAAAATATGTTGAATATAAAAATATTTTCATGTGTTAAAGTGTTTATATCTTTTTGTCTTTTTACCAATTTTCCTTCTATTTAGAAGATGGAAGTTCATTAAACGTCTGAATTATTGCTCTTCCTTCTTCAAGTTGTGATTATTGGCTGCTCTATTTAAACTTGTGACTGAAAACTTGCCTATGACTATTGAAATAACTTTGTTAGCTATTTGGGAGGACTTTTTGTAATATGAACTTCTTTGCATTTTGGTCTGGTTTTTTCCTCTTGCGTTTCCTAGTGTTAGCTTTCAATGGCCTGGCTTTTACAGGGTAATTTTTTTTTTTTTTTAATTAGGAAAATAGTGCCTAAGTTGCAAATGACTTGGGTATTATACCTGGAACGACTAATAAATTTTCTTAGGTCATTATGTCAGCATTATTAACCAGTAGAGGGTACTGCAGCAGTACTTCATGAGCGTTATCCAGCTTGGGCTTTTTTGTGTGTCTGGTTTCATTTTCTTCCAGCCTGTTTACAAGCTAAAGAATCCAATAACTATGAAGGCTGAAGTGAGTTTTTGGTAGAGTTTATTATATTGCTCTGGAAACTGAATCAAAGATGAAACAAAGCAAAACAAAGCCATGCATTTGAAGTATAAAAAGAGGATCAGGCAGAAATTAAGCAGTTCCAGTTTTATATTTAATTTATATTTGTATTTGGCATTCTTATTTAATCTCCTCTCAGGCATTAGGACTTAAAGTTCATTGCATCCATCATCTATAGGACTTGATGTATCACTCTTAAATCTTCACAGAGCTAACACATTTACAAAAAATATATATTGTTTTGCAAGCTAAATTTGGTAAGAACGCCATTACTAAAGCTTTTCACACACAGTGTTTATTGTAAACTAATAGTTTATTGTAAACTGTTGCTCAATCGTAAAGCTGGATGTATGATGTTAGAGAACTCTTACTTCCTTCAACAATCCGCTGTAATTCATGGAGTAAAGCTCAGATTAGATCTCAAGTTATGGCTGTACCACTTGTAAGGATGGAGGGAAAGGTAAGGGAGAAGAAATTAATTATGTTTCCAGAATTAATTTACTTTTGTAGGGGGGGGGGAGGGAAAGGTCTATAGATGATGATTCTTATTTCATGTTTGGTAATCTAATCCTAGCTATGAAAGAATGAGCAGTGTCGTGTTTTCATACTAGTACAGTTGGAATGTTGTTTTGACTGTGGCTTTCTTTACTAATATCCATAAATTAATCATTAATACTGCACATTGTGTTATTGCATTTAATTTAAAGCACTTGGTTTTGCACATTTGGAGATCATCCATGAGCACTTAAGACCCAGCATAAGAATGAATTCCAAGAGAATGTCAACCACATCCAAGTTCTAGTATGTTATGGGGAAAAAAATCTTTTATGTTCCTTCAGTATAGCTAACTTAAGACTGATATCTTTCTGTATATATAATGCAAGAGCCTCTTGTGATCTCTGCTTTGTCTTCTCAAATGCATGTTAAATTCTTTAGCTTGTTGGCAAAAGATTAAATAATGAGGATGCAAATTATTGTGCATTATTAGTAATACTCTGCTTTCATGTTCCCAACTGGAGTTTTCATGGGAAACATTCCAAAATCTGGACAGAAGATGGAAACGCTAGTAGAGAACGTATCCATTTAAACATATGACAACGCTCTGAGGACTGTCCAAAAGTAAAATTAGAGTGACTGATCAGTTTTGCAATTTCAAGTAAGATGAAAGGACAATCTAGTGCTAAAGCAAGTGTTCGGCTAACTCAGGAACTGAATTAAATTCCAGTATTGAATTAACTTACTTGCTGTACCTCTTTCTCAGAGTCCAAGGCACCTACCATTTGCAAACCATGTTCTTCAAAGGGCATCGTTGCTTCACATTGTTGAAATAGCTTCATGTATCTAAACCTGAACTCTGCAAAATCCCTAGTAATTTCTCTCCTTGCAGCTCTAGCGCTACTTCCTTTGCACCAACAGAAACTGCTAACACCAGCGTTTGATACCCCAATGTTTCCAAGAGCTATGGAAGAGAAAAGACTTCTGAGTGGAAAATTATTTCTAAATAGGATATTTATACAAGATATGCTCCTCTGAAGATATAGCAAGTAAATGCAAATTGTTAGATATAGAAGATTTAGTTGCATTTAACAGCTTGGACTTTTATGCAGGCTGGTCTGTATTTATTCTAGTAGATTTTATTACTAAAGTTTTAAAATACACAATGACTGGATTTAAGTCAGTAGAGGGACCATAAAAAGTATTTCTCCAGACTATGAGATTCCAAAGTCTTACATTGTGCGCTTGGATACCTAAATAGAGTTCTGTAGAGACCAATAAAATTTCCTTTTGATACTCTTTTAGTGAAAGTTGACTCTGCTGTTCAGTTAAGCCACTTGAAGTTCTCTTCAGGTTGATAAGGGATTATTGAATTTTAAAAAGCCATCTTCTGCCATTGATCATAAACTGTTCTTAACATTCCTTGACTTTGTAATGCAAACGGTTACAGGATTTCAATTACGAATGCCAACAGCATGCCGTTCAGTCCGCTTCTACTGCTGGGTCAGCAAAGTTCAGTAATGAGCATGACATATACGATATTCTGGTGATATGTTGACATCCTGAGCTGGGCTTGCTTGTTTTAGAAGAAGAAAATTAAGATTATTTTCTGAATGCTTCCTCTTTCTAAGTATTTTTCCTCATTCCCTGCTGTATGGGCTGTGACTGCAACTAATATTCCATTTTTCTCTTTAACTTGAAACATAGTTTTGAGAAAAGTGAGTTCTGTAAAGAGGCTCGTGCCTTCCACATTGCTTATTCTGAACTGCCTGGTGTGGCTTTGTGGTAACAAAATGTACTGTGTAAGCAGTGCTTTTGTTTACAACTCTATAATCAAAGTAATTTGTATTTTGAATGATTATTGACATGTGTTATCATGTTACAGACACACGTCCTATCACTAAAGGCCAGGTGACCTTTTTTGGGGGGTAGAGGGGTGATCTGTTAATGGGTTAGATGTTTTCTGCCTGCATACAGGCACAGAAATTGAAGCACATCTGACAGCTGCGGTCCTTTATTGCTGGATGCATTTATTGCCATGACTTTTCTTTAGCTGTGTCTTAAATCTAATAACCCCTCTGCTCTCCAGGATGGCTTATGAAGCTTGTCAGCGGATTCCTGTAGAGTTACTTTTCATCCTCATACAACCTGTAAATACCAAATATCTTTGCTTCCAGCCCACACAATCTTGTAAACATGGGTCCACGGAAGACTGGGAGATGGAACTGCAGAACCTCAGAGACTGTGGTGATCTTACTTGATGTGGAAACACTCAGCTGTCACAGGCTGATACCACCAACCTTAGCCTGTAAAGCCCTGGATGTAGCAGCCCCTGTTACAGCACTAAGGGAGTGAGTAAAACCAACCTTTGCTAGTATTAACAAACACCTTTTGCTTGCCTACCCACTTGCCACAGGGAGACTTCCCACACAACTTTGTATTTTTTTACATGTGGGCAGGATATTGCTCCTGTCTACAGTAATCAATAATCTTCAATGAAACAATAAAAGTCCTGAGCCAGTGTAGCCTTTCCTAATAATTTCTTTCAATAACGCGGCAGCACTGGCATCAGAGCCTACTGCCTGTCCTCAGCCACCGTAACAGAGAAGCTACTGAGAAATCGGATCTCCTCTCAAATATCCTGTGCTCATTTAATCCTTGAACTCTAACCTTCAACAGAAGAGTCAAACAGTTTATGCTTTTGGACCACGTTGGGGTAGTGAGCTCTCACGTAATGAGGCATTTTGTGCAATTACAGTGTTGAGCGCTCATGGAGGGGCAGGAAAACAGGCTCTGTGAACAATTCATGTCCACATCTCCATCTCTTTTAACTGGGTCTTGCCCATGTGATAGAGGACAATTAATGTAATTATTATGTGCATTGCCATACACCCTTGAGGGTACAAATGGACAAAAGGTCTTTACCTTTATTTTCTTTTCTAACTAGTCAGGATGCAGTGCACATGAGGTATGATGGTACATAGGGTGAACCTCAGCCGTGTATCCTTTTTTCCTACTCCTGTGCTGTTAGTATCCCATTTGAGGTGTTAATAAGCCTTTTCAAAGCTATCCATGTAAATATTCTCGTATATTTATATGTCATATATCTCATATTTAAGGCTAAGCTGACACCTCTTTAAAACCTCACATCCTTCATCTTTGCATGACACTCCTGATAGCTCGCCAGAACTCAAATGAGTTTAATAAACATTCTAATGAAAAGCATAAAACCTCTGTAGATATTTCAAACATGCCTGGCCCACAGCTATTTTGATTGTGATGGGTTTTGTCTGTTGTCAGAATCCTTCCTTGTCGGTGTCTTTGATTAACATGATAATGCTGCATTTTATCCTAATGCTCAAGTACTAATAAACAAAGCTGTGGGGCAGGAGGAATTCCTTGTAAATCTCAATCAGCTGCAGAAATGACAAGCACTAGTGAAATGTTGGGCTTCCTACTTAGCATGACCCTTGCTTGCCACCCAAAAGTCCATCTCGCCCAGTATTTTGCTTCCAAGGGTGAGCAGGGTAGTTTCTTCCAAGGCTGGAAGAAACTTTTCCTATGTTCAGAGAGGGGTCCCTGGCTTTGACGACTTAGTGAAATTACAACGTATAAAATGCTTTTGGTATTTTAAAGGATGCTTTTATATATGGGAAGAGTTTTCACTGCTTAAGCAGGGGGTTTTGTAACTGATTTTTTTTTTTTATGGAAATGCAGGGGAAATAAGCAGCAGTGTCTGCATGACCAATGAAAACACGGCAAGGGCAAAACATCCTTCTTCCCACAGCTCCCAGCCCCTTGCTGGTTTTTCTTCAGGTTAAGCAGGGTTCTTCCCCAGCTGTCACCCCTGCCATTTCATTATCCTTCATCTTTAAAAGCAAACAGAAAACTTCACTTGCATGCAGTGAAGATCAGATGCTCCTGTCCTTGCCCAGCAAAGCGTCCAGGCTCAAATTCATTAGCTTGAGACTTAATTTAGACACGTACCCCCAGGGAAGGGACTCCAACTTCTGCTCCAGACCTGTCTTAATCCCTCGATTCCTTCTTGGGGACTGGGATAAGCTACCACACAGTGGGAGAGGGGGGGCTTATTGCTCACAGTCACTCTTGCCTTTGGGATGGCTTAACGGAGTCACCGTTTTGTGTTTATTTAAAAAAAAAAGGGGAGGGGAACAGAGGGAAGCGGGGTGCATGCTTGCTCGTTACGGGCAGCTTCTCGTCCCTGCCGCACGGGGGTGGAGCGCCCGCAGCGCGGCTCCGGCTCCGCGGAACGGGGTCCCTGACAGCCGCCCCCGGGGGCGGCTGTCAGGGACCCCGTTCCGCGGAGCCGGAGCCGCGCTGCCGCCGCTCTCGTACGGAAGAGCGGAGCGGCCCCCTCCATATGCCACTGACTTCCGGCGGGGAGGGGGCGGGGCTTAGTGCGCGCCCCGTCACGTGACGGGGTGGCGGGCTTTTCCGAGCGGAGCGCGGCTGGCGGCGGCACCGAGCGGGGCTGAAGTGGGGCCGGGGCCTGAGGCCCGGCCCGCCGCGGGGTGAGCCGGCCGGGGTCCTTCTCTCTTCTCCGGGGGTGGGTAGCGGTGGGGCAGCGGCGGCCGGTCACCGGTTAGTCACCGGTTACTGGCTCGGTCTCGCCAGCTGCCGGGGGGGGGGTAGAGGGGAGGGGCCTCGCTGGGGGCGGACTCGTGAGGGAAAATTTTAAAAAATAATAAAGTGAGTTAAGTGGGAGCAGCCGGGTAGGCGGAGCGGGGGGTGTCGTGCGCCGGGGAGCCGGTAAGGGCCGGGGAAGCGAGCTGCGGGACGCGGCCCCGGGCCTAGGCCCTGTGGCGGCGGGAGGCTGTGGGACGCGGCGCTAGGCCCGGCCGCTGCCCGTGCCTTGGGGCCCGCTGTGTCGGGGGTAAGGGGAAGGCCCCTCGCTTCCAGAAAGCCTGTCAGAGTAGGTTTTCCTTCTAAGTAGGAAGCCCAACATTTCACTAGTGCTTGTCATTCCTGCAGCTGACCGAGATTTACAAGGAATTCCTCCTGCCCCACAGCTTTGTTTATTAGTACTTGAGCATTAGGATAAAATGCAGCATTGTCATGTTAATCAAAGACACCGACAAGGAAGGATTCTGACAATAGACAAAAACCATCATAATCAAAATAGCTGTGGGCCAGGCACGTTTGAAATATCTACAGAAGTTTTATGCTTTTCATTAAATATTTATTAAACCTCTCTTCCAGAAAACCTTGGCTGCCAGTGCCAGGTGTATTGCACTGTTAGCAGGGCTGGAGGGAGGATCTAAAGCCCCTTTCAGACCACTGCAAGGTGCGGCGTTTGCAGCTGTCAGGGGGCACACAGTCAGGCTGGAACACCCACCCACTGCTGGCTTCAAGTCGTACATGTCACCATCTAATTTCTTGCCAACATGTGATACTGCTAACAGCAGATTAATTTTGTTAATTATATACTTCTAAATACTGTGGAGTTCTCTATTAAGCCTCTTATTATTCCTTACCAGGTAACATGAGAGGTGTTTGGGTGTGTTTTGTTTTTAATGTTTAACGCTACATAGGAAAGTACACAAAAGAAATTTCTTACAGCACTCGTGTACCACCAGCTACAGGAGGGGAGAAAGCCATCATATACTACTTCAGATGATCTGTTAATATATTTTGAAATGCTTTGCACGTGTGTCTTGTTTGAATGGTGTATGTTGCATCACAGAATTATCTGGTTTTCTTTTAGTGGGGCTGTGCTGAGCACTGGGTGCAATGGCTATGCAGATGCAGTTTGAAGCAAATGCAGATACCTCAGCAGAGGAGGAGAGCTTTGGACCACAGCTCATATCCAGGTTAGAGGTAGGTAAGGAGTTAGCTCTAGTGTCAGTTTGCAAGAAATCTGCTAGTCTTTCTCCTTAAACACAAGTTGCATCTGAAAATTGTGTTGCGAAATTCTTGTGTTCTGTCAAAAAAACCCAGCCCAAAACAAAACTTGTTAACATTTAAGTTTTAAATGATGTTGCCTTGCTTTGTACCATTTCCTAATATGTGTTGGTCACCAGCATCTATTAAACCAAACATGTTTTCTGCCTCTTGTACGCCATCTATATAGTTAATAGATTATGCAAACATTCTACTCGTAAAAGGGTGTTATTTTTTATGGTTCTTTGTGCACAGTAAATAGGGAGGTAACACTCAGTATGCTGACTTGTAATAACAGAGTTTGATCCGATCTGCTGAAGCTGGTTGAAGGTATTCACTGGAAGTTAGATTAAGGTATTTGTGTCTTAGTGTGTCCTTTTTTTTCCTCCCCTTCCTTTCAGCAATGTGGTATAAATGCAAATGATGTGAAGAAATTAGAAGAAGCTGGATTTCACACAGTTGAGGCTGTTGCTTATGCACCTAAGAAGGAGCTACTAAATATTAAAGGCATCAGTGAAGCCAAAGCTGACAAAATCTTGGTAAGGATGTTATGGGAAAGCTTTAACCCAGGATTTGAGAAGTTTTATTTCTGCTGGCTTAAAGTGCTCTGGTGATACTGGAAGGTCTTGCTAACTGAACCCGTAGGAACGGCTAGATGGTCAGTCTCTTGTTTCCTGGTTTGTTACACTGTTTCCCTCAGCAGCCACCGTTGGCAGTTGTCAAGGCAGAGGATACTGTATTTTAATGACTGGACCATCCCAGTACAGCTGTTTCTGTGTTATGTTCTTCTTAAGTATGTTGATTGTGTACCTCAGACATTCACCGTGAGACCTGGGGTTTACTTCTGAGGACTGCGAGTGAAGCCTGAGTTGTAATCTCCCAGCATCTTCCAGTTCAGAATGCAGAGTTTCTGCCAAACTTGTTCTCATTTATCAAAATCTGACCTAGTACAATGTTTAACTCCAGTGCTTTTCTTACTTTGTGTGTTTATTCACTTAGGAAGGTAGGCTGTATGCCTATCCTAAGTATTTCAGGTTTCACAGGGAGAGAACTGAATTGAAAGTGTGGGGGATGAGGCAGGGAAGATTTCCATAAAATAAACAAAATGGATGTTGAAGCTTTTTCTTTGAGCAGAATTTTGGTTCTGTGCAGAGGTACCAACTGACTGATATATGGTCTACAAGATAAAATGTGTGCATTAAATTGTATAGGTGCTTCTCCGTTTCACAAAATAGAAAATTACAGTGTAAATTACTAGAAGAGAGTAAATGAATGGGATGAGCTCTCTTTGCACTGCTTAGTTTGGTTTTCTTCAGGCTGAAGCAGCTAAACTGGTTCCGATGGGTTTCACCACAGCAACAGAATTCCACCAGCGAAGGTCAGAGATCATCCAGATCACCACTGGGTCCAAAGAACTTGATAAACTTCTTCAAGGTAATAATTCTATTTCTCTTTACTGATTAGCCTTAGTTACTGCTTTTTTTTTTTTCCCTGTGAACATAATCCTTGCATAAAAACATGTGAGACCTACAAGTTCTGGTTGAATGAAAAATCTCAAGTGCTGCTCTCTTCTTTCACAATTGATTTTTTTTTTTAAAAGATGCAGAAATAGTTTTAAAACCCTTTAGTCATGGTGCAGTACCCAGAGCTGTTCATTGTGGATGTTTCTAGTTTATTTTAGTCTGCAACCTCTTTCAAGGAAACAAAACCAGTATCATCTTGTCCCTATTTCTACTTGTAATCAAAAAATCAAAACAAGTCATTTAGGCTTTTCAGCATCTTCAAAAATACATTTACCTAAACTTCTTATCTGCAACATGAACAAACTGCAGTGAGAAAACCTTTTTTTCCAATTAGAGTGTTGAAGCTTAAACAAAGTAAGTGTTTAACTGAGTCTCTGTAAATGTAATACTTTATACATGGTCTTTCTTTAAAGTATGTGACCTCTTTTAAAGAGTTGTTGTTATTATTTCCCCTTCAGGAGGAATAGAAACAGGGTCCATAACAGAGTTATTCGGGGAGTTTCGTACTGGAAAAACACAGTTGTGCCATACCCTGGCAGTAACCTGTCAAGTGAGTAGTCTACTTCATTAAAATCAAATATTCAGGCAACACAGCTTTTTGATATTTGCTAATTTATGGACTTTTCTCAGCCAATACAAATGCGATTCATATAAACAGCTGCAAAGAATGTATTTGCAGCACCCTTGGTTGTACTTGCAGCTTTCTAGGATCTTTTGTTTCATGTTTAATCTGCCTGCGAAGATTACTTTACCAGCAATTAAGTTTGTGATGTTTTTTTTGCCTGTTTGACAGGTTCTGTAGCTTTTTTTGTGCCTTCTTCAGTATTCTGACAACAAAATTTAACACATTAGCCTCAGCGTAATTCTAGGTCTTAGATACAGAGAAGCATTTGATCTCTCTTTAAACAAATAATAGTTTTTATGACTTTCTAGAGGCTGCTATTTCATAAAATATTAGAGGCTCTGGGTTTAATTTCATCATTTAGTTAACACCCTTATGCACCTAAACTTACCAGGTGAAAGTTAAGCTCCTGTCCTCTTATGTAGGCATTGGAGATTGAAAGTGGGAATATTTCTTCTCACTTTTCCCAGATAAATATGACTTTAATCACAATAGCTTGATATGTTATTTATTGTATGTTATCAGTTGAGGGCATAAGGCAATAACTGGATTACTTGTTGATACTTTATTTCCTGTTTGTTCATTTGCTTTTACTTTAGCTTCCCATTGACCGAGGTGGTGGTGAAGGAAAAGCCATGTATATTGACACAGAAGGGACCTTCCGTCCAGAACGTCTTCTTGCTGTTGCTGAAAGGTCTGTACTTACTGGCTAAAAGTAAGCTGGCATTGGTTGAAGAAAGGAAGATGTTAATTTAAGGGACAGCTTAGTTCACTGTGTAAATCAGCCTGTCTCCTTAAATTCATGGGGCTGCAGCAGTAAGAAATTTCTCTTAAAGAAGCCCCAATCAAACAGAAACCTTTCTGTATTCTAGTTGTCTGTCTACATACATGCATGTTAGACCACTTCATTAGCTGTATTTTATAAACAAAGTTTCTGGTTTTAGATTGGACAGCAATTAACATCATTGCCCCCTGGAATATGATGTCTTCACTTCTTACTAGTGTCTCTTTCAAAATTGAGCTTTACTCTTGGTGAGATACATTCAGAGATTTTTGTTAAGTTCTGCCAATAGAGTTACGTTGAAGCAAAGATCCTTTTGTAAAAAAGTTAACAACAGCTGGAAATTTTTTGTTAGGAAATAAGAGAGCATCCATTGACCAGTTGAAAAGCTGTTTTTTCATCTCCTGCCTCTATCAGAAAGTTCCGACATGTTGAGGTTTTTTTACCAATTGGAGAGTAAAACTTAATTACCCAAATGAAAATGCTGCTGTTTACACAGAAATTCTGGCTAGACTTAAAAGCCTGAAGTAGTGCTTCTGTACATTAGAAAAGGGAGCTACTTCTGGTCTTGTGATTCTTTAGACTTTCTCAAAATTAAAACTGCTTCTATGTTGCTTAATTCTCCATGATTCTTGTTTTAATTTAAGTATCAAGGTATATATGCAACTTCAGTGAACTTGGGTTGAAGTATTTATCTTGCAGGGCTTATCAGTTGCTGAAATTCTGAATGCTGAAAGTGTCAGCTTGAACAGAAAAGTAGCCCAATGCTTTGGGAGGGATGTGAAGCATGTCACACCTGACTGAAGTAGGAGAATACTTTTAAGGATGCAGAATGTAATTCTTCAGATAGGAATTTGGGCCTAAATTCAGTTTAACAATTTCATTTATGTGGTAGTTTTAAAAAATATTTCCACCTAGATACTAATGAGAATTTTCATGTCAGTAAGCTGTGCGCTTTCTTCTGGTAGTAATAAGATGACAAACATTGATTGTTTCTAAACAGCAAGCCAAAGTCACGCAGCAAGCCTGGGCTGATTTGAATACAGAGGCTCAGATGTTCTGCAAAGAAAAATCAATTGGCCTGTTTTCTACTATGCTTTTGCTAGTCTGATTTAGGTTCATAGTTTTTCAGGCTGTGTATATGGTTTTTTTAAAAAAAGTGTTTCAAAAACTTTTGTACAAATTTCCTAGCTTAAAGGCAACTGTCCTCCTATTTTTTTTTTTTTGTCACCATTCATTTACAGAGGTAGGACTTAATTGCCACGTGTTTCCTTCAAGCGGCCTTCAAGTTTGCTTGAAGGTCTGGCCTATCATTACAGATGTATTCTCTAAAGTTTCTTTGTTTTTACCCTTTGTCATTCCTCAGCAAATACTTTTTTCACAAAGTGATTTTTTTGCCAAGACCCCATGTGACCCGTTAGGCAAAGCTGCCTTCCTTGTACTTGAGGCTGATTTCACAGTACGCCTGCTTTGTTCCACTGCGCTGCATAGCTAACGGTCTGTATGGGGCATAAACAGGTTTTAATTTAGTTTAATGAGGCTCTGCTCTGTGCCACTGCGGGCAGTCTTGCCGTTCCTTTTGCCCCAAGCTGCTGGTGTTGGTGACTGTTGGGCTGCAGGCTGAAGCAGAGCAGTTGCTATTGTGGTTCACTGCAGGGCAGCACAAATTGCCGGGGCTGGAGGAAAGGAGGGGACAAGGATGAGCAACTGGAAGCCGAGAGAATGAAAGGGTAGGACTGCTGCTTTTTATTAGCACCACAGATTTATGAAGTAAGGCCAGTATTTATGGGCCTTTCCGTGACTGTAGGTAGAAAAATCAACTAAGATTCAATACCAAACCAGTACGATGTGCCAGCCTACGAGAGATACTTCCTTGTCTTTATAGAGGGGGATGATGATTACATCCTAAATGAGTGGAGTAAGGTCAAGTTCTTCAAAAATAGTAAGGTGAAGATTTGGGTCAGTACTGGATTTGTTCCTAGGCAGGAAATTATTCTTTAAAAATGGTTTCAAATCATTCTGTTCTCTACTAATCAGCAAGTCATGTTGCATTTTTTTGCTGTCAGTTTTTATCTCCAGGACTCTCCCAGGGGTGTGAATTTTTATTCTAGTCTTTAAGTAAACTTGCTAGATAACTCTGACTGATGAAGTTGTCACTTAGGGATATTTTTTTTTTTCTTTCCTCACCAATTTGGCCAGGTACGGCTTGTCTGGCAGTGATGTCCTAGATAATGTGGCGTACGCTCGAGGTTTTAACACAGATCATCAGACCCAGCTCCTGTATCAGGCATCTGCTATGATGGCTGAATCACGGTAATAATCCTGATTTAGGTAGAGCCATTTTTGTGCCAGCACATGATCATATTATAAAGCTACTTGTAGATGATGCACAAGATGATGTATAGATGATGATGCAAGAGATGCATAGATTACATGATTGTGAAATGTCAAAGTAATTGTTTCCTTCAAAAGTTAGCTTTTTTAAAATATACCTGCTTTCTTCTGTGCTTAGCTTCGTTAGATGAAGTTTTTTTCTTCTCAAATTGGATATATGCCAAAGCATAATCCAGATGATAAACTTGGTGTATCCGCAGCCAGTTGTCAGTTAATACCTCTTGCTGTTGAAATGTTGGCTGACAGCGACTGACTTGAACTGCAACAACTGACGTTAATTTACAAAGAACAAGTGCCAGCCTGAGGAGCAATTCTAAAGATCATTTTATAATTGCTTTCAGAAATAGAGTGTTGATTTAGAGCATGCCAAGCATTGAATAAACCTGTGCAGACAGCTTTAGTTTGCAACTTTGAGTTTGAAAAGGTTTATGGGCCCCTTTAGAGAGGAGGTGGTGGTGGTGGTATGAAATGTATAAGAACCTGTCCACAGAACAGCTGTGGTGTCAAAACATGGAATTCTAGGCTAGTTTATAAGATAAAAGTGTTTAATCATGCAGCAACTTCTTTTGGTTTACTGGGTTTTATTGTATAGTTAGTAATCTGAACATTACAGATCAAGTCAGTGTTGTTAAAAATAACAATTCTGCAAACTGGCAGGTTGAGAGGAGCTTACGTCCACATCTGTACGCAGCCTCACAATTTGCTGGGCGCTGTCATGCTCCAGTGGAGGCATTATTCATGCCTGGAAATGTTTATGAGAACCTTGCACTTATCTTCTCCAGATATGCGCTGCTGATAGTGGACAGTGCCACGGCCCTTTATCGGACAGATTACTCAGGAAGAGGTGAGCTGTCAGCCAGACAGATGCATCTGGCCAGATTTCTGCGTATGCTTCTTCGACTTGCGGATGAGGTAAACTATGAACTTTGCTTTATTCTCTAAACAACTGGTGATCGGTTTTCTTTATCTTGTTGTCGTGGTTTAATCCTGGCTGGCAACCAAGTACCATGCAGCCGCTCGCTAACTCCCCACCCATCCAGAGGGGCGGGGAGAATTGGAAAGGAATGTAAAACTTGAGGGTTGAGATAAGAACAATTTAATAATTTAAACAGAACAAAAATGAAAGAACAACAACAATAATAATAATAACAGTTATAATGGAAAGGTGGGGGAAAAGATAAAATCCAAAGGGAAAGGGAGAAAGGAAAACAAGTGATGCACAGTAGAACTGCTCACCACCCCCTGACTGATGCCCAGCCAGTCCCTGAGCAACGATATGCCCTGCCCTGGCCAACCCCCCAGTTTCTATACCCAGCATGACGCCCCACGGTATGGAATACCTCTCTGGCTGGTTTGGGCCAGCTGCCCTGGTTGTGTCCCCCCCAGCTCCCCGTGCCCCCTCAGCCCCCTTGCCAGCAGGACCCCAGGAACTGAAAAGTCCTTGACTTAGTATAAACATTACCAAGCAACAACGAAAAACGTGAGTGCATTATCGACATTGTCCTCAGAGAGCCAAAACCCAGCACTTGACTAGCTCGTAAGAGGAAAATTAACTCCATCCCAGCCAAAACCAGGACACTTGTAAAGCTCAACAATTTTGTACAAACGGCTTTCTGCCCGCTCAGTGTCTGCTTCCATTTTGTTCCGAGAGGCATGATAGAGTGGTTGAGGACAGCAGAAATGCATGTTTCCACCCACCCCCCATCCCCAGTTTGTTCAGACTGTGGAAAATAATTTGATTTTCATTTGTTACTTTTCTCCTTACAGTTTGGTGTGGCCGTTGTGATCACTAACCAAGTGGTAGCACAAGTAGATGGAGCAGCCATGTTTGCTGCAGATCCCAAAAAACCTATTGGAGGAAATATCATAGCACATGCTTCCACCACGAGGTGAGAGAATAGATTATCATCTTGCATTAGCCTATTTTGGAAGATTTTATTAAACTAGCTAAGTACCTTTAAATTCTGGGTTTCTACATGGTTCTGTCAATGGCAAGTCCAACCTGCTTCTCTACAAATGAGTGCCACTGTGAGCCCTCATTAATCTGCAGAAAAATTAACATTTTCAGAAGCTCTTACAGCTCTGCAGTGTGCCGTATTCCTGTATTAACACAATTTTTTAGTGGGTATGGTAATGATTTTCTCAGAGTAGGCTATACGTCCTTACCTGTTTTGTTTCCTTCTCCCTATCAGACTGTATCTGCGAAAAGGCCGAGGTGAAACCAGAATATGTAAAATCTATGACTCTCCTTGCCTTCCTGAGGCTGAAGCAATGTTTGCTATTAATGCTGATGGAGTGGGAGATGCTAAGGACTGAAGACTCCATTTAATTTCCCATGTAACCCAAGACTAGGTGTCCCAAAAAGGCTCCTTTCTTTGTGGCACCTTACAGGTGCTTTCCTGACACAGCTGCTGTTCAAGTGCTGGTGGAGGAATCTGTTGTATTTCAGCACAGAAGTCCATCAGGTGAATACACTTTGAGACATGTCTGGAGATGTTGCATGGAAGAGACCTACCCTCTTGGGCTTTAGTCACATGTTAGATTAACGTGGTTTCTTGAGAACATTTTCAGAGGACCATAACCTTTGTATTTTCCTCACGGCTGTTGCTCCAGCTGGATTCTGCTGGTGGACATAGCGCCAATATTTGGCCATAGTTCATAACCTGGTGAATTTGGAGTAGTGTTGGTGCGTTTTTGTCAAATAAGAAAAGTGGTGACTTAAATACTTAATGGATTGCTTTAATTATAAAATAAAGCAGAATGATATCCGACAATAAGAATGTGAGGATATTGCTGGGATTGATGATGATCACAATCCGTATCCTTTATGTTCATTTTGTTTTGGATACTGCGACATGCTCGTCTTTTGGGAACTGTTAATTTCCATTTCAATTACATTTTTTGTATTTCATTAACTTTCTGTGGAAATCTGCTTTTAATAAAAAGGACCATGAAAAATATTGATGATATTACAGGTTTCTGAGATTCAGCCAGGTGTTAATTCAGACAGAGGCATTTTTTTATCTGCAGCTGGGAAGAAGATGCATAAATCTTCAATGACTCTCAGTCTGGATTTTTAATTTTTTTTTCCCTCCTGATGCTAACAAAACACATCATCTCCTTGATTTGGGACATGCAGTGCAACTGTGCTGTAAGTGCCCTGTAGATGTCTTTTTAAGAGTTCTTGAGGGTTAAAACCATTCTTTTATATTATGCAATATTTTTATATAAGCTATGCTATTGTGAACTACTCTAAACTTGATTAAAGAGAATAATATCATAGCGGTGGTTGGTTGGCAGCAAAAATTATTTTCCTTGTTCTTTTTCTCTGGGATGAATAATGAAGAATACGTACAGTGGGATCCAACTGTGTCTTTCCAGCTAGCAAACATAAGCTGCGTTTATTTATTACATAAATACATGTGCTATATTGACTACTAAGTCTCATGAGATGGTAAGTTGTCTGCTTTTTCATGTATAGTTGATATATATAATATATGTATATTTTATATTA
Organism: Falco naumanni; assembly: GCF_017639655.2. Taxonomy (NCBI): domain Eukaryota; kingdom Metazoa; phylum Chordata; class Aves; order Falconiformes; family Falconidae; genus Falco; species Falco naumanni. Next base: position 20,111,499 of record NC_054063.1, read on the forward strand.
TATAATATAGCACGTAAATACCTGTGCTATGTTGACTACTAAATCTCATGAGACAGTAAGTTTTCTGCTGTTTTCATTTATAGCTGAATGCCCTGTCCTTAAATTCTGCACAGCCACCACGTCTGCTGTCTATTCAGGAGATGTGCACAAAAGGCCACTGCTGTTGCCATTGCCTGCAGCTGAGTTTCAGGATTCAAAAGTCACAGAAAAATATTAACTAGGGGATTAAATTGGCATTGCACTCGTCACTTGGGAACTGAGATGTTCAGGTTTTTAGTGACAGAATTTCAGCTCTTGTTACCCACGCTTGCCCTATGTGTAGGTGAAGATGGTCTGACTGCCTGTGGTTGCTGTTGTCTGATGTGACTAATTAAGATCCCATCACTGCCCGAAGTTTGCTAGATGTTTACCGTGTTGGCCAGAACTGATGTGGCTGGGGTCTGTAACAGGCTGATACCTCTGGGAGGGTGGAGAAATCTGGCACAGACATTCAGCTGTCCTCAGTAAAAGGAGAATAAAAGAAAACTTTCTGCCCTGTCAAGAAAGCCCAGCCGTCTGAGCAGCTCTAGCCTTCCTGGTGTTGAGAGTCCCAACCGAAGCTTTGGCGGAAGGTGGTCTCTGGAATGAAACAGCTCGTGCTGTCCCTGCGGAAATGTGCTCACAGGTAACTCCCAGGGTGGGGAGGGGGTTGGCTTTTAAGCCCCACTTTGTAAACACATACGTATCATGGTATCATTTAGGTACGAATGAGACTATGGGACGATGGAACAATTTGTTTTATTGCTTTTGGCTACACTAAAAGTCAAAATGTTGTGTTTTTCCTGCTCTGTTGCTTCTTGTCCTTTGTGGAAAGGAGTTTTGCCGTGCCGGTGTCAGTGTGCTGCTGTCTGTATCTCTTTATATGTTAATGCTGTGTAATTCAATCTAATAGAACCATGTTATTATTTTCTCCTTTCAAAGTCTGCTTAGATCTTTGATCAACTAAAATTGCATCTGAAGCCCCCTCTGTTCATGTAATGCTCAGTGTGAAAACACAATTTTTTTAATAGCCTGCAGTACTTCTCTTAGCTAGCTGGAAGGTTTAACTTTGGGACAGCAAAGGTGAAGAAACTAGGAGATGTTTGTCGTTCTCTAAGCTCTTACCCAGCTTAGGCTCTGAACTCGGGGGGGAGTGTGTGTGTGAACTGGGGATTAGGTTTTGTTTCTTTTAAACACAAGAACGTTTTTTGAAAGATCTTTCTCAAGTCGATTTGGGACATCCTTGTACAAGCTGCACATGCAAGTATTTCCATGGAGGGTTTCAGTTGCTTAGGACACAATGCTATGAAATGCTAATTGAATAAGCTTATTGTCAACATTGCTTTAACCTCGAGGAGGCATAATTAATATTCCTTTAGTAAACATTTTTCCTGCTGTCTCCTTGAAATGCTTCTCTCAATGTTTCCCAAAAAGTTCCTCTCAAGGCAGTGGAATGTGATTAGAAATCATATTCACCTTTAATTTCTGAAGCGGTTTTGTGCATGGCACAATTGTCTGGCTCACGCTTCTCCTGTCAAGGTTTGCTGTGTTCAAACCCGTGTCTAGAGGTGAAGAGGAAATTAGAACTGAATTGAAACGTACAGAAATACGTGTGTTACTCCAAACCACTAATGCCCTTATTAGAGCACAATGGAGAGCGGTTTGATTAATTGAAACGATAGAGGCTGCAGTGTTTTGTTTCCATGTTCCCGTTGCGAGTTGCGTTGGAGTTTCCAGAAGAGTTGGCTGTGCCCTTAGCTACACAACTGGCAAGGAGCGAGGCGAGGCTGGCAGCGGGAGGGACACAAGTTGGTGTCACGTTGAGAAATATTCCCATGTTTTCTTTAGAGGAGAACAGCCACATCTTGTAATGCCATGCATCTCGCTCTGCGGGCAGATAGCTGTCTGGCTGCGTGTCACTGTGTGTGGTCAGAGAACTTTTCCCAACTACCCAGCTTTAGAGGCAAATGCTAAATTTTTCCAGATGTGGCTGTGGTGGTGTGAGTATAAAGTGCTGCTTGGCGGCTCCAGTTCTCCCTTTTTGTTAGTTCTGCAAGTACACAAACCCACTGTCTGACAACAGTGCTTCCCCGGGATGTGGTTTTAATTACGGGGAGGAGCCTGTCGGGTCTGTATGGTTTATGTTATCCTGGTTCAATGCGCCCTGTGCCTCGGTTTCCCCTCAGAGCTGCAGTTCAGCATCAGCTTTACAAGGTGACCTCGTACAGCCTGTGTTCCTCCAGCCACAGAGGAGAAAAATAACCAAAGGCAGAAGCACCCAAAGTTGGTTATTTTGGTTATTTTTCTCCTCTGTGGCTGGAGGAACACAGGCTATACAAGGTCGCCCAAAGTCAGAGATAATGCTTAGTTGTTTTCACTGTACAACATGAGTTAAACTACACAGATTTGTACTTGAGTTTATCGCTGTGCTGCTGCCCTTGGCCAGTGGCGTGTGTTAACTAACGCCTTGGCTGTGGCGGCTTTCCTCGCAAGATCAGTGTGTGTGCGCTATTGACATGCAGCTTTTGACATGGCACAGACCTTGCTGCTGATGGTGAAAACTGAAAGCGGCAATTGTCGACTCCTGCTGTGACTACAACGACCGTGTATGATCTATCGCTTCCCTTTTGGATCGTTTCTGCCTCTATTTTCAGGAGAAACTTCATAATATAAATTGGTTTCTCTGTGCCATGGAGTTACATTGTTCGTCACTGTCTCACTCAAGTGGTCTGCAGCCTCTTCCAGGAAAGATCTGCATAATCCCGCCATGATCTGGGGCTTTAAACAAACTTTGGAGCACTCAGGATCTGTTTGTCCCATCATTAAATGCAAGGCACAAAGGAGGTTTTAATAACTGTAACCTTGAGGCTACAAATAAGTGAAGAAGTAAAATGGGGGGAGCGCTGCAGCCTGAACTCACATCCAGGATATTCAGAACGTCTTAGTGGAAGCTAACAGCAAAGCCAAAGATTTCATCACCAGTCTGAAAACAAAGGGTATGTTTTTATTCTTCCTGTGCAGCAAAAGACAGCAAGTTGGTGTTTAACTTGGTTAAACTAGTTCTATTCTACTGCTGCTTGAATTTGTCCTGAGGAGTTTTAGTTTCCTTTAGCAGGAGCTTGTTTGTAAGATAACTAGACTGTACTTGGTTTTTTTATACAAAATAGGGACAAGATATGATCCTTTAATCAGTGGTGGTCCATCACATATTTTAAAACCACCTACATCTGCTGGGAAAGAAGAAAGTTAAATTGTGTGGAGTTCATCACCACCACCCCCAGGGAGAGGTTTTGCTAGGGTAAAAACTGGGATGAAAGTGAGTCCTTGAGCCTGGCTGCTCAGGGCTAATGAGCTCCATCCCTTCTCTAGCTTAAGACCGTCACCTCCATCTCATAGCTGTGTTGTGCCTCAGACAGAAAAGTGAAATAAATAATAATTGATTAAACCAATCTTGGGACAGAAAGCACAATGGAAGTCAACTTTATGTATGCTTTGCTCTGTGACTTGCGTAAGTAACCAGTTAAGGCATTTGAGGTATGAAATAGAGGGGAAAAGCAGAGCAGGTGGAGCACAGAGCGGGGAGGGGGCAAGTGAGAGGGTGCAGAAGGTGGTCATGGGCAACTTGCTTGGCTGGAAGGGGAGGCTGAGGCTGCCTGTGTGAGCCCTCGCTCGCCCTGGGGGCGGTGGGGCCAAGGCTTCGAGCGCAGGGGCTTTCAAGTGGATGCAGTGAGCGAGGCCGGGAGGAGAGCAGTTTGCATTTACAGCTGCAATAAACCCGAGCACAATGCCGCTGCCAGGAATGCACGTGTGTGGATTTATCGGAGCTTGGCTGAAAGCATTATGGATGCTGTAGGTGCTGAAGGGCGCTGTAGGTCCAGGGAGGCTGTGTGTTCGGCAAGGCTAACGAGCAAACGAAGCTGCCCCCAGAACAAAGCTGGTTTGGGGCATTTTTATTCTGCTTCTGACCCTGGTTCCAGGCTTCCCACATCTCCTCCAGCCTCGTGTGCTCTCCTGATCCATCGGTGGGCAGGAACGGGTTAAAGGCGCCTTTCCCAAGGTGGGAGCTGGCTGGGATTGAGGAGGAAGGCAGTCACGAAAGGAAAACTATGCTGGCTTGAGAGGGTCTGGCTTCTCACGCATTGCCGTGTAACCCTGTCATCTATCTTGTCACGGGCCAGCCCTCCTGTCAGCATTAATCCACAGTGACGGTGGATTAATCTCTTCTCCCTCCCGGGGCCGAGGGGAGCTGGTCCCCGGCCAAGCAGGGCCTGACGGAAAGCGGGTGATTATTTCCCCGTTACACATGCCAGAGGGGACTTTCTCATTTCAGCCCCCTTCTTCTCGCTGGCAGGACACTCTTCCTCTCTCCACCAGCACGCAAACACCCCTTGAATAGCTTTTAATTATAGGAAAAGAAAGGCTGTCAGCCCATGCGTGGCATCCCTGGGTGCACTGCCAGCATCTTCTTTGAGCAGGACTTTCAGGACCAGTTTATTAAGTGATAGAAAAGCAAATGGATTCCCTTGGAAGCTGAGGGCTGCTGGAGGAGAGGGCTGTGGCGCCCAGCCTTGCAGGAGACACGCAGCCCCTTGCAGGACTTCCAGCACCATTGCCGGAGCCTGAACCCAGCTGGTGTGTAAAAGCCTGGATCCAAGGGATGAGCTATCTCCAGCAATTCCCAAGACCTGGTTTTCCTCCCAGACAAAGCCTTGTTTCCACCACAACACAAAAAAACTTGAATTCCTGCTAGAGATGAGGGTGAGACTCGAGACGGAGGCTGTAGCTCCCAGCTGTTGCTGGTTGTGCTGCTGCTGGTACCTCTGCCAACAGGTGAGAGCTGAGAGGTTTCTGCCTTCTCCTGCTGGGCATGAGCACCCAGATCCAGCGCGTCCTGGTACCGTGTCACTCTTGCACCATGACAGTTCCAGCCGCACAGACTGGGGTGTTCTGGCTCCCCCTGTGCTGAGCTCGGGCAGGTTTGCAGCTTTATCCACCAGAATTCAGCATTTGTGTTACTAATGCTGGGAGAACATCCTTAGAATGAGTGGGATGGAGGGCAATGGTGGATCCCTGACCTCAGCTGCTGGTCTGTGAGATGTCTTTGGCTTTTGCCTCCCCCCAGCCCATCCTGGGTTGTTTGTGAGGCTAAGTGCATGGCAGCAGAAACCCACAGGAACGATTCCTGGACTTGGAAACATCCCATTGCTCCAGTTCTTGAGCAGGGCAGATCCCACATGAGCTTCCCTCTGGCAGGAGCTTTACCAGCACCTCTGAAATCCCAGTCTCCCCATCTTCCAACCAGCTGTGCTGCTGGTGAGTTGCTCTTTGAAAAATGCAACATTCTGCACCCCAGTTTTCCGGGAAGCGTCTATAATGGGCTAACCCCACGGATTTAGAGTCCCAGGTGGCTCTGAATGCAGCACAGGCACAGTCATAGCATCCAGCTGGGCTACAGGCTCACTTACTGCTCCTTACATTGACTCTGGATAGATTTGAAGAGAGTAACGAGCTCCACCATGTAATTATCTGCTGTGTGATTAACTGCTTTCCTTTGCTTAGCTCGTACCTGCCACTTAATGCCTTCAGGAGCTCATCTTCTGTGTGCGACCATCACAGGCTCTTCCCTCACTTGCTCTCAGCAACACTGCTCTCGCCAACAGCAGCTGACGAAGCCTCCCAAGGACTGAACTCATCGCACCTTCCAGAAAGCCGCAAAGGTCCCCAAAAGACACCTCCAAGGAGCCCTGAGCGAGCCTGTAGGTCCCCAGCACAACCCTCTGCCAGATTTGAGACAGCACTTGGGCTTCACGCACCAGCAGCTGGCACCAAGCAAGAGCTGCGGAAACAAACCTCAGAAGCAGAAGGAAGAACCGAACTAAAACCACCCTCAATGCGGGCAAAGCACTCGCGGGGTGATGGGGCAAGGGCAAAGGCATCACAGGGGAGGCTCAGGAAAGAAGGCTGGGGCTTAAAACGAAGTGGGGATGCTGCCCTGGGTTCCTCTGTGATGCTTGTCGGCCGTGTCCACAATTCTGCATTATGTATATCCACTTTGGGTGACATTTTGGCTGCCTCAGGAACAGCGAAAGGGCCTCCCATCGCCTTCGGCATGGAAGAAACATCCCACATTGCTTTTTTAATGGATGTGTCAGGCCAAAGTGGCTTGAGTCCAGTGGGAGGATACCGGACGGCTTGCTTCCCTTGCTGCGCTGACTTTGCATGAACCCAGGCTGCCTGGAAATAGCGTGTTGGCTTCTTAACATCCAAGTGCTCCTTCTGGTAAACCTCAGCCAGCAGCAGCCTTCTGGAGGGATGCGCTGCCTCGGCATCAGCTTCCCTCCCTGCGCTGCCTTTCCCACCGGAGCAGGGAGACCAAGTTCATAGCACAGACAGGCTGTGTTTAATAGGACATTAGTTTAAGCCGGCTATCAGGACCTCATCTTGAAGCAGGATCATTAATCTATGCGTTTAAATGTTGCAAAAGCCCAATTTCAAAGGGAGCTAAAGCTCAGCTTGGGCTGAACATCAGGGTACAACAACCGTGGAGGGGCAGGTCCTCGCTGCAGCTGTCCCTGCCCTGCAAACGCCCCTGTGCCTTGCACAAGCTCCAGAAAATCCTTTGGGCTGACCTGAGCTGTTGGTGCTCTGGGCTCCTTAAACGTTGGCTGCGGTTTGTGTTGCTGCTGGAGCAGAAAATCCATGCGGGATGGGACTGGGGGATTTGGGGGATATTATCTACCCAGTTACGCAGTTCAGTTGGGATCCTGGCTGGGTGACAGAGCTGGATGCAGTGGGGGAGACAGGAGGGAAAAGAAAACAACCAACAAACCAAAAATCAACACGAGACTGCAGGCGCTGCAAGAACAGGGCTTGGTCACCCCTTCTGCCACCGCAGCTCCTCTGGGGCTGTTGGCAAAGCCTGTGGAGGCCAACCACCTCCAGGAGGACGGGCACACACGTTTTGCTGGCGTGTCTTAGGGCTAACCTCACGCCTCAGCAGTGTACAGCCATCTCCCCACCTTGGGGGTGTCAAATTTAAATCCTCGTGGGCTTAGCAGCCGGTGTGAGCGCAGGGGATGTGAGCTCCCCTCAACCCCCCTGTTAAACATCTCAGAGTGATGCTGAGCACATTTTCCTCTTTACAACCTACTCGACAGCCCCAGAGCCACCAACCTGTGTCCCCTCTGGGCAAATCTTTTTTCAGCTGAATTACCCAGAGGGAAGTGATGGCCAGAGCTGCATCCCTGCCGGCTTCCCAGGAGAGCCCAAGCGAGGGCTGTCTTCTCCCTCCGGTGTCTTCTCCAGGTCACCCTCAAAGGCACGCGGGGGACAGGCCACTCACTCAAACCCAAATATTAACAGATTTGGTTACTCAAAGTAAATTATTTCCCAACACCTCAGGGGTGAGTTTGAGCATCCCTTTGCTCAAGGCGTTGCTCCCAGTTCCACCGGCTGCTTTCCCAGCTCCCTTGTGGGTAGGTTTAATTATTTCTTAAGTCATTACTTCCACCAAGATTTACAATAAGGAGAACATTTCTACCGTTGTTGGGTCAGTAAATCTAATCTAAAGTCCAATTAATTGCAGAGATTTATGCTGGGGAAGCAGAATGTGAACTGAGCCTAAGGCTTGAATTCTGGGGGGTAAATGATGGGGGGATAAAAACCCCAAACCTCTGTGTGCTGTTTCACAGCCAGGCTGAGAAAGCCCTTTAGTGAGACGACTGGCAGCAAGCAATGCACCATGTATTTTGAAATAAATTTGAAAACCACTAAAGAAAGCACGGGCAGGGAGGCGAGGCATGTGCTCCCCAGCTGCCTCAGTCCTTAGTGGGGAGGACCGCAGAAAGAGAACGCCCGAGCATCGGTATGGCCCAGGGAAGGCAAAAATTAGACCAGCAAGAGTTCGAGGAGAGGAGAGACCCTCAAAAAAGTGGTTACAGCAAATTCTTCTGGTTTTGGTTTTCCTCAACCCCACCCAGGAAAAAATGACTCCAGTTAAAGGGTGCTTGAGGAAGCAGCTGGATGTGCCCCAGGACCCCCAGAAGCCAGCCAGGGATGCTCTGCAATCCCAGACCCTGTGAAGACACCGAGGAGAAGTTCCGCCTGCCAGACCAGGTGTATTTTTCCTATTATTTCATGTTGTGCTTAGACACCGGCTGGCTTTTTATAATATAATATAATGTAATATAACGTAATATATTATACACAGGATGAAAAATCCCCTCTGGAGCAGTTTAAAATCAAACCAGAGAGGAAATGAGATGTTACAACACATTCATTTTTCTAAATGTGTTTTTAATTTAAGGAAACTCTCTCCTCCCATCTGACGCTGTGTTTTTTTAAGCATTTAGTTCGTGTGTGTTCACAGGTCAGGGTTTGTAGGTAGCCATCAGCCCAAGGGACTCGGTTCAGTTTGGGGTTTGGTGTTTATTTTTTTTTCTTCTCTGATTGGTTTCCTAACTGTCTCCCATATTCATTTTTCTATTTGTCTTGTCCTTGATCCAAAGCTTACTGCCAGCAGTGGGAATCTGCAAAGTCTGACCTCAGCCAGGGTTGACTCTGGCTTTTCATACATCAGGCAGTGCCTCTTTTCTGTGTTTATGAAAAATATGTTTCTGAAATAATGTTTATGAAAATACCAGTGCATTGCATCCATCTGCCGGCAGGGAGGACAACTGAGAAGGAGAAAGGGACCGGGTTTTGCTGCTGCCAGAGCAACAGCACCAGGTCCCCTTCAGCATCCCCTTTTCTTGGGGACAACACCAAAAAGACACAATGACACAACCAGGTTATTAAATTAACAGGAAAACTGTACCGGTGTGTCTGACGCTGCGGCTGGGGGTGGGGCTCATCTCAGCAGCACCAGGCACTTTGGGGGTGGACTCTGGTCCAGGTCAAGCAGCTACATCCCATCTATAGACTCTGGATGTCAAAACATGTAAAAGTGGATTAGTATCTCATTGGTGACGCCGAAAGGGAGAACATCGTTCTTCTTCCTCCTTAAGGAGACCCTCAATTAGCAAACGTAAGGGGGGGAAAAGCAATATAATGTGTAAGTGGCCAATATAGCTGAAGAGCACCTTAAAGCGGAGATGCTGAGCCAGCAGAGGTGAGAAGAGCCGCGAGGGGAGCACAGCACCCCCAGACCCGTGGAGACACCCCTGCCATCCCTGGGCAAGGAAACGTTTGGAGCAGTTGCTCCACAACCCCAGGTCCCACCAGTGGCAGGGGCTGCCTGGGCGTACGGGGTTTTCCTGCGACCCTGAGCTCCGGGAGAGGCTGCAAGGGCTGGTGCTCGGCCAGGGCTGGAGCCAGGGCTGGGGTTTGTACCTGGTTTCTTCTGGCTGCCTTCAGGCAGGGAAGGAGCTGAAATATTTGGGAGCTGGGTGATGCTGGGGCATGAGAAGCAGCATAATTTCTGACCAAACCCTTTCGCAGGAACTTTTCTAAGGAAATTTAAGAGTGGGAAAAAAAACCCAAACCCAAACCCCAAAATACCAACCCTTGAAGAAAAACCGCAGGATGTCCTAAGAAGATGGAGCAACGTCCCAGCAATTTCAGGTTTCAGCCTGAGCTCCTGGCCAGCTCTGTGCTCTGTGGCTCATGCAACCATCAGCTGCAATTAAGAGCAATAACACTGCGAGTTTTTTATGAATCAAACCACCCAACGACCCAGACACTAGAAGAACATGTTCAAACCCCAGCGCTACAGCCCTGGTGCCCCTGCCCAGGAGATGGGGCTGAGCCCAGCCCACCCCATCCCCCAGCAGAACCTCAGGCACGGCCCGGACCCAGAGCGAGACTCGCCAGCTGAGCAAATGGACTTCCAGCCTTATCTATCTATCTATCTATCTATCGAATCTATCTATCTATCTATCTATATCTATCTATCTATCTATCTATCTATCCATCTATCCATCTATCCATCTATCTATCTTTCTATCTATCTACCTATCTATCTATCTAATCTATCTTATCTATCTATCAAATCTATCTATCTATCTATCTACCTATCTATCAAATCTATCTAATCTATCTTATCTATCTTATCTATCGAATCTATCTATATCTATCTACCTATCTATTTATCTATCTAATCTATCTAATCTATCTTATCTATCTTATCTATCTATCGAATCTATCTATCTATATCTATCTATCCATCTATCTATCTATATCTATCCATCTATCTATCTATATCTATCCATCTATCTATATCTATCCATCTATCTATATCTATCCATCTATCTATATCTATCCATCTATCCATCTATCTACCTATCTATCTATCTAATCTATCTAGCTAATCTATTTTATCTATCTATCTAATCTATCTATCTAGCTAATCTATCTATCTAATCTATCTAATCTATCTAATCTCTCTATCTATCTATCTATCTATCTATCTATCTATCTATCTAATTTAAATTTTTTTTGGCCTCACACACAGCAGGATGCTCAAAGCCAGCATGTTCAACCACCATCCTGGGGCTTCAGCCCTTCAGCATATGCCCAATCCCAGCTTTTGTTCCCTGCAAATAAGATTTGCAAGCAGCAGAAGCCCAGATTTCATCGCCTCAAACCTCACTGCAGCACTGCCCAGGGGCTCCCATGGCTGCATGTTGCCCCGAGGCTTTTGGCCACGTCAGTGAGGAGTCCTGCCAAAAAAAGTCTGAGGTTTTAATGCTTTTACTTACATTTTTTATTTTCTTAAAAAGAACTCCCTGGCTATGCTGGAATAAAAAGTTTGAATATATTTGGAGTGGTATGGGACTCTAGGTTACTTGGCCTGAATTGTCACTTGGATCCCTTCGGAAACAAATTCATCATCTTTCGTGTCCATTGATGATTTTAACCTAAAAAAACCCAAACAAAACAGAACAAAACAAATTAAGTAAAACAAAACAGAAAATAAAGTTAAAATATCTTAAAAATAAAGATTCTTGGAGGTCATTATTGTTACTGTTGTTATTGTTGTTATAATCATTATTATAATCATTATTATTATTATTATTATCTGCATTCTCATATTAATAATTAAAGAAATTATTATCCTTATTGTCCCGTTTATCACCTCACGGGCTGTTCCAAGTGGAAAACATTGTGATTCCATGTCCATCCTTTTTTCAGTCCCTGTTTTGCTCCTCAGGCTCAGCTTGGCGCCACACATCTCATTCCCCTTGCAGCCCCTGCGCCCACTCAGGGGCCGGATTTGCTGAAGGTGGAGGAACCCCCCTGACTCTGGGATCTTCTTTTTTATTATTTCATTTCAGAGCAAGACCTTTTAAGGCCTGATTGCAGGGGGCTGGGGCTGCCTTGCCCTCCTGTCCTAGCTCCCTTGCTCCCAGTTCTGCCAGCCCCAAATCCAGCGCTGGAAAGGGAAACATTCCCCAGCAAACAGTGTGACAGGCTGGTCCCCCCCCGAACAGCAGCACTCAGCAGGATCTCTGCCTTCCCACGTCAACATTCCCCCAGCACGCTCAGATTTTTTATATCTATATCTATGTATAAAAAATGTGTTTGTGTATTTATATCTTTATATATTTACATTTCTGTGTTTATATATTTATATTTATTTTCAGGTATATATGTTTTTTTGTCTGTATATATAAATAATTGTGTGGGTGAACAGAGCTGCGATGCTCAGAGCAGCCCCGCGGGCTCCCCTTGCTGCCCAGCAGGGTGATGGAGCCGCAGTTTCAAACCGATCTGCAGTGCTGGGCCAGAGACCAAAAAAAAAAAAAAATATATATATATTGTATAGAGTTACACCATAACCATTTTCAGACTAACCATTGCTCATCTGCGCAACGATTTATCTATCTCTATATTAAAAATCCATTTTATATACATATTTTTATATATGTGTAACATATAAAAATATACATAAATACATAAATATATAACAAAACCAAAATTTTTTCAAATAAAACAGGAGGCACCAAGTTGGACAAGCCCCACAAGAGCCCCCAGACCCCTTTCCCCCCAGGACAGCATTCTGATTTAACCCTGAGCTGCCCGGTATGTCCCATCCCTTTGCCGGCGCTGGGGGAGGGAGGGCAGGGCAGTGAGGGGGAGCTGCTCGCCACCCCCAAACCCCAAACCAGGAAAAGAAACCTCCTCTGTGGAAGACTTTTCTTTTTCCTTTTTTCCTTTTTTCCTTTTTAAATAGTTTACTTAATTAATTGTTAATAGCTTGCTTAATTACGAATAGCTTCATTAAGCGTCAATAGCTTAATTTCAATAGCTTAGTTATATATTTTGGATGTCGTAAAGATTAGACGCTGACCAAAACCCAAAGGTTTCAACCTCGATTGATTTATCTGACACTTCAAACTGTTTGAATCCAGCCTGGGAATCCTGCTGGGAAAAGCTTTCCTGTCCCGGAGCCTCCCGGAGCTAGGAGGTCCCCCCTCCTCCTCTGCCCACCCGAAACCAGAGGAACCCGAGCCAGAACTGCCATGGTCCCGTCAAGGAGCAATTCCCCATTTTCCCACAGTGTGGGATTTTTTTTTTCCCTCTTAATTTTCTTTTCTGCAAACCCAGTGATGCTACATCCCCCTGGGCTGGGACGCAGGTCAAGACCCCCGCAGCGAGGAGGGGGCTGGAAGAGCAGACCCCATTCCAGCCCCGGCTGCGGAGGCTGAGCCCCCTCACATCGTCTTGAACCCCCAAGTACCGCCGCTGGCAGCATCCCACCATCTTCCTGCATCCTCACCTGGTACCCGGTACCCAGCCATGCCACTCCCTCTGGACCCAACACACGTCCTGTGGCTGAAAACCGCCATCCACGTGCCCCGGCCAAGCACCAGTTGGACCATGGGACCAATTTTTCTTTCCCCTCAGGAGCTTTTAGGAAAATAAAGCAAAAAAAATTTAAAACTTAAAAAAACCGAAACAAACCTGCTGAATTGCCCTGAAAAAAGGCTGGCTGGGGAGAGACGGCATGGGCTGCTGCGACTGTCAGGGTAGTGGAGCTGGTCTGAAAATGGCTATAGCACAGCTTTATATAACTATTACTATTATTATTGTGGTTGTTGCGATTATGATGATGAAGATGATATCATTATTCTATTTATTATTGTTATATTTATTACTGTATTCATTATATTTTATTTTATCATAATCATCATTATCATCACTACTATTGTCCATCTCTGGGCCAGCAGCACAGATCACTCTGGAACCCGCAGCTCCAGGTCCCCACCCGGCGGCAGGGGTGGCCATCAGGGCCACCTCGGCCCCCCTGAGCGTGGCGGTGCTGCTCACCCCCACAAGCCACTTCAGGACGCTGTTGGCTGGGGCTGATGCCAAAGGGCTGGAGGGGAGCAACAAACAACCCCGTGACACTGGGGTTTGGGTGACCAGTGTGGGAAGTGGCCGAGAAAACCTCCCATTACACCCTTACTGGTGAAGAACTAATATTCTGTCGCCCAAGCAAACAGGATTCACCCCTTTGCTCTAACCAACATATCCTTAAAGTTTAAGGGTTATATAAAAAACATGTCCAACCTCTGCTTTGCCTCGACCTTCCCCCCTGCATCCAGCCAGAGCCGCTAAGCAACGTCCCCAAAGCCACCACATGAGCACCAGGCGGATCACACCAGTTCCTAACCTCAGTGTTTTAAATTAAAGGAAATGCTGACGGGAATTACAGGCTAACCTCATGCAACGTCACATGCTGGAAAACAAAGTTCTGTGTTATAGGAGCCTAAAACTTGCAGCTTTTCTAACCAAACGTTATTGCTTTGCACGCCTGGAACTATGAGGAAATAAAAGTTTTTTTCCCTGGGAAAGTGTTTCCCTTGCGGTCGGTGCTGGCCTCCCTCAGTCCAGCAGAAACCTTCGCTGATGTGAAGTTTAATTCCTGAAAAATGAGACTTGATCACAGGTGTGATGGCTACAACATTGCGACATGTAAAACCACATGGGCGCTCTGCAGCTGAGCTGTAAATCCGGAGGCTGCGTGAAAGCTGCTGGAGGGAGGGAGGGGGCACGTTCCTCTCCTCGCTCCATCACCAGCACCGGCGCTTGGGATGCGCTGTACCTGCCCTCTGGCTGCTGGTACAGCTGTTTGGGATGCTCTGCCGGACACCTCACTCCTCCACTGATGCACTTCAGCTTGCATGCACCTGGGACCTGATTGGGTGGATCTCCCTTGGGATCCACCGGGAAAATGTCTATTCCCCAGCAGAAATGTCACTTTTCACAGGAGAACGCAACAATGACAAAATCCCTCTTAGCACAACAAACGTGCCACTGCACAATCCGAATGCCACAGTAAATTCCTAAAAGGTCCCGTTACGAGGACCCAGGCATCGCCCGGCGGCTGCGCTTGAGCTGGTTAAGCTGGGGAGCAACAACTACCCTCCCCCGCAGACCCCCACGGGAATGCAGTGGCCATTTCACCAAACCATATATGCTCTGCTCCCTCTTTTTTTTCCTGTGCCCACCAATACCAACGTCCCCCTATTTTTTTACCCCCAGAAGTCTAGTTTTCCTTTCGGGAGCATCACCAGCACCCAGCTCCGCTCCATCCTCCGTGCCCCACGCGGGTACAGCCCAAGGCTGTACCGGGGACTGCTGCTCTCCAGCCGAAGCCCCAGCAGCTTCGGGAGGTGGGAGGCAGGGGGGAGGTGGGAGGCAGGAGGCAGGCGCTCGGCAGGGCGACGCATCCCCGGCGTGGCAGCATCGCGCTCATTCCCTGTTTGGCTCAGCGGGACCCTCTTCTTCAACATCCCGGGGGATGTTGCTGAGCAGCGCAGGTGAAAGGGGATGCACGAGAAAAGACGCCACTTCTCCTGATAAAAACAACCCTCTTCATCGCTTCTCGGGCACCCTGTCAGGCTGCCTGAGAGCAGGGGGCAGGTGTCACCGCTTCCCAGGTCGGTGCCAGCAGAAAAGCAGAGAGACTCTGACCTCCCGGTAACGCAGCGAACCCCCATCCCGCCGCAGCCGGTACCCGCAGCCTCACCTCCGACATCCGGGTGATGCTCAGGACGAGGCGCGGTTCAGGACCGAGGGCCGGTCAGGATCAGTCGACACTCGCAGAAAGCCGCCCGAAGCCCAAATTCCAGCGCAAAGCCGCAGCGTGGGGCCAGGCTCTGCGAAGTCGCCGGTGCGAGGGGCCCTCTGCAGCCCGGCGTGGGGACGGGAAAGAGCCCGGGGGGCAGACGGGCACGGTGCCCGCTCCGTGTGGCGCCGGGGGTAGCAGGTCTGTCATTTTTGGGGAGGGGGAGAATAGTCATCATACAAATTCCCACCTCCCGGTACACGTTGGCTGCCGGTTGCCTCTCCGCATTCCCACGGCGGAGCTCCCAGCCCAGCGCCCCCCAGCTTCCCACCCACCCCCCTCCCTGCCCCGGCCCAGCACCCCCCAGCTTCCCCCCCTTCTCGCCCCGCTCCTCTCCCTGCCCCATCCCCGCCGCTGCCTGCGCCCCGTCGGGCCGCCCCCCCCCGCTCCCCCCGCGCATTCTGCCCGGCCCCCCCGGGGCGGGGGGCGGTGGGGGCCGCGGAGGGGCGGGGGGCGGCGCTATAAAGCGGCTGCGAGCGGCGGCCCCGCAGCCATGAGCGCGGCCGGGAGCCCCGACGGGGCGGCCGCGGGGCCGGCGCTGCTGCTGGCACTCGGTGCCCTCCTGCTGCTGGCCGGGGCGCGCCGGCGCGGCGGCACCAGGCGGGGGCTGTCGGGCGGCAGGAGCCCCCCGGGACCCTTCCCCTGGCCGCTGGTGGGCAACGTGCTGCAGCTGGGCCGCCTACCCCACCTGGCCTTCGGGCGCATGGCGCGGCGCTACGGGGCCGTCTTCCAGCTGCGGCTGGGCCGGCGGCGGGTGCTGGTGCTCAACGGCGAGGCGGCCATCCGCCGGGCGCTGGTGGGCCTGGGCACCCGCTTTGCCGGCCGCCCCGACTTCCCGTCCTTCGAACTGGTGTCCGGGGGGCGCAGCGTGGCTTTCGGGTCCTGCTCACCCCGCTGGAGGGCTCGCCGGCGCCTGGCCCACGCCGCCCTGCGCGCCCGCTCGACGGCGGCCGAGGTGGAGCGACACGTGGCGGCCGAGGCCGGGGACCTCATCCAGCTCTTCCTGCAGCACAGCCGGGGCGGCGCCTACTTCGAGCCCTCCCCGCTCTTGGTGGTGGCCAACGCCAACGTCCTCTGCGCCCTCTGCTTCGGCCGCCGCTACGGCCACACCAACAGTGAGTTCAGGGCTCTGCTGGGCCGTAACGACCGCTTTGGGCAGACGGTGGGGGCGGGCAGCGTGGTGGACGTGCTGCCTTGGCTCCTGCGCTTCCCCAACCCCGTGCGCCGCGTCTTCCGTGACTTCCAAGCCCTCAACCAGGAGCTGCACAGCTTCGTGCGTGCCAAGGTGGCGCAGCACCGCCAGACCTTTGACCCGTGCACCCTGCGTGATGTGACTGACGTCATGATCGCTGCTGTGGAGCGCGGCGACAGGCCCCCGGAGGGGCTGGGACCCGAGGATGTGGAGGGGGCAATGACCGACATCTTCGGTGCGGGGCAGGACACCACGTCCACAGCGCTCTCGTGGGTCCTCCTGCTGCTGCTGAAGCACCCGCGGCTCCAGCGGGACCTCCAGGCTGAGCTGGACCGGGTCGTGGGACACTCCCGGTTGCCCACAGCTGAGGACCGTGCCCACCTGCCCCTCCTGGAGGCCTTCATCTACGAGACGCTGCGCTACACCAGCTTCGTGCCCATCACCATCCCGCACGCTACCACGGACGACGTGGAGCTTGAGGGCTTCCACATCCCCAAAGGCACCGTGGTCTTCATCAACCAGTGGTCGGTCAACCACGACTGCAGCAAGTGGCCTGACCCACAACGCTTCGACCCCACGCGCTTCTTGGATGTGCAACAGCGCCTGGACCGCGACCGGGCTGGCAGTGTCATGGTCTTCTCAGCTGGACAGCGGCGCTGCATTGGCGACCAGCTCTCCAAGCTCCAGCTTTTCCTCTTCACCGCCATCCTTCTCCACCAGTGCTCCTTCCACGCCAACCCAGCGGAGCATCTCACCATGGACTGCATCCATGGGCTGGCGCTGAAGCCACGGCCCTTCACTGTCACCGTGCGGCAGAGGCTCCCCACACTCATCCAGCCCTGAGCAGGTGCTGGGTCCCGCTGGTGCTGTGCCCCCTCGGTTTGGACCTGGCAGGGCCGGGGTGCAGGGGAAGACCCTGCCTTGCCTGCAGGAGGATCTTGCCACGGTGCATCCCTGCCCCTGGTTGTAGGGTGGAGGGCAGAGTCCCCACAGCAATAAATGCCTTTGACATGGGACCCGGCTCCACTCGTTTTCTCCGGGGAAGGGTGGTGGCGGCTGGAAGCATCGTTCACACCTGAACCCCTGTCTTGCATCCCCCTGAGCTCTCCCACCCCAAGACAGGTCAAAGCCCACCTCCCCCCGGGGACTTCCCTGCAAGGACTGGGAGCAGCAAGCAGTGATGTCCTTCAGCTGTCGCAGCAGAAGGGCCGGGGAGGATATTTGGGGTGGGAAATGCACTTCCCAAGATCACAGAAAGCCACGTGGGAGGTAAGGGTGGCTGGAGGGGGGCTTGTTGATGCAGCATAAGTTTCAGGACCAGTTGCTGGAGGGGAACAGGATGGCTCCATCTGTTTGAAGCCATGAACATCCGGTTTGGGTGTGGAAGGAGGTTGGGGAACGTTTTGGTGGGGGGGGTTTCTCACCCCTCCTTCCCCCTAGACCCCATTGGTGGCTTGTGGGGTGGGGTGGCAGGACACCTCCCTGGGGGCCGAGCAATGGAGAGGAAGATATTTCTCCTCTACAAGCCTCTGCTTGAAGCAGAGAGAGGCTTTGGGTACCCAAAAGCAGCCTCTGACAGCGCACATCAACTCTTCGCTGAAAATGGGCACAGACCATCTCCGGAATGAACCTTTTCCTTCCAAAATCAGCTCCTGAACAACACCTAAGCAGCACGACCTGCAGTTGTAAGGAAATCCTCTTTTCTTGGGCACAAGTCCCTGTGCACAAAGTAAATCCACCCCTGCCAGATGGCCGTTGCTGCTTTGCATGCCACCGACGTCCCCCAGCCGTACCACACCGCTGAGTTACTCGAGCAGATAAACTGCAGCCATTTTTTTAAAGTCCGACTGAAGCTAACAGAGTTGGCTTTGTATCAGTAATTATGTGGTCCCCAAAAGGGAGGACAGAAACAGCCGCACGAGCTAAAACTGCTTATCTCAGTGCCACCAGCCTGCGGCCACCCTGAGCAGCTCCAGAGGGTGGCACAAATCCCCTCCTAATGACAATAATTTACCAATACCCAATTGATCTCCTTCAAAGGCTTGACCAATTGGGATTTCTGTCTTTTTTTTGGGGTGGGGGGAGGTGGCAGAAACAATCCTTTGCCTGCTGGTTGTTCTGGTCGCAGCTGCCTTTCACCTCTTGACTTCAGTGTCATTTGACCCCACTGAAACACCCCCGCAGCGATGCTCTGTGCTACGGCATGTTCTAACACCCACTACCAGCTCTTCACGTACTGCTAACGCTGCAAACGCACGACACCAACCCCCCCCACACACCACATGAATGGCACGAGCGGGATTTGAAACTCCTACATAGTACAGTGCAGAAACCAAGTCCTGGCTGCACCCTGCTGAGCATCAGGGCTGGTGGGTTCCCAATGCCACCACCGTGTCCCCTGGACACGTCCTGCCCACGGCTGCCTCCGGGGGCTATTAGAATCGCTGAGTGCAAACGACACAGCAGTCTGCAACAGCTCCATGATGCCAAGGTTTGAAAGCGCCAGTTTCTTCCTCCTCTTTAGACACACACCTGTGAGAACAGCCCTTGAGATGTCATAAGACAGAAACCAGCAGTTATCTCCACATCACGTACTGCCCACTCGGAGATTTGCCAACAACAGCCATCTCCAGCTTTGATGGTCCAGCTGGAGACCTTCAGCCTGACAACAGCATCCTCTGGAGATGCCAACACCACGGGCTCCTGCACCCCTTGACTGGTGCGCAGCCTCCCCCCCCAGGACCGCAGGCTGCTTGTTTATTCAGCCTTGTTTTATGGGCACACTATAACAGAGGAATGCACATGGGAGCAACCCCAGGGCCTCAGCCCTCCTCTTTAAGCCATCTCAGAGCACAAGGACACGTTCAAGGCCATGTCACACTGCAGTGCTACCAGTGGCACCAGCATGACCATGGCACTGGTGGCCAACAGAAGCAACCCATAGCCCCACAGGAACTGGCACGAAGGGAAGGTGGCAGCAGCTGTTTGAGTGGAAATCTCAAGATGAGATTCAGATCCTTGGGGCTCTGTGCAAAGCCATCCACACGCTGAGTGTGTTCTGCCCCTCCTCAGCCTCCACCCACCAAAAAAACCCAAAACAGACGAGGCTGCTGCTGCTCATCAGGAATACTGTTGGGTGCTGACAAACACCGTTTGGTTTTTCCTTGTCCTGATGTATTCTCTGTGCACCTGCAGCCGGCACGGAGCTCGACACAGAGGCATCGTGTGCAGGACATCCTCGGTCATTAAACCTGAACATCCCTCTACTCTACCCAACAAAGGCCAAGGGGGAGGGTGAGGTGCTGGGCTGAACAAGGAGCACTGTGACTCACTCCCACGCTTCACCCCATGCTACAGCAGAGCTTGTGGTGCAGCACAGTTCAACGGCCGCAGGAGCATCCTGCCCCGCTTCCCAAGCCATGCTTCCCCGGCCAGCTTGCCTCCGCAGCTCCAGTTCCTACCCTACCCAACAGGCTTTAAAGTCAGGGTTCTCCAAGCCCAAATCTTGAAGATTTAGGTCTCTCTGTTTGCTATGGCACCGAAACACCGCCACACAGGTTGCAGCAGCTGCGCGCGAAGCGTACAACCATGGCTCTTTCCATGGCGGGGGGAGGAATCTGCTTCCAGCACTTGAATGATTTTGCAATGCTTTGACCACCTCATTTCTCATATTTAAGGCCAGACGCTGCCAGGAAATACTTTTTTTTTTTACCATGGAAGTTGGATGCTGGGAAGCACGTTGTGTATTTACAGTCCCCTGTGTCCAAACTCATTCCCGCTCCTTGCCTGCGCTGATAGCCGCCTTTGCACGCAGGCAGGTACCGCGCCACTCCTACCACAGCTTCCCAGCCCCCGGAATGCTGGAATATGCTCTCTGCTATTAAGCAAAAGACACACAGGAGACCTGGCTGCAGAACTGAGCCTTTTACTAAGAAGAAAAGCAATCAGTCTGTCATTAATCTTGCCTTCAAAACAATTCACTGCAGGTATGTAAGCAACCCAGCACAGGAAGCCTACATCAATCTCAAATCCTCTTCTGCTTTTCATAAACTTAATTATTAAAGCCTGATCCAAAAGGTCTTTAACATCTACATGGCAGTGAAGCTGACACCAAGCCAGTAATTAAGAAGCTGATTTGTGTTATGGGATACGTTTATAATGATGGGACCCTCCAGAGAGAGAGAGGACAATCCTGCGTTACCTCATTTGCCTTCAGGGCCTTGAGCCCTTCTCAGATTTTTACTATTGAGAAAGCAAAAATTAAATACATTTTACAAAGAGAACTAAATCTCTGGCTACCGAAGTTACTGAGATCATGGGTTTTTTTGCCTAATACCACCATGGCTACCTGTACGTGCAAGACCAGAAGCATGGCAGGTCTACAGCGAGCTGCAATTGTGTTCACCCTCATTCACCCCGCTCTTTCCTCTCCACTTTTAACCTTCACAGTGAAAACATTTCCCCAAGGTCAGCTTTTTCTCTGATATTACCATGTGCTTCACATACAATACTCAAGTATTAGTCAAGTCAACTTCCTGTAAATTAAAACAAGACAGCAAATGTATTGCTCACAATCCTCCCGCTTCAGGTTGTCTCTCAAAGCAGGGTCCGTGCAGGTTTGATTTTTCCAGGGAATTTCCAAGGAATTACAAGTGTCATTGAACCAAAGAAATCTGGGCTTAGCAGAAGTAAGCTGGGGTGGGATTCGGAATGACTGCCCCGTTCCTAGGAGGGAGCAATGTTGACATTTCTATGCCAATACTGACTCAGAATTTCCCGGCACATGGGAGAGGTGGTCACAGCTCTGGTATGCTCTTTTATTGGAAACCAACTACATAAGTTCATGTCTGCTTTCACATCCCTCCTCTTCAACAGACTACCCTGTCCCAAGCCATGGGGTCAGTGCTGACCTCCTCTCCATGACGGCCAAGTTGCCTAAACCCATTCTCCCACCTGTGCTCTAAGCCACTGCTCCCTCGATTGGCGAGTTAATGCTCGGGTATTGCAAAATTAAAAATCACTGGGAAGCTTCTGATGGTCCAAGAGTTTTTACACTTACTTATACTAACAGGCAGGGTACCTACACGTCCATCCCTGACTGTGTCCCTCAGCGTGTCACACCTTTGGCTAAGCCGAAGACCTGCTCCTGCACAACCCTGGTTTCTGCTTCTGGGATCCTCCCTCCAAAGCAGCAGACCTTGGCAGGATGCTCCTCGTACCAGCGTTATCATTTACCCTGCAAAGTAATTTGAAATAAAATGAGCTAAAAATCAGGCAGTCTAAAGCACCCAGAACCAGCACTGAACACAGCCCGCGAGCCCCTCGGTGGTGGTTTCTGGCCAGGGGAAGCTGAAGATGGCCTTCGGGATGATGAAGGCTGAGCACAGAATCCTGCACCGGGTCACAACTATTATCCATCTTTATTTAAAAACAAGTTCACTCGGAGTACATCGTATGCCACAAAGCGTGGCCGTATGACTTTGGTGCATTTTAAAAACATAAGCAGTAGCTGTTGTACTGACATACAACATCTGCTACAGGTGTATCCCACATTATTACATATATAAACAGTGCAATATAAACAAGAACGTTGTAAGTTACTTCCCCATAATTTCCTATTGCATTTGGCACTGCCACCACACATACAAGCACAACGATGTTATGCAGAAGACCTCCACCTGTCCGTCAGGTTTCTTCACCTATATATGTATTGGTGTAAAAAGCAAGAGCGCAACACAGGTAACTTTAAGCAAGATCCCCTTCTTATTTGTAAATACTTAATTTCAAACAGAACAGCACAGTGCTGATAAATAGTTAAATAGCTTCAGTTATTCTTTCATATCATAATTTAACCACAGGTAGGTATGTTTTAAAATTAAGACAAGAGTAGCTCCAGGAAATTATTCTCTCACCCTGGGATAAATCCAGAACAACTTAACTGGACAGAAGCAGGACAGAGAGTCCCTTGCCAAAAATTGTACCAGGCAAATTAATTTCTTGTGGTCCTGGAATGTATACAGTGCAGGCGCCTTCAAGAAATTCACATTGTATGCTGGGATTAGTCTGCAAAGCATGTGCAAGTTTTAAAAACTCTGTTTCCATGTTGTCTGAAAGCTCCCAAGGTGCATTCTCCCCCTGCAAACAGGAGGGACGGCCCCCCCTTCCCAGCACACAGCACACATAGCGCTGAACAGGAGACTGCACATTTTATTGCTAAAAAAAAACCAAACCAAAACCCCAAGTGCTGTTGATTGGGAAGTGTTTTAGTTACACAGCCTTGCCTTATCTCTACATCAGCCTGCAAGTTATGCTATTAGAATTAAATTATGTTAATCAGTCACATTCTTCTTATTGCGAACAAGCCAGGAAAAGGGAAAACCAAAACAAAAAAGGTTCTTTTGATCATTATGTCATAACTTCCTGGAGATCAGACTGAAAAATGGCAAAATACAGCTTTTATCTGCACTTGAAAGGATCTGTGAGTTCTGTCATTGCCTTTCATCGTCGTCTCAGAGATGCATTAATTAGGTTCCAGCAGATAGAGCATAGGAGAAAAAAAAACCCAAGCCAGAGACAAGCCCCCACCCTGGCTCTCCAGGCAGGAGCTGTGCTGCCGGGGATCCTTCCTGCATGAAAACCAGAGTAACAGACCTCTCCGCTTCAGAACCCCCCAGAAAGGGACAAGACCACACACACAAAGGGTACGTAGCAGCAACATGCCAGACCTTGCTCTTTTAAGCCAAAACTGAAGTCTTATTTGAAAAAAACCAAAACCAACAACCCCAAAACCAAAACAAAAAATCCCACAGAAAACCCCCCAAACCAGCAGAGAGAAGCAGGCTATCACATGCACAGAAAGCCAAGAGCATTCACCGAGGGTCCGAAACAGAATAAATGCGTTGGAAGGCTGCACCCGTGTGAAATCATCTGCGAATGAACACCAAATGGGAAGAACTACCCTAATTTAATTAGCACCTTTCCCTCCAGGGAAGTAGGTTACTGGTACCCAAAGGCAGCAAAGGTTCTGGCCGCAGCCCGGCATGTCCCACCAGCCCCGCATGGCCCCTGCGCCCATGAAGGACGTGACCTCCGCCTCTATCAGCAAGAAAAACAAGATTTTTGGTATCTGTTTCCGAACAGGCTCTTTACTCTCTAACCCAAAGCTGTGCTGTTACAGCACTCTTTCATGAGGACTTTTAACAGAGGTCACTCGTCTGGAGAGGTGCTGCCAACCAGCACGGCACCTCAGCCATTAACAAATTAACAAAATGCTTTCCTCATGCATCCCCCCTCTTAAAGACTGAATGAACATAATTGGGATGAAACACTCGAACCTAACCCAGCGCAGAATCCCAAGCAGCAGATGAAATGAACAGCAAATTAGTTCTTTTTTTTTTTTTTTTTCCAAGCTTACAAACCCCCTGTGGTTTTGAAACAGACACCAAAACAAAACAAAAAAAATCAAAGGAGAATTTAGATCTGTAGAAACACAGTGGAAGTTATCTCCAGAAAATACATAATGCAAAGATTCCTCCAACAGTTTATGTTTTGACAAGTTAAACAACAGGTGAAGGCTTGAGTAAGTCTGCACGTAAGTAAAGCTACAGACTCTCGGTAGCGTAAATATTTCCTTTTCCCACTCTTCCTATCACACACGCTGAAATCATTTACTTTTGGAAGGCAGCAAGGTTTAAGCAACACACAGAACAGCAAACATAAGTGACTGGTATCACTCTGGGACTTGCTGGCAGGGAAAGGCAATGCAAGAACAGCTAACTACACAACTGTTTCGAGAGCTATTACCTTTTCTCTCCAGAAAAAAAAACCCACACTTGCAAATCCTCCATGGAAGAATCAAGTTGCTGATCATCACCTTCTGGGTATCACTGTTGAGGATTTCCCAGCTTGGCTTAAGCAACCAAACACAAAACAGCTGAAACAACCTGTGCTATTATTTATAAAGACTGGATATTTAGAGGAAGAAAATGGTCATCCACTGGGAAATGTTCAAAACTAGACGCTCTCACACGAATTGAAAAAGGCAGCTTCATCACGCCAGTGAAGAACTGAAAGAAGAGCATACATTAAGTACAAAAATGTCCCACAATTACAGATCAAGTGCCCACTCATCGCAAGGGGAGCTCTGCACAAAAATACAGGGATCAACTTGAACCTGTCAGGATTCAGTTCTCCATCTAGAAGTATCAATTTTTATCATTTTAAGCAAATAAAACTAATTGCACACTCGCCTGGATCTCACGAGATGAATTCAGCACCAAAATTTTAAAGTTTAATTGGGAGGGGGAAGCTAAAAAGTGCCAAATCTATAAAAGCGAAAGTTTTTAAGCTCAAGTTCATTACACATTCCCCCTTCAGCGTTATTTTCACGAAGTAAAAACCCCATCAGTTTAATACACATGTAGTACAAGGGACTAAAAAGGTGATTAAGAAATGTTTTACTCTCGCACTTTTTACTTTACACTTCACAAACACTATACAATGTGGCAAGACATAACATTAAAAACGAAGCATCCGATTAGCTGCCAGCTGAAATTTGAAGGGACATCAAGAGAGCCTTGCTAAATAACTGGGGAAGTGTTTGAAGGTAGTTTTTCTTCATTTCTGTCGGCATACAGCACAGTTTACTTTTTCTGTTTAGAACCCAGAAGCTGCCAGGGGAAACGTCAGTTGTCAGCTTCACCTTCTCGGTGTCACCTAATTAGTCAAGAAGAACGTTACAGGGAAGCATCAGCTTTGCCACAGAACACCCCTGTTCCTGTAACCAGTGTTTCATTGATAAATAACTACTTTTCAACCTAAGTTATTAAATCTAAACCATAGCAGCGCAGTTTAGAGGTACATCAGAAGTTTTCACTTTCATGTGAGTGAAGGGAGTAAGTCCTGAAGTTTAAAATCTTATTACTCACTTCTCTGACAAAAGCAATGCATCCCCCTTAACAATAAAATCGGTATTGTGAAGGAAATCTTGTTGGTCCCCTGGCAGTAACTCACCGTAGCGAGCAGTGCTGGTTTCCCCCAGTGGAAAACCAGTAAGGTAGTTTAGGCATAGCGGGAAAGGACCAACAAGAGTGTGTTTTGGACGCCACCATCAATTTTCTCACAGCAAGGAAGAAAGGGCTGACAAGTCACTGATTTTAAGCCATTGTTGTCTTCTTTTCTTGTAATTGTCTCTTCTTAAGTCACGGTTTCAGTGCCCATCTCAACCAACAGGCTGAGGGCAGCGAGAACATCCCACTGCCTCTGGTGCATCCCACTGAGCACAGTGGCTCAAAATTTTACCTCACCCAAACATCCAAGCAAGGCATGTAATCAGTTATTGCAACTGATTCAATTAATACAAATCATTAAGGAAAAGAGAAAACAATCTGAAAAAAAATTTGGCTGATGTCTTCCTCCGGAATCAGCTGAGATTGCTCACCAGTGAGCAGGCTTGAAGTTCAGGTAGGGTTTGTGATATAAAACACTTGCGTGTATATATAAATATGTATATATTTTTACATCACAAAGCATCTCTCTCACATATCTGCGTTATATACTTATAAAATCACAAATATTTTTATATCACAAATTTTACCTATACACCCCCACACCTGTTTTTAGGAATTGGACTTTTTTTAGGAATTTTAAAATCAAACATATGCAGTGCTGTAAGAAGGAAAATAATACAAAATGTTACATGATTAAATCCTGTCAAGATCTTTGCCTGGATGTGCTGATGAGCCTGCTGCATGATTTTTCCTGTAAACTCTTGTGGCTTATCCATGAAGTGCAATTAAAGTTGTCAGGATCATGAAACCCCTTTAACTGGAATTTTACTGTCTGTGCAGTATCAAGTGGAATAAGCCTGTACACATTTATTCCTCCCAGACTGACAGCATCTCTTCAAGTTCTCTCTCACTCTCTGCATCCTGGAAATGTAATAAGAAAACAGATAAAATATATAGCCTGATGGAAACAATTAAAAAAGAGCATTTCCCTCTTCTTCTCCAACCCCATACCAGGTTTTAAGTATACCCCCAGCCTCACATTTTTCCTCTTAATGCTTTTTATCCTCCCCTCCCCTGTATTTTCCTCTCACCGCTGCTGTCGAAGCCTATCTAAGTTTTGCACATGTCAGACTTTCTCTTATGTTTCCTTTTGAGAGAAGAGAACTGACAACCAAACCAGCAGAATTCAAACATCTGCTCTCTCACTGATTTTCATACTCTGGATAAATGCCCTTGTTCTTCCTTCTCAACATGATGGAAGCTATTTGATTGATGATGAGAACTAACATTTGCGAAGACTTAACGAATCCACTTAAGCACTGGCTTCTTTACTCCATTCCCACTTTTAATTTCAGAGAAGAGAGAATTAACTCTTCATGACTTTTCTGCCTGTAGCTCTCTCCTGGTCTTCCCTGAAAATCTCAATGCTTTTACGATTTAATCTTACGCCTCCAACACCTATTTTTTGATCTTTTCGAAAAAATAATCTTTCTATTTATCAGACATACCATTCCAACTCTGTCTAGAGAGATTCCCAACCAGTGTACAGTGAGGAAGCTCCTCATCAGGCAGAGCTGGGATATTCCCTTCTGCAAGAAGAGAGTAAGTTCTGCTCCGTACCCCATTTTCCCCAGATTTGGCAGCAGCCAGTAGCCAAGTGGTTTCTGCAATACTGGCCAGTGCCCTGCAGGTGGGAGCACAGGCAAGCCAGCTCCTTGCCAGATGGTTTGCCAAGATCTCTTGCGTACTTGTGGTTTGAATCTCAGCACAATACTTTTGCTACAGCAATGTAAAAACTAATTATGGCCCTAAACTCAGAGTGGCATGAAATGCTGCGTATAACTCTGCCTTCTGCCCAGCATGTTTATTCCATCAGACTAAGGCTGAAGCTGTAAGATCTGGAGGACCTTCCTTACGGTAGTTTGTTTGCATTTCTCATGATGATGCCAATAACACCAGGTTAATATTATAAGCTGTCATATTTTTATTCAGTTTCTAACTGGCAGTAATTTGAGGGCACCGTCTATACAGCTTTTGCTTAACAGAAAAAGTGCAAAGGAAAGTGCAAAAGAGCTCCCAGCTGGGGAATGCTGCCGCATGGCAGTTTCTCAAATGCAGTACAGCCTGCCCTCTAAAACCCTGTAAAAGTAGTAAGAGCTGAAATATCCCAGATATTAAAAAAAAAAAATTAAAATGTAAATGCAGGGCAGCACATACAAACTTCTGAAAGGCCAAGCAAGTCAAATGCTGGTGCCTTCTCTGAAGCTGCACAGGCCATTAGAAGAGGTAAAGCCGTGCTCCAGCCCGAGGACAACAACCGATCAGCTTCAGTGGCCCCATCTGAGTTGAGCTGGCCAGGCACGATAGTGCCCAAATGAATAAACCTCCCCCCAAAACAGGGTAGGGGGAAGTGTACAGCAATCACTCAGCAGTTCTGCAGATACACCAGTCCATGAGCTGCCGCACTGAACACGTGCTGGGCATGCAAATGTGTCCATAATCTAACCCTGCAAACAAGTCAGTACTTGCACGGTGCCGTGCTGGACTTCTAAGCCTGTATCAGGCATACTATCAACTTCTGAATATTTTTCATTATTTTGCTGAATTGCTTTAGGCATTCAGATAGCAGGTCCCAAGAGAAGAAGAGTCCACGCTAAGGAACAAAATACTTTAAAACCTGGGCTTGCAAGCTGGAACATCTTTTAGAAGATAATTTTATCTCTGCTCATCACTAACACGTGCTTACTGAGACCGCTACCTCTTTTGTATTAACTGGCAGCTCCGAGGCAAGATTCATCCAGAGAGCAGCTGCAGACTTGTTCCCCAGGTCCTTGTAACACTGTGAACATAAAATGACAACGTGAGAAGAGTTAAATGGGAAAAAAATAGGCAGCAAATGTAACTGAGCAATTATGAACCCTGGCAACTGATAAAAAGAGCTACTGCTACCTCTTACCCATCTGCACAGTATAGATGCAGGCTTCTGACATTTCCTGCCATATACTTCACGCACAAAGCATTAGAACCTCAATCAGATTATAGGATACTAGATTTCCCTTTTTGGTGTTTTTGTTTGTTTTGGGCAAAGAGATTGTTATTTTGGTTGAAGATTTTCAGGTGTTCCTGTGATTTCTACCATTATTGAAACTCTGTTTTTATTTCCACTTAGGCACTATTCCTCACAGCACTTTCATCACAAACCCTCTGCACTGAGAGCACATCATCTTACAAAGCTTACATTCCCTGGGCTGTTAAAAATGAGGTTCAATTGCAAGCACCGTAACATCTAATGTTGACAGGTCTCTTGGGTCTCACAATAGGTGTGAAAAATCCTTCATCATGAACTCTTCTCCAGCAGCAGAGAAACGGTCATCCCTCTATGTAATAGGGAGTTTTTCAGTGCCTAGAGAGTGACGGAGGCATTTGCAGACTACAAAATAAGCACGGTAAAATGAAGCGGTGGCTAAAAAAAACCCATCAGCAATGCAGTTAATCACTGTAATTGCCATAAAAAGCCAACATTCAGTTAGGATAAGGACAGCAGTTAAACTCCTGTAGACTGAAATGTCACTGCATGGTATGTGCACGAGTGTATTTTGGTGATTTTCCCATGTTGTGGGGTAGTTCTGAGAGAGAATATCCATTCTGCTGTGGGCACTGTTGGATTTTTGCATCTGATGAATTCAAAATAGATGGAGCCATGGACATCCATTGAAGCCTTTAAAAACCCTGCATCCCTGCATATCAGCCAAAAATGTCAGAAGATAACCGTAAAACACAATTATTTTTTCCTCTGAAGTTTGACCCATCAGAGCACTATCTCTTTCAAAATAATCAGACACCAATTACACTTTTTAAATTTTGTGATTGAATATGTGACCCAAAGTAACAAAGCCTGGGATTAGAGGAAAAAAAAACCCAACCCAAACCTAAAATCAAAGGGATCCAAGTAGTCCTACTAACCTCTACGCTAATTTGTGTTTGCAGTATATTTCTGAAGCTCAATCACATCTGCCAGACATGTGGTGAACTATTAACCCAATAAAAACATATCAGCTGATATAGATTACACACAATGAAACCCACATTTTTACATCAACTCTGAAAATCTGTTCAGGTTAAGACTTGACAGTATTTGCTGCTGCAGCTTCCCTGGAAATAAGTTCCAAGTCTTCCATCCTTTATACTACAAAAGACATTTAGGGGCGATTTTGAATTTCCATGAAAGCTGGCTGTATTTACAAGCAGAAAGAGAAGCAATTAAGACCACATTCATCATGGTACATAAGCAGCCAGAAACAAAAAGCTAGCTGATTTACAAATACGTATCTGATTTTATCTAACAGATGACTCATGACTAAATACACACAGTGAGCTGCAATACATCAAAGACGAAATCCAGCTGGTGTGAAGGCTACTACACCTCTTGCTAGGTCTTCCTCCTCTGCTATCACCTTTATTCTCTTTTAATGAGATGCTTATTGTGGAATAAGTTTTGCACCTAGGTTCCAGTAATAATGTATTCCAGACCAAGCAGATCCTATGACTTGCACGCTACCCTGATAAAATTCACATTCTTTGGGACACTGGGAATTCAGGAATTTCACAGAGAATGACTACAGCTACTCTTTGCTACGCCCACTCTGGCTAATACTTCTAAAGCTATTTGGACTTTAAACTAGACTCCAACTGGAGGCTGTAGGTATTAAGCAGCAACTTTAACATTTAAGAGTTCAAAACCAATTATTCCCTCAACGCAAACAAAAAGAACTTTGGAGCTCCAGCTCCAGGCACTCGTGGTGTATTTAATCATCACTCAAGACTCCCATCTGTCCTGGTAAGATAGAGACATACTTTATCCTTTACTTTTCCCCATGACACTTTCTGTACACACCACAGAAGTCCATAGTGGTGGTGGTATTAAACCTCCAGCCTGTGGCTTACCAGTTACCAGTGCTGCTTTATATAGAATTTGATCTCTTAAAAAACAAGAAGGGTGCTCCGCTGGATGACTCAAAGGCAATATCCTCCCTGAATTGTAATGTCTCCACACCAGGTGATGATTTGACCTTTTTTAGGAACATTATCATCTTACAAAATCTTGCTTCTGCATGAAATAATTTACATGTCCATAGCACTTTACAGCCAAAGGTAATTTTTTAATACAAATCTTATCCTAGGAGCATATGACTGATCTAAAGAAAGCAACAAGTGACTGGTTACCTTGGCAATGTATACTCGTCCTGCTTTGGAAAATCCTGGGCTGAGCTCTTCAACCTACAAAGGACAGAGGGGAGGGTGCAGCAGGCAGAGGGGAGCAGACATTAGGATGTGCAAAGGACACAATTAATGCTTACATCAGGTTTGCTCCATCTCTTAAAAAAGAAAAGAAAAAAAAATTACTAAACCCTACTTTTGTAAATCGGTAGTGTAAGAGTTTTTCATAGGGTTGCCTGGCTGGGTTAGTACAGTCCTCAGATTCTCATACAGTGCCCGTGACTCAACGAACAACATTCACACTCTCACCAAATCCAAGCGCCACGAAAGAACAGTGAGGTGAAGTCAAGCACTCAGAAGCTAAGGGAAACTCAGAACCAGCCTGACAACCTCCACTTGCACATGTGCGTGCACTATTTTTAACCTCCTTGCCCATGCAGTCTCAACCACTTGGGCTTTTCCCAAATATACTGGTGCCAAATCTCAGGAATCTTCCCCCAATTTTTCATCTTCTCCTTCCTGGCTACTAATTCCCAGGTTCCTAGTTACTCATGCCCCCCTGCCTTCTTCCATTCACTCAGCTACAGTTACCGCTCTCCAAGTAACTTTATTCCAGTATGTTCCCATCAAGAACCCTTGGCCCGACCTGTATCCCACCCTCACGCAAACTCCCCAATGTGCTCTACCAGGATGTCTGGCCCCAGACATCAGAGGAAGGACCGAGAGCACAAGACAGACAGTGTTCATCCTCTTAATTCTGTTGTCTGACCTTAGATCTAGTTCAGCTTGTGACTAACCCAGAGCTGCAATTTGCCGGAAGATTTCCATTCCCCTGAAGCGTGCCAACTGTGGCTGAAAGCTGAAACGGACTCTGTGAGCATACAGGAATCACACTTGTTCGGGGGTAATCAGCTTCCAGAGGGACGCTTCTGTGTCCTTTTGAAAATCTACATATCTGACCAAAGCTAAACCTCAGAAAATACAAGTTCCTGTTTCAAACTGCAGCACTGTCCCAACTCATCAATAAAAGCGACAAGCTGTTTTTCTCTCTAATGAAAAGAAACAAAACACTTTGCCTCAAACTTAGTTCTGAAACGATTTAACCACTCTGGCTGAAAAGTCAGTTGCCTAGGGCTGATACCTACCACCTACCCAGTCTCAAACAACAACATTTTGGCAAAATCGTAAGAAACTGAAATAAGTATGACATTCCCTGACACTTTCCAGAACCGCTGACCCACCTATGAGTTATAAAGTGGTAGGGCAATTTGTTTCTGTAACACTTCATCAGAGGTGCTCAAGAGTAGTTCTCACAGGCACAGCCAAAGACAGTCTGCTTAACTCATCTTGTGCAGACCCTTGCAACAAGAGCTGTATGCTCAAAAATGTGACTCAGACCAGATCTTAAAATTCATTTTCATCAACGGGAGGACGAAAAGAAGCCATTCAGAGGGCAGGACTCTCACGACGCAGGAAGTACTCTGAAGAATTGCTTTCTAGAAATACATAAGCAATATGCCCCTGAAACCTTAAAGTAGTTGTCTTAAAATGTTTGAAGCAGAGTCTGACCTCATCAGACAGCCTTTTAATAAAACATTCTGAGAGAAATCAAGACAGAATGTATCTACACAAGCATTCCCAGAGATGAGCTCAAACAGATCTTACAGACCCTGAAAGAGCAGACCATATGCCTTTAATATCAAGCAATGAATCACTCCACTATGCAGCTTTTAAAATGAAAACCAAACCCCTTAAAACTAATTCTGAACACTTTGGGTCTAGTTCCGATGTCTTCAAAATCACTTTCTTCTGTCTGGCTGTTCCATAACAGAGGCTCCACAATTTTTCCTTTCACCAGCTTTTCCTCCACAGGTTCTAGTCAATGGAGATGTATCATGGAGCACTTGGGAAAGCACTAAGTTTAAGCAGAACACAAATACTCCAGCTCCACACTTGTGATTGCATTTGGCAGGTTAGCAATATTCTTACTTATCAGATTCCATTACCCGTAAGAAGTTTTGCAGCGCGTCCTGTACAGTGGCTGTAGGAGGAGCTTCAAACAAAGCAGAAGCAGTCTTTTTTTCAAGCCACCCCAGGTGGGAAACCTGCAGAGACAGTAAGATTAAACTGTCAACCCCTCTAGAGACACAGCATATGCAAAAGTATACAGACAAGGAACCATCCAGTTTCTTGTAGCTGGCTCATGCACCTGAGAGAAAGCCAAGGACCTTGGTAGTGTCGGCAGATTCTGGACAAGTACCCAAGTCCAGCCACAGAATTAAACCTGACGTGCCTTTCCTTATACCAAGTCAGCTTTTGCAATTCCGTACATCAGCTGCCACACGCACAATGCTCAAAGTAAGATTTGTCTCTGTCTCTATAACTGGATATTGCAGGCACGCAACAGTGCGGGTGGTCCAAAATCCCAAACCGCCGCATTGCAGCCACACCAGTTGCTGGCAGTTCCCAGAGATGCATCGGGGAAAATGCATGTACGGAGCCCTCCCATCGCCAGCTGCAACCTTGTATGTGTTCTCCCCATACAAAGATCCCTCGAGAGGCAGGCTAAAGTCTTCCCACCAACAGATACTCACATCTTGAGAAACAGGTAGCTATAATAATTATTTCATGAAATCTTATTCTCCTGCTCCCAGCTCCTCTCTCTAATAAGAAACACCCTGAAACTTCCATGAGGGAAAGGACGCACAGGACTGTAACTTCTGATAATGTCTTCTTGGTTTAATGTTATATAATTCTTATAATGCAGAATAGCAGAAGCACTAACGTATTTCTGCATACATCTGGTTTTGTTTCATAGCTTCAACAGCTCTAAGAGCAGTAGTAAGTCCATAACAGAATAAAGAGCTACGAGCTTCCACTAGTTTAGTTCACTGCTCCTCTGTAATTAACAGCGTCAATTCAGCTACAGCCCCTGCAATGTGACTTCATTTTTTACAGTAGTGAAGCACTTTCAAGTTGTATAAACTGAAAAGTAGATATTTACTGCAAACTCTTACTTCTTTTTATAGGCACTAAATCTGATTTATGGTATTTGACTCCAAGCTTCTCCCTGTCAAGAAATAGAAAGCAGCCGGCACGCTTACTTCTAATACCTCCAATACTTTGCATAGCAAAGGCAGAGGAAACACATGCTAAATATTATACAGATACACTGTGTGCAGCAGCTCTTGCCAGCCCTGAAATGTCCTCGATCACATCCATATGTGCTTAAAGAACTGAAGGTAGTTTTTCACTAAGTAAAGCACAGGGAACAGTAAGCTAGTTTGCATCTAGTACTTTTTCTAATCCATTTTTTGCCATTTCACTTCCCATGCCACCTGCAGTGACTAAAAACTGTGTCCAGGGCCCTGAACCCTTCAGAGCAACTCAGAAATAACACTTCAAGCAAACAGCTTCCCTTTAGGAAAGAGACAAAAAGCAGAGGGAAAAATGAAACGCA
Organism: Falco naumanni; assembly: GCF_017639655.2. NCBI lineage: Eukaryota > Metazoa > Chordata > Aves > Falconiformes > Falconidae > Falco > Falco naumanni. The sequence continues at coordinate 20,145,467 of NC_054063.1, forward strand.
GAATAGTGGCAATATATAAATGAAACTGCAAATGCCCCAGCAGCTTTTACTCTTATCACACAGAAGTACACCAAGTACTTTTAAAGCCTTTTATTGATTCAGGGACAAAAGTATTACAATAGCAAGAGCAAATGATGTTGCCAAAGAGCAAATGACATTGCCAATATGAAACCACTCTCTTCATGCTTCTTAAAACATCAGTGTGTGTTCAGTACCACTGGCCTTTCTATACCTTCTTCTGGCCTTTGACCATTAGCAGAGAGCAACCGGCTGGAAATGGGCTCAGCTGGCATTTGTCCCAATCACCAGCTCAGTGTTTCTGTAGTCCCTCTCGCTATGAACTTACATAAACTCTTGTTAAAAACCTGTACCATTTAAAAGAGAGTGCTTTGAGTGGTAACACCAGTATGAAGGTATACATTTTAGATTTAGTAAGAGGCAGACAAGAGGGAGGTGGACTGCCTAAGACTTCTCAATTACAGTTCAGAAAACACTTCGATGGAAAGCTGAGAGATTCTGAATCCACTGTGTCCTGGCAGACAACAGTTTCAGCAGTGCTTTTATAAAAGCATGGAGGTGCTACACATACAAGAACATGAGCTTTTACATCGTAAGAGGTTTCTGAATGCAATGAGTTAACAGTATTCATCAGTGGAGTGTTTTACCTGGCACTGTTTCAGGACTGAAATGAAGAGCTTCTCGATCCCATGCAGGCACACCCTTTAAACTACTTCTCCAAGCAACCAGGACATTCCCACACCTGTACTTTCCGATACAATATCCGAGTTCAACCACCAAAGAGTGTCCTCAGTCCTTACAGCTGGTGGTTTGAACCCATCTCTCTTTCATTTAAATAGGGATGATTTAAATTCCAAGGAGGAAGAAAACAGCAGTAAGTAGTAATAAACTATTTTACCTGGTAACACCACCTGCCCAAGAGATAGTAACACTTTGGATCCTCTGGTTTCAGTTCAATCGCCTTATCAATGTGTTCCTATGGAAAACCATCACCAACACACATTATATTTTTGTTATAAGCTAACACAATATTCACGACAGCAGATGAACAAATGTGGAAAGAGGGAAAGGAAGAAGTCCACAAGTTAACTGTCAGTGACCAATAAAGTTACAGCTACAAAGAGATTCCAAATTTTCTTAAAAACGGTTTCAGTGAACACAGAAAACCAGCATTTTATGAGTCTCAGAGACAAGAATTACTATACATAATTAAAAAAATGAAGCTGCCCTTCATTTTGTTCTACCACCTTTTCAGAGCTTTGACAGAATCAACTCATTAGTCACATTGATAGCTGACAAGGCAATAATTATACGTGGCCTGTTCTGTAGGAACTGTTCCAGGCACATCCTCTTACCCTGTAACATCCCTGCTGTGGATAAGAGGCAAATAAAGGAACCTCAGGAAGATTAAATCCTCTTTGAGAAATAACTGCTTTGCATTTAGGGGAGGGTGCGAGCATGCTCACAGTTACTGAAGAAAAGTCGTTGCTCCATCTTACTACCACATTGTAATTTGATGTTAGGAGTTCTCAGTCTCACCATATACAGACATTTTATTTGCAAGACTTTTCCTCTTCTTTTTTCTGAGATTACAGTGTGCAAAAGTGCAGAGCCAGACCTGTCACCCCCATTACATGTCGCTGGAGTCACCTTCGTCAGCCCACACCTCCCACTCACAGCATCTCTTCAAGACCTATCGCTTCCTTAACAAGAGCTGGAGCCAATTTTCCTAATTTATTACTACAGAAATAAGTATTGTTCAATATTTACACAAAAACCAGCACATCCATCCTACTCACCTTAAAAACATATCCGATTTGAATGCGCTTCTGAATACTCTCATGTTCTGATAACTGCCCACAAAGAATAGCATACCTACACAGAGGAGACATTTGCATGAAATCAAGCAGGCAGTTTAAAATATACATTTGTATTCTGTTGCTACCTTCAAAAGGAAGATATGTAAGTGCATTAAAGCTTCACAACTTACTGGGGAAAACAAGGAATACCGTACATCTTTTACAGGGAAGAGACATATGCAGTAAGAAATGTAGCGCACAAGAAGGAATTAGCTTGAATGATGTTGGCAAGTCAACAGGAATGGATTGACAGTGAGACAAAAATTCCTTGCAGTGATGGCTGGAAAGCCTTGTTCTACATAAAACAGGAGCAGCACACTTCTACGCCCTAAATCTCTTCACTCAGCAACAAAACTGTGTCAAAGCACAGAGCAGTGAAGAATAAATGCTACTGCAGCGAGAGCCAGAACTACGAAAAGCTCTAAGATGCAGTGATCTTCCATACGAAACACCCAATCTATAGCACAGCTGCCGTCTACTTCAAGGGAAAAGATCATGAAAACCTACCTAGATCCTGCAGCCCAACACGGCCACCAAACGTGGGAAGAAAAATAACATGTTGAAAGGGCAAAGCCATTTAGTGTTGTCCAGTAAGAGATCATAAATTGTGAGCCTGAGAAGCATAGGCCCTAGCAAAATCAGTTGTTTCATGAGCTGTGAAAGTTAAGGAAGGTTAATTATCCATGGATTTGCACCCTCCCATCTCACTGCCCTGCACCACAGAGGTTCAAATGCCCTCCCTCCCTCCACTGCTTCCCAAGAAACAAAAAAACCAAACTGTGGAGGTGTGCGATTCAATGCAAACTGATATTTCAGCTGTGCTGATTTGGTCTTTGACCTCTGCCATCCCACTTAGGTAAGAGCTGTGGGAACGGAAGAGGCTTCCTCACTCTTCTTTGACTATGGCTCAAAAAATATTAGGTGCAACAGATGGACAAATGAATAACACAAGTCTCGTTCTTTCAAAAAAACAAAGCTGAAAAGCAGAAAGATGCAAGGAAACCTCCCTCGAGATTTCTTTACTACATCCACATCCCAGTGCTGCTGGATACTCTGTCTCATCTCAACACACCATATCCCAAAGCACCCCTGGTGACAGCTAACCACAACAGATGTTCATGCAGGAATTTGTCAGAAGACTTCTGAGTCTCCACACTTCCTTCAGTGTCACAAAACCCCCCCCCCAAAAAACATTTCACACCTCATTGCTCTTGCCTGAACTAAGTTTTCAATGTGTCAGCTACACTACAAAGAAGTTGCATCTCCTGATTATTTAGAATTTTTCATTAAATCTGATTATTTTAACATGCTAATTTTATTGGGAAAAAAACCCTCTGGTTCAGTTCTAAAATTCTTATTTTTTCATGATACCGGAAAAGATTACTAGATCAGTGTCTTAACTGGGTAAAATCCATTCTCTCCCACTGACAAAGTTCACAGCTGCACTGACACAATCTGTCACTTACAGATGCTGAAGTAAATGTTTTTACGATCTCCTCCAGTTTTGTTTCACAACAAACATCAGCCTGTGCTAAATACCCTTAACCACAACATGACTCGGTTTAGAAATACAAGCCAACAAAAGGCTTATTTTCTAAGATCACAAGATAAAAATATTTCTATACAATAAATCGTACAGTCTGTAGCCCTGTCTAACATATAGGAACTTGTCAGAATATAGCTCCTATAACCATACTGTTTAAGCTACTGAATACATGGGCAGGCATTAAATAAGATTAGGTCAAGTTTAAGGTTCTGCAACAAAACAGGGGAACACCATGCCTTTTTGAAATAGAAGCTAAACTGCTGCATAACCTCCCTTTATATCACCCCATCCTTCCCCAGCAAAAGCCTAACGAGCCCCTTCAAAGCAGCAGCAAGTCCAACGGGACACTGAGCTAGTTCAGTCGGATCTCTCCACCAAACATATAAACATCAAGTGGTGCGATATGCAGCTGTCAAGAAATATAAATACCAGATTTTTTTTTAACAGCCTGGCGAGATGTTACATAAAATAAGCAGTAAACAGTAGTCCTATCTTTGTGTCATGAAAATAAAATAATTTTTTTAAAAAGAAAAAAAAAATGCTAAGAGATGCCTGAACTGTTTTTTCCCTGCAGTCCCAGATGACTCTACTCAACCCAGCTTTGCTGGTCTCAGCCCTTTGCGTGAACCTTCCTTTTCAGCTTGTGCCTCGAGGTCCGATGGCACCAGCCTGCGGGTGATTTTCATACACAAGACTTTGCGGTTCTGAGATTTTAGGCTCTGGAGGTCTTCAGATCCCAGCTTCCCTTCCTCGCTCAGCAGTACCAACATGGTTTTCTGCTTTTTTCTCTTCTGCTTGTTTAGCTTGGCTTGTTGGAGCTATTTATTCTAGTTCATCTGGTGAAACGCCTTGGGATGAGTGTCACAAGAGGCATTGCTGAGTTCAGGAGGACTGACCGGCAGTAACAGGATAGATTAAAAATAATGAGTTAGGGAAGGGGATTTTCATCTTCTGTAAACAAGATGTAACCTCTTGAAGCACTGTGCAGATTGATGTCTCGGAAGTTACCAAAACCTTGTATTATGATATCCCTTGACTAATTATTAACCAGAACTACTCATTAAGCTGCTGACACTGGTCAAACTGCAAGTTCCCGTATGAATCTCAGCTCAGTAACATTTCCCCATTTATTAGAAAATAAACTCTGTGGAAGCAGATACTACCAGATGAGAGACCCTCTGCTCTTCCAGCTTAAATCCCCAAGCCTGGGACACAGAGCTCTGAAGAAACTTCATTTTCGATGCTGCACTCTGGCTGACTCCCATCGAAGCAGGACTCCTGGCCTCTGAGCACAAAACACAGCTAAGCACAGCCCAGCACCTCCAGCTCCATGGCCAGCAAGGTTTGCCAACCCAAATACATCTCTTATCTCTTTTAACTGTTTCAAAGACTCGCTAGCCGAGCGTGCTAGTGCTTCTCTCTGCATTAGACAATCAGGAAATTAAAAAGAAACTGCAAGGCAAAGGAGAATAAAAGGAAAGGGGGAAAGAAGTGAGGCGAAGCAGCAATTTTGCAGCCAACTGATAAAAGTGAAATAGAGTGTGCTTTGTATTGTTGAAGATGAGCCAAACAGGAAAGTCTGACCAGTGACAACAGCGTGAAGGCACCAAAGTTCTTTCCTTTTATTGACATCAAAATTTGCTTCATACATATTTAACTAATTTTTCATTGCAACACCCAACAAACTAATGAGCTAGAACACATTCCTATTCAATCAGCATTAGCTGTGAACTGAACAGATCAAGGCTAGCTTGTAAAAATTCTTCAGTGTCATTCAAGCAGCACTGCCAGTAAATCAAGAAAGAAGTTTTATCATACACAGACAAGAAGATTAAAAATCCTTCTCAGAGCTCAACTTTCACCCACCAGAGTCAGATAAAAGCTAGAAGAATAAAACCCTTTATCAAGTAAATGATCTGGAGAAACAAAGTTCCAAAATACACATCTCTATAAAAGAATTTATAAGTCCTCCAATTTTTTATGAGCATTACCAGTTTTTCACCTTCCTGTGCACTGACTACTCTCTTCACTTGAGAACAAGAAGGAGACAGATAAGTAGCATGAAAGTACTTGGACTGCAACACACCAAAAATTAAAATAATCATTAATTTAGGAATTAGTACTTTGGGAGAGCCAGCAGAATCCCCAGTGACTTAACCTGAAATTAACGACTGTCTGGTCTTAAAGAGCTTGGGCTTTCCTAAGGGGAGACAAGACCGAAGGAAAACACGAGGAAGGCAGAAGTATTCCTCCAGGCTTTGTCTGCATGGAGAGCTCAGCGAGGAGGCCAGGGTGTAAATTCACAGAGCATCAGTTAAGCTGAAATAATTCCCCGTTTGGCTATGCTTAGTAGCCCTGTTCTCCAGTGGCACAACCAGATCTCCCTTCCCTACAGGCTATGAACATCCATACGGGAGAGTTTCTACATTCTATACGAACAACCTAGTTTCTGCATTAACTTCCCACCACACACAAGTCCGCAGTCTAAGCCTGGCTTTGCCCTGTCAGCAGCGTAAGTCTGGCTGTGTGCCAGCTGAGTATCGATAAACTTTGGTTTACTTTGTAGAAAGCCACGTCACTGCTGTGTTCACTGCTGGTCATACATCTTCCCAGATAAGGGTAAGAATTCATCAAGAGCCCCGCTGGCTTGACATGGGAGATAAAAGCCCAGTTTGAGGTGTAAGAAACCCCAAGACTTGGGCAGAGATAGCAAATCTGTAATGTACAGACCTGCTGAAAAGGGTAATCGACGATGATGGCATGTATGCTAGAAATTTAAGCACAATAAATCATGTTCTAGATTAAAGAAACATTGGTTTTCTACTGTCACTGTCTCAATTTTCCACGGGGATTAAAATTTTATACATGTTCTTTCACACTAAGGGATCACATCAAAAACTGCCATGATTAACATTGGCTTCACCTCTGTTCTGACTCACAAAAATACTTACAGCTACTCTTAAATTGTAAAAAAAAAAAAACCAACCAAAGAAACCCCCCCAAAACACCCAAAAAAACCCCAATAAAAAAAACCCCATACCAACCAAAACCCCCAGGTATGTATAGAGGAACACTTTTCAGGATGCTTTCTACCACCTCTTTAATAACATTTCATTTAATATATTCTGAAAATTGGCTACTGCCCAAAGAGGTTTGAGACATCAAACGTCTTACCCTTTAAATGATCCACATGGGGCACTACATCCATGTCATTCACACTTTCTAAACAGTTAGTAGGTAAAGATGAAGTCCTCTTTGCATGCACATAATTACATAGCTTTGCTGTACAGGGTTTGCTGTTCGTGCTTCATCTGCCCAGGGTTTGCTTTGGTTCTGTGTTTCAGAAGCCTGACACCACCTCCTTGCAGAAAAAAAAATCTTTACACATCTGTGTTCCAAACTTTCAAATATTCTGAGAGTCCCTGGGCACAGCAAGCTCCTTTCACATGAACACCTAAGCTCCTCACTCTAGAACAGGCGGCCAGCGATAGCAAACTTGATTTCCTGTGCATTGCTGGCGCTCGCAGCCTCATACTTGATGAGCCACACTAGATTGTCTTGATAAACTAAACACTACCTGCAATGTGGCTAGAGCCACTGCCTGAAGCACTGTCCTAAGAGCACACATCTCGGGTAAGCCATTTTAAGACTTTATCCTTACAACTGAAAACTAAGTCCTGCAAAAGAAAACACTGTGTGAAAGACTTTGCAGCAGCTCCTCCTCTGAAGTCTTGCTGGGGACCGCAGCCTTTCAGGGGAAGATCGGCTTCTGCTTCCTACAGAGCAGGAGCAGCCTTGGTCTTACATTATAATTAAAGCTTCAACACATCACAGGCCACCTGAGCTACAGGTACTGCATGGAAAAGTGTCAACGAAATATTCTAGATCTTGCCTGGCATCACTCCAACCAAGGTCACTGAACATCAAATCTGCACAGCTTGTTTGAACTGCCCGTTACAGAGATGACAAGTTATTCTAAAGAGAAGAAACCTGCCATACTTGCTATATTATTATTTTTCCTGGCACACCTTTTGATGAAGCCTGAAAATATTTTGCCACGTGAGAGCAGCTATGCTGGATCAAGCCAGAGGTCACCCCGGCCCACTATCCTGTTTCTGTGTGCACTACTGGAAACAGCTTAACATGGGGAAAGGTGCAGAGCCATCGCTCACAAAGCTGGGAGAGCACCCAGCCTTTGTCAAGGCTTTCATGAGGAACCTGAAGTTCAGCTCACTTGCTTTGGAGCTGAAAAATCCAGTCTATTTAATTGTTCCTCTAAGCTTTCTTTTAGACCTTTAATCATTCTTATCACCTTCCTGATATTTTATCTATTCCAAAAAGGAAACTGCCATGTAGATGTACTATAGCTGTGCACCGTGAATAAAGATGCTTTCCTGGTTCTCCTCTTTCAACCCATACTTTGCCCTTCGATGCCTAGGAGTGAACACTTTCAAATAACTGCTTAATTAAGACACAATCTCTCTTGTTTTAAAAGACCATCACCGTACATGCATAATTAGGAATGCTTTTAACCTGTGATTATTACTTTGCTTCTACCAACACCACCTGCACACTGATTTGATGGAAGACATCCTTCTGCAACTTTCTGAAGTCAGTTTGAGCTCACATCTTCGCTCTGTTTAAGAATATGCTTAACAGTACACATCCTGGCACACTCGGTAACCTCCCCCAGCTCTGAAAGCAGAGCACATCTTCCCTTGTTTCCCATTTTTAGCTTGCTATTCAGCCAACGCTGTTTACTCATAATAGCTCAGTCCCACTCAGAGACTTGCACGACGGAATTTGTCCAGGACTTCTGAAACTCCAACCACACAGTACTGGTGGGCTGGCACCCTCACCCACGCTGTGAGACATTTCTGTATAACAGTTGCGTTTTCTCATGAAGGTGGCATACCCTATTAGCCTCCAACTTATATTTAAAATAGCTTTAAGTGACAGGGCAGGCAAGGAAGCTGGGTGAGTTGTTAGTTTCCTTGATCATCTAATTACCCTTTAAAGATCAGCACTACATTTATTGCTCTCAGTGATGCAAATTTAAGCCATTAGTTATGTATCACAGCTAGTATTTCTCAATTTCTGGTAACAGTTCTGGTTTTTTACCACCTCTGAAATATTTTAGTAGTGATTTTAATTTAGCTTGCTAGACTCCCTCCCTGTTCTGCTTTCCTTTGTGCACAGGACATTGAAAGATGTCTTCTTGTAGTTCTAATAGTCTCCTCTGCTGTTTAAAGGAAATAAAAAAGGTACTATGATTAAAGGCTTCTTTTATTTTCGTTCATGAGTAGCTTATTAGTTATTCTGAACCTCTAAAACTCTGCCTTTAAACAAGCTTTGAATCATCTGCAAGCACTTTATTCCTATAGCTCTTCCTGTACTCAAGCTTCCTCATAGACATTTCATTTCTTTTCAAGTTATCACTACGCACCGAAACCCTTCCCATGCTCCTACAAGGATGTTCTATCTCAGTACTTTATGGTAATGACTATAAAGTGGGTTTGCTTTTGTAACACCTTGAACCAGACCCTATCTATTGCTCACTGCCAAATCAAGACCCGTTTCACTGCTTTTAACACTCCAGGACATTATCATCATCTTACCATATCTTTTATGGTGGTTATTTAAAAAAAAAAAAAAAAAAAAAAATCACACAAAAAAATTTGCTACATTATGTTCCAACATGACATGCTTATCAAGCCTTGGGGGAAAGCACAAAGGAGAATAGTCTTCTCACATTATTGTGAATTCTGCCCCAAAAGATATTCTGAGCTCCGTAGTTTTCTTTAGCTTGTGTGTCACTATCCAAGCCAACTAATGTTAACACATTTTCTATTTCTACATGGAATTTAAATTCACAGAGATCCTCTGTTTATCTGTTGATATATCTGATTTATTTATGTTTTTATAACATTCAACACTCATCCCGCAGCGCAACAATTCTGTAGTAGAATTAGCATCCTGGTATTAAACAAACATAGTAGGTATCTGGATATCACCACCTAAATGAGATTACTTCTTAGTTGTCTTCCTATATGAGTTTTTTTAGTTCTATCCTTTTAGTTATAAAAAAAGCTATAATTTTGGGTATATCAAATAATCCAAAATCCCACAGATTTTTGCTGCACAGTATGTTCTTGGGCAGGGGGGGAAAACATTCTTATCCGCAGCTACTATGAACTGCTTAAGTCTGGGGTTTTTTTCTTCTTAAGAATTTTTACCTTGGTTACCACACAGCCATATATGCCATTCCCTCCCTCTCAGCATCTTAGATTTTTCAGCTTTCACAACAGCCAGTTGCTCTTAGCTCCACAGCTCCATATTTTTCTGGATATTTACTATGTTGTATACTCACCAAATAAAAATTTTCCCTCAAAATTTTTAATTGTATATATTTATCTTCACTTAGTGCTCTAAAACCGTAAATAATGGTGCTGTAAATTGCTAAAGCTCTTGCATTTCATGTCAAGAGTGTCATCCAGCAATGGCTAGCTCAAGGAAACCTATTTATCTTGTACCTAACTCAGGGGAACAGGACCTCTCAGATTTAACTGGCATACACGATTATTTGGAAGTGTAATTATTATTTTTTTAAAAAATTATTATTCCTCTTTTCACCCCTGAAATTTCCTAGACAGGCTAGTTTGGGAATACCATGGAATTGTGATTTGGTTCTGTTTTTTACCGGTATAATTATTTCACTTGCAAGTGTGAACTTTTTGCTCAATACACCATAATTGAACTGTGTATCTCCTCATCTAGAGACTGGTATACTGATCTTAACTGCAGGTATGTACATATGGTGAGAAAGTGGAAAAAAATTAAAATATCATTTCTTAAAACTCCCACAGATCCACTCCAAACCTTTTATTTTTAAGTAGCTGTCCTCTATCACATGCTTGCACAATTTGGTGGAAAAAGTAACCGCGTACATAGCTCCAGCTGAAGTGATGTGGCAACTGCGAGCAAAACTATGCAAAAAGCCCTCTGCAGGCTTCTCGTGACTGCTCCGGATGACAGTTTGGGAATGACTTCAGCATTACTTACACAACTGCAGGAGACCTCATATGAATTTGACTCGGTAGTAGAATGCACAAGAGCCACAGCTATAGCAGCCCAAACATCATCCCACTGCCAGCCAAACAGGCATCCCAAATGCCCAGGGATTTGTATGAAGGTCTTTACTATTTTATATGAAAACTTAATTTTTTTTGAGACAGTACTGTTGGTTTTTTTTATTTTTATTTTTGTTACTTATTGCACAGCAGAGGCAGATGATGGCTTATGTCTGCCAAGTAACAAACTGCTCAGCTTTGCTCTAGTGGAACCAAGAAGAACACACAACAGAAGCAATTCACGACGACCCCCGTCCCTCTACAAAAGCAGCCAAAGCCTACTACACACGCAAAGCCTCACCCTCTCCAACAGCTATCAGTTCCACAAGGACTACTTTATTTGACCAAGATACTCTGAGGTGAAAGCAAAAGCCCAACACACACAAACTAATTCCCATACCACCTTGAAGCAGAACATCACCTAAAATAGTACCTCAACTTGGAAGACTGAAAAAATGCAGCCCTAGGAATCTCAGGATGAATTCAGGTGATCACTCAAAACCGCTTCCAGTTACAGACAGAAAGTCTGCTCAGATGCTTGGTACTGTCTTTAATTTCTGTGCTTTGCACCAACAGATGGGATACAGAAGTTTCTAGCAACTTGAATTCCCAGTCTTGCCAGTAAGAGACAAGAAGAGAATATCAAAATAAACTCCACCTCCTGCTTTTAGAGAAATGAATGAGGACAAAAAAAAAAAAAAAGACAGACTGATGTATGTTAAGTTCTAGGATCGTTGGCATCCTTTTTGTGACATTCCTGTAAGCAAACAAAGGAAAGATGGTATCACTGTAACCGATTTAATGTTGATCTGCATTTCACTGGAGGGTGAACATGGGAGGTTCATCACTGGAGGTCTGTCTAAACTGTTCTGAAGAACATCCATCAGAAAAAAACATGAATTTGTTTGGGAGTGATTAATTACCTGAGTCTCCTTTACCCTAATTCTTCTGCTTTTAACTGTTCTTTGAAAATTACTGTGAACAAATGGACATTGAATGGAGTATCAAAAAAATCCCCTGACAACACTGATATTATTAAATAACTCCATTAAGTTGGGTAATATAGTAGAGATTAAATTTAAAATAGGCTGCAGACCAGCATATGCTAGAAAATTCATCAATTAAGAGAGGGAGGGGGCTGCTGAGAAAACTTAAAAAGGTTACAGTACATCATAAGGAGCCGATGGCAATAACATGATGCCGCACTAGCAAGCCTCAGCTAAAGTACTATATACAATTTCTAAGTAACAAATTACAAAGAAAAAAAAAAAAAGACAAGTTGGATAGAGTTCATGAGACAGCAATGACAACAGGAGGTTCGCAGAATGATGAGCGAGATGACTTTCTGGAGGTCCCTCCCAACTCTGTGTTCTTGATTCCTTAAACACTAGAAACCAAACACCTTTCTGGACCAGTGCTCTGTTTCATACTCAAATTCTTATCAACATATTCAGGTTCCAAAGCGACCAGGCAAATTATGTTGTTCTGTGTTAGGCAGTAAGGAGTCTACTCAGGCACACAGCTAAAACCAAAGTTAATTTTCATTAGTCATTTCAGTCAACATTCAAATGAATGCCACAGAAAAGAAAGGCTGAAATATCCCCCTCTCTACCTGCACTGAAATCTGTCTTTCCTTGATCCCCAGAGTTAAACTCTTCATTAGCTACCTCATCTAGGACACAAAATTTGTCTTCAGTTTTGTTCAGTTTCTATGTTGGCTTTATCTGCTGAAGATCTTTAGTTTGCTGAGGGAGGTGATAGGAAAGGACCATGTGTTCTCTTCGTACAACAAAATGTATTCATCCCCAGTGAAGTCTGAAGATACAATTTCTATGGGGTGACCTCAAGCTTATTTAAACCTCTGGTTTTAGTAAGACACAGTTTCAGCTGTCCTCCCAAGAGCTACCAGCAAAGAACCCAGACAGAGCCAAGCATGATGTTCAAACTATATATATATATATATAAAAATACTGCAGGAACTACTAGCGCTTTCAAGGAAGGAGTCACCTGCATCAACACTGATGATAAGAGCTGCAAATTGAAGCCTTTTGTAGTGCTTGAGTTGCTTACCACATTTGTAGTATTATCATCTGTGCTGTGAGAGCTTTCTACAAACATACTCATAATCTTAAGGTCTTAGTTCCCAGAACTTCTCTTTTCTTTACGCCTAACAAATAAAAAGCAACCCAGACTGTAAATGTCAAGTTACTTCACTATTTCCAAGAGAAGGAGGGAATATTGATCCCTGCTGAGATTTCTTTTGTCCCTGCTCCTGCTTTTCAGTACTTCCTCTTCTTTGGCTCCTCTCTGGTGTTCCCACTCCCCCGTGGCTTGGGACACGGAGATACCTCAGGGTACCAACACCGGTGCGGAAGGGAGGGACCCTCCCAAGTCAGGGGGATGTTATCAGGCTGCATGCTATATTTCCTCCTCTGAGTTCTGAAATATTTTCTAATGCCTATTCCTATTCGCTTCTGCCCCTAATCTATATTGTCAGTAACTTCCCTGTTTAATCCACCAGCAGAACAGAAAATGTTCAGTTCATAAATCCAGACATAATTTGATGTTGGCCAGATCTGGGCAGCAATCCATCAAGAGCTAAATCCTGAAACACTGCCAGTTGAGAAAATTAAAGCTATCTTCAAGTCGTATCTGGAATGCTGTCACTTTTCAAAAAACTGGTATCTACCCACAGCCAGCCAGATGTACCAACAGAATTGAAAAGGGCTGGTACACAGTTCAGTGGCTATCAAGTGTGCAAGTCACTCCAAAGTGACAGTCTTTAGAAGAGAGGGCACATTTCGGAGGCTCATCCAACCAACGAATGTATCCTACTCCCACTTCTCTATAACATATATAATAAAATATAAGCCAAAGCTTATTATTTCTGCAATGAAAGCTTTCAGCAGCCAGCAAATGGCATTTAATTTCTAGTGTGAAATATTCAACTTAAGCACCTGAAAAAATTTTCCCAGATGGACCTCTGAAATCCCTCGCCGCTCTGGTTGTACTTCCAATATTTCTATTAACAACAGGAGCAGAAGCCAAGGCAAACACACAGTTTGCTATCCTCCCCTGATCCCTAAAGCCGCTGTTACGTGCTTGCAGTCCTGCTGCAAACAGCCACACCGAAATGGACAGGGGATTCTAACAAGGCCATGATTGTTTCTCTCACTTCATTTGTGAGGTTCTCACATATTCATGCCTAAGCAGCAAACCGCTGAGGTTTGTGCAATGATCAATGCCCCTTCCATCCACCCCTGAAAGCAATCAAGAACAGACTTGCAAACTTGCTCTGTCCTCCTATTCATGAGCTGACATCAGCTAAGGGAGTAATCAATTTAGTTGGATACAATACCTATCTGTTCAGAGATCTTTTACTATTACAACAGAGAATTACTTTGTCTATATCAAAAGTAAGAATCAAGTAATAAAGATAGAGGTATACAGGCATTAAGAACACTTGGTATAGTCATTAAGAACACTTGGTATAGTATCAATCAGCCTGCAATACACAAGTCTCTTCTAAAGGTACTAAATACATCAAATGCCCAACACAACTCTCACATAGTTCTGCATTCCTAAGTGGCGCCTACAAGGCAAGCAGAGCCAGAGATCAGTCCCACTGCACAAAGGCTGACTTGTTTGTGTAGCCCTGATCAAATCTCGGTTCTGTTTTGACCAGCTCTGCAAAGATGGCTCTCTTGGGATCAGCTGGCTTCCAAGAGCAAGCGATTTCAATAACAGCTTTGTACCAAATCTAATGTCAAGAAGACCCAAGAGATCCATGAAAGGGCTCTCCTTCATATTTGGGCAGATCCCAAAGCTAGTCCAGACATAGTCCCAGACACTTACTGCTTTCTCTGTCATTCTTGAGAAACCACTCATTATCACACTGCCAAAGCCATCAAATCATCCAGCCACAAAACACACTGAAGCTGCAGCCAGTCACGCTCTGCTCAGCGCTGCCTTCGCCAGCACTCAGAGATCCCTTCTTGTTCAAAACGTTATTTTTGTTTGTTGCTTTTAAATGTCAGTCATTAATGCAATAACTATGAGGCACTGAGGGAAAAACAGTTCTACTTGCAACAACAATTGTATGCAAAGTAGCTTCTATCTTGCTTGATAAGCATCACACCTTAAAGCCAATAAAACAGGGAATGATTTGTGCAACAGAAGCAAGTAATACAGCATAGAGAACAACGAATAAGCACCAAAAACCAGCACAAGTGCATCTGAAATGATCCACAAGCATTGAGCGGCAATTGATAAAATAGAAAGTTATGGTCAACATGAAGCCATGCACAGAGGAAGAAATGCGGCCCTAATGATACCTACACACAATCACAGCCTTCATCACACAGAAGAGATGCTAAAATCACTGGGAATACTTCTATTAAAATGTCCATTTATACGTTGTGGAAAAAAGATAATGTTGACTACTGTATATGGAAGTAAGAATGAAAAGGATCATCACATTAGTATTACACAAATCCATGCTGCTCCCACAACTTGTGTTCTGCAGTGAATTCCCATCCTTTTGTCTGAAAAAAAGATATGGTAGAAAGACAATAGTATGGGAAAGATAACATGGGTGATGAGAAATAATGGAATGATTCCCTATGAAAAGAAATGATAAAGACTGGGATTCTTCAGCAAAGGAAACAGATAATAATGAGAGAAATACAACAGAATAATACCGTAATTTACAAAGGAAATGTGAATAATCATTCTCGGTTCACTTCTCCATAAACCAAGAGCTAGGGCACCAAATCAAAACCAAAAGAAGCTTTAACACCTCTACCGGCAATTTCAAACAGAGTAAGCATGTCTGTTTGCTTCTACACAGATCATGTTAAATTACGGGATCTATACCAGAGGATGGTATGGGAAAGGAAGGATCCAAGTGGCTGAGACAAGATTACATGAACCCGCGGAGAACAGCTCCATCAGGGCCATGAACTCACTGCTGTGCTTCTCCCACCTGGAGCTATGGATGGCAGGCTGACAGAAAGCAATCATTGCATTTTTTCAATTTTGGGCTTTTTTGTATTTACCTAAACTTCGCTACCACAGAACATGGTGAACTACATGTCATTCTGAGCAATGTGCCCATTACTTGAGTAAAGGGAAAACAACCTAGAATGTCTTTTGGGACTATGTTTTACCTTACATTTTTCATATGTATGTAACTTCTCATCTATTAAGCATTATTTCATGAGCAATAATTTTTTTCTCAGGGTAAATTCAATTAGCATAAAAAGTCTGCAATTAAAACAGCTTGCAACCATCCCATGACCCGTACAGAGCTGGAAAGGGAATAATTTCCTGTTCTATTCATGGTAGAAAATAATTCTTTCTGGGACTGATAAAGGTAGTTACATATTTATTTCCAATAAATTCTATGCCTCCCACATGCTGCTCTGCTATTTCCTTTCTCCCACTGCCCTTGCTGCAGCTGCTCTCTAGAATTAAAAGCAAGATGTACATGCAGAAGCCCTACCTCATTTGGAAAAGAGACAGGTCTAATAGGGCAAGAACTGTGCACTCTTTCACCAAAACCCCCGTGGGAAGAGGCAGGCATAGGCTGTAACAGAGGCACTGACAACATCTCAGCTCAAACGGCTTGAGATTGTCTACTGGAGACACACAAATAAACATTACATTACAGCCATTACTTCTGCACACTATAAACCTGAATTACAGAGCCAAGCTATCAATATACCCTGAAGCAGAACCTTGTTTTGTGTAATACCAGGCTATCGAGTATCAAAACGCCTTGCAAACATTAAGACTCAACCTGGCAACTAAAAACCCACTCCTTCAAGATGTTAAGCAGTAGACAAAGCCAAACACCATAATCTGCTAGAAATTAGTCACGCTGTCTGTTCCACTGTTCTTCCTTCATATCAAAGCTTTAATTGAGAACAGCAATTCATTACTAAGAGCTAAAATACACTATCTTTTCAAGATGATAAAGGCACTTATTTACATGGTAGCAGCCCAAAACGATCCTCCAAATAAATTTCGTCATCTCAGAAAAGCACAGGTCTTGTTTGGTAAAGATATTTAGCATCCTGTTTACCCAATAATTTCCATTAAAAAAAAATAATTTATCTTTTAGTCTATCCCACATCTCATCAATCCTTCACAGTAACTGCTGATAAACACTGTTCATCAAGGAATTCACCCCAATACCAGAAAAGCATATTCCTTTATCACTACAAATATCTGTATTGCTCTAACAACTCTCTTGGTGCATTTTTTTTAAAAAAAGAGCAACAATCCTTTCAATTCTATACATGAGTTGCAACCAAAGCCTGTTCATTCAGGCTCCTGAAAAGGGCAAGGTACCTTCCCTTTTGCCTACATCTGACTGAAATCCTAACCAGCCACAGCATTTATACATAGAACACCTTGCTTGGCTAAACCACAGATCATTTCACCTTTTAGCACCAATAAAAAAAAAAATAAAAATTAACAAAGTGCCGCATGCTGCTGTCTCAATACATTTCAAAGCCAGAGTGCTTTGCAGAGTGAGAAGCAGCATCCAAGAGCAGAATGCAGCAGTGCCAGGCCAGAAGACACTCTCCAGAAGATGTAGAAGGCTGTCTGATAAGAATGGCGTTCCTCCTTACTCCAGGATTAAGATGAATACGAGACCATTGGCATACCACTAAGCCCACGCTCGCAGACCTAGCTGACTGAGGGAAATAAATCGCCTCTTGACATAAAGCAAGCGTCCCTGTGCAGCAGAGCATTATCAAAATGTCAGTAACAGAATAAAACCCAACAATTAACCCAAGAATGTTGGAGGAACACAAAGGAAAAACCTCATTCATATTTAGTATGTAACTCTTAAGACTTTGCCCCCAAGAGCTGTGCAGCTGGCTGTGAGCTTGGCTTTGAAGGATATATACATCACTCTAGGGGGGGGGGGGCTGAAGACGGGCCAAAGGAAGCAGAGGACTCGAAAGAAAATAAAGAGCCTCACCATACTGAGCTCTCAAATTGAGGAACTAGCTCTCTGCAAGTTATCTGCATGAAGCATTCTTTGGCAGCCCGTGGGCACTGGGCACAGAACAGGACGCTCCGATATGCATTTTCCCAGCATTTGCACAATCAAAAGCGGGGCCGACAGGGCTCAGCTTGTTTCTGCGCCAAGACACTTGCAGCATCCCACCCCCAGGCACACACATGGGCCCAGAAGTCAGCTGCTAAGCAAGTTACTGTCTTCCACTCTCAGAAAGGGAAACTGTACAATTCCCAGGAAAGCTTCTAAACAAACTTCACCTTTTCAAAACATTGCACTTAAGCCACAAGTAGCCCAAAGAATATATGCAGTTTACTCTGCTCAATTTAGCCTGGTGAACACCAAATGGAGCATACTGCACCTACTAGTCTCAAGCTCATTTTGTCAGCAGCTTGTTTCTCCAAGCCTCATCTGGAATTTCATCCCTCACTACCACCACCAAAGTTCATCAATTTTTTAGGTGCAGAGTCACAAAAGCCTTGGTACAATTTGTTGTTAGCAGCCAAAGAAGTTCGTTCTTGTATCTGGGAGCTTTTGCTCAGGAACTCTTCTGGCCATCTTGGAGAGAAATTCATCATTAAATTGGCGTAAGCCATGCGAAGTTTATTACTATAATCACAGCCAAACCTACCATCTGTCAAGCCATTACTTATGCCACTTAACCAAAGCTGTTAAAAATGGCTTTTTACAGAAAACAGTATCAATGTAGTGTACTCCAAGTAAGAGAAAGCAAGTCGGGTTTTTTTAATTTTTAAATACAGTTCAGCTTGCAACAATCTCTAAGTCCTTTTCCTATACTTCTGAAAAGCAAGAAGTAAAAAGTTACATACCACTGATGGCACTCAGCACTTTGATCCCATTTCTGCAAGGCAGCTTCTATCACTTCTTTCCCTGCAAGGAAGTGGTCAGAGGTAAGAAATTCAGCTGCTTTCCCCCTTAACTTCTTTCTCTGGAGCTGTTAAGAGTACAATACTACAATGGCATAAAAGTAATAAAATTAAAAAAATACATTTGAAAACATCCCATAAATAATTTTCCTGCTTTTGCAGTGATACCGAACATCCAAGACCACTCAAAGAGATCACACATATTTGTAGTACAGTAGCAAACTGTGCTGACCTGTCAACATGGTTTCACCTCATTTGGAAGTACAGTTACCTATCGTGAAAACATCCTCCACACCATGTTAAGAAAAGTTAATTAGAGCTTTCAGTGGTTTTGTTCTGAAGCGCTTCACAGCCTCAGACCCAGGACCCACCCCCACTTCTCCCTCTCTCCTCCAAGAGCCTGCAGTCTCAAAAAGCTGAAAACTAAGCACCTAGTGAAGGCTAAAACAACTATCAAAATAGCACTTAAAATTTCGTGTAATGTAAGTGTAATATGTAAATAGTAAATGGCTACACTGATTTCCAGAAAAGAATAATTATATTAGATACAGTATTAAGTAACCATAGTTAAGTGCATAATAAACAGGATAGAAATTTAGGACCGTACCTTTTATTGCACACCTTAACTGTGACAAAAATGATTTTTTTATTGTTTTATTTTGACCCACCTACAACCTTGCAAACAAACCACGTTTTAGATAGTGAAGAAGAACAAGGGAAAGAAACCAAACTGATTCCTCTAAGTAAATATGCATTTAAAAATATGCTTCTTTTTTATATCTGCACATGTTAGCAATACAGAAAAACTGAATGCATTACAGCAAAACTTGTTTAATACCACACAGGATGATAGCTTTGACAAACTTTTACACTTATAAGTAGCCCTTGGTCTACTTATAATATCTTTCAGAAAGCATAAATTTTAAACACACAGCACCACAGTACTGCTAGCTACTTACCTGAAAAAAAATTACAAGAAAAAACATATATCCACCACATTTTTTGCAATAGTAGTGTTTATAAATCTGAAGTGTAACGTCAGCTATGAACACCCCCTTCCTTTGCCTCAAATACACAATTCCTTACCATCAGATGCGTACGATCTCTTCTCATCTGCGTCCTCTGTGATTTCGCACATATCGCTATGCGCTCGGGCCAGGCGCCAAAGAAATTCTTTCTGACCTGCATACTGCAGTAAAAACATAAACGTTGATATATCAAGACCCATTCTGCCATTGACAAAGACCACAAGAAAGAAAAATCAAGTGGGTGCACATACTAGAAGTCACACAGACATTTTCTGAAACCTTAAAAGGCCCAACTCTACGAGAACTGAAGCAGAACCACAAGAGAGCAAACTGGATGCCCAAATTTTTAATTAAGTTTCCAATGCTACACTATTGCTACCGGTCCAATTGTTGTCGACTTCTCACAGGGAACCCCTCCACTTAATGGCTATACTGGGGTTAGTTCTTCAGCAGTCCCCAGTACCCTCAAGGCACTATGGGGGTGGAAATCACCCTAAACCTCACTACTTCCTTAATTAAAATTCACAAATTGAATTTTACTTTTTCTGTGCCTCAGTCCACATCCAAGCAGTTTCACATCCTGCCTCGATCTTAAACCTGGGATGGTACAGTAGGTGTACTGCTAAATTTTAAGCAGGCATGTTCTGACAAACTCAAACTTACTTAAAAAAAAAACCTAGAAAATTAAAACACAACCACTTACGAGTTTGGCTTCTTTTGTGATAGTATTGTAAATAAAAGAAAAGAAAGTGGGAGAATCACCACAAAAAGCATATGAGAGAATTTCAGAAGCCAGCAGGTCTGGTGGGAAGGGAAAAAACAGAACTACCTGAAATAAGAACTGATCCAGTTGTCTGTTATTTCTTTCCTTCTGCTCCTCCTGGAAATACAGGAGCCAAAAAGGTATTGCTCTTTAAAAAGCTGGTGACGCAAAACGTTTCCTTTGCTGGCTACACAGTACTTGGGTAAACACTAACAGAGGCTGAGAGCACAAGTGCAGCGGGCACAGACACGCCTGCACTGGGGCTCCAAGCCACATTTCAATACCGAGTGCATCAGCTGTGCATGGCCAGAGGTCTAAGCCAGCCACCTGCAACAGCTCAAGAAAGCTGCCACTGCCCCTCGCCACATCCCCACACCCCAGCGGCAGCACCAGCATTCATGGAATCAGGGGACTGATTCCCATTGCCTATGTGATATAAAAAAAGACACATTCTTTAAGGTGGCAAAACACCTGCACCATCCAGGTTTGTAATCTCCTTAACTAACATACACATAGGTGTTGCCTAACCTTTCTGTCTGAACACTCTACTTATTTATCCCATGAACCACCACACGCGTGCCCTGGGCAGTCCTCAGGAGGGCCAAGTTTCCCGAATACAGATCGAGCCATTGCATTTGCAACGGGGAAAACGTTCTCACAACATTTGCCGTGTTTACTGTAGACACACAGCACTGTTATTTTACACATGTACAGTGTGTTCACTCAGGGAAAGCAATGACATGAAGAGACATGGAGTTCCAAGACTGAAAAGCAACTGGAAACTGGCTGCTGCTGCAAAAAACAATTCTGGCCTTCAGCCCGCTCCCAAGCTGCTCCTGAGGAAGTGGGCCACTGGAAGCTGGCCCAGATGTTGTGTAGGCCTTGGACCCTACTAAGATGTGCAATTTCCTCTTTCCCAGCTATTTAGCTGAAAACACAAATCACTGCTGGAAAATATAAAAAGGCAACCTTTACCGCCAGTTTATTATTCAGCAGCAGCTGGAATCCCTCTCTTTTCTCCTGCTCATCCCCACTGTGCAAGTGGTCAGCCTGCTGCAGTAGCTGACCCAGTCCTTCCTCTAGCGAGGAATCTAAGATTAAATGCGTTTCATCCTCGTTGACGAGATCCAAGGAATCCCGTCGTGCAGTTCTCACTGTTTCACAGCTCACTTCATCTTCCCCTTCTTCACTTTCTCTCTCAGACTCCCGGTCGTAATCAGACTCAGCGTTGGCTGTGGTGTACCTTTGAGGGGGGAAAAAACCCACCCCACAATGCAAAATTAGTTTGAGGAGATGCTGTGCAGCCTATACAGTTTTATACATACAGTACAGAAAAAACAGCTCTTCCTAATAGGAGCGTCTTAGTTTACCCTGGAGAACTCTGTACAATCCAAGTGTCTCAAATAACACACCGATCATTATCTCACATGTAATATACACAGCCTCAGAAAGTTGAAGAAAGAAGGCCCCCGCAAAAGTTAAATAGAACTCGGCCGCAAGTGTCCACATCACACTTGCACACCCTAACAGCTTCTCTTAGGCCTTCTAACGTCAGTGTAAGAGAATTAATTAACAACTAAGAACAGAACCAGGACGACTCAGTTAAACGTATGGATTACAAAAGAGAATTTCAACAAAAAATCTGACACACACCCCCATGTGGAAAATATAGCCTGAGGTTTCTGGCCTGCTCCAGGAAATTTCAGACACAATAGCTGTTTTGGCAATATCTAGTACCTTCATCATCTTGTCTGAGCGCTAAATACAAACCAGCTTGTTCACACCGACATGTGAAAAGGTGCAGAACAGCAGGAGAGTGATCAAAACTATTTCACATGAGCAAGAAGTCCAGCAAGGAGACAGCAGATGAGCCACTACATGTACAAAAGCCCAGGCCATGATTAGCTGCTAAATTAGTCAACGGAACCAGGATAAAGCTCAGATCAAAGTTTCTGCAAACAGCAAAAAGCAAGCTCCCCAAATCATATACAGGCATCTAAGCTAGAAATTTAAAACAGCATTATATACATTGACTGATACCACTGCAGTGGGGTATCTACTTATAAAACTGATTTATTTTTAAAAACGACTCTTTATTTGTCCCCCCTCACATTTATCTGCAAATTTTTAACTGAAGAGTAAGCGCAAGTCAGACAGTAGTTTAATTTATATTTGGGGTTTGTTGGTTTATCTGAATAGAAAGCTCTCTTCCTGAAGCAAGTTACTTCAAGACCCACAAACACTTAATTCTAGGGGATGTTTGTAATTGTTACCCAATTAAACTGTGCCCAAGCTGACTTTACAAGTTCTGCTAGAATTGAAAGCCATTGCAGTCTGGGGGCGTTCGGTAACTACAGCTGCACTCCCTTTTGCTCTGGCTGAGGGAGAGCCCCGTGCTCTGTGTGTGAAGCTGCCTTTGTCTGGAGGCAAAGATATGTGACCAAAGTCCATATCTGAAGAAAGCAGTTACAGTAATTTGGCGACACATAGATAATGACTATGTTATATATATTTTAAAATATATATATATATATTTAGCTTTTTGGCTATCAAAGCTTCAATTTTCTGAGAACCATCAATAATGCTCAAGCATTTCCCCCTCTGATAGAAGGTAAACATATGCCCTCACTCACCACAGCCTCCAACCTTCACCCATAAATTTAAAAACACACCACTCTGTAGTGAAATATTTTAAGACAAGAAATACAGTAAGAGTCAGCCTTATCACTGCAAAGCCAGGAAAGCAAGCACTACAAGACGACATGCTGGAGATTACACAGGCAGCACTAAATTAACGGATAACGTCGCGACACAGTGGTAAGTGACACTGGCATGGCTCTGCTCCACATTAGAAACTTAATTTCCTGGTATTTTCTTAAGATTAATGATATTATAAGCTCTCTAGACCACCTCATTTTCGGTACTTAAACACAAACTCCTCAAATTCTCCTATTTCCTGTCCTAACCGACTGTGCAGCACAATTGTGGGCTACACAGCTGTGACACTGTCTCACTACAACATTTTACTGGCAGCTGCAAAGATTTCAATATTTCAGCTGAAAAACACTTTTGAGCCATGTTGATGACTCCTGAAACACAATACGGTTTTAAAAAACAGGCAGCGATGGACGGCTCCTCTACACTTTTTCTCTTCACCACAAAAATGTGTTTTCTCCAAGACAGCTCACGCAAGTTGCTGCCAGTTTAAAAAGACAAGTATTACCGTATGTAACTTCATAAACTCAACAGTTTTCAGAAAGATTAAGGGATTTAATGTTATCAGCCTGTTTTCTCAAGTTTACAATGATGGAAAGTTCCTAAATGTTCTCATATGCTGAGGCCTCTGGCTAGCACACATTCTGAACAAAAACGAAAACACACTATCTGGAACAAAAGAGCACACGGACAGAGGCGGCAGAGAAGCCCAAAAGACCAAGGCAGTGCCAAAGCAATACAGAGAAATTAAGCAGCCCAAGACTGACCTTTGGGCTCCTGAAAGCTCATCATGATTTTTGTGAATTGTATATGAAATCTGAGAAGATGCTTATGTCCATGCGGTTTACAAACTAAAGCTGAAATGTGAGTTTTTCTTTCTGAATTTCATTAAAATAATCCAATTGTCAGAAATGAATACACAGCTGAAACTTCCCTGCTGAGAATAGTCTCATTCTTCCTCCCAGTGGCTGCTAAAAAGCTAAACCAGTCTTTTCCAAAATTTACATTTCCTACCTTGATTTTCTACTAGGAAATTTTAGTATTTACATCTCTAAAAGACAATATTGCATAGTAAAGGCAGCTCGTCCCA
This sequence comes from Falco naumanni, assembly GCF_017639655.2. NCBI lineage: Eukaryota > Metazoa > Chordata > Aves > Falconiformes > Falconidae > Falco > Falco naumanni. The sequence continues at coordinate 20,169,536 of NC_054063.1, forward strand.
AACAGACTAGTATTATATCTATTTGCACAGGGCACAGGCCAGAGTAAGAAATTATATACTACTAGAATTTTTTTAAAGTTAGACGAGAGCTGCTTATGCACTGATTCTCCACACTGATCATTAAACCTAATAACAGATCTTAAACAAAAAGTAAGAACTCCTCCAATCATCACATTTTAATTAAGTAATGAGGTTTTGCAGAAAAACAAATCCCTGCTCCACAGTCCACTTGAGGTCCTCCAAGGATGATGCCTTCTCTGAACCTCAGAATTGTTGTCGGCTTGCATCATGACTTAAAATTTTCTAACAATCAGATGATACCTACAGCTGGCATCCACTGAGTAAGACCACTGCTTTCAGCATGCTTTACAAAATGCATTGGCACCCCGATGGCTCGATGCATCTTTCATTATCTAGATAGCAAGGTCTTGTCTCCAGAACCAACTATAAAGTTTTAAAATTTGTTATGCAGCCTTGTTATCGATTACACCACAGTGAACCACTTACTCCCTAATTTTGCTTCACATAAACACCCACACATCAGCTCCCTCCTGCTTCACCACTTCAGCTACTAAAGATAAAATACTAAAAAGCCACAGTTCTCTGGCCATCACAACGCCTCTTTCCTGCGGATCCATGTCCTTTGTTCTAGGATGCTGCTACAGCACCGGCTGCTTTGTCCCCTGATTACAAACCCGTGCTACCAAGTGTCAGCACACACCAGCTGACTGGTCATTTAGCTGCTACCAAACAGCACGTCATGCCCAAATTCTGCCTGCCTTGCTCTCAGTACTATAATTAACTTCCTTCGTTAAGTTACATTTCCTTTCAACTTCCTTGGGAAAGCACATACAGCCAGCACTGCATATTTTAGAACACGCTTACACACCTCAAAAGTTATACAATTCATCTGATTAAGGCACAGAAGAGAAGCGTTTCATCGGAAAGACGGCAGTCACATACATGTAAGCAGCAGACCTCTTGTTACCTATCTAATACGAGTACACTTGCATTTACTTTGTAATTTTTATAGGTGTTAAACTATACAGTACTTTTCACCTGGTTTCAAATTATTAAGACCTAAGCAACACAACTGTTTGGTGTGAGACACTGAGAAAACTCCATTATGAAATACCCTAGCCAAAGACATTTTAGTTAACTGGAATATATTTTTAACTCTCTCAAGTTTTCCAGCCATTCTAAAATATATTATTGTATGGAAGTTTTATTTATAAAATCTCACTCAAGTCCCAGGCTGGACTTCTACTTCCCTTCTTTCTGTGAAATTCCCTAATCAAATTATTGCTTAAAATAACCCTCAAAAACTATTTATTTTTTTTCTTCTTTCCCCCCTTTCTCTTGAAGTCAGAATCATTGCACTTCTCTCCATCTGGCCCCGGCAGTCACGGACTTCGTGTAATAAAAGCACATAAAACCAGGGTGACAGACACCTAGTGATGAAAAAAATCCCTTCCTTTCTGTTATAAACTGCTCAGGCGTAAGTAGTTGGGCACCAAAGCCCCTAAAAGCTGCTTCTAACTTGGTCCTCTGCTTACCCTCCTTCACTTTCTCCATCATCCGTGTTGGCTGCTCCTGAGCTGGCTGTGAAATAAATGGAACTGGAGCCTGTGGAATCCCTTCTTTCTCTAGGAAACCGCCTCCGGCGAGTTACTTTCTGGGTTTCTTCCAGATGGGATCTTTGAGGAAGGCAAAAAGATAAATAAACATTTGATAGCGAAACATCTGCTATTTCACTTCCATTTTCCTCTCTAGCAGATTCTATCCAATTTGCTTTATATCCAAAGAATTCACAAGGTGACTTACTCCTGCTTATACAAACACTCTGCTACCATACAAACACTGCATTCTACAGCTAAGGCAAGTCTACCCACAGAGCTGGTCCACATACAATGCATATATGCAATCCATATACAAAGAGGTAATCATATCACATGTATTCCTCCGATTTCCTCAATGAACAAAGACAAAGGAATCCTGAAACACCTTGCAGAATATAGGACTTCTTATTCTGTATCAAAAGTTACCTACAGCTGGCAGCAGTCAGAGAGAAAACAGCAGCAGCAAGAGACAAACATTTACAGAACAAATACATTTTCTGGTCTAGAATACAAAGCAAGTGTCACTACTTGAATACTCCATAAGAAAGAAAAACAACCCTGGCTAAACATACAGGTTTTTTACGTTAATCTCACCAGAGGCCAAGGCCAATGGAAACTATAGAGACACTTTTGCCACTTTTGTATTTTAAATTTAACATACTCAGTCATGGCTGGTTTATCATGCTATGGAGTAAATACGGGCAACAGCAGAAAAAGACAAAAAAGGGCAGAGTCGATACCTGACTTCACCAACGATTTCTGCCGCTAAGTGCTGCAGGGTGTTTCGTAGCTCCTCCACTTCTTTTCTTAGCTCTGCAATGTTTCTCACCACAAAGTCAAGGCGCTCCAGCACATCCACCTGCTCGTCATGCCTTAGGAGAGGCGCGTACATCACACCATCTTCCGCCTCTGCAGGCACTGGCAATCTGGGCACAACTTAAAGAAAACAAGAGGAGAGAAAGTTCATTAGATGCAAACATGAAAGGACCTTACCTGGGATATCTTAGCACAATTTTGTTTTCGGAAGAGGGAGGAGATGAGGCTTGGTCTCGAGTACTGCCACCTGACCTGGCCTAAGGTTCTGGGCTCTTCAGCTGGTTTACTGCTCCCTCCTCTGACACAAGCACTTGTAAGATTTTTTCTTAAAAAGAGCAAAATCCATACTGAATATCACGAAGTCTACTGTAGATGAAGAAACTGTTGTTGTGTTGGTTGTTTTTTTTTTTAAAAAAGTCCTTACTGCAAATTAATTTAATTCCTATTCTCCACACTTCTGTACTAACACCATGCTGAAAAACTACTCTGCTTTTCTCCTGAATTGCAATCAACTCAGGAAGCTATCAGCCACGAAAGCAACCAGCTTACAAGATAACGTGACAGAAGTCATTCTACCCTTATTCAAGGGGAAAAAAAAACACCCCACAGAAACCCAGAGAGCAGACATCAGACTAAGTAGCAGTTTAGTCATTAAAATGTGTCACTGCCTTCCACTGAGCAACTAGAATCTTTACCATTCACTCTGATCTTTAAACCCTCTTGCAAATACAGCATGACCAACTGGCACATAAGAACAGATTTACACCTGTGGATTTTAAATATGTTCTCTTGAAAGCTCAGATATTATAAATAAATATACTACCAGTTAAGTGAATTTAAGAAGGAACACTCTTTTTGTATTAACGACAACAACAAAGATAATCACTCTCAAAAAAGCAGCCAGATTTGTGGAAGACAGGTAACACAGGTACCCTGTGTTAACGCACTGGACTCAAGAGATAAAAAAAGTCAAAACTCTCCTAAATAAAGCAGTACTGTAACCTTTTCCCTACTCTTTTTTTGCTTCTCAGACATGTCAGTTTGCTCTGCTGCTTTCTCAAGAAGGAGCTGTACACAGTGTCAGTGTGCTGGTTTCAGGCACCTGCTCCCCGTGCAGCACTTGTCACTCCCCCGTTACCCCACGGCCGACGCTCCCGTCCTCCCAAGTCCCGCTCAGGACCTGCTGCTCCAGGGGCAAGCCCCACGAGCCTGGATACACCGACTCCTCCCCGGGTGTACGGCTGGCAGCCAGGGCTGACACTGCAGTGATAGCAGCCGGCCTGGCCCCTGGGGACCCCCCGCCCTCTCGCCTGAGGCTCCATGCGGCACAAGGCTGCGGCAGGAGCATCTAAACCGGGCCGCGCAGCACCACAGGTTAAACCCCCGCCACAAGGCAGGCACGGACAGGCCGTGGGGTACCCCACAAACACAGTTCAGGGAAAATTCTTCCCCCACGAGCGATGTTAGCTCTGAGTCTGGCCCACTGCCCCGCGGGGACCCACCGGCCCGGGCCCGCCGCCTCGTGTCAAAGCCCGGCAAGCCCCCCGCTCCGCACAGCCCGGGCCGCGGCCGGCAGCCGGCACTGGGACAGACCCGGCGCCGCCGGGCTCCGCGGGCCGCAGGCGGCCCCTCCGGCCAACGGCTCGAGCGGCAGCGCCTCAGCACCGGCAGAGCCCGCCCGTCGGGGAGGGGGCAGGCCGCCGCCTCCCTGCCCCGGGCCTCGCACCCGCCGGCCCCACCGCGCCCTCCTACCCTGGCTCCGGCGCCCCGCCGCCGCCGCCGCCTCCGCCGCGCCGCGCCGCCAGGCCCGCCCGGCCCGCCGCCGCCTGAGCGCCCAGAGCAGCCCCAGGCCCAGCCCGGCGCCCGCCGCGCCCAGCGCCAGCCCCAGCGCCAGCCGCCCCGGCCCGGCCCGCGCCATCGCCTGCCGCGCGGCCACCTGCGCCCGCCGGCACCCAATGGCGCGGGGCCGCGTCATCGCCGCGCGACGGGGGGGCGGGGCCCAACGGCGGGGCGGGGCCCGGGGCAGGCGGGGGGCGCGTACAGCTACGGCTGCGCCTGCGCGTACACCGGCACCTGTGCCTGCATCTGCACGTACACCTGTACCTGCGCCTACAGCTAGACCTGCACCCGCACGTATACCTGTACCTGCACATAGGGCTGCACCTGCACCTGCGCATACAGCTACACCAGCACTTGCACATATGCCTGCACCTGCACGTACGGCTGCACCTGCACATACAGCTGCATCTGTGTCTGCACCTACACCTGCAGCTGCAGCTGAACCTACACCTGCAGCTGAACCTACACCTGCACTTACTTACACTTGCACCTGCCCCCATACCCCAGCCCTACAGCCGCACCCCCCAGCATGGTGGCCTGCCTCACTGCCACAGTCAGTTCTGGTGGGCCAGGGGCCAACACTGCAGCAGCCGCTGGCTCGTCACCCACCCGTCACCTGGTGCCCTGTCCCTGTCCCCTCTGTCCCACCTGCCGAGGGGCCCTAGAGGCCGGGCAGCACCACCCCACCCCCCACCCCACCCCCACCATATTGCGGACAGTACCTGGGTGATGCAGCCTTCATATCGCTGCTCTAATAAAGCGATAAGCGGCTCCTGGCGGGAGCAATATCCGGACAGCGCAGGGGCTCTGCTCTTTCCCTTTAACCCCCTCGCACCCGCAGACAGCAACCGGGTGCCAGCAGGCTGGTGCATCTGGAATCCCAGCTGGATTCAGTGTTCCCTCACTATCCTTCAGCCCCACGGCTGCTGAGGGACACGGTGGGGGTGGGAAATGGTGATTTTAGCAAGCAAACCCTCTGCAGGCTCGTAACGGTGTCGGGGGTGCAGAACGCCACCGGCTGTGGGTGGGGGAGGAGGTATTTGAGGTGGAAATAGACTGTGCAGGGCCGGAGGGCAGGAGCGGCCAAACAGCCAGCCTGAGCGCCGGGGGCTGCATTTCTCCATCCTGCAGCAACCCCCAGCGTGACCTCCCACCTGCTGCTTATACTGGGATTATGGAAACCAGCAACGCCTTTTTCTGGAACAGCCACGGGAAAACCAGTGATTCCTTTAACACCCTCTACAGTGTACTCATTCCCAGCTAAAAAGGTGGGTTAAAGATGTTCTGTGGTGCCCGTGCCCGAGTGCCAAGCCAGCACCATTTAACCGGTGTCACAATTCCGGTGGCAGCAATCAGGCAGCTTGCTCATCTCCCACTGTGTAATTCACCTTCAAGAAGCAAAGCCACACCTCAGGGTCAGGGGTGCTCATCCTGAGCTGCTGCCCTCTGTCCAATTAATAATATTCTGGCCGGGAAATTTAATTGGGTGCTGCAGAAAGAAGAGGGTGTTAATTAGAAAAAGCGGCTGCTGTCAGAGGAGGAAAAATAAAGCTCTGCATATGCCACTTGCCTCTTGTAAGTGTGGGTAATGGGGTGATGGTTTCTGCAGAGTCAAATGACCCTTTTCTCTCTTTTATCTGAATTACTGGGAGAGATTCCAAGCCGGCAGCTCCCGCTGGCCCCTGTTGCTTGGCATGTTCGCTGAGGGCTGTAAGCAGACCAGTCGGAGCCAGTGCCAAAGGGTAATAAGTTGCTTTCAGATGATGAATGGTACCACTGAGATACATTGTGCTGTGCTTTATGGCTCGCTCTCACGCCACTGCAGGGCCGAGCGCTCGGGCTGGCTCCCAGATTCTGGTATCTCATCAGGAAATCCAATACCAAAATATTGTGTGCAGGCTCTGTTTTCATTTCCCTCTCTTATCTCCCCCCCGGCAATAAAGAGTGGTGTATGAGCCAGACCGACCAGCGAGAGCAAGAGCTGGGCAGGCTGCCACCGGGCAAGAACCCTGGCTATATTTTTCTTTAATTTGTGGATAGACCGAAGGCTCTGGATTTCACATCTGTGTTATTTTCTGTGGCCAGCAGGACAGTAACCGCCTGAGGCCGCCCGGTGGAGGTCCAAAGGGGTTACGGATTTCGGACTGTTGAAATCAAACACAGCCCAGGTGAAATGCGCAGGAGGCAACATTTCCCTTTCATTAACTGGGCAACAGAGGCAACAGTGTGTTAATTTATCACACTAGAAGCCAAACACAGGTTTACATCAGAGTTAGGAGTAAACATTTGGACTGGTCTGGCAGTGGGGAATTTTGGAAGACCCTCTTTAGGATGAAAATGATCTAAACGAGCTGATGTTTAACCTGTGGAGTGAGGTCTCCCCCATACAGCTTGAAATGAATATACTGGGATATTTGGGGCACCTTTTAGGAAGATGATGACGTCAGCCTCTGCTGGTTATTTTCTTTTATCATGCCAAACCCAAAAACGGTCAATAATAATGTTAATAATAACAGTTAGCAAAGCTTGGCTTTGTTGGAGCGTTTCCTTTAGCCTAGCGAGCAGAAATGTTAATTTTCTCCCTTGCTCCCTGTCACAGTTAATCAGCAACTCGGGGCAGCTCAGAGAAACGGGCCGCAGGTCAGGCAGGAAGGACACGGTGCAGCCAGGTTCCTTGGCACGGGAGCATCCTTCTTCTGCTTTCTCCTACAGTCATTTATTTCTGAAGATTACTAGCAAAGTTAGCAATTGATTACGGGTTGTTAATCATTTCTAGTGAGCTGCATGGAGAGGTTTCTGTTCAAGTTTTGAGACTAGGGAACTATTATTTGCTATTTATGGACAGATTATTTGCTTTATATATAGTTTTAAAACTGCTAGGGTGGGTGTCGAGGTGGGAATTACTCCATCAGCACCTACAGAGGAAGTATCTCTCTCTGTCCTGGCCTTGGGAAATGAGCTTCTCCTCAGATTTTGAAGGGATTTAAACCCCCACGCCTCCAGATAAAAGCTCAACAGTCCGTAGAAAAAGTGACTTTTTTTCCCTGATATGCTGGTTATGCCACACATCCTGCTTCAGGGGAATGTTTGGAAAGGACCCTAGGGTGGCATCTGGGATGCTCTGCAGGGGTCCCCACCTGCCTGGCTCCTGAGCCGTCATCTCCCAGTCCTCATTCCTCTGTCTGTCATTTCCCGGTCCTTTATCTCTCTGATTTTAATTTCCTGGTCCTTTGTCTCCGTGTCCATCATTTCCCTGTTCACTGTCTCCTGGTCCCGCGCCTCCCAGTCCACCATCTCCTGGTCCATTACTTCCCTGCCCATCACCTCCCAGCTCACTACCTCCCAGTCCTTCACCTCCCAGCTCGTTTCCCAGCCCACCACCACCCCCCCGCCCCCGCTCCCGCCCTCCCGCCCTTACCGGGAGGGCAGAGCCGACCCCCGGCACGAGGCGGCCGGCGGGACCCCGCGGGGAAGCCCCCCCGTGCCCAGCGCCGGCGGGGATGGGGTGGGCCTGGCTTCCCCGGGGCTAAACACCCCCCGAGCCCCTCCGAGCCCTGTGCCCCCCCGCAGCCGGGGCGGGCGGGACGCGACGCAGAGGGCCGCCCCCGGGCACGGCCCCCGCGGGCACGGCCCCCCGGGAGCGGCGGGCGCGGCGGGCGCGGGCGCGGGAGCGGGAGCATGCCGTACCTCCTCATCAGCACCCAGATCCGCATGGTGAGTGCCCCCGGCCCCCGGCCCCCGGCGGGCGGGGACCTGCGGGGGGGCCCGGGTGGGGACGCGCAGCTCCCGGCTGGGGCGGGCACCTCGGGGGGGGGGGGGATGCCCCGCAGATCTGGGGGACCCCGGCCCGGCCCGGCTGGGCACCACCGCCCTCACACCTCGCTGAGCCCCGAGTGCCAGGCAGGGGGAGAGCACTGGGGTGCCCGTACCCCTGCTCCTCTCCCCCAGGACCCACCCGGAACAGCAAGTCACATCGCCAGGGACACTTGTTGTAGGGTCCCAGGAACGTCAAAGAAGCTCACCTCGGGCCACGTGTCCTTGCTGTGGTTTTTCCCCCTTCCCCAAAGAGCCGTCTGACGGTGGAAGGTGCAGCCGTAGCCAAAGGGAAGGGCACTGCTGGCAGCAGGGGTGCTGCATGGCAGCCCAAGCAGCGGCGGGGTCTCTGGCTGAGTGGGGGTCTCTGGCCGAGGCGCGGGCTGAGAGCTCAGCCCGTTATTCTCATATAAAGACATAAAGGAAACATTACTTCCGAGCGATTGCAGCATCTGCAGCCCACAGAGCGGTTGGTGCTGACCTGTCAGCTGGCATGTCCTGCCAGGACCACAAGAGCAGATAGTTCTGTATTTGAGGGTTTTTTTCCTTTTCCCCACACAAAGGGGAACTGTATGTCTGAAAGCCCAAATACGATGATGTGGGTTTGCGATGGGAAGGAGCTAATGGCGAAAAAAGCAAATCAACAAGTGGCAGGAGTGTGGTGAAAGATGTTGCTGCTGTGGCTGAAGATGTCCCATTACGCACGCATCTGGGACCAGGTGAGCAGCCTGTTGAGAAGGAGGACGGGTGGGGATGCTGCAGCGCTGAAGCATCCTCTGGCAGTGACATCGTATGAGTTGATTAAATGATTATGGACCAAGATACAGGGAGCGCAGCATGGTTGAGGTTTGTAGCACTGTCGGGAAAGGGCTGCATTAGCATGGCAAAGCACATTTCCCCTCTGGGCACTTTGGAAACTCTGCTCTTTAGCAAGGCAAAGCAAACATTTCCAGCCTAAAACTTGGCACTGAGCCGTGGCTAGAAACAGCCTGTCCTGTTCTTGCAGGGGGTGATTGACTTTGCTGTTTTTTTCCTGGCAGTGGCTGGGGCAGGGACGAGTCACTGCCTCCCATGGCACTTCCCCCATGGGGTTCACGGTGCTGGGCTGTGGGTGGGAGGGCTGCGCAGGGAGCAGCAAGCGGAGAAGGCTCTGCTTCCATTTCTTGCCTTTTCCAGCGCTCCAGGCAGCAGAGTGTGCCAGCAGGTTTGCACAGCTTGCTAAAATGTTTGATTAGTGCCGCTGCGTAAGTGCTTCTAGTTGGGATCCGATCGAGGCTCATGATTTACATGCAGTTTGCCAGTGCCCGTTCATAGACAGATGCTGTCGGGGGGGATTTTACCCTCTGTGCTGCACCCAGTCCTCGCCCAGCCAAGGAGAAATCCACTGCTTTCTCGGCCATCAGACTGTCCAGCTGCTTTGTTGCTAACTTCACTGTGGGTCAAAGTGTGCGGCTTCCCATCCCGCTGCCCCCAGACCAAGGGCTTCACACCACGGCCGAGCATGGAGCAGGCAGCCCACAAACCGCCCCACGCAGCCCCTGAGGCTTAGGGACCCCCTGTCCTGTCCCTGGGCTTTGCTTTTGCCGAGGGGTGGTAGAGAAAAGATGGTGGGTAAAAAAGGGTCTGGCTGATACTTAAAATATTCCTGAGATTATTTAGGGTTGAGCAGCCCTTTGCATGGTACAAAGTGTGATAATAGTGTGATGCAGGTTTGCCAGTGGAGGGGGGACATCCCTCTGAAGAACGGTTTCCATCTGCAAACTCTTTGTTCAGTAGTGTGGAGGAGACTGAAAAGAAAACAATTGCTCCACCTGTTAAAATCAATGAAATGCTGCTGTTTTCAGGGACAGCCAGGAGCATGCAGGGGTAGGTTTTGGGGCATAGAGGGGCTTAGCACTGTACAGAAATGTCCCTGTCCTCCCTGCTACGATGTGTGGGAAGTCCACCTGATGGCTCTGGTGGTGAGATGACTCATGTCTCTGACTGTGTCCACCCAGCTCCTCCAGTCTCCTGCCGCTTCCAAGGGAGCGTGACGGTCCCTCATCATCCCATGGGTGCTCATCTGTCCCCAGCACTCCGCAGCACCTTCTCACCCTTATCTTCTCACCCTTCCCAGTTAGTGGAGCCATTCCTAAAGCTGTCTTCTACCAGGACAGGCAAACAGTCCCTAACTGGCCTGGGGATGCTTATTTCATGGTAAAACACATAGATTTTCTTGTTTTGCATGATGAGGCTTGAGTAGCACCTTGTTGCTGTCCTACAGACTTCCCAGTGGTGGATCCCAGAGGACCAGAGCCACTGTGAGCTGTCAGTAGGTGGCCGTCACCAAACAAAACCACCAAGGTCCTCTACTGGGACGGGCAGGTGGCTGGCAATAATTCCCTTCCCAGTAAAGCTCTTGCTGGACCTGTGCTGGGGAGCAGGGAGGGGGTGGCTGTGCTGCCGCACATCGCTCACCCACTCTGCTGCCTTTCCCTGCAGGAGGTTGGCCCCACCATGGTGGGAGACGAGCATTCGGACCCCAGCCTGATGAGCTTCCTGGGGGCCACGAAGAGGAACATGCTGGGCAATCACTTGTAAGTCCTCCTTCTCTGCCACATTTCAGGCTCCCCCCTCTCCTTACTTTCTGTATTTGGAACATCTTCACTCCTCGTATTCATCATGGTATCTTCCAGGTGCATGTTTAATCCTGGGACTAGTTTGATGCTGAAAGGGTACACACACGCCCTTGCCCCTGCCTGTCAATGCTCACCCAGGGAAATGCTGCCAGATCATCCCTTTTGCTTTTCCTTTTTCCTTGCTCTGGTCCCACTGTAGCACCTGACCCACTTCCCCCCTCTCCTTCCCCCTTACATGCTGGGGCTGCTGCTGGCTGCGCCCCGACACGTGCCCTGGCTGAGATGGAACAGCCACACTGAGCCTGTGAATCTTTCTGTGTGACCTTTCCTGCCTTCATCCCCCCCTCAGTCCTGAAAGACAAGTCTCCTCTGCCTTATTATCAGTTCCAGCCCTGAGATGCTCGGTATCAAACGGTGCCTGTGCCAGCCTTGTTCTGGCTGGGGCCTTTTTCGGTGCCGAACCACCCGATGTGCTCATCCGCACTCTGTCCCGTCCCACGCTGTAGTGCAGCCTGAGGTTTCTCCCCGTTACCGAGCATCCGAGCCAGCCCCTCCCAGCAGCTCCTGAAGTTTTTCCTTGGACTGCTGAGCCCCAGGGTTGGAGCTGCTTCCCATTGCGTGTCGTCCGTCCCCCCCGCCCCAACTCCAGCCCATCAGCCTACGTGTTCCCAAGCCGTATATAGTTGACGCTTCTCTATGTCCCTGTCTCTCTCTCTGCCCACGCCGAGTTTGACACCAGCCTTCATCAGCGTGCAACTCGGAGATGTTGCCAGTGTGTTCTTTACATCTTGGCCCACTGTTTCTTTTTTTCCCCCACATGGTATCTCACTTCGTGTTTTTCTCCGGGAAAAAAACCAAACACAAAGCAAAACAAACCCTCAAATGCAAATTAAAACAAGGGAGAGGAGCAGTGAGATTTCTGTTCAATCTCGCCCACTCCCACCGTAGCACAGGGGAGGAGGAGGAGGAAGGGAACCAGGCGTTAAACAGAAGGGGCCTCTCGGTCCCAGCGTGTTCTCAAACTTCCATCGGTGGAGCTGGGAAAACCCACCTACTCGGCCCCGGCCTGGCAAACACCAGGGGCTTGGACCTCAGCTCCTGCAGTGCTAAAAACCTGAATGGGCTGGGAGATTTTAAAGCAAGAAGAGATTAAAAGAGTAAATACTGAAGGCCGCCTGTTAAAAAGAGAGACCCTTCCAAAAGCAAACCTAGCCACCCGGCAGCCCCTGCCTCGAGAGGGGTGCGTGGTGGTGGACGGCAGAGCCCCCCTGTCAGGCAGCTCCCTGCCGGGTGGCGCTGGGGGCTTTGCAGGGCTGAGCCCTCCCAGTGCTGCCGTTCCCAACGCTGTGGGTGGCCGGGGGTTGGCAGCGGCATCAGCTTCGTGCCGCTGCCTGCCAAGCCGAGCCAGGGAGCAGGCAGGGAGTTATGAAATGAGAGAAGGGAGACGCGAGGGGGGAGAGAAAGAAAAGGCTTCAAGAAGGAAGAAGTGCTGCTGGCTCCTGAGAGATATGGGCAAGGATCCCTGGGATTCAGGTGGAAAAGCAAAGATAAAATGCCTCCATGGCATCTGCCCCAGCAGCCAGGGAGGAGATGCAGCACTATAAGGAACCAGAGTGCCACATCTTGCATGTCTGGGAGAAGGGACCCGAGCTTTCTATGGGATCTCCCTGGTGGCTTCCCCATCCTTCTTCCCTCCCTGTGGCCCGGAGCACTTTGAGCTCCCTCTTGCCCCACCTGCTGCTTGCTGTGGCTTGTGTTACAGCCAGGGCAACTCCGCTGTGTCCCCGTGGCTCGTCTTCCCCCTTTGCGCTTGAGCAACAAGGGGTGGAGAAAATAACCTGGCTGGAATGTTGCTGCTGACACCCCCGAGAGGCACGGCGGGGTGAGCCCCAGCCACCCCTCTGCCACAAATCCCAGCCAGGGATGAGAGCTCCTGTATTTGCACCACAGCTGAGCAGGATTTTCCATCCACCTGGCTGCAAGGCTTCGCTAGCAGTAAGCCCAGCTACACGACGCTGCAGATCTTGCCCTTCCTGTAGCACCGTGGGCCCCAAACCCTTAAACATGACCTCGGATGGAGCCTGAAAGAAAAGGTCTAAGCAGTATGGAGCTGCTGGGGCACTGTGACAGACAGATGAAGTACCTGATTGCCTCTAATGAGGGGGAGCGCCGATCCTGTTCCGCAGCTCGGCACTCGCTCCTGCAAATGGCACATCATTAAGTTCCACCAGTTGCCGGCGTGCAGGCACGCACGGCCGCTCCCTGCACCATGTGCGGGGGCAGAACCCCGGGGCATCGGGGCTTGAGCAAGGGGGCAGCTGGCCCTGCCCCAGCCCTCACACTTCTGGTGGCCAGCGCGGGGTCATACATCCAATGTCTGACCCTTGCCTGCTGCAGAAAAAGTCCACCAGGTGGACGTGCACGCATGGATGACTGCTGGGCACCATACCAGCATCTCCTGTAATTACCGAGGTTATCAGCACTGGTCTTAAATGAAAACTAGTGTCTCTCTGTTATATTTTGGGAGCTGAGGTCTGAGGCACCTAATAATACTTCAATTTAGCTGCTCCCCAGGGCACAGCCAAGCCCCAGCCTTGAGGAAGCTAAAAGGACAGCTGGGCAGGTATCACCGGGAGGTTGGCTGCTCCACCACTGAAAATAGCTGCATGTGGAGGACACTCCTGGCCAGCTTGGTCCTGTCCCCACGCGGGCAGCTGGGCTTGTTGTTACTCACATACCTAAAGTGCAGAATTCCCCTCCGATGGCAGGTGATTTTTCTGTTCCCTGCTGGCATTCAGCTGGGAGGAAAGGCTTTGCACATGTTCCCCGCCACTCCACCGTGATTCAGACCGGCTGCACACAGAGACAGCGGCATAACTGACAGGCGCTGTGCGCAGCCTTTTGTTTCACTCAATACGGAGTTGTGTTTAAAGCCCTGGGCAACTCAGCTTTCCTTCTGCTTTTAGCTCAGCCACTCAGGTTTTTTAGGTTCATATAAATAACAAACAATCCCTGCCTCAGCTCCTGCCTCTGCATAATGGGAATAATATTTACCAACTCCAACATGTGAATCTGAAGAGTATGTGGCAAGCCTCTTAGAGAAAGCATTAAGTTCAAAGACACTTATAATAATACATATTATCTTTACACCACATCTATAATTATAGCAAAGTATAGTCTGTCTTGAGAAACTGAAGGAAAAAAAAGAAAAAGCTTTCACATCTTGGGGTTATTTCACACTTTAAAAGCACTCACCACTCCATTAATGTTTCACAATCTTAGCAAGAACAACTTTGGAAATACTTTTGGGTCTTTTTCTATTGTTATTAGTATGAAAATCAGGAAAGTCTTTGTTAAGGTGCCCAAACAAGATCACCAGAGATCCTGTAGCCCTTCATTATCAGCTTATCTAGCACAGTGAGTCATCTAAAGAGCAAAACTATTACGAAGCTTATCCCATCTGCTTGAATAAATACTGGATCCAAACAGGCGCGTTAAAAGAACAGGAAGGCGGCCGGCCTCGGCCCCGAAGGTTGCCCCTGCCATTTCGGCTCTGCTGCTTCCCCACCCCATTCAGCCCGTTTTGTGTCTGTATTGCGCTACCCTTCCACTCTGCAGTCACTGTCTGTTTTCCTCATGGTGGGAGCAGTCAAGTCTTCTGCAGAGAAGCATCCTCCAGGATGAGGCGGAGGGAAGAGCAGCTTCTGCTCCGAATGCAGAGAGCCAGCAGAGGAGTAAAAGCTGGACAAAGACCCCAAGTTCCTAGACACCCGCAGCGTGCAACGGCTCTGAACTGCCAGGGTAGAGGTGCCTGTGCTCCACCTTATTTGGCAGCTCTGCTGAGGATTGTCAACTTCTGGGTTTTCTGAGGCTTAATACTTGGCTGAAGGCAGCACTTCTTCCCAACCCCCAAATTTCAAGCACAGGCTCTCAAAAATGCCCAGTTCACAGACATGCTCTGACACAGGAAAAACAGGGTTTTCGTTCCTTAGAAACACCTGAATCATCCTTCCCTGCTTTGCAGAGATTATCCTCTTTTCCCATGATTTCCCAGCTGTAAATACTCGTGAACCCTCTCTGCTGGCAGCTTCAGCCCGATTAATTAAGCAGCACGTGGCTTCGATAAGGGGTCCCCCTCCCACATTTCAATTTAACATGGCCCTTCCGTTGTGGGCAGGCTCTCTCCTTGCCTGGGCAGCTGTGGGTTTGGGCTTTCCCCACCTGGTTCACCAAAACATGACATCACACAGACAGTATGCCAGAGGTGGTCACTGCCCTGTCTTACATGGGTTTAGCAGCAAGGCAGAGTCACTTCCACAAGGAAATCCTTGTCTCTTCCTTCTCCACCTCCTTTTATTTCTTCTCCTCTTTCCTGCTTGCAGCTGGGAGTACTACGTGAACGATGCACCGCGGATAGTCTTGAACAAGCTGGAGAGCTGTGGGTACCGCGTGGTGAGCATGACAGGTGTGGGCCAGACGCTGGTGTGGTGCCTCCACAAGGAATAGCGACGAAGACGTCTGCGTTCCACCTGGACAAGATCCTGCTGGGGTTCATCTCACACAGGACTGAAAAAATATTTCCCCTTAATTCCTTTCTGCCCCAGACCCCAGGCACTTGGGTGTCGGGGGGAGGAGTGGTGTAGAGGCAAAACTTGACCCAATGGAAACTCTCCAGCCCTGCTGTTTCATAAGACCTGGGGGAGGAAGGTATGCCCCGTCCAGACAAAATCAGGCAGAGAGAACAGATGGCTCGCTCTCTGCATTCATCAGAACGGCAGTCTGGCAACTACCAGGTTTTTACATTTTAATCATCTCCTATTTAGCATGCATTGGAGGAGGCTCAAACAACAGACTTGTCTGGCTGTCCCTCAGGGCTGCCCTAGAGAGAGGTACACGCTGAGTTCAGGGCATACCTTCTCCCGGGCTGCAGGGGTAGGGAGGGCAGGCCAGGCACGGATGGCAAAGGATCTCATCCCAGAAACGTAAGCGGGAACTGCTACACCTCCACAGCGCTCTTCGAGAATCCCTTCACTCGGCAGCAAGCCTGGTTTCTCTCCCAAATGGGATTGCGGTTAGCAGCGTAATCAGGCTTTCAGCCTCAAGAGTGCCATTCAAGCATAACACACCGTTCCTGAACGGCCTTAGAGCAGCACAGAAAGGTCTTGTGAACATTTCAGGTACTGGCTCTGTAATCTTTAACAGCAGCAGCTGCAATGCTGGGTTGTTTGGGGCTGCGTATCAATCCTGCTGTAGGGGTAACACCAATAAAACATTTCTCTAAACAGACCAATGTCTTTCTGTGGGTTGTTTTAAACAGCTGTTGCCAAATCCATTCTGGATCCACAGCTCCTGAACAAGTTTCAGGAACTGAAAGAAGCTCCAAGGTTTGGTGTTCTGATAGCACCTCTCACCCCCTGCGACAGGGAAGCTGCTCTGCACACACAAACTGACATACTTACTCTGAAGCCTACGCAGCCATTTTTTCCCCTGCACTGGAAGGGGGCAACGGCTGCAGTCGCTGAGAGTTCGTATTCCTACAACAGTTTTAAAAAAGGAGGTTTATTGACTTAATTTAAGAAACAGCTCTGGAAATGAATGATGGGGTGGGAAGAATCCATACTCTCATGCTAAGTGTGAGACTCTTCCTCGTCCTCCCGCTTGAGCTGTTCAATCAGCTGCTGCCTCTCTGCTGCTTGCCTCATCCTCATCATCACCAGGCTCTCGTAATCCCGTTCTGATACCACTGATGCCTAGGAGCAGAACACAAACATAACCTATCAAGGACAATATATACCCAGCCCCTCGCACCATAAACCACACTCACAACACACATTCGAGCCAGGAAGGCTGTTCATAGCAGTATGACCCCAGAGGAATCAGGTACAGTGCGAAAGCCGCCTGGCCTACAGAAAATTGCCTGCTTCGTACGAGCATTGCTGACAAGACAGAGAGTGGGACAAACAGGAACCTGAATTACCCTCTCGCTGCTGGAGCTGCTCCCTGCTCGCAGGGTTGGATGGGGAAGCACAGCTTGCCTAGCTGTGGCTGGTGATTTTGGATGACAAGCTTGCTCTGCAAGTACAACACGGGTGCACAAAGTCCAGTGTACACTCCATCCGTTATAAAGGCTAATGCCATTAAAAAAAATAAATCAAACCCTTCTGTGGTTTAGTCATGGAAGCGGCTGCAGAAAGAAAATCGCCAGGTATGTTTCCAAACCCGACACAGGAGCGTTTCAGTTCTCAAAAGCTCTTGGGAGCTGTTCTTCTGTGTGTGGTAGCAACTGTCACGTCAACGAAGCTGATTGCAGACTCTACCTAATAAGTGTAGGCAGCAGATGACAGCTGCTATCGCAGAGCAAAGTGGTGGTTTTGGCACTCTGCTTTCAAAAGCCATTTAACATTAGTAGGTGGCCTTACTATTTTGGCTGTATTCAAAGCACTGCAATGCTTGGAAACATCCACCTTATTTGCTTGACAGTTCAGGTAGAAATAAAAGCATCTTGACAGAAGGTGAATAAAAAAAACCCCAAACCTCTCATGTTCATCTTTCTAGGAGCTAGATTTAGTGGTGATTTAAGGACATCTTACATAGAAAACAGAAGGGATGAAAAGGCAACGGAATAGCTAAATACGATTCTGCATGAAAATGGGGTAAGTGCCAGCAAAGCGGTTCCTCCAGCTGCAGAGTCTAGCTGCAAGGTCAAAACGAAAGTCCACAACAGATGAGAAACTTAGGCTGGGAAATTAAGAGACTAATACACCATAATTGGTATCTTAGGAGCTGTATGAATGAAATAACCTTCCAGCAGCATGCAACAGAGATTTTCACAGTGTCTGAGAAAGCATGAGATCGTATCAGTCTTCAGTGGCAGAACTGGGCTTCTTCAAAGTTCCTGTCCACTAACCACAGATGCTTACTGTGATTTGCTTGGCTGAATGAAATAGCCTACATGAGACTCATACAGATGAATCACCCATACAAACCTGAATCACTACCTCATACTCTGGATTTAAATTTAAAACAGACAAAAGAGTATTCCCAGCCTCATTTGGAAGTCCTGCTCATACAACAAGCCATCAGAAGCGGCAGAAGGGAGAGCACCAAGACAAGAAACAGTCTGATTCAAGATGGGCTCCAAGTTGGTATTCACGCTGACATTTCTCAAGCAATCTGGGCGCCTCTAAGGGAACCTGCTTTCTCCTCAGGCAGAGTGTGGGCTGATGCTTTGCCACTCCACACACCTACTTCCTGCAATCCTGGCAATTACCAATAGTGTAAAACCCAGTTTCTGACGTGGCTGACTCAGCAAGGGCTTGGCTCAAAACAAATACATACGCACAAGGAACTGCAGCCTGGGAAGCAGTGACAGGAGGCACATGAAGAGAAGAAGGCATTGCGGGTTTTTAGCATTCTGGGTTCAACCTGGCTGAATCGCCCCTGGACTTGCTTCTTCCAACATCTCAGCACACTGGTGAATGTGGTAGCTACAGTTCTCCAAGTGTTTCAGCCGTTTCTCCTCTCCGCCTGTTGGACTCAGGTGCTGATCCGACACAGCGTAAGTCTATTTTGCATTCAAATTTCCTAACACTTGTCTTTTACATCTGCATTTTGTTGCTTTTAAAATTTCTGTTACACTGTATTCCTTTGGTTTCCTTCAGTGTGACTGAGTCACCATCTCTGTTCCCAGCCACCCACTGAGATTTTTATACTGTGCCCTTCACCATGAAGGTGGCTGGTTACCATGGTACCAAAGTGCCCTTCTGTTCTAGATGCTAGATTAAATCTGTTCTCATGGTGACTGTGTGCCTTTGCTGTTCTTCATCAGCTCATTTCTGCAGCACAGATTTAATAAGCTCAGACATCACCATTCCTTCTCCACTGAAGAAGGAGACTCCTTAATATCCAAGACAGGCCAACGCTCCTTCACACAGGGACATACTGTGAAGTTTGCATTTCCTGCAATACCAGCCTCTCTCTTTTCCTTCCAGCTACGGGAACAGGGAAGGAAGAGGTTGTTCCTGTTGTGTGGCTTGCTGCTGATCCTGCGACTTGAAGTCCCAACACCTGACTGTGAAGAGTCAGCAGTCTCCTCCTTTCGTTGCCTTTCAGCAGTATGGATACTTGGCGAAGAGGGTCCATTAAGTCCACAACGTTCTTCAGACGTTTCTCACTCAGGAGACACAAAAAGCTGGGCAATCAAGTCATCATCCTGAACCAGAACAGCCACACTCTGGACAGTGATGGACAGTGCCAGAAGAGGGAATGCTTGAGGGATCTGAAGGACAAGTCTGATTACCTGTCATGTCAGAGTGAGCAAAACCTAGCCAAGGTACAAGCACCTCCCAAGCCTCCCCGGCTTTACCTGGACAGTTCTAGCTGCCCTAACATCATCGACCACACAGATTCTCACTCTGACATCTCCTTTTCTGGTGCTACCCATCAATACCACAAAGCCACTCAAACTCAGTTCCACAAGGACCAGGCTACAGACTGCGGGACCTCAGAGACAGGTTCCCAGAATGGCACCACTCTTTCCGATCTGCCTGATCCCTTCCTGTCCTTCAAAGTGGATTTGGGGCTATCGCTTCTTGAGGATGTTCTGCAGACCCTCAGGAAACAGAATCCGAGAGATTACGCCATTTGAAGGTATTTATCATTTAACGTGTCACATTTACTTACTGCTGCTGCCAGTCTCTCTAGCCCGAGCAGAAGGAAGGATACTGCAGCATTCCTGTTGTGTGTGGCCTGTTTTGTTGTTCTCACCTTAATCACCACAGACTGTCCCTGTCCTTGCCAAGGAGTCCCTCAGAGCAGAGCTCACAGGCTCCATGCTCAGATGAGAGCACTGTCTGCTGGAACCTCGTGGTCAACTCTCCACACTGGGAATTTCCCCCTCTTGACTGTGCATCTCCTCCTCATGGAAGAATGGCATTGTTTGGTAAAAGACTTGTTATTCTGGGGATGTGGCTGTGACGCTGCAGAGCACGGACAGAAAGGGATACGGCATACATAACTCGTGGGTAAGCAGGCAGCTTGCAAGGAGACAGTAGCATTGCATCTCAAAGCCATAGCTGTGGCAAGGGTCAAGAGACAGAACCTGGTGTTTCTTCTCCTACCATGTTTGGATGCAAAAAAATCAAAGTTGTTCCTCCTTTTTTTTTTCTTTTTCTTTTTTTTTGGTTTTTTTTTCTTCATTTTTTTTTGTTTGTTTGTTTGTTTTTGTTTTTTTCCCTTGTGGGTTTCTTTTCCCCTAACTCAAGTGCAGTTGGCACTGCCAGCCTGGAAACAGGTAAGCACCCACGTAGGCTCGTAATACAGCGACAGCAGTTTATTCATCCTACTAGCAAGGGAAGAAAATTCTCTAGATACTGCTGCTTGAAGCATGCACTGATCAATCAGCTGTACAGCTATGGAAGAATAAATGTATCTGTGACTGGAAGCGTCTTGTTGCCTCATTTCATTGGAAGCAAGCCAGAAAAAACCCAGGCATCAAGAGTAGAGGTGCCTTATCTGTAGTGACCAAGTTCTATCCTCTCTGGCACTTCAGGTTTTTATGCGGGTGGGGAAGCGGCGTGGCTCTGCTTTTGTGGGCTGGGAGAAGGCTAGAGCTGCTGGTACTTTCTCTTCCTCTGAGTGCACACAGCTCAGGTCAGGACCCAGCGTCAGACAGTTCTGCCCCTGTGAACTGGACAGTGGGAAGGGCTCTGCCAGGCTGAGAACATTTTAGGTGTTATCAGGGCAAGCTCTTAAAAGGGCACTGCAGAAACTACTGGGTCATCAATTCTTACCTTTTTCACAGCTACATTACATACTAGGGGCTCTTTGTAAAAATAAATAAATAAATGAAATCTCCGTGCACCCCAGATGACCATAAGCTTTGGAAGCTGGCTACAGCAAAGTGCACAGAGACATTTCAGAGAATGCATAGATGGCTCTTAACTTACTAGATTCACGTCAGGCTGTAAAGTCAGACAAATACAAAACAAACTTATGAAACATCAAAAGACCTTAGAAAAGATGCAAGAGTACCAGACAGGCGGCTTGTCTCAGCACTTTAATATGGCTGAATGGATGGCCCAAGATGAATGTGGAGCACTGGCAGGGAGATCCTGCTACAAGTGCAAGGAAGACCTTCCCACAAGCAAGTGGTTCATGCTGTTGTAGTGGCAAAATATGCTCTTCACAGCATTACGTAGCTGTTGTGTCCTTTGAACCATTCAGAGCTGCAGCAATCAAATAGTCATTGCTCTCAAAAAGCTTGGAGTA
The DNA here is from genome assembly GCF_017639655.2 of Falco naumanni. NCBI lineage: Eukaryota > Metazoa > Chordata > Aves > Falconiformes > Falconidae > Falco > Falco naumanni. The sequence continues at coordinate 20,190,510 of NC_054063.1, forward strand.
ACACTGGCCACTCCACAGCTTTTGTAATTCAAGTACAACTTGCCTGTTCAGCTCTAGCAGCTCTCCAGGAACTGCTGGATAGTGGGCAGCTGTAGCCGTAGAAGAAAACAAACCAACCAAGACCGTGGAGGCAAGTACCTTACGACTTACTGCTTCCTCACAGCATGACTTTTCAACAATCAGCCTTGCTTTCACCTGAGAACTGCTTCCAAAACCTCCTACAGTCTAGTTAGTGTGTGGCTGTCCTTTATTTGAAGACTTAGGGGCACAGCTCCTGGCTGACTACCCCAGGCAGGGAGCAGACACAGCTCGGAAGCAGGTGCGTTGCCATGAGAATGCTGCAGGTCTTCAGCTCTTTTCCGAAGCAGAGCAGGGAAGAAGCTGCATTTGCACGGAGTGGGAGCAAATGTGGGGGCAGATTCAGACAAAAATAGGAGCAACCCGGAGGGAGCAGCAAATGGGAAGGGAGGGCTGGGAAGCCAGCCTGGATATGAAAGGATGAGGCAAGGAGTGGTTTGAGGCAGTGGCAAAAGGTATCTGAAAGAGCTCATTTTGCACATCTAGAGTTAAAGAGCTGAGAACAAAGAATAAGTCAGCTGGAAACAGTACAGCCAAAAGAAGCTATTGCCACATTACAGATTTTGGAAGCATTCTTGTGGAAGTAGCACCAGGATTTGGGGAGGGTCTAGAGTGGGAACTATGAAAAGCAGGAACCAGAGCAGCTTGGAGATCTCAGCCTGGCCAGCAGGACTGCAATGTAATCAACGAAACTGCAGCTGCTTACATATAAAAGCAGTAGAAAGGACAGACAAGCATCACCAGTGCAATGCTTGGGAAAGGGTGCAAGTCACTGGCCGTAACTCCTCACCATTCTGAGGGCTCATACGAGCTGGATGAGGCTGTGTCGGACAGAAGTGAGTCACCACCTCCACACAGCATGAACACCATTTGCTGCTTTAGCCTGCTCTCCCTCACTGCTCCACCAAGCTAATCCTTCACAGCAGGCAGACGCTGCAGTTCCACACTAACAAGCTTTGGTCAGGGAAACAAGCCAAGATAAACTCAGCCAAAAGCCAGGGCTTTTGAACACATACAGGCAAGAATCCACTAACAAACTCCAATTGCACCAGCAACCCCCGTAGGAGTGAATGAGCCAGCTCTCATTTTCTAGCTGCAAGAGATACTCAAGCTGGGTTGGATTTTGCTTTTTTCCCCAGTTTGCCTTCTAACGCTCTGGCCAGCTCTGCTGTGTCTGCAGGACTCGCTGGTTCTACGCTGTGCAGGGAGATCTGCCTGGGTCCTGAGCTACGATGCTGTAATTACCTTTGCCTGAGATTTTTGGGAAACTAAGCTGCTCAGGCCAGGCTGTTCAGACAAAGACCATGCATCCCAAGTGAAAACATACAACCCTACATAAAACTCGGATAACAACAAAGCATTCTGATGTATAAATGCATCTACCATAAATAAAGTACTTAAAGTCAGGAGAGTGAATGTACTGAACAATCTCACAAGCTGCTAAAATATTTAGGTAGTGAACACACACAAGGCTGACTGAGACACAGACACACAGCATGACAGGAGCCCTCTCAGCAATTAGATCTTTTTGATCTTTATACCACAGGGAAGAAGGGGAGGGGAATAAGCATCGCATGAAGTTTGAACTGGAACTCAAATAAGCAGCAAAGGATATCTCGGTTCCCTTCACAACTTCACAGCCAAGGAATTACTAACTAGGTCAGAAGACACACAGAGCACAAGAGAAATTCTGTGCTACAGAGCAAAGTGTAATGTAACATGCTTCAAAAGAAGTGGGCGCACCTCCCCCTTCAGAGGGTCAACAGGAACAAGGGGTAACAAAGCACCAGCAATTTGCTGCAGCACACCCTCAGATTGGTTTTCTAACCACTAGATGTTACTGCCTTCCATGCGTTTTGTGATTAGAACACATTTGTTATTTGAGAGCAACAGCTTCAGAGGGATTATCTCATGAAATAAACAGGAAGCAGCTAAGAGTTAAACACCTTGCACACAGTAATGACCCTGGTAAAGAGGACCAAAACCAGACAACAGGGTCTCTACAAGATATTTAATTTGGTATTGCTTTCTCTTCCCTCCTGCAGACCCTAAGAATATAGGTTTCCTTTCAGCACTGAAACATCAGCCTCTTGTGAACGCAGTAAGTAACCAAGCCTCTCTGAAGAAACCTTATAGGAGACCCATTTCAATCAGCTATCAGCCAGAGGATACCCACAAAGTATATCAGAAAAAAAATCCAGAAGAACGGCATTAGAGGCTTCAGGCTGAGCAAGGAACATCCTTGGTTTTCAACTGGAAGAGAGAGAGATTATGTGAAGGTCCATTCACCCAAATAGCTTGTGTTCTCAGGGTGCTGCTTACTCAGGCAAGAGGTCCTCTAAAAAAGCCACTGGTTCAGCATAAAAAGGCTCATCAGAAAGGCAGGTCTTTCATTACAAGCTTCTTTTCATCTCTGCTGGGAATCAGCGTATCTTACCATAAATGCAAAGTACACTGTTAAATTCAGGTTACTATAGAAACAGATTTAAGTAACAGCAGCCTGCGCCTCCTTACCTGTGAAGTCCTTGGCTGACTAGTGCTGTCAGAAAGGACAGTGCTGGGATTGTCCCGGGGCTGGCCCTCCAGCCAGGAAATCTTTAGAGGATTATTTATCAGGCCAACTTCATTCTTCACAGCCATCTCCTAACAATGAAAATATTCTTCCATCACCATCTGAATTTCAGACCCCACTCCCTCACAGGTCACTAACAATCATAAAAGTTTTTCCATCTCCATCTGGCATAAAGGCCGAGTAGGGCACAAACCATGAGGATTTCACAGCTGCCCTCCATGAGAAACTGCCTTCAAGGTCCATATCTGCATTAAGCAGAGACAAACATATCACTGATGGTACTTTTGATAAACAGGTAACAGAAAATTCTGTTGGTTTTTTTAATATTTGGATATATGAGTGAAAGAATGGGTGACAAGAAACAGACACTGCTGTACAGCGTAAGTTTAAGTTGATGGAACTACTAAAAATAAGGGTAACTGATGATTTCTGTTTCCACAGCCACATGAATTATTATAACTCATATGGAGCCAAGATATTTTGATTTCTTTTAAACTGCAAATGCCTGATATAACCTCTAAAAGTCACTCAGCCCATCTCCACAATGGGTAATTCACCTTCAGTGAGAGTTGATTAAATAGCTCAGTGCCTGCTTTTTAAAGCAGCGTCTCTTTCCTCAGCCTTTTACATGCACAGCCTGCTGTTTTAAGTGCACGATCTGCTTTGGGTTTGTGCCTCTAGCTTTGCCACTCCCTTCATGCATCTGTACCTTTAGACTCTCATTACCCTTCTGCACTGCCTTAATGACAAGGCAGCATCTCTAGGCCACCAGTTTGCTAACCCTTCCCTTCTGCAACACCCTTTCTTGCCCACTCTCCAATACACACATTTGGGGTCTCTGCCAAACTTACAGCAGCCTTAACAGTAGCAAATTCCACGACTGCACTCCCAGTCCTCCTACTTGAGATCAACAAATTGAGCACATCGCCATACTGTTAAGACAAAGAAGAAAGAAAAGTTAATTACAGACACAGAAGAGATGTCAAGTTCATTTATGGAATGAATGCAAAGAGAAAACATGTTTTCACAGACATGAGGCTTGAGCTGTCACCCTTTCTGTCTTGCATGATGCTTCCACTGATCCCAACTTGTCATAATTTCTGTTCCTCCAGGAAATAATTCTGAGGAGGCATGGAGCTACACGCTCTGCTTCCAGCAAGCCCCAGTGCCAGAGGGCTGCTTAGCTCAGTCTCAGAGCTACAGGAGATGCTTGCATGAAGGGAAAATAAAGATCACATGCTGGGATTAATCAGATCAAAGGCTTGTCTATTGCCATCTCTGAACTTCCCACAGCAGCTAATGTACAGTGCTTTAAACGAAGGCAAAAGTGTACCATAACCACACAGCCAGACTAACTTATACAGGGCATGAACCACTCCGTGGGAAGAGTCTGCAGTTGCTGTTTCAGCAGGAGTCCCTGCTGGGGAGAGACAGAGGTGCTAGCTGGGGAACAGTTCACAGCTAATGGACTGTGCTGATGACCTCTGAAAACTGCATGAGAAAGCTGGACAACAGAACACAAAATGAGCCACTCCAGTTTATATGTAGCTTCCCAGCATTTACTATCCTTTCTTACACCACTGAGAGCAGGGCAAGATCAAGTAGCAGGAAAGTGTCAGACAGGACCTTTTGCAGGATCTGCAACAGAACATCTTTTGAGTATCCCCCTCTCGTCTCATCTTCTTTCCTGCATTTCCATTTGAGCTGGAAAATAAACACAAGACGTTAATTTTGTCCATCCGAACACTTGTCACCATGCTCATTGCAGCTCCTGCCACCTGCACACACATCAGGTTGGCTATTTACAGTTACACTCCCAGAATTGCCAAGACCATGATCTCAACAACAGAATGTGCAAAGGCAACAAATTATTTGGGGAACAGGGAGAAACAGTGCTCATTGGAATAAAAAAAGATCACGCTTGAAAGCACACTAATGGCTATATCAGGGTAATAAGCAGATCTTCTCCCATGCTTAATGCAGAGACAACCCAATTTAAGGCTCAAAACCCTAGACCACACAGTAGAGAAAAGGGTGAGGGAGGAAGGGTGTTTTAAAGACAGTGACAGGAGCTGTTCACATGCATAATGCACATTAAATAGAGGAACTTCACGTCCATTGTACAAAGGGACGTGCCAGTTCAGCAGAGCTGAAGCGTCCCTTCTGTTTTCCAAAGCTGCATAACGTTCTATCAGTTTTCACCAAAGCCCAGCTTTATAAGGATGTCTTACTTTGAGTTTAGGAGTTATTCTGCCTTCTGCTCTGTATCTTCCTTGCTTGCCTAAAGAGGGGAAAGGAAGAAAAAAAGATGAGAAGGACATGGTTGAAACCTCCTCAACTGAAGAGCATTTAGCACAAAATTTGACCTGAAAATGTAGGTATGGCAACAGCAAACACTTTCGGATTTCCACTAGACCATTTCAGCCTCAAAAAGTTTTGTGCAACATTATCATCAGGAACTGCAGCACAGACTATCGGATGTCAGCATTTTTCCCTTCTATGAGGCCCAGACTTGCCATGATCAAGGCTAGATAAAACTAAGTAAAAATAGAAACAGGAGACTTGTTAGACTCTGTAACATTTTTCCTTGCAAGAGGGTTGTGCTGGTGGGAACAAGTGCGGAAAAATTAAGTGTAGACAAAAACCAGGATAGCATAGACCAAGAATTTAATCTAGCCCTGCAATGAAATACTTTATAATGGTGTGCTCTTGTTGCAAGTGTTTTACACTAAGCAAATGCTCAACCTCCTCCCCAATTCCTGATATGTGAAATTAAGTTAGGAATGGCTACAGTGGGCTGAATGACTTGCACTCATACAGGAAAGCCCTACTGATCCCAAAAAGAGTTTCTGCATCCAGAGCTCTGGTGTTATTTTTTTTATTATTTTTTTTTTTAACTCATTAGATAAGTACTTCTCCTGTGAGAAAGCAACAGATCTTATACTGCAGCCTCTGCCAGAGTGAAAGGAGTAGGAAGCAAGAGACAATAAATCTTCCCATTGAACTGAAAACCTGAATAGCACTCTAATTAGTTTTGAAAAGAACAGAACTTTCCAAAACATAAAACTGTTTCAAGCCCACACAGATACAGAGTATTAAAAAAGGCAATTCACTATAGAAATGTGTGGATGGAAGTGAGGTTCAGGAATATCAAAGGATGAGGTTCTGGATTCTGGAAAAAACCTCATCCCCTCCTGTATGAAGGGGACTAACTACAGCTAATGACCAGCCCATGAGAATTAGAGGGAGACAACTTCAAATGTGGTAACTACCTATTGTTGTATGGCAGCACAGAATGCAGATGTTTCCCCGTTCAGTATGTTGCTCGTTTCCTGAAGGATTTGCTCCTGGTCTTCGTACAAACCCAGGACAAAGGTTGTGTACACCCAAGGAACATGAGAGAATCAAGTTCCAGAAAGTAAAGCCTCAGCAACCATAAACTAAACAAAAGTTTATTCTCCACACTGAGTTTCCACGCTGGGTAGTGAGTACTGAGAACTTTCAAGGGGATACAGAAGTAGTAACCCAATTATAACTATTATTTGTAAAAAAACCTTATCATTCCCTGGTTTGAGTCTGCAACACCGACTGCTCTAATTGTGACAGGTGAGCAGGACTTCAGGATCCCTCCAGCGTAACTGTGGGACCCCACATCAGACCATCTAGTTTCAGTGCTTTAGAACATTTGTTGAAAAGGAGCAGCAACAACGTGCTAAGAGAGCAGCATGCCACACAGAAGGAAGCAACCCCACAGAAATACTAGACTTGAGACTTATCTGTGAAAAAGGTGCTAAGCAGGACCTTACATATGGCCCCGTGACCATGTCAGAAGGCTACATCTGTACGTGACCAATGTCTACGGAAGAGCTGGAGTCCCATGTGCATGTAGTTTGGCCGAGAGCTCCAACCTCAGCTGTTCTCACCTTGAATGTGCTGCTCTCTTTCAAGACGGATCTGTTCTTGAATGAGTCTCTGCTGCTCTTCAAGCTGACGGGAGCCTTCTTCACGCAGACGTATTATCTACAGCAGAGGTAAGAGAGCACGGATGTCTGAGGGCACAGTTCCATGGCTGGTCTGAGCCAGCTAAAGACTGCCAAGGAGAGCTTTTGTCTTGCAGCCATCTCCTGGGCCAACCCTCCTGCTAGCTCCCCTGTGACAGCTCCAGTGTGGACCCTCTCACGCTCCTAGTGACACAGTCCCTATCAGCAAGCACATAACCAACTAGCTGTTGTTATTGTTTGCTATGCAAAAGGGAAAGGGTAGACAGAAAAATAAAATCCTGAGATTTGACACATTTGCCAGGCTGCTACAAGATCCCTTCTACACGCCTCTCTACTTTCATAAAGTCCATTAATTCAAAAGGCTGAAGGACTGCTATATATCGATTTGCTGCATCTCATCACATCGTTTTCATCATGATCGTAAAGACATTCAGTAACTCTCAAAAGAAGCAGAGAAATCCAAGAATTTATTACTTCTTGTTCTAATGATCTTGTTATCCTGATCTCCTCCTCTTCACTCTCATGAGTCTGGGCTTCTCGTTCTCTGGCTTCAAGATCTGCAGAGAATGAAACAAAATTAAAACAATGCAAAGAGAATTTTCACTGCTGACCAGAGGTAGGTGGAAGGATTACAAACTTGGCTACACCTACACTAATTTCAAAGTAGAGTGCCGATAGCTCTGCTACCTCTCGTCTGCCCATGCACATCAATGTATCAGTGCCTGATGTCTTAACAGTCATCAGAAGCCCTAGTTCCACCCCAGAGGAGAACCATCCCCAGCTGTGACTGTCGGAGAAGATTTCAGATGGCTGCTATACTGAACTCGGCATAAAGAAACCACAGCCATCGCAAATGGACAGCAGATGAATTAATGCTGAATTCCAGCAGCAGAAGAAATGCAAACACCCAGCTAACAAAGACTCCAAGCCAAGAGTGAAATAAAGTTCTGATTTTATTACCGAGCTTTACTTTCTTTCGCTTCTCATCAAGTTTTTGTGCCCTTTCTGCTGCTTGCTTCTTAGCCTTTCTCACTTTGTCATACGCCGCCTGTCAAAGAACAAACACAATAGTGTGAAACTATATAAAGCAAGAGATTAAATGGAAAGCAGTGAATAAAAGCGAGATGAGATACTGAAACACTAAGCAAAGGTGAAGCATTTTCTGCTTCTTGTTAGCATTCCTCCTAGAAGTGCTGGAAGTTAACACAAATATCCTGAGAATATGAGAAGAGGCCCAAGGATCTCCAGATGAAGCCTGAAAGGGTGAGGAAGTCCAGGAATAACTGCAAAGTGGACTGGAGAGAAAACCTACCCAATCCGCAGGGGTGGGAAGAATATTCTGGTTTCCTGAAGATGTCAAAAGTAGCTTTAGGGGCACTGGTAACAGATCAGGTTTGGTTTGGAGCAAAGTTTTAAAATCAAAGAGTCTATTTTATATGAAAGATTTATTCACAAGACATATATTTGACTCACATGAATGCATTAGGTCAAAGAGCGTCAGAACTCTTCAGCAGCAACCACACATCAACATTTGTTTAGCATTATAGAGACTTAAGAACTGGGATAAACTGGCAATTTCACTGGCACCTGTTTAAACCAGTTGATAATCTGTTCATCAACCTAACAGAACCTTTCTGTCTTAAGTAAAGCATAGACCGGCACAAATGCTCAAATATTACTTGCAGAATAGTTCTACAGGAAAGCACTGCTCTTGTTTTATGAACTAGAAAAGCTGCTATTTTTCCTTCCTGCATGGGAAGGAAAAACTTTTACCTTTTTAAAGTCTAGAAGCCAAAAAGGTTCTTGGATGCCAAAAGCTTAATTGCCCCTTGGAGGGGAAATTACAAGCTTTGCCGGTGTTTGAAATGAGGAGAGTTATTTCATGTTTTTAAATCTTATAATCTGAAATTTTAATACACCTTCTCTCCTGAGTTTATCTGGACAGAGTTACTTAATTATTTTTATTTTGTTTTTATTCTTTCCCTTCACATGTCCTGATTATTTTCAGGTCTTGAGCAGCAGGCACTCAACCACTTCCTCACAGCGAGTAAAGCATCCGAGATACATCTGGCAGCCTGCAAATCTCTCGCAGCAAAAGGACAGAGATCATGACTATGATTCAGCTTTTCTGTTTACAAGTCTCTTGTGCCCCATTGAAAGAAAGGCTTTCAGTCTTAGCAATCACATCTCGATATTATTTATTTCTCAGACCTTGACTTCAAGAGAACTGCAAATGCACTGCTGTCATGGGAATTTAATGCATCCCTGAATCAGTGGTGGGATACGGCCCAGTCTACCATGTTACTAAAGACAGTATCTCACCCTTGCAGCAAATGGACAGAGCTACTCCCAGCACATCAAATCAAAAAAAGAACATTTGTCCAAGTTCCTGTCTGGCACCTACTATTTGATCTCATGGAGAATTAAAGGGAGTAACAGTGGAGACCTGCATTCATGAAGTCACAATTGGAAAAGATAGTTTCCAATGCTTCTCCAGCACTCTCGCAGAGCAACACCACACAATCTCAACATCATCAAGGGGTGGGCATCCTTACCCTTGCTGCTGCATCTGTTAGCACAGCTAAGGCCTGAGACAGCTGGTGGAAGACTTCCGCTGGGAATTAGAAGAAAAAAGGGTAAGATGCAGGAAACCATGCTAGTGGCCTGGAGATGAACCAGGAAACACAATCCCTTATGGAAGAGACCTGCAGAACATCAGAAAGAAGAATAATCTTTCCAAAGCATTTGTAAGCCAACCTACAGCCAGGACCACCTCAACTCAAAGGGCAACATTGTTACATAAACTTCAGTGTAAATTAAGAAACAAAGACTGGGACCATTTCATTTTAACAGAAATCTTGAAAACATGAATTCAACAGAACCCATCTACAGAAACGTACTACTCAACCTGCAGTCAGCCTGAAGCACAGTTATAAATTCTCCCTTTCATACCAATAGCTTATCAGCCCCAGATTCACACTGTGCATTTTACATCAGTATCGCTGACCCTCTTCTGGGAAGGTTACACATATAAGCCAGAGGCCTCCGAATACACTTCAAAACACTTCCCAGCTGTCTGCAGATATCAAAGCCCCCAGCTTTCCTCTCACTGCTGGTTTTTTTTTTCCCCTGATGGAAACTTTTTCTTTCTACTAGTTATAAATTTTCAATCTATAGGACTGTAGCCCATCAAACTGGAAAATGCAAGATACAGAAATATCTTGAGGTGTCCTGAAGAACAGCATCCTTTTAGTTACTACTGCTGTTCACTGCTACCTGTAGCTATAAAACTTAAAAGCAGAGTAGCTGCAGAAGCTAGACCTTGCTAACAGTCTACGTATATGCAGTTCCACAGAGTCAGGGCATTGTCTCTAACAAACAAAAAAGGCCACTGACCATAGACGGTATGATTTATAAGCTTTCTATTGAAGTTTTTACTGTGAGAGGTATGAATGAAAATAGTGATAAGCCAGTAAATGCTAGTGACAGCATGGCCAAAGGTCTGGGATTCAAGTACCACGTGGGAAGATTTTGAGAGGTACAAATATAATTTCAGCACTGATTAACACTGATGTTTCTAAAACCAACACGTATGCATTCACATGTTAAAAAAACAGAGCTTTCTAATAGTGATGAAAATACCCCTTAGTCTGCATATCTATATTTCACATGACGTATATGCAGGCTTACCCTAACTCACATGCAAAGACAGCTTTGAAGTATAAGCACAGGCACTTCAAGGGGTCTGTACATGTGAAAATAAAAATGAAGAGTCATTTGTGTGTGCACAGTCCCATATTACCTGCTCTGGGATTGTCCGGGTTCTTGTCTGGGTGACAAGTCAGTGCCTTCTGCCGGTAGGCTTTCTTAACCTGCAAGACCAAGAACAGAGATTTATTGGATGGTAAATCCTTGGTCTGTACTGAGGAAAGACCAAAACAGTCAAAACTGCAGAGACAAAAAATTACTGTTGAGAGAGCTTCTTTTGTTATAGGTTCTGTTAAATTAAAACACACCTCCCTATCACAACTAGAAGGCTGCGGTTGAACCAGCATGAATATGCATGACAACATGTCCCCAAGGCCATTAGGATTCTGCCTCAAGCCATCCCAGCCCAGTCGGATTATGCCACAGCAAATCCCAGCCCAGAAGGATGCTGCCTAAATAATCCCAGCCCAGATGGATTCTGCCCATGAAATCCCAGGCCATCACGATTCTGCCCCAAGCCATCCCACTCCAGTCAGATTCTGACACCGCAAATCCCAGCCCAGATGGACATGGCCCAAATAAGCCCAGCCCAGTTGGATTCTCTCTTAAGACTTCCAGCCCTAAGTGCATTGTGCCCCAGCCAATCCCAGACCGCCTGGACTCTGCCTCAGCCAATCCCAGCCCAGATGGACGCAGCCCATGTAATCCCCTGCAGGGCATCAGGATCCTGCCCCAGCCATATCAGCCCACTGGGATGCTGACCCAGCCAATCCCAGCCCAGCTGGACTCTTGCTCAGCCAATCCCAGCCCGCCTGGATTCTGCCCATCTCATCCCCTGCAGGCCTGATGGATTCTGCCCCAAAATATCCCAGCCCAGATGGATTCTGCCCATGAAATCCCAGGCCATCACGATTCTGCCCCAAGCCATCCCACTTCACTCAGATTCCGACGCAGCAAATCCCAGCACAGCTGGACACTTCCCCAAATACTCCCAGCCCAGTCGCATTCTGCATTAAACCTTGCAGGGATAATCAGATTCTGCCCAGGCCAAGCCAATCCCAGCACGATTCTGCCCATGAAATACCAGGCCATCAGGATTCTGCCCAAAGCCATCCCAGCCCAGTCGGATTCTGACACAGCAAATCCCAGCCCAGATGGACATGGCCCAAATAAGCCCAGCCCAGTTGGATTCTCTCTTAAGACTTCCAGCCCTAAGTGCATTGTGCC